>NC_091707.1:59959000-60675000 GCF_041296265.1 Equus caballus
TCTGGGTCTCCTTCAGTTACAGTCCCTGAGCTGCCCTCTGACCCCGGGAGAGATTTCTGGTCAGGAGTCGGGTGTGTGCACGGGGACGGACATGGTGGCCCCAGGGACCTGTGTCAGGCAGAGGTTTTTGGCAAGGGCTGTGTCACTGTGTGTAGTAGTAAGCACCACCATAACCATAGTCACGGTGACACAGGCCCCCACAAAATCCTCTGCCTGGCCCTGTGCCCTCTCCCCCTCCTGGCTCTGGCTGGCTCTGTGGGAACAGCCTGCGTTTCCGGTGGTTTCTGCTCTGAACCTCTGGGTGACTGGGGACCACCTGCCGGAGCCTGCGTGGGTCCAGGTGCGGCTCTGCACACGGCCTGCTGCGTTCGCTGGCTGGCAGCCCTGGGCACAGCCCTGTGTGGGAGGATGAGGAGCACCGGCTCCCAGCGCAGGGGGCCCTGGATCCACCGCAGCCCGTGTGGCGGGCGGCTTGCCCAGCTCGGGGTTCTGGCTGTTTTTGTTCTGCTCCGCGGGCCCCTCTCAGGAACGGTCCCTTGTGTGGCCAGCGAGGGTCCACCTCCCCCGCCGCCCTCTTGTCTCTGCTGGAATTTGCTGATGGGGCTGCTGTCCCACCCCCGAAGTTTCTAGTCGACAGCAGCCTGGGCTCAGCCACCTGCCTCCTGAGAGGCGACGCCCCCACCGTGAGCATGAGGAGACCCCATCTCCTCACTCTGCGCCCACCTGTTGGGGCTGCCCCCGCCCGCACAGGTATCTCCCTCTTCTGGGGTCTCTGAGCTGAGCTTCCTGGACACTCTCATTCCCCGGCTCCGAGTGAGCGTGGACCTCCTCCCAGACACTCTCACGACCCCGCCAGGGCCCATGCCTGCTGATGGCACCCGTGTTCTTGGTTGGTCTCAGCCTTCATCCTGGGAGCTGGAGCCAGGCCTGCCCACCGTCTGCAGTGCTGTCCTCCCGAGGGGCAGGGGGTTCCACAGCAGCTGCAGTGAGCTTTGGTGGCCGGACGGCTCTGTCTGCCCTTCCCACAGGATTGCAGGGCTTCTGATGTGCCCGCACCTTTGGGGGGTGAGTGGACAGGCAGAGACCACTCCATAGGCCCCATGAGGTGGATGACCAGGCGAGTCTTGTCCTGGGTTTGGAGCCTGGGAGCGGGCTGTGGGGACTGGGCTGAGCCTGGGGATATGTGGCCTGAGGGGCTCTGGGATGTTCTCTGCTCCTGGCAGCCTCCCTGAGGGCCTCTGGAGTCCTGTGGGTGCTGACTTCTGACAGTTTTCCAGGTGCAGGCTCTGCCCTTCCCGATCCTTTGCTCAGCGGTGTTCAGAGCAGGGCGGTTTCTGCCAGCCTGCCAGGCTGTGGACGTGAGGCTGTGGGTCAGCATGGTCACCTCAGAGCCCTTGGAAGCCCCCAGCCATGGGTGAGGGCTGTGCCTGGACACAAGCCCGTGGGCTGAGTGGCTGAGAGTGACACTGGAGGCTGTTGGTCTGGGTTCTGAGCCTTGAGAGCCGCCCCTCCTGGCCTTGAGGCCCAGCGTGTCCCAGCAGGTTTTTGCTGCTGGGTCTGTCACTGTGGTAGTAAGCATAGCTGCTATAGCAGCACGATAGAAAAGTCCTTGACAAAAATTGCCGTGTGTGGCAGGAGGGCCCCTCCCTCCTGGAGGCCCTTGGGACCCGAGTGAACAGCTGTGCCAAGGCAAGCCTCCATGGTGCGGGCCAGGGGCCCTGGCAGGCACCCATATTCCTTTTAGGGTCTATGCAGAGCTGGGTGAGGGGGCTGCGGCAGAGCGTGGCCGCGTCTCCTGTGAGTGCGCCCACACAGATGTGGATCGGGGCCTGGATGTGGCCCAGGCAGGGCCTGAGGAGGGTGTGCAGTCCTGGAAGCTCCTCGTGTCTGAGTGTGCAGTGAGGGTCCTCGGTGGGCCTCCCGGCGTGTTGGGTGTGAACCAGGCCAAGAGGGTGGCTGGGCTGTGGGGTTGATGATCCAAGGAGATGGGTCCCGGGGACGCATGTGGGCTCAGGTGGCCACCCTTCTTCCTTGAACGTACACTTCAAAAATCAGATTGAATCAGCCTCCCCTGAAGGGGAGCCCCTCCCACCTTCCTCGAACCTCAGGTCAGGACCCCAACCTGCTTTGGGCAACGTTTGGGGAACTGGTGGTGAGGGGTGTTGGCTGCTGTGGGGTGTGGAGTTCATGTGGTGTGGGCGATGTGGAGCTCACAGTGGCATGGGGAAGGGGTGGTGTGACCAGGTGGCCCCATGGCCACAGGATGAGGGTAGTCCTAGCTCAGGGTGGCCAGCCCTTCCTTCATGTTGTCCCTGCCCAGCCAGGGGGACTCCCAGGTCCTCTCAGAGTGGGGTCTCTGTGGTTCCAGCCCTGGTCCCCACACGTCCCGAGGGAGAGCTTCACAAGCTGCTGGGACGCCAGCGGATGGCGTCCATGGGGCCCGCCTGGTCTTGGGGGACCCAGCAAGTGTGCCCCTTGCAGGGAGGTCTGGCTGAGATTTGGTGGCTTTGGTCCCTTGCTTTCATGGTCCCATGGACTTGGACAGGAACCTGGTGGTGGTGACATCTGTCGTGTTGGGGACGCTGGGGGCCGAGGGCCGCCCTGTGCCTGTCGCCCTAGCAGGTGTGTGTTCCGGCTGCACCACTGAGTCACTGTACCCATGGGATGCAGCCTCGCTCCAAATCCTGGCGACGGCGTCACGGCCTCTTTTGATGGACGCTGTGATACTGTGGTTGTTATAACCATATTCAAAAGAGTAATACCAGGGTGACACAGACCCGCCCCCAATCCCCTCTGTGGCACGGGGTAGATGGGAACCTGGGATGTAGAGGCTGACCTGTGGACTCTGCCTCCTGTCACATCTCCTTATGGGGTGGCGGGGGTCTCCTTGGCTTCTCTGGGTCTCCTTCTGTTACAGTCACTGAGCTGCCCGCTGACCCCGGGAGAGATTTCTAGTCAGGAGTCGGGTGTGTGTGCACGGGGACGGACACGGTGGCCCCGGGGACCTGTGTCTGGCAGAGGTTTTGGGCAGGAGCTATGTCACTGTGTGTAGGAGTCACTAATACCATAGTAATCATCACGGTGACACAGGCCCCCACAAAATGCTCCACCTGGCCCTGTGTCCTCTCCTTTCACTGCCTCAGGCCGGCTCTGTGGGAACAGACTGCGTTTCCGGTGGTTTCTGCTCTGAACCTCGGGGTGAGGGGGGATGACCTGCCTGAGCCTCTGTGGGTCCAGGGGTGGCTCTGCACACGGCCTCCTGTGTTCGCTGGCTGGCAGCCCCAGGCACAGCCTGTGTGGGAGGACGAGGAGCACCGGCTCCCAGCGCAGGCGGCCCTGATTCCCTCGGCCTGTGTGGCAGTTGATTTGCTCGGCTTGGGGTTCTGACTATTTCTGTTCTGCTCTGGGCCCCTCTCTGGAGATTTTCCTGGTGTGGCCAGTGGGCGTTTGCCTCCACTCAACCCCACAGGTGTCTCCCTGGTCTGGGGTCTCTGTGCTCAGCTTCCTGGACACTTTGGTCTCCTGACTCCAGGTGAGTGTGCACCTCCTTGCCAGGGACCTTGCACCCCTCCTCCCCCTGGGCCCCTGCCCACCGAGGGCACCTGTGTGCTCAGCCAGCCTCAGTCTTCATCCTGGGATCCAGAGCCCGGGTTGCTCACTGTCTGCAGTGCTGCCCTCCTGAAGATCAGGGCTCCCAGAGCGGCTCCTGTGTGGTCTGCTGGCCGGACAGCTCCATCTATCTCTCCTTCCAACATGATCCCAGGGCTCCTGACAAGCCCGTGACCTTTGGGGAGACCAGTGGGCAAGCTGAGACCACCCCACGTGTCACACGAGGTGGATGCCCAGGCGAGTCTTTTCCTGGTTGTGGAGCCTGGATTCAGCTGTGGGGACAGGGCTTGGCCTGAGGGCATGTGGCCTGTGAGTGGCTCTGGGATGAACCCTGCCGCTCGGCATCCTTCTAGGGTGGGCTCTGAGTTCACTGGGCCCTTGTTGTCCAGGTCACATGTTCACTCAGTGACGGTCAAAGGCTTTCACATTAAAGTGATGGAAACAGACTCATTGTCACTATTGACAGCAGGGACAGGGTGACTCCATCTGGGTTTGCACAGGGTCACGGGCATTTTAGAGGGAGAGGGAGGGGCAGGGAGGGGCCGAGTGGGGCTCCAGTGAGGACTCAGGAAGGGTGGTCAGTGTAGACCCCATGAGGCCGCTGTGTCCCCTGTTGGGCAATGAAGAGTCGGCTCCTGTCCTCACAGAGACAGGGTCCTGGGTCCTTATCCTTCCTGGTGGTTCTGTCTCTGAGGACTGGGTCCCAGCTCCTGTGAGGAGACGCTCCTGGTGGCAGGGGAGGAGGAGAAGGGGTGGTGTGACCAGGTGGCCCAATGACCACAGGTTGGGGGTTGTTCTAGCTCAGGGTGACCAGCCCCACCATCACATTGTCCCCGTCCAGCCTGAGGGACTCACAGGTCCTTCCCGAATGGCGCCTCTGTGCCTTCCAGCCCTGGTCCCCACACGTCCCAAGGGCAAGCTTCACAAGCTGCTGGCTTGACTCCTCCTTGTCTTGGGAGGGCCCACAGGGGTTTGAGGGAGGTGTGGCTGAGATCTGGGCAGCTTTGGCCAGTTGTTTTCAGGGTCCCGTGGCCTTGGACGGGAACCTGGCAGTGACGACATCTGCTGTGTCTGGGAATTGAGGGGCTGTGCCTGTCGCTCCAATGGGTGTGGGTTTTGGCTGCACTGCTGTGGGAGTCACCGTACCCATGGGATGTGGCCCTCTTCAAAATCCTGGGGATGGCACCACTGCCTCTTGAGGGTAGTGATGGGGTTTTAGATGGGCGCTGTGACACTGTGGTTGTAATAATCATATGCAGAATAGTAATACCACAGTGGCACAGACACGCCCCAAAACCCCACTCAGGGATGGGGAAGGTGGAAACCCAGAATGTTGAGGCTGAGCTGTGCACGCAGGCAGAGCCCCAGGGAGGCTGTGGGAGGGCTCAGCATGCGGGTGTCCTGTTGAGAGCACAGGAAGAACCCTCCCGGCCGGTGGACCACAGCCACGCCCAGCTCTGGCCTGAGGCTCCGTGGCTGCAATGAGTGGGCATCTGTGCCCATTGTGGAACCAACATCAGTGTGATGCCCTATGGGTTGATAAATGACCCCCACACCCTGGATGGATCTCCTTGGGGCCAGAGGGTGAATTTTACCCAGGAGACCAGAGGTGGCAGAGTGAAGGGGTCATTATTGTTCCTGCCACTGACCCTGGGACTCTCAGCCTGGACTGTGCTCCAGGTCCTGTGAGGGCAACTGAGAGAAGGCAGCAGCCTTGGCCCCATCTGGATACGGGCCTCTGGCTCTGACTTGGGCTGCGTGCGGCCTCACTGGTCATCTTCCTCGCCATCCCCCTGTGGGCTCTGTCCTGTCTAAAGCCTGCGTGGCTTTCACTGCTGTGGTGACGGGAGAGCTCATTGATTCTCTGGGAGGGCCTGCTCCTCCCTGGATGCAACTCAGTCCTATCGGTTCCAGCAGGGCCTGAGGCAGGTGCAGGGCAGAAGGATCAGGGACAGGTGAGGAGGAGCAGGTGCAGGGGAGGAGGAGCGGGTGCAGGGGAGGAGGAGCGGGTGCAGGGGAGGAGGAGCGGGTGCAGGGGAGGAGGTGCAGGTGCAGGGGAGGAGGAGCGGGTGCAGGGGAGGAGGAGCGGGTGCAGGGGAGGTGGAGCAGGTGCAGGGGAGGAGGAGCGGGTGCAGGGGAGGAGGAGCGGGTGCAGGGGAGGAGGAGCGGGTACAGGGGAGGAGGAGCGGGTGCAGGGGAGGAGGAGCAGGTGCAGGGGAGGAGGAGCAGGTACAGGGGAGGAGGTGCAGGTGCAGGGGAGGAGGAGCAGGTGCAGGGGAGGAGGAGCGGGTACAGGGGAGGAGGAGCGGGTGCAGGGGAGGAGGAGCGGGTGCAGGGGAGGAGGAGCGGGTACAGGGGAGGAGGAGCGGGTGCAGGGGAGGAGGAGCGGGTACAGGGGAGGAGGAGCGGGTGCAGGGGAGGAGGAGCGGGTACAGGGGAGGAGGAGCGGGTGCAGGGGAGGAGGAGCGGGTGCAGGGGAGGAGGAGCGGGTGCAGGGGAGGAGGAGCAGGTACAGGGGAGGAGGAGCAGGTACAGGGGAGGAGGAGCGGGTGCAGGGGAGGAGGAGCGGGTGCAGGGGAGGAGGAGCGGGTACAGGGGAGGAGGAGCAGGTGCAGGGGAGGAGGAGCAGGTGCAGGGGAGGAGGAGCAGCTGTGTGGAGGTCCAAGTACCTCCCCTGCCAGACCCCCCATCCCCTCCTCTCCGCCTGTCTGGGGTCCCTGCTGGAGCATCCAGAGCCCCTGTGAGGTGACGTTTGCCGGGGCAACAACACAGGGCCCTGCCCTCCCGACACATGTCCCTCCTGAGTCCTCGCGGCTCCAGGCCTGGAGCTCACCTGAGTCTGAGCCTCTTCAGGCCCCTCAGTGTCCTCTGGGCCTCGAGTCCATGGTGACTGTGGGTGACCGACCCTCATGAGGCCCAGCAGCTCTAGTTTGTTCTGAGGCGTCTCCTTCTGGAGCAGGGATGCTGGTTCGTATCGCATCTCCCCTCAGAAACCCCTGGAGCTTCTAGAGAGTTCTGGCACCTGTTGGGGATGCCCCGGCCAGTGTTGGTGTTTGCTTTTCTCAACTTCCCAAGGAGATCCTGAGCTGGAGGGCTGGCCCTTTGCGTGACCCCTGCCCTGCCCCCCATGTCCCTGATGGTTGTCACCCCTTGGGAATGAATCTTCCCCAGAATTCTGCCTCCTGTGTACCTCAGTGTCCCTGCCCAGCTCCATGCTGTGTCGTTCCTCCTTAGTCTCAGCACGCGTCCCCGCCCCCAGACACTGGCCCACGTCCCCTGAGTGAAATGGCTGTGTCAAGCCTGGCCCTGCCATGAAGAGAGTGAAGCCACAGGTCCAGGACGTGGCGCCCTTCCCAGAACTGCCAGGTGAACTGTTTTAAAGACACATTCACCTCAGCTATCAAGGCATGAGTTTACAAATGTAGTGTCTGCACGTGGTGACAAGGTGAGGGGACAAAGCATGGGGGGGGTCACTCTCCTTCCCTCTGCTCTCCCCATGCCCCCCTGGAACCTCCCCAGAGATCTCAGCCCCTCATGGTCCTCTGGGTCCCTCCTGGGATTCCCTGTCACAGCCCTGTCCCCCTGCCTCCTGTCCACCTCCTCATGGGGCGGCTGGGGGTCCCCTTGGCTTCTCTGGGTCTCCTTCAGTTACAGTCCCTGAGCTGCCCTCTGACCCCGGGAGAGATTTCTGGTCAGGAGTTGGGAGTGTTTGCACGGGGACGGACACGATGGCCTTGGGGACGTGTGTCGGGCGGAAGTTTTGGATGGGGACTGTGTCACTGTGTGTAGTATAAGTAACTACCAGCATAGGAACCGTCACGGTGACACAGGCCCTCACAAAATCCTCCGCCAGGCCCTGCACGCTCTCCCTTCTGTTGGCTCAGCTGGCTCTGTGGGAACAGCCTGTGTTTCCGGTGGTTTCTGCTCTGAACCTCGGGGTGACTGAGGACGACTGTCGGAGCCTCCGTGGGTCCAGGGGCGGCTGTGCACATGGCCTCCTGTGTTCGCTGGCTGGCAGCCCCGGGCACAGCCTGTGTGGGAGGACGAGGAGCACCGGCTCCCGGCGCAGGCGGCCCTGGATCCCCCGCAGCACGTGTGGAGGCCGGTTTGCCCGGCTTGGGGTTCTGGCTGTTTCTGTTCTGCTCTCCAGGCCCCTCTCAGGAGCTGTCCCCGGTGTGGGCAGCGAGGGTCCACCTCCCCTGCCCCCATCTCGTCTCTGCTGGACTTTGCTGACGAGGCTCCTGTCCCACCCGCAAGTTTTCCCATTGACAGGGATCTGGGCTCTGCTACCTGACTCCCGAGAGGCTGGCTCCCCACAGTGGGCACAAGGAGACCCCATCTCCTCTCTCCTCTCCTGCCTCACAGGGTCGCACCTGGCCGTACAGGTGTCTCACTGGTCTGGGGTCTCTGAGCTCAGCTTCCTGGACACTCCAGTTCCCTGGCTCTGGGTGAGCGTGGACCTCCTCCCCAGAGACTCTCACAGCACCCCCAGGGCCCCTGCCCGCTGAGGGCGCCCGTATGCTCAGCCGGCCTCAGCCTTCATCTTGGAAGCTGGAGCCCGGGCTGTTTGGCTTCTGCAAAGCTGCCCTCCAGAGGGGCAGGGGGTCCCAAAGCAGCTATGGTGAGGTCTGCTGGCTGGACGGCTGTGTCTGCACTTCCTACAGGATTCTCAGTCTCACATTGTACCCGGGGCCATCGGTGGGTGAACAGGTGGGCTGGGCCCTCCCACAGGACCAGGGAGGTGGGCGCTGAGTGAATCCGGGCCCTGACCTGCAGCCCTCAACCTGTCTGTGGATACTGTTCTTGGTCTGAGTAGGGATGGCCTGTGAGGGGCTCAGGGACCCCCGCTGCCTCCTTGGATCTGAAAGTGTGGGTGCCGAGTTCACAGGGCCATTGTCGTCCAGGTCAGAGGTTTGCTCAGTGACCATCAGGGGCACACACATTAGTCTAACCAGTAGAAACAGATTCATTGTCACTATCGACAGCAGGGACAGGGTGACTCCATCTAGGTTTGCACAGAAGACACGGGTGTTTGAGAGAGAGAGCGAGGGGCAGGGAGGGGCCGAGCTGGGCTCCAGCGAGGAATCAGGAAGGGTGGTCCACGAGGACGTCATGAGGCTGCTGTGTCTGCAGGCCGGCAATGAAGAGTCGGCTCCTGTCCTCACAGACACTGGGGGCTGGGGCCCCACCCTTGCTGGCAGTTTCATCAGCGAAGACCGGGTCCCAGGTCCTGGGTTGAGACACTCCTGGCTTGTGGGGACACACGCCCCTCACAGGGCAGAGGCAGGATTCTAGTAAATGCTCCGAGGAAAGGGGTCAGGGCTGAGTCAGGTGTTGGCTGGAACAGAGGACAAATTCTCCCGCAGCGCTGGGCTGTCTCAGGCCGGCCTTTCAAGGGTCAGGGTCTCCGTGGGACACCGGCTTGGGCTGCCAGAAGCCCTGCAAAGGTGCGGTGGTCTCTTGCTTCTGGGGTCAGGACAGCATCTCCCAATAGGTTCTCGGTGCCGATGCATGGGAAGAGCTCCACTGTCAGGAGGGGCCTCTGGTTTCAGCTTTCAGGGGTCCACGGCTCTGGGAGGGGATGTTTCTGGAGGAGCGAGCTGTGAGTGGAATGTCAGAGGGGTTTGCTGAAGGACTCCCAGGGCGCAGGGAAGGCAGGGCTGACACTCAAGCCCTTTGGGAAAAGTGTCATCAGGATGGATGATCACTTAAGTGAGGCTGTCAGTGTAGTTGAACCGTGACAGACACGTCCCAGCACTGGGGTCTCTGAGGCTGGTGCAACCTCCTGTGTGTTCCAGGGGGCAGGCGCCTGGTTAGGAGCCGGGTCCTCAGCGAGGATTGGGCAAAAGGTGGAGGGGGGCTGACTCCTCTGAGGGGCTTTCCCTGGAGAGAAACTCACTGTGGGTGGATAGCTCCTGGCAATGACCTCAGCGAGACCCCCTGGAGCAGGAGCCTGCACAAGCCCGCTCCTGGGAGAGGCCCCTGGAGCTGTCTCGGGCCAGGTCAGGAACGGACGACCTGCCTGGGATCCACAGCTGACTGGGAGGCGTCCCACCCCATGACCCCTGCCCCGCCTCTCTCATGGGGCGGACTCCTATGCAGGCGAGCACAGGCCCAGCTCCAGTGTCGCTCCTCTTTGCCTCCCAGAGGGCCTCTGTGGTCCTGTTGGGTGCTGACCTCTGACGGTTTGCCTGGTGAAGCCTCTGTTCTTCCTGATTCCTTGGTCAGAGGTGTTAAGAGCCGGGCGGTTTCTGCCAGCCTGCCAGGCTTGGGCGTGTGGCTATAGGTCAGTGTGGTCACCTCAGAGACCTTGGAGGCCCCCATCCGTGGATGAGGGCTGTGCCTGGATGCAAGCACATGGGCTGAGTGGTTGGGAGTGGCCCTGGAGGCTGAGGGTCTGTGTTCTGAGCCTTGAGAGTCACCCCTCCTGGCCTTGAGGCCCAGCGGGTCCCAGCAGGATTTTGCTGCTGGATCTGTCGCTGTGGGAGCTATATCGGTAGGAACACAGTAAGAAGGTCCTTGACAGTAAGGCCCTGGTGAAAGGAGGCCCCCTCCTTGCAGGAAGCCCCTGACCCCAGAGTAAACGGCTGGGAGGAAACAAGCCTCAAGGAGAGTGGGCCCAGGGGGAGACTCCAAGTTCTTTCATGTTGCAAGCAGAGCTGGCTTACGGGGCTGCCCCAGCGAGTGGCCCTGTCTCCTGCGAGTGCTCCCCCAGAGGCTTGGGGTCGGTGCCTGGATCTGGCCCGGGACTGGCCTGGGGAGGGTGTCCAGTCCTGGACGCTCCTCGTGCCTGAGTGTTCAGTGAGTGTCCTTGGTGGACCCCACTGGCATGTTGGGTCCGAGAAAGGCCAGGAAGGTTACTGGCCTCTGGGGTGGACTAGCCAAGCAGGTGGTCCCAGGGACGTGGGCACGTGTCCACCCTGCTTCCTTGAATGGACGTTTCCAAAATCAAATTCACTCAGCCACCCCTGCAGGGAAGCCCCGCTCACCTTCCTAGAGCCACGGGGCAGGCCCCCAACCCACCTGGGACAATCCCTTGGGGAATGGGTGGTGAGGGGTGTCGGGTCCTGTGGGGTGTGGAGTTCGTGTGGTGTGGGCAATGTGGAGCACACAGTGGCGTGGGGAATGGGTGATGTGGCCAGGTGGCCCAGTGGCCACAGGGTGGGGGTAGTCCAGCTCAGGGTGGCCAGTCCCACCTTTGACTTGCCCCTTTCCACCCAGGGGGACTCACAGGGTCCTTGCAGAGTGTGGTCTCTGTGCCTTCCAGCCCTGACCCTCATGTATTCTGAGTAGGCAGCTCTGAGCTGCGGCTGGATACCAGTGGACCATGGCCTTGGGGCCCTCCTGGTCTTGGAGCCTGGCAGTGGCGACTGCCACCATGTCTGGGAAGTGTGAGGGGCTGTGGGCCTTCCCTATGCCTGTTGCTCCAGCAGGTGTGGGTTCTGGCTGCACTACTGTGGGATTCACTATGACCGTGGGATATGGCCCTGTTCAAAAATCTGGGGAAGGCGTCATTGCCTCTCGAGGGCAGTGACAGGGATTTTGATGGGTGCTGTGACCCTGTGGTCGTAATAACATCCATGCCCAGGACATTCACACCACAGTGACACAGATGCACCCAGAAACACCTCTGAGGGAAGGGCTGGGTGGGGACCTGGATGAAGGGACTGACCTGTGGATGGAGGCAGAGCTCCAGGGAGGCAGCGCGGTGGGCGTACCTGGCGTCCCTTCCCCTGTGACCTTGGCCCATGTCCCTGGAGTGGTAATCGTTGTGTCAAGCCAGGACCCAACCCTGAAGGGGCAGAAGCTGCAGGTCCAGGACCTGGTGCCCTTCCCAAAACCGCCAGGCAGTAAGTTTTAAAGATACATTTACGTAGGATTTAAAGAGAATCTCATTGCTAAAGCGTGTCTGCACATGGTGACAATGTGAGGGGACAAAGCACAGGAGGGGGGTCACTCTCCTTCCTTCCTCTCCTCACGCCCCCCAGGCCCTCCCCAGAGATCTCAGCCCCTCATGGTCTTCTGGGTCCCTCCTGGGGTTCCCTGTCACAGCCCCTGTCCCCCTCCTCCTGTTCACCTCCTTATGGGGTGGTGGGAGGTCCCCTTGGCTTCTCTGGGTCTCCTTCTGTTACAGTCGCTGAGCTCCCCTCTGACCCTGGGAGAGATTTCTGGTCAGGAGTCGGGTGTATTTGCACGGGGACGGACATGGTGGCCCCGGGGACGTGTGTCAGGAGGAGGTTTTGGATGGGGGCTGTGTCACTGTGGGCATAGTAACTACCAGCATAGTAACCATCACGGTGACACAGGCCCCAACAAAATCTTCCACCTGGCCCTGTGCCCTCTCCCCCTCACTGCCTCGGGCCGGCTCTGTGGGAACAGCCTGCGTTTCCGGCGGTTTCTGCTCTGAACCTCGGGGTGAGTGGGGACGACTCGCCCGAGCCTGCGTGGGTCCAGGGGTGGCTCTGCACACGGCCTCCTGCATTCACTGGCTGCAGCCCCGGGCACAGCCCTGTGAGGGAGCACGAGGAGCACCGGCTCCCAGTGCAGGGGGCCCTGGATCCCCGTGGCCCGTGTGGTGGCCGGTTTGCCTGGCTTGGGTTCTGGCTGTTTCTGTTCTGCTCTGGGCCCGTCCAGGAACAGTCCCTGGCGTGGCCAGCGAGGGTCCACCTCCCCTGCCCCCATCTCGTCTTTGCTGGAATTTGCTGACAGGGCTGCTTTCCCACCAGCGAGGTTTCCCATCGACAGGGGCCTGGGCTCGGCCACTTGACTCCCAAGAGGCCGGCTACCCACAGTGCGCACGAGGAGACCCCCACCTCCTCACTCCTTTCCCACCTTGTGGGGCCGCAGCTGCCCGCACAGGCGTCTCCCTGGTCTGGGGTCTCTGAGCTCAGCTTCCTGGACACTCTAGTTCCCCAGCTCTGGGTGAGCGTGGACCTCCTCCTCAGACTCTCCTGGCCACCCCAGGGCCTCTGCCCTCTGAGGGCACCTGTGTGCTCAGCTGGCTCAGCCTTATTCATGGGAGCTGGATCCTGGGCTGCCTGCCATCCACACCACTGCCCTCTTGAGGGCCCTGGGGTCCCTTGCGGCTGCAGTGAGGTCTGCTGACCACTTGGCTCCGTCTCCCTCTTCTGACAGGATTCCAGAGCCCCTGATGTTCCCTGGGGACTTTGGGGGGTGAGCAGGCAGGCTTGGACCACCCCACAGGGCCAGGGAAGTGGATGCTTCGGTGAGTCCAGGGTCTGGCCTGCAGCCCTCCAGCCAGCTGTGGGGACTGGTCTCGTTCTGCGTAGGGATGCCGTGAGGGGTTTGCGACACCCGCTCTCTCCTGGGATCCTGATCGCATGGGTTCCCAGTTCACAGGGCCCTGGTCCTAGAGGTTAGATAGTCACTCAGTGACAGTCAGGGGCCCTCACATTAGTCGAAGTGATGGAAGCAGAGTCATTATCACTATTGACAGCAGGGACAGAGTGACTCCATCTGGGTTTGCACAGAGGACACGAGTGTTTTAGAGGGAGAGCAAGGGGCAGGGAGGGGCCGAGTGGGGCTCCAGTGAGGAATCAGGGAGGGTGGTTCTTGTAGATGCCCTGAGGCCACTGTGACCGCAGGCTGGCAATGAAGGGTCCGCTTCTGTCCTCACAGAGACTGGGGTACCAAGGGCCCAGTCCCTCCTGTTAGTTCCGACACCGAGGAGCAGGGCCCACTTAATTGATGGCGATGCTGATCGGTCATGGGGACACACGCCCCTCACGGGGCAGAGGCGGGATTCTCAGTAAATACTCCCAGGAGGGGGGTCGAGGCTGAGTCAGGTGTCGACTGGAACAGAGGGCTAATTCTCCCGCAGTGCTGGGCTGTCTCAGACCGGGCTTGTAGTGGTCTGGGGTCTTTGTGGGGACGCAGACTTGTGCTGCCAGAAGTCATGCAGGGGTGCGGTGGTCTCTTGGTACAGGAATCTGGATGGCAGTTCCCAGCCTGGGCTCTCGGATTCTGTGCGCACGCACGCGCACGCACTGCTGTCAGGAGAGGACTCGGGTTCCAGGCTTCAGGTGTCCGGGACTCTGGGAGGGGGCGTTTCAGCAGGGCTGAGCTGCAGATGTGACTTCAGTGGTTTTTGCTGAGGGGCTCCCTGGGCTGAGGGCAGGCAGGACTGACGCTCAAGCCCTTTGGGAAAAGTTGTCTCCAGGACAGATGACCATTCAAGTGAGGGGTCAGTATAGTTGAACCGTGACAGATACGTTCCAGCACTGGGGTCTCTGAGGCTGGTGCAGCCTCCTGTGTGTTCCTGGGGGTGGGTACCTGGTAAGGAGCCGGGTCCTCAGAGCAGGTTGGGCAGGAGGTGGAGGGGGTCCGGCTCCTCTGAGGGGCTTTCCCTGGAGAGAAACTCACTGTGGGTGGATATCTAGCAAGGGGCACCTCCTGGCAATGACCTCAGCGAGACCCCTCGAGCAGGAGCCTGCACAAGTCCGCTCCTGGGCGAGGCTCCTGAAGGCCCAGCTGACTAGGATCTGTAACAGACTGGGAGGCGTCCCACTCCTGTGAACCCTGCCCCACCTCTCCCATCAGGCGAGCTCCTATGTGGCCGAGCACAGGCCCAGCTCCAGCATTGCTCCTGTCTGCCTCCCCAAGGGCCTCTGGGTCCTGTTGGGAACTGAGCTCTGATGGTTTGCCTGGTGCAGGCTCTGTTCTGCCTGATTCCTTGCTCGGTGCTATTGAAAGCAGGGCATTTTCTGCCACCCTGCCAGGCTCAGGGCGTGTGGCTATGGGATCAGCATGGTCATCTCAGAGCCCTCGGAAGCCCCCAGCTGCGGGTGAGGGCTGTGCCTGGACACAAGCCTGTGGGCTGAGTGATTGGGAGCGGCCCTGGAGGCTGAGGGTCTGGGTTCTGAGCCTTGAGAGCCGCCCCTCCTGTCCTTGAGGCCCAGCGGATCCCAGCAGGTTTTTGTTGCCGGATCTGTCATTGTGGGAGCTATATCAGTGGCTACATAGTAGGAAGGTCCTTGACAAAAAGCCCTGTGTGTGGCAGGAAGGCCCCTTCCTGCTGGTGGCCCCTGACCCCAGTGTGAAGGGCTAGGAGGAAACAAGCTACCAGGGGAGCAGGCCCAGGGGATGTTGGTGTCATCTCGAGTCATTTTAGGATGCATGCAGAGCAGGGCTGATTAGGCTTCCCCAGAGAGGGGCCCCTTCTCCTGTGAGTGGTCCCCACAGGCTTGGGGGCAGTGCCTGGAATGGACCTAGGCCTCGCCCGGGGAGGGTGTCCGGTCCTGGAAGCTCCTTGTGTCCAAGTATGCAGTGAGGGTCCTCGGTGAGCCCACCTGGCATGTCGAATTTGAACCAGGCGAAAGGACCACGGGGCTCTGGGGTGGACAGGTCAACCAGGCGGGTCCCAGGGACATGGGCACATGTGTCCGCTCTTCTTCCTCGTAGGAATGTTTCAAAATCAAATTCACTCAGACTCCCCTGAAGGGAAGCCCCTCCCACCTTCCTGGTACCACAGGGCAGGACCCCAACCCACTCAGGACAATCCCTTGGGGGAACGGGGGTTGAGGGGTGTCAGGTGCTGTAGGGTGTGGAGTTTGCATGGTGTGGGTGATGTGGGGCTCACAGTGGCGTGGGGAAGGGGTGTGGCCAGGTGGCCCAATGGCCACAGGGTGGGGGCAGTTCCAGCTCATGGTGGCCAGCCCCACCTTCGTATTGTCCCTGTCCACCCAGGGAGACTCACAGGGTCCTTACAGAATGGGGTCTCTGTGCCTTCCATCCTGGACCCCATGTGTCCCCAAGGAGAGAGCTTCCTGAGCTGCTAATGGGACGCCAGCAGATGGTGGCCTTGGGGTCCTCCTGGTCTTGGGAGGGCAGCAGGGGTGTGAGGGATGTCTGGTTGACATCTTGGCAGTTTTGGCCAGTTGCTTTCACAGCCCCATGGACTTGGACAGGATCCTGTCAGTGGCGACATCTGCTGTGCCTGGGAATTGAGGGGCTGTGGGTCTTCCCTGTGCCTGTTGCCCCAGGGGGATTGGGTTCCGGCTGCACAGCTAAGTCACCCTACCCATGGGATGCAGCCTCCTTCAAAATATGGGGGATAGTGTCACTGCCTCTCCAGGGCAGGGACGTGGTTTGGGAGGCTGGCACAGGGTTTTTGATGGGCACTGCGATGCCGTGGTTGTAATAATTATATCCAGAATAGTAATACCACAGTGACACACACCCACCCGCAAACCCCTCTCAGGGGCGGGGTCGGTGGGAAGCTGGGATGTTGAGGCTGATCTGTGGACAAAGGCAGAGCTCCAGGGAGGCTGTGGGTGGGCTCAGCCTGTGGGTGTCCTGCTGGGAGCACAAGGAGACCCGTCACGACTGATGGATGGCAGCCATGCCGGCTCAGTCCTGAGGCTCAGTGGCCGAACCCAGCTGGCGTATGTGTCCATTTAGAAACCAACTCCACTGTCATGGCCTCTGGGTCCACAGATCAGGGAAAGGTGACCTTGGGGCCAGAACGTGCCTTCCACTCATGGGGCCAGAGGTGGCAGCAGGCAGGAGTCATTATTCTTGATGCCGCTGACCCTGGGACTCTGTATCCAGATTGTGCTCCAGGTCCTGTGAGGGTGACGGAGAGAACAGCAGCCTTGACCCACCTGGACACTGGCCTTCAGCTCTGCCTCGGGCCAAGCAGTCTCACTGGCCATCTCCCTTGCCGCTCCCCTGTGGGCTCTGTCCTGTTTAAAGCCTGTGTGGCATTCATGGCCGTGGTGACGGGAGAGCTCAGTGATTCTGCGGGAGGACCTGCTGCTCCCTGGATGCAGCTTCAGTCCTATCGGTTCCAGCAGGGCCTGAGGCAGGTGCAGGGGAGGAGGTACAGGTACAGGGGAGGAGGAGCAGGTGCAGGGGAGGAGGAGCAGGTACAGGGGAGGAGGTGCAGGTGCAGGGGAGGAGGTGCAGGTGCAGGGGAGGAGGAGCAGGTGCAGGGGAGGAGGAGCAGGTGCAGGGGAGGAGGTGCAGGTACAGGTGAGGAGGTGCAGGTACAGGGGAGGAGGTACAGGTGCAGGGGAGGAGGAGCAGGTGCAGGGGAGGAGGAGCCAGTGCAGGGGAGGAGGTGCAGGTGCAGGGGAGGAGGAGCAGGTGCAGGGGAGGAGGAGCAGGTGCAGGGGAGGAGGTGCAGGTGCAGGGGAGGAGGAGCGGGTGCAGGGGAGGAGGAGCAGGTGCAGGGGAGGAGGTGCAGGGGAGGAGGAGCAGGTGCAGGGGAGGAGGAGCGGGTGCAGGGGAGGAGGAGCGGGTGCAGGGGAGGAGGAGCGGGTGCAGGGGATGAGGAGCGGGTGCAGGGGAGGAGGAGCAGGTGCAGGGGAGGAGCGGCAGCTGTGTGGAGGCCCAGGTCCCTCTCCTGTCCGACCCCACATCCCCTCTGCTCTGTGTGTCTGGGGTCCCTGCTGGAGCTTCCAGAGCCCCTGTGAGGTGACATTTGCTGGGGCAGCACAGGGCCCTGCTTTCCTGAGCACACATCCCTCCTGAGCCCTCGCCGCTCCAGGCCTGCAGCACTGCCGAGTCTGAGCCTCTTCAGGCCCCTCAGTGGCCTCTGGTCCTTGAGTCCATGGTGTCTGTGGGTGACTGACCCTCATCAGGCCCAGCAGCTCTGGTTGGTTCAGGGGCGTCTCCCTCTGGAGCAGGGACGCTCGTCCATATCATGTACCTGCAGAACCAGCATAGTTTCCAGAGAGTGCTGGCACCTAGTGGGGACGCCCCGGGCATGGGGTAGATGTTTGTTTTTCTCAACTTCACCTAGGGATGCTGGAGCCGTAGGGCTGGCCTTTGCAGGATCACCTGCGCAGTCCGCCCATGTCCCCCAGGGTCCTCAGGCAGGGGTTCGAGGCTTCCCTGGATCCTGCCTCCTCTGTGGGTCAGTGTCCCTGCCACGGTCACGCTGTGTCTGTGCTCTTCAGTCTCAGTGAGTCCTGCTCCCGGGACCCTGGCCTGAGTCTCTCAGGTGGCAGTGGCCAGTGGTCGTGGCTGTATTGAGTCTGGGCCCAGCCCAACAGGGGGCAGAATTTGCAGGCCCAGAACCTGGTGCCCTTCACAGAACCGCCAGGCCATAAGTTTTAAGGATACATTTACCTCAGATATAGAATACATGACTTCACAACTATGTCTTTACAAGTGGTGACATGTGAGGGGACAAAGCACAGGGGTGGTCGCTTTCCTTCCCTCTGCTCTCCTCATGCCCCCCATGGGCCCTCCCTGGAGGTCTAAGCCTCTCATGGTCCTCTGGGTCCCTCCTGGGATTCCCTGTCAAAGCCCTGTCCCCCCGCCTCCTGTCCACCTGCTTATGGGGCTGCTGGGGGGGGGGGTCCCCTTGGCTTCTCTGGGTCTCCTTCTGTTACAGTCACTGAGCTGCCCTCTGACCCCAGGAGATGTTTCTGGTCAGGAGTTGGCTGTATTTGCACAGGGACGGACACGGTGGCCCCAGGGACCTGTGTCGGGTGGAGGTTTTGGATGGGGGCTGTGTCACTGTGGGCATAGTAACTACTGTAGTAACTACCATAGTAACCATCACGGTGACACAGACCCCCACAAAATCCTCTGCCTGGCCCTGTGTCCTCTCCCCCTCACTGCCCCAGGCAGGCTCTGTGGGAACAGCCTGCGTTTCCGGTGGTTTCTCCTCTGAACCTCGCGGGGGGTGGGGACGACCCGCCCGAGCCTCCGTGGGTCCATGGGCGGCTCTGCACACGGCCTCCTGCGTTCGCTGGCTGCAGCCCCGGGCACATCCTGTGAGGGAGGACGAGGAACACCGGCTCCCAGCGCAGGCGGCTCTGGATCCCCGTGGCCCGTGTGGTGGCTGGTTTGCCCGGCTCGAGCATGCTGGCTGTTTCTGTTCTGCTCCGGGCCTCTCTCAGGAACTGTCCCTGGCGTGGCCAGCGATGGTCCAACCCCCCTCCCGGTTCTCGTCTCTGCTGGAATTTGCTGATGGGGCTGCTGTCCCACCTACCAAGTTTCCCATTGACAGGGGCCTGGCCTCTGCCACCTCACTCCCAAGGGGCCAGATCTCCGTGGTGGGCTTGATGAGACCCCGCCTCCTCTCTCCATGCCAGCATCGTGGGGCCACACCCACCCACGTGGGTCTCTCCCTGGTCTGGGGTCTCTGAGCTCAGCTTCCTGGACACTCTTGTTTACCGGCTCCGGGTGAGCGTGGACCTCCTTCCCAGAGTCTCTCACGGCCCCTCCCAGGGCCCCTGCCAGCTGAGGGGACCCGTGTGCTCCACTGGCCTCAGCCTTCGTCCTGGGAGCTGGACCCTGGGCTGCCCGCCGTCTGCAGCGCTGCCCTCCCAAGGGACAGGGGGTCCCAGAGTGGCTGCAGTGAGGTCTGCTCACCAGACGGCTCCGTCTGCCCTTCCAACAGGATTCTTACCCCCAACAGGCCTGGGGCCTGTGGTTGGTGAGCAGGCGGGCTGGGTCCCCCCACAGGGCCCGGGAAGTGGATACCCCGGTGAGTTCAAGGCCTGGCCTGCAGCCCTCCATCCGGCTGTGGGGACTGGTCTTAGTCTGAGTAGGGATGGCTGTGACGGGCTCGGGGATGCCGGCTCCCACCTGGGATCCGAATAGGGTGGGTGCCGAGTTCACTGGGCCCTTGCCGGGCAGGTCAGTGGTTCGCTCAGTGACCATCAGGGACCCTCACATTAGTCAAAGTGGTAGAAACAGATTCATTGTCACTATTGACAGCAGGGACAGAGTGACTCTATCTGGGGTTCACAGAGGACACAGGCATTTTAGCCTGAGATCCAGGGGGCAGGGAGGGTCTGAACAGGGCTTCAGTGCGGACCAAGAAGGGTGGTCCCTGTGGACGCCACGAGACTGCTGTGTCCCCTGGCCAGCAATGAAGAGTTGGCTCCTGTTCTCACAGAGATGGGGGACCTGGGGCTCATCCTTCCTGTGGGCCCGTCTCTGAGGAGCAGATCGCAGGTCGTGGATGGAGATGCTCCTGGGTTGTGGGGAACACGCCCCTTACAGGGCAGAGGCAGGCTACTCAGTAAATGCTCCCAGGAGGGGGGTCGGGGCTGAGTCAGGTGTTGGCTGGAACAGAGGGCTAATTCTTCCGCAGCGCTGGGCAGTCTCAGGCTGGGCTTTCATGGGTCTGGGTCTTTGTGGGACGCTGGCTTGGGCTGCCAGAAGCCTTGCAGGGGTGCGGTGGTCTCTTGGTGCAGGGGTCTGGACATTGGCTCCCGAGCTGGAATCTGGGATGTCAGTGCACCCCCCGGGAACAGCACGGCTGTCAGGAGAGGCCTTGGGTTTCAGGCTTCAGGGGTCTGCAGTTCTGAGAGGCAGCGTTGAAGGAGGACTGAGTTGTGGGTGCGCCCCCGGAGGGGTTTGCTAATGGGCTCCCAAGGCCAAGGGCAGGCAGGGCTGACCTCAAGCTCTTGGTGGAAAATTTGTCACCAGTATGGATGACCACTCGAGTGAGGCTGTGCTGTGTAGTGAAGCATCCCAGACGCATCCCTGAGTCTCTGAGGCCTCTGGGTCTCTGAGGCTGGTGTAACGGTGTCTGTATTACCAGAGGGGGGTTCCTGGTTAGGAGCCAGGTCCTCCATGTGGGTTGGGCAGGAGGTGGAGGGGCGTCGGCTCCTCCGAGGGGCTTTCCCTGGAGAGAAACTCACTGTGGTTGGATAATTAGTAGGGGGCACCTCGTGGCAATGACCTCAGCAAGACCCCCTGGAGCAGGAGCCTGCACAAGCCCGGTTCTGGGAGAGGCCCCTCGAGCCCTCTCAGGCCAGGCCAGGAATGGACCCACCTGCCTGGATCCACAGCCGGCTGGGAGGCAGCCCACCACCATCATCTTACCCTGCTTCTCTCCTCTGGTGAGCTCCTATGCAGCCGAGCATAGGCCGAGCTCCGGCGTCCGTACCTGTCGACCTTCCCAAGGGCCTCTGGGGTCCTGTTGGGAGCTGAGCTCTGACGGTTTGCCCGGTGCAGGCTCTGTCCTTCCCGATTCCTTTGGCCGGTGGTGACGAGAGCAAGGCGGTTTCTGCCAGCCTGCTGGGCTCTGGGCATGTGACTGTGGGGTCAACGTGGTCACCTCAGGGCCCTTGGAAGACCCCATCTGCGGGTGAGGGCTGTGCCTGGACTCAAGCCCATGGGCTGAGTCCTTGGGAGTGGCCCTGGAGGCAGAGGGTCTGGGTTCTGAGTCTTGGGCGCAGCCCCTCCTGGCCTGGAGGCCCAGCAGGTCCCAACAGGTTTTTGCTGCCGGGTCTGTTGCTGTGGTTGCTACCATAGTAGTTACACAGTAGGAAGGCCGTTGACAAAAAGTCCCGTGCATGGCACGAGGGCCCCTCCCTCCCAAGGGCCTACGGGTCCAGCATGGACTGTCTGCACCAGTCCCCATTGCACCTCTCTCCTCCAGAATTATGAGCGGTGGGTGGTCTGGCCATCACCCCCAGCCCTGTCTCCCCAGGAAGGGCATGTGTGACCGCTGCTGAAGGGGTGAGCAGAGACAAGACGCCAGGGAGCAGGCCCAGGGGCCATGGGGCCCACCTCAAGTCCTTTCAGGGTCCGGCAGAGCTGGGCTGAAGGGTTGCCCCAGATGGCAACCCCGTCTCCTGCAGTGGGTCACACACAGGCTCGGGGTCGGTGTCTGGATCTGGCTGACGTTTGGCCCTGCGGATGGTGTCACTTCCTAGAAGCTCCTTGTGTCCGAGTCGGCAGTGAGTGTCCTCAGTGGGCTGGGCCAGGGAGGTTGGGTCCTGGCCAGGCTGAGAGGGCTCTTGTCTCAGAAGTGGAGGTCCAGCCCAGAGGGTCCCTGGGACGTGGGCTCGAGGGTCCACGCCTCCTCCTGGCAGGAACGTTTCCCAAATCAAATTCAATCAGCTGCCCCTGAAGGGGAGCCCCGCCCCCCTTACTGGGACCTCTGGGCAGGGCCCCAACCCGCTTGGAGTGGTGAAAGGAGACCGGGTGGTGTGGGGTGTGGAGTGCTGTGGCATGTGCCTGTGTCTGGTGTGGGATTCGTAGGGTGCAGGATGGTGTAGGGTCCAGAGTGCTGTGGGGTGTGGGATGTGTGGGGTATGCGATTTTTGGGTTTGGGGTGGTGTATGGAGGGGAACATGGGGTATGGGGTGCTCTGGGATGTGGGTGGGGTGGGATGTACTGTGCGTGGGGTAAATGTGATGTGACCAGGTGGCCCAGTGGCCACAGGGCGGGGGAAGTACCAGCTCAGAGGGGCCAGCCCCACCTTCCTGTTGTCCCTGCCCTGCCAGGGGGGCTCCCAGGTCCTTGCAGAGTGGGGTCTCTTTGCCTTCCAGCTGTTGTCCCCACTTGTGCCAAGGAACTGAACTTTCTGAACACCAGTGAACGGTAGCTGTGGGGCCCTCATGGTCTTGGGAGAGCCAGAGGGGTGCCCCTCTGAGGGAGGTTTGTCTGCCATCTGGGCAGCTTCAGCCAGTTGGTTTCATGGTCCAATGAACTAGGACAGGAGCCTGGCGGTGGTGACTGCTCTTGTGTCGGGGAAGCTGGGGGCTGTGGGCCTTCCCTGGCCCTGTTGTCCCAACAGGTGTGGGTTCCAGCTGCACTGCTGTGGGAGTCACTGTACCCAAGGGATGTGGCCCTGCTCAAAAGCCTCGGGGAGGCGTCACTGCCTCTCGAGGGCAGGACCAAGACTTGGGCCATGGGGATGGGGTTTTTGATGAGCCCTGTGATGCTGTGGATGTAGACACATCCATGACCAGTACAGTCATACCACAGTGACACAGACCTGCACCGAAACCCCTCCGAGGGGCAGGGTCAGTGGGAACCTGGGATGAGGAGGCTGACCTGTGGATGGAGGCAGAGCCCCAGGAAGGCTGTGGGTGGGCTCAGCGTGGGGGTGTTCTGCTGGGAGCATGGGGAGACCCCTCCCAGCAGGTGCACGGCAGCCACGCCCAGCTCTGTCCTGAGGCTCTATGGCTGCGTCTGGCAGACGTCTGTGCCCATTTGTGAGTCAACCCCACCGTGGCAGCCTCTGGGTTGATAAATTGTCCCCATACCATGGACGGGTCACTTTGTTGCCTGCAAGTGCCTCCCACTTAGGAGGCCGGAGGTGGCAGCAGGCAGGAATCACTATTCTTGTTCCTGGTGACCCTGGAACTCTGGGTCCAGATTGTGCTCCTGGTCCTGTGAGGGCGACTGAGAGAACAGCTGCAGCCTTGGCCCCACGTGACACGGGCCTCTGGCTCTGCCTCCAGCGGAAATGGCCTCACGGGTCATCTCCCTTACCCTCTCCCTGTGGGCTCTGTCATGTTTAGGGCCTGCCTAGCATTCACGGCCGTGGTGACAGGAGAGCTCAGTGATTCTCTGGGCGGGCCTGCTCCTCCCTGGATGCAGCTTCAGTCCAATCTGTTCCAACAGGGCCTGAACCAGGGGCAGGGGAGGAGGAGCAGATGCAGGGCAGGTCCAGGTGACTCTCCCGCCTGATCCCCCATCCCCTCTGCTCAGCCTGTCTGGGGTCCCTGCTGGAGCATCCAGAGCCCCTGCGAGGTGGCGTTTGCCGGGGCAGCACAGGGCCCTGCCTTCCCGAGCACACGTCCCTCCTGAGCCCTCACAGCTCCAGGCCTGGAGCTTGGCTGAGTCTGAGCCTCTTCAGGCCCCTCAGTGGCCTCTGGGCCTCGAGTCCATGGTGACTGTGGGTGACTGACCCTCATCAGGCCCAGCAGCTCTGGTTGGTTCAGGGGCGTCTCCCTCTGGAGCAGGGACACTTGTCCATATCGTGTCCCCTCAGAACCAGAGGAGCTTCCAGACAGCGCTGGCACCTGTCGGGCATGCCCGGGGCCGGTTAAATGTTTGTTTTCCTCGACTTGTCCAGGAGAGCCTGCAGCTGGAGGGCTGGCCCTTTGCTGGGACCCCTGCCCTGCAGCCCATGTCCCTGAGGGTCCTCAGGCCTGGGGAGTGAGTCTTCCCTGGATCCTGCCTCCTCTGTGCTTCAGTGTCCCTGCCCACGGCCATGCTGCGTCTTTGTTCTTTGGTCTCAGGAGGTGGCCCTGCCTCTGGGACCCTGGCCCACGTCCCCAGGGTGGCAGGCAGGTGCTGGTGGCTGCATTGGGCCGGGGCTCAGCTCCACTCGGTCAGAAGCTGCACGTCTAGAACCTGCTGGCCTTCCCAGAAACTCCAGGCGATACTTTTTAAAGGTATGTTTATGACAGGTGTAAAAAAATCTCATTAAAAATGTAGTGTCTGCACATGGTGAAATGTGAGAGGACAAAGCACAGGGGAGCTGCTTTCCTTCCCTCTGCGCTCCTCACGCCCCTCCTCCGCCCCGGCCCTTCCCAGAGATCTCAGCCACGCATGGTCTTCTGGGTCTGTCCTAGGATTCCCTGTCACAGCCCATGTCCCCCCTGCCTCCTGTCCACCTCCTTATGGGGTGGCGGGAGGTCCCTATGGCTTCTCTGGGTCTCCTTCTGTTACAGTCACTGAGCTGCTCTCTGACCCCGGGAGAGATTTCTGGTCAGGAGTCGGGTGTGTTTGCATGGGGACGGACATGGTGGCCCCGGGGACGTGTGTCAGGCGGAGGTTTTGGATGGGGGCTGTGTCACTGTGGGCATAGTAACTACCATAACTATAGTCACAGTGACACAGGCCCCCACAAAATCCTCCGCCTGGCCCTGTGCCCTCTCCCCCTCCCTGGCTCAGGCCAGCTCTGTGGGAACAGCCTGTGCTTCCGGTGGTTTCTGCTCTGAACCTCGGGGTGAGTGGAGACGACCCACCTGAGTCTCTGCAGGCCCAGGGGCGGCTCTGCACATGACCTCCTGCGTTCGCTGGCTGGCAGCCCCGGGCACAGCCCTGTGTGGGAGGATGAGGAGCACCGGCTCCCAGTGCAGGGGGCCCTGGATCTCCGCGGCCTGTGTGGCGGCTGGTTTGCCCACCTGGGGGTTCTGGCTGTTTCTGTTCTGTTCTGGGCCCTTCTCAGGTGTGGCCAGTGAGGGTCCACCTCCCCTGCCCCCATCTCGTCTCTGCTGGAATTTGCTGACGGGGCTGCTGTCCCACCTGCGAGGTTTCCGATCAACAGGGGCCTGGGCTTGGCCGCCTGACTCCCGAGGGGCCAGCTCCCTGCAGTGGGCATGAGGAGACCCCCACCTCCTCTCTCTGCCCCTGCCTCATGGGGCTGTACCCGCCTGCACAGATGTCTCCCTGGTCTGGGGTCTATATGCTCAGCTTCCCGGACACTCTCATTCCCTGGCTTCAGGTGAGCGTGGACCTCCTCCAAGAGACTCTTGCTGCACCCCAGGGCCCCTGACTGCTGAGGGCACCCATGTACTCAGCCGGCCTCAGCCTTATTCCTGGGAGCAGGTGCCCGGGCTGCCCGCTGTCTGCAGCGCTGCCCTCCCGAGGGGCAAGGGGTCCCGGAGCGGCTGCAGTGAGGTCTGCTGGCTGGACAGCTCTGTCCGCCCTTCCTACAGGATTCCAGAGCCCCTGACATGCTGGGGGGGGGGGGGGTGACAGGGTGGGCTGAGTCCCCGCACAGGCCCCACGAGGTCAATGCCCGGGCAAGTCTTGTGCTTGGCCTGGTGCCTGTGAGCTGGGTGTGAGGACTGGGCTTGGCCTGAGGGGATGTGGCTGGTGAGGGGCTTGGGGTGGCCTCTGCTAGCTAGCATCCTTTTAGGATGGGCTCTGAGTTCACTGAGCCCTTGTTGTCCAGGTCAGTGGTTTGCTCAGTGACCATCAGGGACCCTCACATTAGTCAGAGTGATGAAACCAGATTCATTGTCACTATTGACAGCAGGGACAGAGTGACTCCTTCTGGGTTTGCACAGAAGACAAAGTCGTTTTAGAGGGAGAGCGAGGGGCAGGGAGGGGCTCTGGGCATGTGACCGTGGGGTCAGCGTGGTCACCTCAGAACACTTTGAAGCCCCCAGCCGTGGGTGAGGGCTGTGTGGTTGGGAGTGGCCCTGGAGGCTGAGGGTCTGGGTTGTGAGCCTTGAGAGCTGCCCCTCCTGGCCTTGAGGCCCCGCAGGTCCCAGCAGGTTTTTGCTGCTGTGTCTGTCACTGTGGTAGCATAACCATAACCGTAGTTACACAGTAGGAAGGTCCTTGACAAAAAGCCCTGCATGTGACAGGAAGGCCCCTCCCTGCTGTAGGCCGTTGGCCCCCAGGTGAATTGCTGGGAGGAAACTAGCTTCCAGGGGAGTGGGCCCAGGTGCCCTGGGGGACACCCTGAGTCCTTCTAGGGTGCAGGCAGAGCTGAGCTTAGCGGGCAGCCTCAGAGTTTGGCCCCATCTCCTGTGAGTGGCCCCCCAAAGACTGGGGGTTGGGGCCTGGATCTGAACCAGGACTGGCCTGGGGAGGGTGTCCTGTCCTAAAAGCTCCACGTGTCTGAGTCCACAGTGAGGGTCCTCGGTGGTCCCCAGCATGTTGGATTTGAGCCAGGCCAAGAGAGCTGCTGGGCTCTGGGTGGACAGTCCAAGCAGATGGGTCCCATGGTCGTGGGCACATGTGTCCACCCCTCTTGCTCAAAGGAATGTTTCTAAAATCAAATTGAATCCGCTGCCCATGAAAGGGAGCCCCTCCCTGCTTCCTGGGACCCTAAGGCTGCACCCCAGCCTGCTTTGGGTAACACTTGGGGAGCGGGAGTTGAGGGGTGTTGGGTGTTGTCAGTAGTGAAGTTCGTGTGGTATGGGTGATGTGGAGCACACAGCGGTGTGGGGAAGGGGCGATGTGGCCAGGTGGCCCAGTGACCACAGGGAGGCCCGGGTTGGTTGCAGTTCATGGTGTCCAGCCCCCCTTCATATTGTTCCTGTCCAGCCCGGGGGACTGACAGGTCCTCTCAGAGAGGGATGGCTGTGGTTCCAGCCCTGGCCCCCACGTGTCCCGAGGGAGAGCTTCACAAGCTGCTGCTGGGACCCCAGAGGACGGTGTCCGTGGGGCCCCCCTGGTCCTGGGAGTGCCCGCAGGGGTGCCCCTTGGCGGGACGTCTGGCTGAGATCTGGGCGGCTTTGGCCCGTTGCTTTCACGATCTGATGAACTGGGACAGGAACCTGGCGGTGGTGACATCTGCAGTGTTGGGGAAGCAGTGGTGTTAGTGGGCCGCCCTGTGCCTGTTGCCCTAGCAGGTGTGGGTTCCGGCTCTACCACTGAGTCATTGTATCCAGGGGATGCAGCCTCATTCAAAATCCTGGGATGGTGTCACTGCCTCTGGAGGGCAGTGACGGGGTTTTTCATGGATGCTGTGAGGATGTGGTTGATACAAGCATATGCAGAAGAGTAATACCACAGTGACACAGACCTACCCCCAAATCCCTCGGAGGGATGGGGTGGATGGGAACCTGCGATGTAGAGACTGAGCTGTGGATGGGGGCAGACCCCAGGGAGGCTGTGGGCAGGCTAGGTATGAGGGTGTCCTTCTGGGAGCACAGGGAGTCCCCTCTTGGCCGGTGGACCGCAGCTCCGCCCAGCTCTGTCTTGAGGCTCTGTGGCTGCATCGGGCTGGCGTCTGTGCCCATTTGGGAACCAACAACATTGTGATGGCTTCTGGTTTGATAAATTGTCCCCACACCTTGAATGGGTCTCTTTGCGGCCAGCAGGTGACTTCCACCCAGGGGGCAGGGGTGGCAGCAGGCAGGAGTCATTACTCTGGATGCTGCTGACCCTGGGACTCTGCCTGCAGATTGTGCTCCTGGTTCTGTGAGGCGACTGAGAGAACGCCAGCAGCCTTGGCCCCATCTGGACCCGGACTTCTAGTTCTGCCTGAGACCAAGTACTGTCTCACTGGCCATCTCCCGTCCCATCCCCCTGTGGGCTGTGTCCTGTCTAAAGCCTGTGTGGCATTCACGGCTGTGGTGATGGGAGAGCTCAGTGATTTTGAGCGAGGGCCTGCTGTTCCCTGGATGCCGCTTCAGTCCTATCGGTTCCAGCAGGGCCTGAGGCAGGTGCAGGGGAGGAGGAGCAGGTGCAGGGGAGGAGGAGCAGGTGCAGGGGAGGAGGTGCAGGTGCAGGGGAGGAGGAGCAGGTGCAGGGGAGGAGGTGCAGGTGCAGGGAAGGAGGAGCAGGTGCAGGGGAGGAGGTACAGGTGCAGGGGAGGAGGAGCAGATGCAGGGGAGGAGGAGCAGGTGCAGGGGAGGAGGAGCAGGTGCAGGGGAGGAGGTGCAGGTGCAGGGGAGGAGGAGCGGGTGCAGGGGAGGAGGAGCGGGTGCAGGGGAGGAGGAGCGGGTGCAGGGGAGGAGGTGCGGGTGCAGGGGAGGAGGAGCGGGTGCAGGGGAGGAGGAGCGGGTGCAGGGGAGGAGGTGCGGGTGCAGGGGAGGAGGAGCGGGTGCAGGGGAGGAGGAGCGGGTGCAGGGGAGGAGGTGCGGGTGCAGGGGAGGAGGAGCGGGTGCAGGGGAGGAGGAGCCGGTGCAGGGGAGGAGAAGCACGTGCAGGGGAGGAGGAGCCGGTGCAGGGGAGGAGGAGCAGGTGCAGGGGAGGAGGTGCAGGTGCAGGGGAGGAGGAGCCGGTGCAGGGGAGGAGGAGCGGGTGCAGGGGAGGAGGAGCAGCTGTGGAGGCCCAGGTGACTCTCCTGCCCGACCCCACATGCCCTCCTCTCTGCCTGTCTGGGGTCCCTGCTGGAGCATCCAGAGCCCCTGTGAGATGACGTTTGCTGGGGCAGCACAGGACCCTGCCTTCCTGAGCACACGTTCCTCCTGAGCCCTCATGAGGCCCAGCAGCTCTGGTTGGTTCAGGGGCGTCTCCCTCTGGAGCAGGGGTGCTGGTCCATATCGTGTTTCCCCAGAACCACCTGGAGCTTCCAGAGAGCGCCGGCACCTGAGGGGGATGCCTCGGCTGGTGTTGGTCTTTGCTTTCCTCAACTTCCCCAGGAGATGCTACAGCCAAGGGCTAACCCTTTCCCTGGAGCCTGCCCTGTGGGCTCGTGTCCCCGAGCATCTTCAGCCCTTGGGAACGAATCTTCCCCAGGATTCTGCCTCCTCTGCACCTCGCTGTCCCTGCCCACGGCCATGCTGTGTCTTTGCTCTTTAGTCTCAGTGGGTGCCCCTGCCCCTGGGACCTGGGTCTGTGTCACCTGAGTGGCAGTGGCTGTGTTGAGCCTGGGCCCAGCCCTGCAGGCCTGAAGCCACAGGTCCAGGACGCGATGCCCTTCCCAGACCCGCCAGGCGGTAAGTTTTAAATATACATTTACATTAGATTTAAAAAGAATCTCTTGGAGCTGACCCAGTGGCGCAGCGGTAAGTGCGCACGTTCTGCTTCAGCGGCCCAGGGTTCGCCGGTTCGGATCCCTGGTGTGGACATGGCACCGCTTGGCAAGCCATGCTGTGGCAGGCGTCCCACATACAAAGTAGAAGAAGATGGGCATGGATGTTAGCTCAGGGCCAGGCTTCCTCAGCAAAAGCAGGATTATTGGCAGCAGATGTAAGCTCAGGGCTAATCTTCCTCAAAAATAAATAAATAAATAAATAAATAAAAAGAATCTCATTGCAAACATGTGTCTTCATGTGGTGACAGTGTGAGGGGACAAAGCACAGGGGGTCATTCTCCTTCCTTCTGCTCTCCTCACGTCCCCCCTGACCCTTCCCCGGAGATCTCAGCCCCTCATGGTTTCTGAGTCCCTGCTGGGATTCTCTGTTGCAGACCTGTCCCCCTGCCTCCTGTCCACCTCCTTATGGGGCGATGGGAGGTCCCCTTGGCTTCTCTGGGTCTCCTTCTGTTATAGTCACTGAGCTGCCCTCTGACCCCGAGACAGATTTCTGGTCAGGAGTCTGGTGTGTTTGCACGGGGATGGACACGGTGGCCCCGGGGACGTGTGTTGGGTAGAGGTTTTTGACGGGGGCTGTGTCACTGTGTGTAGTCATAACCACTAGCATAGTAACCATCACGGTGACACAGGCCCCAACAAAATCTTCCACCTGGCCCTGTGCCCTCTCCCCGTCACTGGCTCGGGCTGGCTCTGTGGGAACAGCCTGTGTTTCCGGTGGTTTCTGCTCTGAATCTCGGGGTGAGTGGGACGACCGCCCGAGCCTCCATGGGTCCAGGGGCAGCTCTGCACACAGCCTCCTGCGTTCGCTGGCTGGCAGCCCCGGGCACAGCCTGTGAGGGAGGACGAGGAGCACCGGCTCCCAGCGCAGGCGGCCCTGGATCCACCGCGGCCCGTGTGGCAGCCGGCTTGCCCAGCTCGGGGTTCTGGCTGTTTCTGTTCTGCTCCTGGCCCCTCTCAGGAACGGTCCCTGGCGTGGCCAGCGAGGGTCCACCCCCCCGCCCCCCCGTCCTCATCTTGTCTCTGCTGGAATTTGCTGACGGGGCTGCTGTCCCACCCGCAAGGTTTCCCACCTACAGCAGCCTGGGCTCGGCCGCCTGACTCCCGAGAGGCCGGCTCCCTGTGGTGGACACCAGGAGACCCCCACCTCCTCTCTCCACGCCCGCCTCGTGGGGCTGGACTGGCCCACACAGGTGTCTCTCTGGTCTGGGGTCTCTGAGCTCAGCTTCCTGGGCATTCTCGTTCCCCGGCTCTGGGTGAGTGGACTTCCTCCTCAGACTCTTGCAGCCCCCCAGGGACTCTGCTCGCCAAGGACACCCGTGTGCTCAGCCGGCCTCAGCCTTCATCCTGGGAGCTGGAGCCTGGGCTGCCCGCCGTCCACAGCGCTACCCTCCTGAGGGACAAGTGGTCCCAGAGTGGCTTCAGTGAGGTCTGCTGGCCAGATGGCTCTGTCTGCCCTTCTTACAGGATTCCAGGGCTCCCAACGGACCTGGGGCCTCAGGGGTCAAGTAGGCAGGCTGGGTCCCCCCACAGGCCTATGAATGTGGATGCCCGAGTGAGTCTTGTGCTGAGCGTGGTTCCAGCGAATGGCTGTGAGGACTGGGCTTTGCCTGAGTGGGGCCCAGGGATGGCCTCTGCTGCCTGGGATCCTAATGGCAGGGTTTCCGAGTTCACTGGGCCCAGGAATGGACATATCTGCCTTGGAATCCACAACCGACTGCAGGGTGTGTCACCCCCCTTCCGCCCCGTGAAGCCTGCCCTGCCTCTTTCATCAGGTGAGCTCCTATGCAGCCGAGGACAATCCCAGCTCCAGTGTCCGCTCCCATCAGCTTCCCCAAGGGCCTCTGGGGTCCTGTTGGGCGCTGACCTCTGACACTTTTCCTGGTACAGACTCTGTCCTTCCTCATTCCTTTGGCTGGTGGTGTTGAAAGCAGGGCTGTTTCTGCCAGCCTTCCAGCCTCTAGGCATATGCTATGGGGTCAGCGTGGTCATCTCAGAGCCCTTTGAAGCCCCCAGCTGCGGGTGAGGGCTGTGCCTGGACACAAGCCCATTGGCTGAGTGGTTGAGAGTGGTCCTGGAGGCCGAAGGTCTAGGTTCTGAGGCTCGAGAGCTCCTGCTCTTGGCCTGGAGGCCCAGCGGATCCCAGCAGGTTTTTGCCGTTGGGTCTGTCACTGTGGGAGCTATATCTGTAGTTACGCAATAGGAAGGTCTTTGACAAAAAGCCCTGTGCCTGGTAGGAGGGCCCCCCTCCCCTGCCGGATGTCCCTGGCCCCTGAGTGAAGGGCTGGGAGGAACCAAGCTTCCAGGGGAGCGGGCCTAGGGTTCCCTGGGTGGCACCCAAGTCCCTTTAGGGTGAAAACAGAGCTGGCTTAGGGGGCTGCCCCAGAGATTGGCCCCTTCTCCTGTGAGCCCTCCCACACAGGCTCGAGGTTGGTGCCTGGATCTGGCCCAGGACTGGCCTGGGGAGGGTGTCCATTCCTGGAATGTCCTCATGTCTGAGTGTGTAGTGAGGGTCCTCGGTGGGCCACTTGGCATGTTGAGTTTGATCCAGGCCAAGAGGGCCTCTGGGCTCTGGGGTGGATGGGTTGACCAGGTGGGTCCCAGGGATGTGGACACATGTGTCCACCCCTCTTCCTTGTAGGTACTTTCCAAAATCAAATTCACTCAGCTACCCCTGAAAGGAAGCCCCTCCTGCCTTCCTGGAACCACAGGGCAGGACCCCAACCTGCTTTGGGTAACGCTTGGGGAACAGTAGTTGAGGGGTGTCGGGTGCTGTGGGGTGTGGAGTTCGTGTGGTGTGGGCGATGTGGAGCTCACGGTGGCGAATGGGTGGTGTGGCCAGGTGGCCCAATGGCCACAGGGTGGGGGTAGTCCAGCTCAGGGTGGCCAGCCCCACCTTCGACTTGCCCCTTTCCACCCAGGGGGACTCACAGGGTCCTTGCAGAGTGTGGTCTCTGTGCCTTCTAGCCCTGACCCCCACGTATTCTGAGGGAGGGATCGTCCCAAGCTGCTGGCTGGATGCCAGAAGAAGGTGTCCTTGGATCCCTCCTGGTCTTGGGAGGGCCGGCAGAGGTGACCCTTGGACAGAGGTCTGGCTGTGATTTGGACGGCTTTCGCCTCTGGCTTTCACGCTCCGATGGACTTGGACAGGGACCTGGTGGTGGTGACATCTGCTGTGTTGGGGAATCATAAGGGCTGTGGGCCACCCCTGATCCTGTCGCCCCAGCGTGTTTGTGTTCTGGCTGCCCCGCTGAGTCACTGTACCCAGGGGATGTAGCCTCGCTCCAAATGATGGGGATAACATCACGGGCTTGGGCTATGGGGATGGGGTGTGGATGGGCGCTGTGTTGCTGTGGTTGTAACGAGCATCTGCACCCAGAACAGTAAATCCCACAGTGACACAGACCCACCTCAAACTCCTCGGAGGGGCAGGATCGGCGGGAAGCTGGGATGTCGGGGCTGAGCTGTGGTTGGAGGCAGAACCCCAGGGAGGCTGTGGGGTGCTCAGCATGCAGGCGTCCTGCTGGGAGCACAGGGAGACCCCCCCGGCAGGTGCCAAGCCCAGCTCTGTCCTGAGGCTCCGTGGCTGCGTCGGGCTGGTGTCTGTGCCCATTTGGGAGTCAACCCCACTGTGACAGCCTCTGGATGATAAATTGTCCCCACTCCCTGGATGGGTCACCTTGGGGCCAGAAGGTGCCTCCCACCCAGGAGGCCAGAGGTGGCAGCAGGAAGGAGTCATTATTCTTGATGCCCAAGCCCTGGGACTCTGGGTCCAGATTGTGCTCCGGGTCCTGTGAGGGCGACTGAGAGAAGGCAGCAGCCTTGGAACCATGTGGACATGGGCCTCTGGCTCTGCCTCGGGCTGAGCACGGCCTCACTGGCCATCTCCCTTCCCCTCTCCCTGTGGGCTCTGTCCTGTCTGAAGCCTGCGTGACTTTCACTTCTGTGGTGACAGGAGAGCTCAGTGATTCTGCGGGAGGGCCTGCTCCTCCCTGGATGCAGCTCAGGCCTATCGGTTCCAGCAGGGCCTGAGGCAGGTGCAGGAGAGGAGGAGCAGGTGCAGGGGAGGAGGAGCCGGTAGGGAAGCCCAGGTGACTCTCCCGCCCAACCTCCAACCCCTCTGCTCCACCTGTCTGGGGTCCCTGCTGGAGCATCCAGAGACCCTGTGAGGTGAAGTTTGCTGGGGCAGCACAGGGCCCTGCCTTCCCGAGCACACGCCTGTCCTGAGCCCTCGTGGCTGCAGGCCTGGAGCTTGGCTGAGTCTGAGCCTCTTCAGGCCCCTCAGTGGCCTCTGGGCCTTGAGTCCGTGGTGTCTGTGGGTGACTGACGCTCATGAGGCCCAGCAGCTCTGGATGGTTCAGGGGCGTCTCCCTCTGGAGCAGGAACCCTGGTCCATATCGTGTCCCCCCAGAAGCAGCCTGAGCTTCCAGAGAGCGCCAGCACCTGTGGTGGATGCCCGGGGCAGGTTAGACGTTTGTTTTTCTCAACTTCTCAAGGAGATGCTGGTCCTGGAGGGCTGGCCCTTTGCTGGGACCCATGCCCTGCCGGCCCTTGTCCCCAAGGGTTCTCAGGCCTGGGGAGTGAGTCTTCCCTGGGATCCTACCTCCTCTGTGCTTCAGTATCCCTGCCCACGGCCATGCTGTGCCTTTGTTCTTTGGTCTCACTGGGCAACCCAGCCCCTGGGACCCTGACCCACGTCCCCTGGGTGGCAGGTGGCAGGTAGTGGTGGCTGCATTGAGCCGGGCCCAGTTCCACAGGGGCAGAAGCTGTGGGTCCCAGAACCTCAGGTGATAACATTTTAAAGATATATTTACATCAGGTTTAAAAAAATCTCATTAAAAATGTAGTGTTTGCAGGTGGTGACGACGTGAGGCGGTTAAGCATGGGAGGGCCCTCTGCTCTCCTCGAGCCACCCGGACCCTTCCCAGAGATCTCAGCCCCTCATGGTCCTCTGGGTCCCTCCTGGGATTCCCTGTCACAGCCCTGTCCCCCTGCCTCCTGTCCACCTCCTCATGGGGTGGCGGGAGGTCCCCTTGGCTTCTCTGGGTCTCCTTCTGTTACAGTCACTGAGCTGCCCTCTGACCCTGGGAGAGATTTCTGGTCAGGAGTCAGGTGTGTTGCATGGGGACGGACACGGTGGCCCTGGGGACTTGTGTCGGGCGGAGGTTTTGGATGGGGCCTGTGTCACTGTGGGTATAGCAACTCCTACTATAGTAACCATCACGGTGACACAGGCCCCCACAAAATCCTCCGCCTGGCCCTGTGCCCTCTCCGCCTCGCTGGCTCAGGCCGGCTCTGTGGGAACAGCCTGTGTTTCCGGTGGTTTCTGCTCTGAACCTCGAGGTGAGTGGGGACGACCAACCCGAGCCTCTGCGGGCCCAGGGGCGCCTCTGCACACGGCCTCCTGCGTTTGCTGGCTGGCAGCCCTGGGGCACAGCTCACCTACACATGCTTTGGGTGTGTGATCATGGGGTCAGTGTGGTCGTCTCAGAATCCTTTGAAGCCCCCAGCCGCGGGTGAGGGTTGTGTTGGACACAAGCCACGGCTGAGTGGTTGGGAGCGGCCCTGGAGGCTGAGGGTCTGGGTTCTGAGTCTTGAGAGCCGCCCCTCCTGGCCTTGAGGCCAAGCTGATTCCAACATGTTTTTGCTGCCGGGTCTGTCACTGTGGTAGTTATAGTTGTAGTAACACAGTAGGAAGGTCCCCGACAAAAAGCCCTGCAAGTGACCGGAAGGCCCCTCCCTGCTGGAGGCCCCTGGTCCCTGACTGAAGGGCTGGGAGAAAACAAGCTTCCAGGGGAGTGGGCCCAGGGGCCCTGGGTGGCACCCCAAGTGCTTTTAGGGTCCCGGCAGCGCTGTGCTTAGGGGGCTGCCCCAGACGGTGGCCCCGTCTCCTTCAAGTGGTCCCACATAGGCTCGGGGTTGGTCTTGTTCTGGCCCAGGACTGGCCTTGGGAGTGTGTCAGTCCTGGAAGTTCCTCATGTCTGAGTGTGCCTTGAGGGTCCTTGGTGGGCCCCCCAGCTTGTTGGGTCTGAGCCAGGCCAGGAGAGCCATTGTGTTCTGGGTGGACAGTCCAACCAGATGGGTCCCAGGGACATGGGAACATGTGTCCACCCCTCTTGCTCAAAGGAACGTTTCCAAAATCAAATTCAATCCACTGCCCCTGAATGGGAGCCCCTCCCCCTCCCTGGAACCCTAGGGCAGTACCTAACCCACTTGGGGCAACAGGGGGAACGGGGGTTGACAGGTGTTGGGTGTTGTGGGGTGAGAGGTTCATGTGTTGTGGGCGATGTGGAGCACACAGCGGTGTGGGGAAGGGGCGATGTGGCCAGGTGGCCCAGTGACCACAGGGAGGCCCGGGTTGGTTGCAGTTCATGGTGTCCAGCCCCCCTTCATATTGTTCCTGTCCAGCCCGGGGGACTGACAGGTCCTCTCAGAGAGGGATGGCTGTGGTTCCAGCCCTGGCCCCCACGTGTCCCGAGGGAGAGCTTCACAAGCTGCTGCTGGGACCCCAGAGGACGGTGTCCGTGGGGCCACCCTGGTCTTGGGAGTGCCCGCAGGGGTGCCCCTTGGCGGGACGTCTGGCTGAGATCTGGGCGGCTTTGGCCCGTTGCTTTCACGATCTGATGAACTGGGACAGGAACCTGGTGGTGGTGACATCTGCAGTGTTGGGGAAGCAGTGGTGTTAGTGGGCCGCCCTGTGCCTGTTGCCCTAGCAGGTGTGGGTTCCGGCTCTACCACTGAGTCATTGTATCCAGGGGATGCAGCCTCATTCAAAATCCTGGGACGGTGTCACTCCCTCTGGAGGGCAGTGACGGGGTTTTTCCTGGATGCTGTGAGGGTGTGGTTGATACAATCATATGCAGAAGAGTAATACCACAGTGACACAGACCTACCCCCAAATCCCTCGGAGGGATGGGGTGGATGGGAACCTGCGATGTAGAGACTGAGCTGTGGATGGGGGCAGACCCCAGGGAGGCTGTGGGCAGGCTAGGTATGAGGGTGTCCTTCTGGGAGCACGGGGAGTCCCCTCTTGGCCGGTGGACCGCAGCTCCGCCCAGCTCTGTCTTGAGGCTCTGTGGCTGCATCGGGCTGGCGTCTGTGCCCATTTGGGAGCCAAGAACTCTGTGATGACCTCTGGGTTGATAAATTGTCCCCACACCCTGGATGGGTCTCTTTGGGGCCAGTGGGTGAATTCTACCCAGGATTCCAGAGGTTGGAACTGTCAGGAGTCATTATTCTTGATGCCACTGACCCTGGGACTCTGAGTCCAGATTGTGCTCTGGTCCTGTGAGGCGACTGAGAGAACGGCAGCTGCCTTGGCCCCACCTGGACACGGACTTCTAGTTCTGCCTGGCACCGAGTATGGCGTCACTGGCCATCTCCCTTCCCATCCCTCTGTGGGCTGTGTCCTGTCTAAAGCCTGTGTGGCATTAAAGGCCATGGGGACAGGAGAGCTCAGTGATTCTCTGGGAGAGCCTGCTCCTCCCTGGATGCAGCCTCAGTCTTATCGGTTCCAGCAGGGCCTGAGGCAGGTGCAGGGGAGGAGGAGCAGCTGCAGGGGAGGAGGAACAGATGTGGGGGAGGAGGAGCAGGTGCAGGGGAGGAGGAGCAGGTGCAGGGGAGGAGGAGCAGGTGCAGGGGAGGAGGAGCAGGTGCAGGGGAGGAGATGCAGGTGTGTGGAGGCCCAGGTGCCTCTCCTCTCCAACCCCCCCCCCCCATCCTCTCTGCTCAGCCTGTCTAGTGTCCCTGCTGGAGCATCCAGAGCCCCTGTGAGGTGACGTTTGCTGGGAGAGCACAGGGCCCTGCATCCCCATGCCGGTGTCCCTCCTGAGCCCTCGTGGCTCCAGGCCTGGAACTCAGCTGAATCTGAGCCTCTTCAGGCCCCTCACTGGCCTCTGGGCCTCGAGTCCATGGTGACTTTGGGTGACTGACCCTCACTGGGCCCAGCAGCTCCGGTTTGTTCAGGGGCATCTCCCTCTGGAGCAGGGACCCTGGTCCGTATCTAGTCCCCACTGAGAACAACCTGGAGCTTTTAGAGAGTGCTGGCACTTGTCGGGGATGCCCAGGCCAGTGTTGGCATTTGCTTTTCTCAACTTCCCCAGGTGATCCTGGAACCAGAGGGCTGGGTGTTGCTGGGACCCTCATCTGCTGGCCCGTGTCCCCGAGGTTCCTTGGGCCTGGGGAGCAAGTCTTCCCTAGAATTCTGCCTCCTCTGTACCTCTGTGCCCCTGCACAGGACCGTGCTGTGTCTTTGCTCTTTGAACTCAGTGTGTGGCCCTGCCCCTGGGACCTTGGCCCACGTCATCTGGGTGGCAGGTGGCAGGTGGTGGTGGTTGTGTTACTCCTGGACCTGCAGGGGAGAAGCTGCAGATTCAGGACCTGATGCCCTTCTGGGCATTGCCGGGAGGTATGATTTAAAGATAAATTTATATCCGATATGAAAAACAGGACTTTACAAATGTCGTGTCTGCACGTGGTGACTATGTGAGCAAACAAAGAATGAGGGGGCCACTCTCCTTCCCTCTGCTCTCCTCACACCCCTCTGGGCCCTCCCCAGAGCATCAGCCCCTCATGGTCTTCTGGGTCCCTCCTGGGATTCCCTGTCACAGCCTTGTCCCCCTGCCTCCTGTCCACCTCCTCATGGGGTGGCGGGAGGTCCCCTTGGCTTCTCTGGGTCTCCTTCTGTTACAGTCACTGAGCTGCTCTCTGACCCCGGGAGAGATTTCTGGTCAGGAGTCGGGTGTGTTTGCATGGGGACGGACATGGTGGCTCCGGGGACGTGTGTTGGGCTGACGTTTTGGATGGGGGCTGTGTCACTGTGTGTATAGTAGAAAGTATCACCATAGTCATCATCACGGTGACACAGGCCCCCACAAAATCCTCCGCCTGGCCCTGTGTCCTCTCCCTTCTGTTGGCTCAGGCAGGCTCTGTGGGAACAGCCTGAGTTTCCGGTGGTTACTGTTCTGAACATCTGGGGTGAGTGGGGAAGACCGTCGGAGCCTCTGTGGGTCCAGGGGCGGCTCTGCACACGGCCTCCTGCGTTTGCTGGCTGGCAGCCCCGGGCACAGCCCTGTGTGGGAGGATGAGGAGCACCGGCTCCCAGCGCAGGCAGCCCTGGATCCCCTGCGGCCCGTGTGGCGGCCGGTTGCCTGGCTCGGATTCTGGCTCTTTCTGTTCTGCTCCGGGCCCGTCTCAGGAACTGTCCCTGGTGTGGCCAATGAGGGTCTGGCTCCCCTGCCCCCATCTCGTCTCTGCTGGAATTTGCTGATGGGGTTGGTGTCCCACCCGTGAGTTTTCCTGTTGACAGGGGCCTGGGATTGGCCGCCTAACTCCTGAGAGGCCAGCTCTCCGCAGTGAGCACCAGGAGACCCCCACCTTGTCTCTCCGCGCCCAGCTCGCAGGGCCGCCCCCACATTCACAGGTGTCTCCCTAGTTGGGGGGTCTCTGAGCTGAGCTTCCCAGACACTCTCGTTCCCCGGCTCAGAGTGAGTGTGGACCTCCTTCCCAGAAACTCTCACGGCCCCCCCAGGGCCCCTGCCCACCGAGAGCACCTGTGTGCTCAGCCAGCCTCAGCCTTTGTCCTGGGAGCTGAAGCCCGGGCTGTCCGCTGTCCACTGTGCTGCCCTCCCGAGGGGCAGGGGGTCCCAGAGTGGCTGCAGTGAGGTCTACTGGCTGGACGGCTCTGTCTGCCTATCCCACAGGATTCCAGAGCCCCCGCCGTGTCCAGTGTCTCAGGGCCGTGACAGGTGGGCTGGGTCCACTTCACAGGGCCCATGATGTGGATGCCCAGGCGAGTCTGGTGCTCAACCTAGAGCATGAGAGCTGCTGTGGGCACTGGACTTGGCCTAAGGGGCTCACGGACACCTGCTTCCGCATGGGATCCAAATAGAGTGGGTGCCGAGTTCAATGGGCCCTGGTCTTCCAGGTCAGATATTCACTCAGTGAGCCTCAGGGGCCTTCACATTGGTCTAAGTGATGGAAACAGACTCATTGTCACTATTGACAGCAGGGACAGAGTGACTCCATCTGGGTTTGCACAGAGGATACAGGCGTTTTAGAGGGAGAGTGAGGGGCAGGGAGGGGCCGAGTGGGGCTCCAGTGAGGACTCAGGAAGGGTGGTCCATGAGGACGCCCAGTGCTCTGTCCACTGGCCAGCAATGAAGTGTCAGTTTCTGTCCTCACAGAGACTGGGGGACCCAGGGCCCGTCCTTCCTGGTGGGTCCGTCTCTGAGGAACAGGTCCAGGTCCTGGATGGAGACGTTCCTGGGTTGTGGGGACACACGCCCCTCACAGGGCAGAGGCAGGATTCTCAGTAAATGCTCCCAGGAGGGGGGTCGGGCTGAGTCAGGTGTCGGCTGGAACAGAGGGCAAATTCTCCTGCAGCACTGGGCTGTCTCAGGCCGGGCTTTCAGGGGTCTGGGGTCTTCGTGGGACGCTGGCTTGGGCTGCCAGAAGCCCTGCAGGGGTGCAGTGGTCTCTTGGTGCGGGGGTCTGGATGGAGACTCCCGGCCTGGGCTCTGGGATCTCGGTGCACCCGCACGTGCAGAGCGTGGCTGTCAGGAGAGGCCTCAGGTTCCAGCCTTCAGGGGCCCAGGTCTCTGGGAGGGGGCATTGCAGGAGGTCTGAGCTGTGGGTAAGACGGAGGAGTGGTTTGCTAAGTGTCTCCCAGGGCTGAGGGCAGGTAGGGCTGATGCTCAAGCCCTTTGGGAAAAGTGTCACCAGGATGGATGACCACTCAAGTGAGGTGTCAGTGCAGTTGAACCGTGACAGACACGTCCCAGCACTGGGGTCTCTGAGGCTGGTGCTGCTGCCACTGTGTTCCCGGGGGCCGGCGCCTGGTTAGGAGCCGGGTCCTCAGCAAACGTTGGGCAGGAGGTGAAGGGGTGCCGGCTCCTCTGAGGGGTTTCCCTGGAGAGAAACTCACTGTGGGTGGATATATAGCAGGGGGCGCCTCCTGGCAGTGACCTCAGCGAGACCCCTGGAGCAGGAGCCTGCACAAGCCCGCTCCTGGGAGAGGCTCCCGGAGCCCTCTTGGGCCAGGCCAGGATCGGACCCACCTGCCTGGGATCCTCAGCTGACTGGGAGGTGTCCGACCCCATGACCCCTGCCCTGCCTCTCTCATTGGGTGAGCTCCTGTGCAGCCAAGCACAGGCCCAGCTCTGGCGTCTGCTTCTGTCACCCTCCCAGAGGGCCTCTGGGGTCCTGTTGGGCGCTTACCTCTGGTGGTTTTGCCCAGTACTGTCCTTCCTGATTCCTTTGGCTGGTGGTGTTGAGAACAGGGCAGTTTCTGCCAGCCTGCCAGGCTCTGGGCATGTGGCTGTGGGTCAGTGTGGTCACAGAGCCCTCAGAAGCCCCCAGCTGTGAGGGCTGTGCCTGGACACAAACCCCTGGGCTGAGTGGTTGGGAGTGGCCCTGGAGGCCGAGGGTCTGGGCTCTGAGCCTTGAGAGCAGCCACTCCTGGCATTGAGGCCCAGGGGTTCCCAGCAGGTTTTTTCTGCCGGATCTGTCACTGTGGTTACCCCAGCCATAGTAACACAGTAGGAAGGTCCTTGACAAAAAGCCCTGTGTGTGGCAGGCGGGCCCCTCTCTTCTGAGGGTCCCATGGGTCCAGCATGGCCCATCTACACAGATGCCCAGTGCATCTCTCTTCGTCAGGATGGTGAGCAGTGGGTGGTCTGGCTGCCACCCTCACCCCTGTCTCCCCAGGAAGGGCGTGTGTGACCCCTGCTGAAGGGATGGGCAGAGGCAAGCGTCCAGGACTGGGCGCCAAGAGGCCATGGAGAGCACGCCAGGTCCTTTTACTATCCAGGCAGAGCTGGGCAGATGGATTTGCACCAGAGGGCCACCCTGTCTCCTACAGGTGGTCTCACACTGGCTTGGGGTCCATGACCTGGTCTGGCTGAGGCCTGGCCTGAGTCAGGGTGTCGGTTCCTGGAAGATCCTTGTGTCCAAGACTGCAGTGAGGGTCCTCAGTGGGTTTGCCAGTAAGGTTGAGTTCGGGTCAGGCTGAAGAGGCCGCTGGGCCATGGATTCGGTCCAGCCAGGCAGTTCCCAGGGATGTGGGCACATGTGTCCACGCCTCCTCCTGAAAGAAACGTTCCCCAAATCAAATTCAATCAGCTGCCCCTGAGGGGGAGCCCCGCCCACCTTCCTGGGACCACCAGGCAGGGTCCCAACCCACTTAGGGCAACTCATGTGAAGAAGGTGGAATGGCATGTGGGGTGGTGTGGGGTGCGGGGTGGTGTGGCAGTGGGGTTCTGTGGCATGCCGTGTTCACTGGGTGTGGGGTTTTGTTGGGTACAGGGTGCTGTGGTATGGGGGATGTTGGATTGGAGTTTGTGGTGTGCAGGTTGGTGTGGTGTGTTGGGTGGTATGGGGTTTGGGATGGTGTTCGGTATGCATTGCTGTAGGGTGTGGGGTGCTGTGGGTAGTGTGTGCGGGGTGCTGTGTGGGGTGTGTGGTGCGGGGCGCACAGTGGCATTGGGTAAGTGTGATGTGACCAAGTGGCCCAATGGCCACAGTGCTGGGGTAGTACCAGCTCATGGTTCCAGCCCCACCTTCCTGTTGTCCCTGTCCAGCCAGAGGGGCTCAGAGGTCCTCTCAGAGAGGGGTCTCTGTGCCTTCCAGCCTTGACCCTCATGTGTCCTGAAGGAGGGAGCTTCCCGAGCTGCTGGCTGGATCCCAGTGGACGGTGGCTTTGGGGCCCTCCTGGTCTTGGGAGGGCCCTCAGGGGTGCCCTTTGGAGGGAGGCCTGGCTGCAATCTGGGCGGCTTCGGCTCATTGACTTCACGGTCCGATGGGCTAGGACAGGAGCCTGGCGGTGGTGACTGCTGCCGTGTCAGGGAAGCTGGGGGCTGTGGGCCTTCCGTGTGCCTGTAGCCCCAGCAGGTGTGGGTTCTGGCTGCACTGCTGTGGGAGTCACCGTACCTGTGGGATGTGGCCCTGCTCAAAATCCTGGGCACAGCGTCACGGCCTCTCGAGGACAGAGATGGGATTTTTGATGGACGCTGTGACTCTGTGGTTGTAATTACTCTATCCAGGAGAATAATACCACAGTGACACAGCCCCGCCCCGAAACCCCTCCGAGAGGTGTGGTGAGTGGGAATCCGGGTTGTAGAGGCTGACCTGTGCATGGAGGCAGAGCCCTGGGGAGGCTGTGGGTGGGCTCAGCACATGGGTGTCCTGCTGGGAGCATGAGGAAACTCCCCTAGCAGGTGCACAGCTGCCACGCCCAGCGCTGTCCTGACATATCAGGCTGGCGTTTGTGCTCATTTTGCTGACCATAGTGGCTGCTGGGAACAAGGGAGCTGGCTGTCCAGCCTTTGAGCTGGAAATGTTCCCAGACTCATCTTCCAGAATGTTCTGCCTCTGTCTTTCTGTGGAGGCAGCTGCGGGTTTCTCAGGCTGGAAAGCAGTGTAGCGGTTTGTGGGCGGGTGTGCTGGTGAGCAAAGGATTCTGTGCAGACAAGAGATAGGTGGTGCTGTCGCTCATCACACCCTGTGGGTGGCCACGGGCCTGCGGTCCCTTGGGAGTAACTGATAGACAGGCAGGCGTCAGCAAGTTATGGGTCCCCCATGCCACAATGCTAAACAGGAAGGGTGGAGCTCTGTGAGTGTCAGATGTGCTGTGAGGCTGGTGGGAGTGGGGTTGTCACGTGGGAGCCTGAGAGTGCACGGCTTCCTGCTCACTGTCTGCGCAGGAGCCAGGCCCTGGGGGGAGGAGGAGGCGGCCCGGTGCACACGTGGGCTCCCGTGTCACTGTGCTGCAGGCGTGGGACACCCGTGCATCTCTGGGCTGCAGGATGGGGAACTGACCAGTGGCCCGGCCCAGCAGGCTGACCCTTTGGAAAGGACCTCTTTTGGGGGCATGGTGTCGCCAGCTCCCTCCTGGGACTTAGAGGTGATATTGTGACACTGAGGACATGCTGCGCCTGTCACCCTCGCTGCTGGGAGCTCTTGGCAGGAGGTCCGCGCAGCTGCGCTGAAGAGCGTCCCTGCAGACACTGACCCAGGCAGGGTGAGGCACCTGCCACTGTCTCTAGAGCGTGAGACGACAGCCTCTCTGCACAGACTGGGCAGGGCTGCGGGCGTGCAGCCGTTCTGCGGACTCGGCGGGGGCGCAGGTGTGTGGAGAGAGGCCGGGACACACATGGGGCCCACGGCGGATTGACTGGATTGGGACTTCGGTTCACGAAGGGAGTCCTGCCCTTTCTGGTGAGACAGCCACAGGCCGTCTTTTGCTGCGTGCTGGATGAGCTACAAACCGTCCCTCGTTCCTCCTTGAAGTCTCTGTCCCGAGAGCTGGACAGAAGTTGGCCTCCTAGACTTCATTTATGACTTTGGCTCTTTGCTGACGTGCAAATTAGCCCGCGTGTCTGTCTGGGAGCTTGGGATCATGATAAAGCTAACGTTCCTGGGAGTCCTGGAGCAGCTCCCGCTGCAGTGAAGTCTGAAAGCTCCCATGGAGGCCCCCTGGGCCCCAGTCGAATGAACAGGTAAGTTACTGAATAATCTTAGTGCTTTCTTGAGGATCCTTCCAATTGCAATTTCTGCTGTTCCTTGAGTCAGTTCAGTTATTTTATCGTTAGAAAGAGAAATTCCAGAGTGGCAGCACCGACACTGTCATTGTTTTGTGCTAACAACCACATCCTGTGTCTGCTCTGCCCTCCCAGCTCGAGTCCTGCTGTGGTTAAATGAGGCAGCGTGTCCAGAGCACTGGGATCGCGGCCGCCATGTGGGCACGGTGGCCGCTGGACAGAGAGCCCCAGGAAGGAAGCAGCGTCCCTGCAGGAGCACTGAGAAGAGAGGTGGACGCACCTGCTGCCAGTGGACCACCATGGGCCTTCGCCTGGGAGCACCACCTTGTGGGGACCGCGGGAACAGGACCAGGGGGCATGTCACCTCCAGCTCGAGGGTGTCATGCTGTGTTCTGCTCCTGGGCCCAGAGGGTCAGCGGTGCGGCTGTGAATTTCCTGGCTGGGCATCGGCTCCACAAGCCTTGGTGCCTTTCGGGGGCGGGCGCACCTCCCCGACGGGGAGCCGGGGGTGGGGGCCGACAAGTCAGGTGCAGCAGACGAGGGGCATTCTGGGTGGAGGGACGTGGTGGCAATAATCTCACAAGAACAGCTTGCATGGGCTGAGGGCTTGGTGCAGGCTGGACACCGCACTCTGAAGCACACCATTTCATCTGGTCCTGAGTGCTGATCCACGGGGGCCATCATCATCATCATCATCATCATCATCATCATCATCATCATCATCATCATCGTCTTCATCTTCCCGCTGTGTGGACAGAGAGCCTGAGGCACAGGCAGTGAAGGAACCGGCATGAGACCACCTGTTGGTGGCAGAGCCAGGTTTCTCTGGAAGGAGGGTGTTGTGTGTAGGTGACACGGCAGGTGGATGGTTAGAGCTCGCCCTGACAGGCGATGGAGCAGCGTTTGGGTCTGGCTGACCATGTGTGGACAGTGGGAAGAGGCTCGTGGAGTCCAGGGCAGGGATTCACAGTGTGTTCAGGCTCAGAGTGTGGACGCTGGAGCGTTGGGTCTGCCCTAGTCCCTGAGTCCTGGGTCTGGACGGTGCCATGCTGGACGGAGGATGCACCATGTCCTGCCGTCTGTGCCCAGTGGTGTGACTGTGGGAACAGCACAGGTGTCTATCTGCCACCTGTGGGGCTGGTGTCCACTCGTCTATAGGCGTCCCTGTTGGGACGACCACGGGGGTTTGGGGAGAACGGACTTCTGCCCTCATCTCCTGCAGGTCACCTCCAGAGCCACAAGGGGACCACTCCCTGGGCCCTAGGCTGAGTGGCGTGGCCAGTCCTGGCAGCCCCAGTGCAGAGTGGACTTTCCTTCTGGGGCTGTGGCTTGATGAGGCTCTGCACCCCCCTCCAATTGTCCCTGGCAGTCCCCAGCCCGCAGTGACTGTGGTGACCACAGTGCTGGCCCCCAGAGTGGTGACAGAGTTGGCGTCTATGATGGTGAAGGGTGGCCGAGCCCAGGAGGAGGTTGCGAGCCTGTGGTCGAGACAGCAAAGCCCTCCTGATTTTGAGGAGTTGTTTTTGGGGAGTGACAGGCGGACAAAATCAGTGACCCCCTTCTGGAACATTCCTCCTCCACACTTCCACTTGGACCCCAGCCTTTGGCCAATATCCCCCCTCTCCAACTACCCCCATTCACCCCTGGGGGTCTCACTTCCTGGAGCCATGGTGGAGTTGGGTAAGTATTTCTGGAACCTTCCATCTTTGAGCTTTAAAAACCTTCTGAAGATTTTAAGTGTGTTGACCCCAAGGAATTGTGGAGAAATTGAGGAGGGGCACAAGCCACATGGTGAGCAGCCAGTCTGCAGAGCGCAGGGGCCGTGACGTGAGGGCTGGGGATAGCCTCTCCTGCTGGCCTCCGTGGTTTGACAAACAAGAATGACCGGAACCTTCCATGGGGACTCCTGAGAAACCTAGGATGGAGAGCAGGCGCACACAGCACAGATGGACACGTGCGTGTGCACACACACTCACACACACACACACATGTGCACAGCATCCACCTTAACAGGAACAGGAGAAAGTCTGAGAATAAGCACATGCCTGCGTGTCTGCTCTGTGTCACTCACAGGGCCCCACGTCTGGACTGGGAGGAGCTTGTCCTCCCGGCTGCTGAGGACAGCGGTGCCGCACACACGACCAGCCACCCCTCTGCAGCCCCGATCGCCCTGTGATGCCCGGGGTGCCTCCCCTGGGTGCGTGTGCAGCTTCATCTCCTGTGCATGGGGGTCCCGGCGCCCCTGAGGCTCTGCCCACCCAGTGCATCTCCTACCATGTCCAGGCGCTCGGGCTGGTGATCCGAGGACGTTCTCTAGTGGGGGTCTCCCAAAGAGCCGCAGTGGCCATGGACCAGCCTGGGGCTGATAAGGGGGTGAAGGTCAAGCTCACCACTGCCCTTGGCAGAGACCCCGCAAGTCACACCCTCCCCTGGCGGGGCCACCTGCCCTGGGCCCTGGGCTCGATCGACAAGAAACTCAGCCATCCTGAGTGGGGTCTGTCACCTGACCCCTTCTCGGCAGGCTCCATGCCTGCCCCGTTGGGTCCCCCAGGACGGTCCAGGCTCACCTCCTTTGGGTCAAATAGTCCCGTCCTCAGTCTGCTTTCCTGGCCACTCGAGTTTCTGTTGGGGTGGGGGTGACATGATCTGAGAGTCCTTGCTGCCCACCTGTCTGTATTTGGCCGTGCAGGGCTCCTGTGCCCAACCCTGCTGCCCTTTCCTGACTCCAGCCACCCCCTGGCACTCAGACCTCACACATGAGCCCTTCGTTCATGACAGGCGGCCTCCTAGCGCCAGCCAAGCTCCATCCCAGGTATCTGGCAGTGTCACGGATCTTGTGAGCACCCTTGTCTGCGTGACCACTCCCGCCAGCCCTCAGCTCTCCACCAGGGTGGAAGAAACAGTTCTTCCCACAAACTTAAGGAATCTATAGGTCCCTGCACCCAAGGCTCTTGACCATTTCCAGCCGGGCATGGGTGGCACAGGCCACAGCTCTGCCCATGTCCCTGGACAGGATTCAGGTACAGATGTCACTTCCCAGAGCCACACCTGACACTCCAATTACCTCCACAGTCAGGGGGAGGGGACAGCTTTCTCCCTCTCCTCTGCAGCTCGCTCCTGGCCCCATAAGTGAAGCACCGCCAGCCTCCAGCGCCCCCTCCTGGAACGTGTTGTGCCCCAGAGCCCAGCCCTGACCTGGGCCCAGAGTCAGCGTCAGCTCCATCAGGGTCTGCACTGGCTGGGAGCACAGTGGGGGCTGTGCTCTAGCTGGACATGCAGGCACAGGGGAGGATGGAGGGCGGAGAGAGGGAGGGAGGACCCTGGAGGGGATGCAGGCGGCACCTCAGATGGATCCCAGCTGACTCCAGGGGTTTCTCACAGGCTTGGTCAGTGCCCCAGTGATGTCAACGCCTGCTTGGAACAAAGACCCCAGCTCAGCCTGTGAGGCTCTCAGCCCCCAAATGGATCGTGGAAACGTGTCTTACCCTGAGAGGAGGGTTCTGACCCTGAGGGGGGCATCTGACCCCTGGAGAAGGGTCCTGAGGCTGCCAAGAACCCAGGTGGGCAGGGTGGGCCCTCTCGAGGATCTAAGGGAGAATGCGTGCCTGGCCTTTTCCAGCTTCTAGAGCCGCATCCTGCACATCCCTTGGCTCACGGCCCCCCTTCCTCCATCTTCAAAGCTGGTGGGGTAGCATCTTCTCTCTGATGCTTCCCTCTGCTCCATCCTCAGCTGGTCTTCTCTTGTGTGTCCAATCTCCCTCTGCGTCCGTCCTCTGAGGACAGTTGTGATGACGTTTAGTACCCACCCACGTAATCCAGGATCATCTCCCATCTCATGATCCTTAACTAAACTGCATATGCAAAGACCCCTTTTCCACATAAGGTCACATGGTCACAGGTTCCAGCAAGAAGGACCTGGGTGGGTATCTTTTATGGGCCACCACTCAGCCCCCTACCCCACTCAGCAAACCTTTGTGTAACATCTCCTGGGAGCCAGACTCCACCTTCCGGGACATGCTGGTGGTCGCCAGATTCTGGCAGCTTCTGCGGCTTCAATTTCAGAACCTGAGCCCTGGGACCCACCTGGCATGCCTGGGTGGAGGACAGGGAAGTGATGGAGCCTCTGTCCTGCTCAGGGCTCACTTGGCTGGGGCATTGTGGCCCAGGGTCACCCTGCTCCGCATGGCCAGCTGTCAGAAACAGCTGGTCGCCCATGCCCTGGGTGAATTTGATGGCCTCTCCATCTTTCTGCTCAGTGAAAGACTTGCCCTCAGTCCCTCCACCCGGGGCCCCTGACCACTGACCCTGCTCCTTCCAGACCCTCGTCCTGTGCCGCTACAGTCCTGGCCCCAATCCAGCTGGACACACACAGGGCTGTCCCCTGGGCTTTCTGCAGCACCGGGCAGTCCCTGGGCCTGCACAGCATGCTCCCTGTGGTGGGAAGGCGGGCCTGCAGCACACAGGCCACACCAGTGACACTAATGCCATGCACTGGGTGGACAGGGAGGGGCCAGCCCCAGTTCGGGTCACCTGGTCCACCTGGTCATCACGTGTCTCCTCCACCTGGACACAGGCATCTTCACCCCTCCCTCTCGGAGTGGCCCACCCCCATGTCCTTCCCCAGGCTGTGCTGCAAAGCCTCCCGGGCCCAGGCCTGCATGGAGAACTCTGCTGTTAAGGGGTCCAGGAAATGCCCTGGGAGGCCACAGATGCAGCTGATGCTGTGGTGGGAGGCAGTGAAAACAGGAACCCCGGGTGATTGTTGCTGCCCTCCACACCGGCACCCACTTCCCTGGAACCTGGGACAGGGTGCAGGCTGTGCATTGTCCCTGGCCCGCAGTTCCTCGGGCCCTCGGGGACCCTTGGTCGGTCTCGGACCCAGGCAGGCCCAGTTGCTGCACCTGTCTCTGCTTTTCAGATGGACAGTTATGGTGGGCAGGTGGACACGGTCAGGCCTTCCTCAAAGCCCTTTGGCCTGTCCCGGGACCTCCTTCCGTGGCTGGACAGAGGCCCTGACAGCCCTGAGGGGTGGGCGGCATGCACCGTGGCCTGGCCCCAACGAAGGCTGCTCTCTTGCTCTGGTCAGCTCAACATTGCAGCTGTTTGGGCCCCCGGCATGTGGGCTGCCTGGGGGTGGTGAATGTGGGCCCCCAACCACACAGAGGCCCCTGACCGGGTCACGCTCCATGTGGTGGGCGGGTCCAGCCACGTGCCTGACCCCACATCACTGTCCCCTGCAGACGTGGCAGAGTCCAGATAAAGGGTCTGCCTGATGTCACATCTGGTCGAGGAGGGGTGCCCACCAGCCCTGCCTGGGGCCTGGGAGACCCAGGTGTGGGCTGGTCTCTGACACGGGGTGCGTTGGTTTCTCAGGATTCACCTGGAAAGTACGGACGTACTCAGAATCTTGCCCTGGGTCCAGTCGCAGCCACAGGGGTGTCCTGCAGAGCTGGGCTGGGCTGGCACTCCCAGAGGGAGCCCCTGGTGGACACCCCCTCCCACAGGGCTGGGGCAGCTGCCTCCCCAGGGCCCCCTCGCCTCACAGAGAGGACGCCACGTGGAGCCCTGGGGTGGGCGATGCTCCATGGGGTGTGTTCTGGCCTTTCCCGAGCCCTCGCCCATCTCAGAGGAGGGGCCTCCTTCATGGCTCCCCTCTGTTTGCACACGACCCCCACCCCATGAATGCAGGGACAGGCCTTCGGGGCGGTCGTCTGCTCGCCTTGCATGTCCTAACCGGCCCTTCTCCGCCTCTGGGCCCCATGTCCTGCTGGGGACACCCTGGGCTGGCAGCATGAAGGAGAGTGCAGCCAGGCCGGTGGCTCCATCCCTCTGACACGTCGCCAGCATGAGGACTGACCTCCTCTCAGCCCTCCACACAGGTGTCCTCCATGGCCTGGGGTGGCCCCGGGGAGCAGCTTGCTCCTGTCTGTCTTGTTGAGAGAAAAGAAATGCAGCAGCTTTATCACATGCTGGAGCCCGGAGCAGAGCCCACGTAGGGGCTGGGGAGGGCAGAGGATCTTTTGTGTGAGGGAAAAGGATCATCCTAGTCCAGACTCAGCACCCCACAGATGGGGAAACTGAGGCTCAGGGCCCTGGCTGTACAGTGACTGGAGCAGAGGCGGCTGGCGGCCCTGCGCTGCTTGGTGCTTCCCCCAACCACGGTCCCGTGTCTTGTTGCTTGGCACCTCCCAACCCTGGACCGGAACCCAGGCCCCCAGGACCCCAGGACCCAGAATTGGCTGACCAAATGACCCCAAGGCCTCCTCCAAGGTGGCCTGGGGACTTTTTAGGAGGATGGACAGGCTGTGAGGTGGGGGCCCCAGGTGTGTGCCTGCTCTGGGGTGGCTCTCGAGGAGGCTGAGGGTTCTAGTACAGGGAAGCATGTTTGTCCGGGATCCGCCTACATAAGGAACAGGTTGCTGGTGGATGCGGGCCTCTGTCCCACTCTGCCGCGGTGCGCTCTTGCCCAGCCACCTGGGTCAGTGCAGCCTGTGGCCGCAGCTGTGGCCGCCACCCACGGAGCTCAATCAAGTGGTCCCCACAGTTGGCGGCGGGGTGGATCTAAGGCAAACAATGGGAACGCAGAGCCACCCTGACTGGGTCTCAAATGATGCTCCTCATGACTGTGCAGACTCCTCAGGTCCTCTCGCTGTCTCGGGGAGAATCTACTCGGGGAACGGTTCTCCTGAGGCCTCTTCCAGGGCTGGGCACGCGGGGTCGCGGTGTCAGCATCCGCCTTCACTCGGGAAAGAGGGCCATGGCCTGCACTCCTCAGAGCCCGGAACACATCATGTGCACATGAGTGTGTGTTAGTGTGAGCAAGTGTGTGTGAGTGAGTGAGAAAGTGGTTGTGTGCACAAGTGTGTGTGAGGAGTGGGTGTGTGCATGAGTGTGTGTGAGTGTGAGCGAGTGTGAGTGTTATTCCAATTCACAGTAGGTGAGATGTGGGCTCCCCAGTGGCCTCTCAGCAGCCCAGGCGCAGGGGAGCACCCTGCATCCAAAGTGACCTGGATGCTGTGTCTGTTGGCTCCGGGGTCAGCTTCCGTCCGCCCTCTTGCTTCAGGGAGGCCAGGACACCCAGGGCACCCTCCGTGGAGGCTCCTGAACCAGTGTGGCTCCTCTCTGCCCACGAGGGTCATTCATGGCCACCCCGTGTCACTGCCCTGAGCCCGCCAGGCAAGGCACAACCACCCAGTGCCCTTCAATTGCAGCTCCTAAAAATGGGAGGACCCCATCTTTATGGATGTGCAGATAGGACAGCCCCCCATGGTGCCATCTCTGACACTGAGATGGACATCTTTGAGCCCCAAGATGCTCAGGCCTCAGGATGGAGGCTTGGGGGTGATTCTCTGGCTGTGCCTTCTGGTGGTCTCTCTCCCTCCATTCTGGGGGAGTGGGGAGCGCATAGTGGGTCTCAGTAGCTCATCCCACCACTGTAGCCACCTCAGCCCTGACTCCAGGGCTCACATTTTCAAGGTGCCCTCACACCCCACCCACCCATCCATCCGGCTAAACTGGATGTGGCGTTCTCTTTATTTAAAGCTGTTCTCTTGCCTGGCTGTTAAATCAGAAAGGAGTGAGGGACAGCGATGGCGTGGCTCACAGACCCTTGGGCTTCTGCCCTTGGGCAAGATAAAGCCACAAAGTCTTGAGGAACCATTAACTCTTTTCCAAGTCCTTATGCACAGGAATTCCAGAATGGTCTACTTTTAGGAAATCTGTCTGTGTACCGTTCACAGGGTGGAGCATAAAGGAAACAGCATGGGAACGTATTCAGAATATTCAGAGAGAGCGAGCAAAGGGTTTGCAAGACTTACTGAGATATCTTTGTAATACAAGTGTGATATAGATAATTGAAAGGAAAATGTCTTCTCTTGTTGAGGTGAGAATTTGGAAGCTGTCACGCAGTGTGCCCCACGTGCCATCAGATCGTCATGCATGTTCTTTTTGTTGAGATGAAGGGGTGCCGGTGTTTCTCAACAACGGAGAGAAAATAGATTGGAAAACAGCAACCTCAGGAGCTGTGACAACAGCAGAAGATCCAGTGTTGGATGAGATGGTGGGAGGAGTATTGGGAGAAATAATGACTGAAAACCTAACAAATTTGGTGACAGACACAAACTTCCAAATCCAAGAAGGTGCGTGAAAGCCAAGAAGGGCGAACTCAAAGAAATCCATGACCAGACACACTATAATCAAATCTTTGAAATCTAAGGACAAAATCTTGAAAGCAGCGAGAAAGGGACGAAGCATTACCTGAAGAGAGACGTCAGTTCAGCATCAGTGGATTTCTCAGCTGAGAGCATGGAAGCCAGAAGATGCTGCACAATATTTTTCAAGTGCTAAAAAAAGATGGTCAATTGTGAATTCTACATCGAGCGAGAGACTATCCTTCAAGAATGACGTTCTTTGTCTCTTATTACCGTTTTTGGCTTAAAGTCTATTTTGTCTGATATAAGTATAGCCACCCCTGCTTTCTCATGGTTTCTACTTGCATGGAATATCTTTTCCCATCCCTTCACTTTGAATCTATGTGTGTGTTCTTAAATCTGAAGTGGGTCTCTTGTAAACAGCATGTAGTTGGGTCTTGTTTTTTTATCCAGCCAGCCTCTCTGCTCCTTTGAGTTGGCGGATCCCATCCGTTTACATTTAGAGTGGTTATTGAGATGTAAGGACCTCCTACTGCCATCTTGCTAGTCCTTTTGGCTGTTTTGCATACCGTTGTTTCTTTCCCTCTGTTTTTGCCTGCCCTTACCCTTGTACATTGGTGATTTTCCAAGCTTGTCTGCTCTGCTTCCCCTTTTCTATCTTTGGTGGCTCTGCCCTAGGCTTTTGCCACGGGGCTTATGTAAAACATGTTATAGACAAAACAGTCCATTTTAGGCTGATAGCAACTTATCTGTGATTGCCTTTAAAGTCCCTACCCTTAAGATATCCTAATTTACCTCTTTTTTTATGGTGTGTATTTGTTAACAATTTGTAGTAGCTGTAGTTATTTTTACTGCTCTTTCCCTTTTACCTTTATACCGTAGTTGAGTGGCTAACACACCATCCTAATATGGAGTTACATTTTTCTAATTCTGACTCTTTTTGACATTTACCCAAGTGTCGTGTACTTTTGTATGTTTTTATGTCCCTGATTGACATCTTTTCATTTCAGCTTGAAGAACTCTTTCAGCATTCATCCAAGGCAGGTGTAGTGGTGGTGAACCCCCTCAGCTATTGTTTGTCTAGAAAAGACTTTATTTCTCCTTCATATCTGAAGGATAACTTGGATGGATAAAGTATTCTTGCCTGCCAGTTTTATCTTTCAACACTTTGAGTTTGTCATTCCATTCTCACCTGGCCTGAAGAGTTTCTGCTGAGAAATCTGCTCAGATCCTAATGGGGGTCCTGTGTAGGTTACTCTTTTTCTCCCCCCACCCCGCCAGCTGCCTTTAAGATACTTTCTTTGTCATTTGGTTTTGATGTTTCATTTTAGTGTGTCTTGGAGAAGGTCTCTTTCATTGAGACAATAGGGGGATCTATTAATTTCGTGGACTTGCACATCTAAGTCTTTCTTCAGGTTTGAGGAGTTCTCAAGTATTATTTCTTTAAATAAACCCTCTGCCCATAGTTCATGTAGGCTCTCTTTGCTCTTTTTAAATCTTTGTTCCTTCTTCTCGCCTAACTGTTATTTTAGAATTCTTATCCTCCAAGCCATTCTTTCTTTCTTCAATCTGGTCTGCTGTGCTATAGACGCTCTCTATTGCATTGTTCATCTCATTCATTGAATTCTTCAGCTCGAGGATTTCTGTTTGGTTCTTTTGTATAATTTCAATCTCTTTGATAAAGAACTCAGTTGTCCATATATTTATTTCCTGATTTCATTGAATTGTCCTTCTGTGTTTTCTTGTAACTTGTAGAGTTTCTCTGTATTTTGAATTCTTTATCAGTTAGATTACAATATTCCAGCCTTTGAGCTCAGTTTCCTTCCTTCATTCATTGATTAAAAAGGGAGATAAAAGGAGGCAAATCTTACATCACCATATGCTAGTGTCACTTGATTAGACATTTTAGAGTAAAAAATTCAGTAGCATTTAGTGCATTCAAAATGTTGTGTCACCCCACATCTATATCCTAACCTCCTTTTGTTTTTGGCATATTCTCCAATCCCTCATATAGTCATGACACAGTGTGAATTTTATGTATCGCTACATTTAATTTACTAAGCTGCCTCTAGATTCATGAGAGAGAGTGGCCTATAATTTTATTTGTTGTAATATCATTGACAGGTTTTATTTTACAGTTATCCTAGTCACACACAACTAGTTAAGAAGTGTCCTCTATTTCTCTAGTTTCTGAAAGAAGTTATGGAAGATGGTATTTTTTCCTTAGGTCTTCATGGATTTGGGGACTAAGTGTTGTAAAGAGGTCGAATTCCACAAATTGACATACAGTTGCAGCGCTGTCCTGATCAAAGCCTCAGCACTTTTGTTGTTGTTGTTGCTGAAGTTTACAACTCGATGCCAGTTGTTTGTGAAAGTAAAAATGGCCAAAGAATAGGCAAGGCAATCTGATGAAGTTAAACAAATTTGTAGGATTTGGCCCACTTGATATCTAGAGACAGTATAGACTCGCAGTAATTAGGACAGTTTGGAATTGGTACAAAGGGAGATGAGTGAACCCCCAGCACTGAGCAGACAGGCCGGAAACAGGCGTGGCTGAAGTGATGGCCGGCTTGTGACAGTGGTGGCTGAAGTGCACCAGGAAAGTGTGACTTTTTAGGGGATAGTTCTGGGTTATTAGGATGTCTGAATTGGGAAAAATAAACTGGATCTCTCCTGCTAATCATACTAAAAAAAAGTAATTCCAGGTGGATTGTAGATTTAAATGTGAAAACTGAAAAATTAGAACTTTACCAACAAAAATTTAATTTCCGTGCAATAAGAAAAGACTTTTTTTTTAAAAAAAAACAGGATCTAAAACACAATACAAATGAAGGAAAAGTTGGATATTTTGGATTTTAAAATTAAAAACTTCTGTTCATCAAATGATACTATTATGAGAATGAACTCAGAAACAAAACAGTGGACAAATTACTTTCACATATATTTATCCATCAAAGCACTACTACATGCCAAAGAAAATAGACCGCACACCCAAAAAGAGCAACACCCAGTATTGATGAGGATGCAGGGTGCTTAGAACTTTCCTGTGCTTCTGGTGTGAGAGTACCTTTGGTGTGAACATTGGCAGAATTTGTTTGGCAATATCTACTAATGTTGAAAAGAACGGTACTCTGTGAGTAGAAGTCCCACTGCTGGGAATGAGCAGAAAAGGGAAATTGCCCTTTTGTAGGTCAAACACAGATAGGTACCTAAGCAGTTCAAAATTTACAAATAACTCAATTTTTGACACATGTTTACCCAACAGAATTACTTCCATGTTCACTAGAAGACGTGACCCATTTTGTTCCTAGCAGCGTTTTGTATTAGCTGAACCCTGGACAACCCCGCGTGTCATGTCCTGGTAGAATGTTTTCAGCGCATGCATCTGTCCATAGGAACCTCACACCTTAGTGTGGATACAAGAGTATCACGGGTTTGTGATCTCATTTACTAAAGTCAAACATGAGCAGACTAACCTATGACTTTGGCGTCCAGACGTCACTCATTTGCAGCAGGGTCTGGATGGGACAAAAAGGGTTTTGGGGGCTCTGTGATATTCTGACTCTGGACCTGAGTGCTCGGAACGGAGCTGTGTGCAGGTGCTGAAACCACTGCGCTGCGCGCTCAGGACTGGCACACTTTTCTGCACCACTGGTCTCTCTCCACACAATTTTGCCTGCACAGGGATTGATGGGTGCATAGTAACAGGAGAGCTGCTCCAAAGCTTGTCTAATAACCCCTAGAAACATAGGCCCACCAGAATATTTCTCCCCCTAGAAGTAGGATTTGAAACTTTATCATCCTGACTCCCAGGAACAAAGGTCAGGCAGAGGGAAGATGGGAGTCACCCTCATTCAGACTTTAGAGGCTGCGGTGAATCTCTTGAGATTAAAGGCAAGAAATGTCTGCCTTTGGGTCCTTAATACTTTTTGTAGAAGAATTCACACCTCTCCCTCCCCCAGCCTGCTGTTCTGACCCTTGTTTCCCTTCACTGCTTTGGCAAATGGTCTTAATTCATGGTGAGGTAGCCTGGCCTGTTGTCCACGCCGTGGAAGAGGCCAAATCATCGCTTAATTATACCTTTGGAGGCTCATCTTGGGACACCATTTGGAGATGGGAATATTGATTCACTACCGTTCATTCTTCTGTGGACAAGCCATGTTTTCCCGAACGAATAAATCCTAGTACTCGTGCTGTATGGTATCAAACCAGGAAACGGAACAGATCTCTGTATCCTAAGGTTAAATACGCTTCGTGGTGAGCCTCCTTGGAACCATCCTCACCTCCGTCCCGAGCCCTGATCTCCTGTGCTCTCCCTACCTCGTGAGGAAGCCACGTTGATGGAGAGATGAGAAGCACGGGGCTCATCTAAACTCTCCGTAGGTCTCTGGGTGACTTGGAGCCCCACAGGGAGCGTTGAGAGCTGGTGACACAAGGAGGTCTCCATTTCCCTCCTGACCAATGGATTCCTAGTAAGAGGGCTCCATCTTGCTCTCCACCTCCTGCCCAGCCAAGCGTGGCTGTGTCCTCCTCATGTCAGGCTGGACCAGGGCTCGGGAAACTCCACCAGAGGGAACTGTGAGAGCCCAGACCACTTTTCCGCTTTCCCGCCCAATACCTACAGAGGCTGGGGTCAAAGAGAACTCAGCATGTGTGGGAATGAGGCCCTAAGAATGAATAAAAGAAAAGGATAATAAATGGGTGGATTTCCTTAATCCACTGCCCAAACATTGAGAGATGGGATGACACCACGGTTTGGTTTGCTCATTAGGAACACTGTGGGCTCCTGCCCACGTTTGTCACCACGTATATGAAAAACCCTGCTCTTTTATGCTTGGAGCCGAGGAATGGTGTGTTAGAGACAGCCAGGGCACAGTCCATGGAGAATAGTTATTTCACTTTATTTTTTACTGTGAAGAGGAAACAAAGTTGGAAAAGAAATCTTTTCATGGCCTATCCCTGCACCTGCCTCTGGGGCTGCTTCTTGAGATTAGTGAGTCCTGAGTGCCCCCTGGTGGTCCTGAGCACCCCTGGTGTCCTGAGCACCCCTGGTGTCCTGAGTGTCCCCTGGTGTCCTGAGCGCACCCTAGCGGTCATGAGCGCCCCCTGCAGCCCAGCCCCTCCTGTCTCTGTGCAGGGAGCTTTGTGTCCGGGCTCAGCCTCTCCTTGGGAGATTGAAAAAGCAGGAGGCCATCCCATAAGCAGAATCTCGTGCCGTGCTCCCACCACCGAGCCCAAATCAACACCCTGAGCAAGCCTCCTTTCCTGGCTTTGTCACAGCATTTCTGACTTGCTGAACGGTCTGCACTACCCCTTCCAGTGATTTCAGTCATGTACGTAATAAATGTTTCATATTCCCTTTGTGTATGTGTTTGTCATCAGGCTGGCCATCCATACCATGCTCTGGTGGGGGTCCCTCTGCCTTTGCATGGTCCCTTTGCCTCAACTGCTGTTGGTGCCATGAGCATGGTGTCAATGACCACCACCGGGGTCTTTCCCTTCCCCTCACTGTGTCTCTTGCACAGTAGTGCACAGGGTGTCCTTGGTCTTCAGATTGTCCATTTGCAGATGCAGTGTGTTCTCTGAATCATGTCTAGGAATGTTGACCCTGCCTTTCTCGGATCCAGCATCCTCTCTCGTGAGGCCACGAGCAGGGTGTCTTATCAAACAACCCACTCTGACCCCTTCCCTGGAACCTGGTGGACCCAGTGCCTCCAGTAGCTACTGAAGGTGAATCCAGAGGCCTCAGAGGAGAGTCTCGGAGACCCCCCGGGCTGTCTCACATCTCCCCCGGACTCCATCAGCTGTACCTCACACCTGACACCTGCAAACAGAGAGACACAGTGTTCACTTAGAATCACACAGAAGCAAAAGCAGGCAGGTGCAGAAGTCTCAGTGCTCCCCACTCCTGAAAACGACCTTGCCAAGTGATCAGGAACAAAACCCAGCTTGGCACAGAACTCATGGTGGAGCTGCTGGGTTCCTGTCCTAGACACGCGGGGTTGGGCTTCTCCCTAAGCATGCCTGGCAAGGCTCCCTCTTTTCATGAGCAGAAGGAGAGCCCAATTTGCACGTCCTTTGGATACAATGGTGCAGCTGTGACCCTGGACTGCGTGACTCACCTCCTTTTCCTACAGATGACACCAGTTGGGGTAGGGCTCAAGAACGCTGCCAACAAGCTGGGCCCTGTCCTGCCCCACCCTCCCACTCCCCCTTACCAAGACCTGGACATCTGACCCCATTCCCTTTGGTATAGGCTTTAGGAATTAGGATGTCTCCATGCTTGGGGCTTTGAGAAGGTTGCAGAGGACTGCAGAGTGCTGCCCCAGAGGCACTGTGGATGAGGGCCTCTTCTCACGCTTTCCTGCATCCCCTGTGTGACATACTGCCTTTCTGGGGCTTTGGAGTAAGAATGGGAATGGGAACAGCGTTTATATTTTTGAGCCTGAAAGATCCTCATACTTATCTTTCCTGCTCAGATCTTACGCAAACCTCATTTGTGTTGAAGCTCATTTGAAGTTGTGCCGCTTTGTGCCCCAGAACAGCTGTCACTCACAAGCACACAAGCTGCCTTCCCAAAGCCATTAATTCCACTTTCCTTCTCCCTGGTTAGTGTGTGAAAGGTCTGTTGCCCCAGGTCTTTCTAACTGTGAGAATTTCCATCATTTTCCTTTGTGTTTTTTTTAACTGAGGTGACACTGGTTTATATCGTTATATAAAGTTCAGATGTACATCATTATATTTCTATTTCTGTGTAGACTACATCATGTTCATCACCCCAGGACTAACTGCCGTCTGTCACTGTACACGCGCCCAGTCACCCCTTTGCCCTCCTCCCTCCCCTGCTCACCTCTCGTAACCACCAATCTAATCTCTGTGTCTATGTGTTTGTTTGTTGTTGTTGTCGTTTTTATCTGCTACTTGTGAGTGAAATCATGGTATTTGTCTTTCTCCCTCTGATTTATTTTGGTTAACATAATCCCCTCAAGGTCCTTCCATGTTGTTGCAAGTGGCAAGATTTCATATTTTTTCTAGCTGTGTAATATTCCATTCTGTGTATATACTATGTCTTTATCCATTCGTCCCTTGATGGGAACGTAGGTTGTTTCCAAGTCTTCGATATTGTGAATAGTGCTACAATGAACATAGGGTGCATATATCTTTATGTATTCATGTTTTCACATTCATCAGTGAAAATACTCATCAGTGGAATACTCATCAGTGGAATGGCTGGATCATATGGCAGTTCTTTTCTTAACTTTTTGAGAACTCTCCATGGTGTTTTCCGTAGTGGCTGGACCAGTTTACACTTCCACCAGCAGTGTATGAAAGTTCCCTTTTCTCCACACCCTCTCCAACGCTTGTTATTTTTTGTCTCATTAACTACAGCCATTCTGATGGATGTGAGGTGCTATCTCATTGTAGTTTGGTTTGCTTTTCCCTAATAATTAGTGACATTGAACATCTTTTCATGTGTCCCTTGGTTACCTTTGTATATTCTTAGAAGAATGTTTGTTTAGATCTTTTGCCTATGATTTAATTGTTTTGTTGTTGTTGTTGTTGATCTGTATGAGTTCTTTGCAGGTTTTGGATATTAACCCCTTATCTGATATATGGTTTGCGAATATCTTCTCCCAGTTGTTAGACTACCTTTACATTTTGTTGATGGTTTCCTTTGCTGTGCAGAAGCTTTTCAGTCTGATGTAGTCCCATTTGCTAATTTTTTTTTTTGTTTCCCTTGCCTGGGGAAACATGGTATTCGAAAAGGTGCTGCTAAGACTGATGTCAAAGAGTGTACTGCCTGTGTTTCTTCCAGGATTTTTATAGGTTCAGGTCTTACATTCAAGTCTTGAATCCATTTGGAGTTAATTTTTGTGGATGGTGTAAGATAATGGCCTGCTTTCATTCTTTTGCATGTGACTGTCCAGTTTTCCCAACACCATTTATTGAAGAGACTTTCTTTTCTCCTTTGTTTAAGATTAGGTGTCCGTAGATGTGCGGGTTTATTCCTGGGCTTTCAATTCTGTTCCACTGATCTGTATGTCTGTTTTTGTGCCAGTATCATTCTGTTTTGGTTACTATGGCTTTGCAGTATATTTTGAAATCAAGGAGTGTGATGTCTCCAGCTTTGTTCTTTTTGCTCAGGATACCTCTGGCTATTCTGAGGCTTTTCTTGTTCCATTCACTATTCTTTGTTAAAGGAACATGTTGGCTCTCGGGAGCAAGATCTCTGTGTAGAACGTTGAGGTGCTGACAGATGCGGGCACCAAAGCATCGCAGCAGGACACACAGGCATCTCTGTGCTGGGTCTTCCTCCGGGTCAGCCCATTCTCTGGCGGCATCTCCTTCAGGCTGCAGAATGGCCACCTGTGTCACCAGGAGCTCTTCTTCAGCTGGCAGCCCCAGGTACACAGAACCCCTCCCTCCACCTTAGCACAGCAGGGGCTCCAGCGAGCTCTCCCTGGGCCCGCTTATGCACAAAGCCTCTGCTTCTTCCAAGAACACGCCCGTCAGCTGGACTTGTCCACCTGGGGTCTGAGGGAGCCCACCCACCCAGACCCGGTGTGACGAGCAGTGGCTCCCGTGGGAGACTGGGGACACTTGTGAGAAGAAGGAGGGCAGAGGTTGTGTGGCCAGATAAAACGTCTATTGCACACACACTATTAATTCATTTCACGGATGGGTTAACTGAGGCTCATTGAAGGAGCTGCATCAATCACCCACACTCTGTCAATGGATGAGTAATCTGTAAACTCACCATCTCATTCCAAATCTCATTGCGAAGTCTATGATCACCGTCTTCAAAGTGCTTATACACTAACGACCGTAAGGTCTTGCCAGCCATTGGAACTGTCTTTTGTTTCAATAAACATTTTGTGCACAGAAGTACACAGTCTCAAGCATACTTTTCAAGGAAATGTCCCCAAGTACAGCTGTTGGTGACACATGCCCATTACATGCCACTGTTGCCACATAAAGATGAGGAAACACTCTCTCCCAGGGCCCCCAGAACTCCCCTCCTGCCCACCAATCCCTACCTTCTCCCTCTTACCCTAAGAACCCACTCTCTTACTTTGTAACTGCTTACATGAGCGTTGGCTGATTCTGAACTTAAGTCAATGGGATCACATCGTGCATGTTCGATCGAGTCTGGCTTCTTCCTTCAACACTGTGTCTAGAGGACTGATCCAAGTTGTGGCCTGCGTGTGCAGCTTTTGCACCTCTCCCTATTATTTATTCTCTTTTCTGAATATACATCAGTCGATTATTCTATTCTCGGGTTGAGGGACGTGTAGCTGCTTTTCCAATTTTTGGTGAAACTGAATGGTACTTCTAAGAACTCTTTGCACAAGCCTTTGGGTGTGCATACCTGCTCATTTAAGGCCCAGGAGCGGGGTTTTGAGACATTGCATACACCAAGAATGTATAAATTAGTTGGGATTGAGAAAGTAAGAATCTGCCTGCCTTTCGTCAGGCAGGACAACAGACACAGAGAAAGACAGCAGCCACTGGGTTCACAGGGAACAGCACCCCTCCCAGGGTTTGTTGCACCTGTCAGTGTCACGCCATTGTCCTCTTTGACCCTGGCAATCACAAACATTGCTGCTTAAAATTATACCCATAGGAGCAACACGTCCTTCTCTTGCCTGCAGGACCGAAGCCATGTTGGCTCAGAGACGGCTCCTGATTTCCAGTGCTGGCAGATTAGGCGTTCTGGACACCACTCCCTTCTTTTCTGAGAGATGCATTTAAATTTATACTTCTGTCTTTTCTATCAGATAAGGACACCCATTCATACATTCATTGTCTCTTCAAATATCATTAAATATATGTTCTGCCAATTTTCCTTTTTCACATATTTATTAAGGAATAGTTTATTCCAATAAAATAGCAAAGAGCTGTCACATGGCATGATAAACAGAATCCCTTTTTTGATCTTTTCTATAAACAACCGTGTTCCCTCATTTGTCAGTGATGAGAGCCACTCAAACTTTCTTTTAATCTTTCCCTTGTCTTAAGTTCTAATAAATATGTATAATATAATAGATATTTAACAAGTATGTTCATAAAATAAATATGTATGTAATAATATAACAAATATGCATATACATATTATTTTAATAAACATATATAATATATAAGTATATTAAAAGAAGTACATTTATTTAGTATATTAAATGACATACACACACATTGAACAATATGGTTGTCAGTCCATTCCCCTTTAAAAAGTGTTCACCCTTTCTCCCTCTGATTTGATCTTAAGTGAATCTCTGAATCTTCTTGGACATCTCTCCAGAGATAATGAACAGAAGTTTCTCTGTGGCATGTGTCTATCAGAGAAAATTATGTTGATAGAAAATCAGACAAAAAGATTATAAGAAAAGAAGTGTTTATACCAATATTCCTTATGGACACAGACACAATTCACTAGCCTTTAGGGAAATGTAAATTATGACCACGACGAGTTATTACCACACACTTATTAGAATAGCTAACATAAAAAATAGCGATAATACCACATGCTGGCGAGGATTTGGAGAAACCAGGTCTCTCATACACTGGGGGTGGGCACGCAGTCTTCTAGCCACTCTGGAAAACACTTAGTCAGTCTCTTATGAAGCTAAACAGACCATTACCATTTAACCCAGCAACCACACTCTTGGACATTAATTCCAGAGACATGAAGACTTATGTCCACAGAAAAGTCCATACACTGTTGTCCACAGCAGCTTTATCTGTAATAGTCCCGAGCAGGAAACAACCAAGATGTCCCTCAACGGGTCAACACTTAAACGCACCTTGGTGTACCCCTACAGTGGAATACTACTCAGAAAGAAAAAAGAATGAACTACTGGCACACGCAACAGGCTGGGTGGATCTTGAGCACATTATGCCAAGTAAAGGAAGACAGTCCCCAAAGGTTACATACTGTATGAGTCAACTTATACAACATTCCTGAAATGATAAAATTATGCAGGTGGAGAAGAGATTAGTGGTCACCAGGGGTTAAGAATGGTGGTGGGGGGAGAGGGGCAGATTTGACAGTAGAGGAGTAACGTGAGGGTGAACTTCCTGGTGACAGAACAGCTCTGCATCTTGACTGAGGTGGGGGTAACACAAATCTACACACGTGAAAAATGGCACAGAACTACACACACACGAGAAAGAATCACAACATTACTCAGATTTCCCGTCACGAGATTCCTCTGAAGAACCTGGCCGTTCTCAACTGATGCTCACTTCAGTTGACCCGGTGCCTCAAAGTTCACCATACATGTCCTGGCTTCATCCACCAGTGTACCTGAAACTTTGGTAAGAATTTAAAGTGAATATGAAATATAAATGAATAGGAATACAAAATGTTTACAGAAAAAACTAGTTGTTATACTCTCCCCACTGCCAGAGGAAATTAATAAATTATAACAAATATTCCCTAAAATGGAATGAAACTCATTTTGGGTTGGCTTTTAGAAAATAATGTGAGATATACGGATGGCCAACAGGCACGTGAAAGGATGCTCAACATCATTAGATATCAGGGAAACGTAAACTAAAACTACAATGAGGCATCACCTCACTCCCTCAGAATGGCTGTAACTAACAAGACAGGAAACAGTAAGTGTTGCAGAGGGTGTGGAGAGAAGGAAACGCTTGTTCACTGCTGGTGGGAGGGCAAACTGGTGCAGCCACTGTGGAAAGCAGTATGCAGTATCCTCAGAAAATTAAGAATAGATCTACCATATGATCCAGCTATCCCACTGCTGGGTATTCATCCAAAGAACTTGAAAACACAAACGTGTAAAGATACATGCACCTCTGTGTTCACTGCAGCATTATTCACAATAACCAAGACTTGGAAGCAACCTAGGTGCCCATCAAGGGACGAATCGATAAAGAAGATGTGGTATTTACACACAATGGAATACTGCTCAGCCACAAGAAATGATGAAATCCGGCCATTTGTGACAACATGGATGGACCCTGAGGGCATTACGCTAAGTGAAATAAGTCAGAGGGAGAAAGTCAAATGCCATATGATCTCACTCATAAATAGAAGATAAAAACAACAATAAAGAAACACGTAGCGGGAGGCGGAGCAAAATGGCAGGGTGAGCTGACCCGGGACTCTCTCCCCTCCAAAGTACAACAAAGGAGTGAAAAAAAAAAAACAAAAAAACACCTGAATTTCAGCTAATGAACCTAATGCCAGGACCCAGAGACCGACAGTATCAAAAGACAGAAGACGGAGCCCCTACTGCCCGCCTCGGAGGACTGGAATGGGGTAAGAGAGAACATCGCTCCATCTCCTAGAGTCTGGGATCGCCGTGCAGGTCCAAGAAGGAGTAGGGGAGGGGCCACGTGACCAGGGGCTCCTCTGGGACTCCTGCCGCTGGTACAGTGGAAACCCGCTGACGGGGGAAGAGCGTCTGTGTGCGGGGACCCCATAAACGCAGGGTAGGAGACCAGAGAACAGAACTGATTGAATCCAGAGCCCTGCGCGAGAGAAACCGCCCCCACCCCCACCCCGGCAAAGCGCACTGGGCGCCGCCATCTTGCCCGAAGGCGAGAGCTCAGAACACGCGGCTCTCGACCCCCCCATCTAGTGGCGACAGGCAGTAACTGCAACCGAATTCTACCACCATGCGAAAAAACTGCTCCTCTACCATCCACAAATTAATAAAAAACCCAGACCAGAAGGAAAACAATAAAAACACAGAATTAAGTCCTGAGGACTTGGAATTAGGTAAACTAAATGAAAATGAGTTCAGAGCAGCTATAATCAAAAAACTCAATGAGGTAGAGAGAAAGATAGAGAAACAAGCTGAGTTCTGGAGTTACTTCACAAAAGAGATTGAAATTATAAAGAAGAATCAAACAGAATTACTAGAGATGAAAAACACAATGGACCAGATAAAACACAATATGGATTCCCTGAATGCCCAGGTAGACTCCATAGAAGAGCAAATTAGCATAATTGAAGATAGACAGGCTGAATTGCTCCAGACAGAGGAAGAAAGAGAACTAAGGATTAAAAGGAATGAGCAAAGTATCAGAGAGATAGCAGATTCAATGAGGAGAAAGAATTTAAGGATCATAGGAATTCCCAAGAACGTGGAAAAGGAAAATGGAGCAGAAAGTGTGCTTAATGAAATTACGGAAGAGAACTTCCCAAATCTAGGGATTGAGGGAGAAATGTGTGTAGAGGAAGCTTTCAGATCTCCTAGATTTGTCAGTGCAAAAAGACCTACTGCAAGGCATATAGTAGTACAAATGGCAAAAAGGAATGACAAAGAAAGAATACTCAGGGCTCCACGACAAAAGAGAATTACCTACAAAGGAGCCCCTATCAGACTGTCAGCAGATTTCTCTGCAGAAACCTTATAAGCTAGGAGAGAATGGAGTGACATATTCAAAGCTTTAAAAGATAAAAATCTTCAGCCAAGAATACTCTATCCAGCAAGAATATCCTTCAGCTATGAGGGAGCAATTAAATCTTTTCCAGACAAACAAAAGTTAAAGGAATTGGTAACTAAAAGCCCTCCACTACAAGAAATCCTCAAGGCTCTCATACCTGAAAAAAGAAAAAAGGGAGAAAGGGGTCACAAACCACAGAGTAGGGAGACAGATAAATAGAACCAGAATAGGATAGCAAATACTCAACTATAGCATTAGGATAAAGGGAAGGAAACTACCAAAGCAAGGACGATCTTATCACTCTAACTACAAACTCATAACACAAGTTGGAACAAGAAGTGAAAATAATAATTTAGGAGGGGAAGAGCAAAGGGACTAAATTAGTCTAGGCCAAGTAAGTAAGAGACCACCAGAGAATAGACTATATTATTCACAAGATTCTAAATACAAACTTCAGGGTAGCCACTAAACTAAACAACAGAACAGAGACACAAAACATAAATAAGCAAAAATCTAAGAAACCCAGCATAAGAAATTGCAGTATCAAATGGGTAGGATAAAGCACACAGGAAGAGAAAAGCAGGAAAGCCAGATAATGAGCAACAGATTGACAGCATTAAGTCCACATGCATCAATAATCACTCTCAATGTAAACAGAATGAACTCTCCAATAAAAAGACACAGAGTGGCAAAATGGATTAAAGAACAAGATCCAACAATTTGTTGCCTCCAGGAAACACACCTCAGCCCCAAGGACAAACACAGGCTCAGAGTGAAGGGATGGAGGACAATACTTCAAGCTAATAGCAAGGAAAAAAGAGCAGGCATTGCAATTCTTATATCAGACAAAGTGGATTTCAAAATAAGACAAGTAAAGAGAGACACACAGGGACAATATATAATGATCAAAGGGACACTTCATCAAGAAGAAATAATGCTTATTAATATCTATGCACCCAACATAGGAGCACCAAGGTTCATAAAGCAACTATTAACAGACCTAATGGAAGACGTTAAAAACAACACAATAATAGTAGGGGACCTCAACACCCCACTCACATCAATGGACATATCATCCAGACAGAAAATCAACAAGGAAATAGTGGAGCTAAATGAAAAACTAAAACAATTGGACTTAATAGACATATATAGATCACTTCACCCTAAAAAAGCAGAATACACATTCTTCTCAAGTGCACGTGGAACATTCTCAAGGATAGACCATATGTTGGGAAACAAGGCAAGCCTCTACAAATTTAAAAAAATTGAAATAATAACAAGCATCTTCTCTGATCATAATGCTATAAGGCTAGAAATTAATTACAAGTAAAAAGCTGAGAAAGGCGCAAAGATGTGGAGACTAAACAATGCACTACTGAACAAGCAATGGATCATTGAAGAAATTAAAGAAGAAATCAAAAAATACCTGGAAATAATGAAAATGATAACATGCCATACCAACTCATATGGGATACAGCAAAAGCTGTATTAAGAGGAAAATTCATCGCAATACAGGCACATCTTAACAAACAAGAAAAATCCCAAATAAGCAATCTTAAACTACACCTCACTGAACTAGAGAAAAAAGGACAAATAAAGCCCAAAGCCAGCAGAAGGAGAGAAATAATAAAAATCAGAGCAGAAATAAATACTATTGAAACAAAAAAGGCGGTAGAAAGGATCAATGAAACAAAGAGCTGGTTCTTTGAGAAGATAAATAAAATTGACAAACCCCTAGCCAGACTTACGAACAGAAAAAGGGAGAAAGCTTAAATAAACAAAATCAGAAATGAACAAGGAGAAATAACAACAGACTCCACAGAAATACAACGGATTATAAGAGAATACTACGAAAAACTCTATGCTAACAGAATGGATAACCTAGAGGAAATGGATAAATTCTTGGACTCCTACAATCTCCCAAAGCTCACTCAAGAAGAAGCAGACAATTTGAACAGACTAATCACAAGGAAAGAGATCGAAACAGCAATCAAAAACATCCCAAAGAATAAAACCCCAGGACCAGATGGCTTCCCTGGGGAATTCTACCAGACTTTCAGAGAGGATTTAATACCTATCCTTTTTCAAGCTATTCCAAAAACTTAGGGAGGATGGAACACATCCTAACACATTCTACGAGGCCAACATCACGCTGATACCAAAGCCAGACAAGGACGCCACGAGAAAAGGGAACTACAGGCCAATATCACTGATGAACATAGATGCAAAAATTCTAAACAAAATTTTGGCCACCAGAATTCAGCAATTCATCAAAAGAATCATACATCATGATCAAGTGGGATTCATACCAGGGACACAGGGATGGTTCAACATCCTCAAATCAATCAACGTGATACACCACATCAACAAACTGAGGAATAAAAACCACATGATCATCTCAATAGATGCAGAGGAGGCATTTGACAAGATCCAACAGCCATTTATGATAAAAACTCTGAACAAAACGGGGATAGCAGGAAACTACCTCAACATAATAAAGGCCATATATGACAAGCCCACAGCCAACATCATACTCAATGGGCAAAAACTGAACGCCATCCCCCTGAAAACAGGAACGAGACAAGGATGCCCTCTATCACCACTCTTATTTAACATAGTACGGAAGTCCTGGCCAGAGCAATCAGGCAAGATAAAGGAATAAAAGGAATCCAAATAGGGAGGGAAGAAGTGAAACTCTCGCTGTTTGCAGACAACATGATCTTATATATAGAAAACCCCAAAGAATCCATTGGAAAACTCTTAGAAGTAATCAACAACTACAGCAAAGTTGCAGGGTATAAAATCAATTTGCATAAATCAGTAGCATTTCTATATTCTCATAACGAACTAACAGAAAAAGAACTCAAGAACACAATACCATTCACAGTAGCAACAAAAAGAATAAAATACCTCGGAGTAAATTTAACTAAGGAAGCGAAGGACCTATATAATGAAATTACAAGGCCTTTCTGAGGGAATTGGATGACGACATAAGGAGATGGAAAGACATTCCATGTACATGGATTGGAAGAATAAACTTAGTTAAAATGTCTGTTCTACCTAAAGCAATTTACAGATTCAACACTATCCCAATCAGAATCCCAATGACATTCTTTACAGAAATTGAACAAAGAATCCTAAAATTCATATGGGGCAACAAAAGACCCCGAATTTCTAAAGCAATCCTGAGAAAAAAGAACAAAACAGGAGGCATCACAATCCCTGACTTCGAAACATACTACAAAGCTACAGTAATCAAAATAGCATGGTACTGGTACAAAAACAGGTGCACAGATCAATGGAACAGAATTGAAAGCCCAGAAATAAAACCACACATCTATGGACAGCTTATCTTTGACAAAGGAGCTGAGGGCATACAATGGAGAAAAGAAAGTCTTTTCAACAAATGGTGCTGGGAAAACTGGAAAACCACATGTAGAAGAATGAAAATTGACCATTCTTTTTCACCATTCACCAAAATAAACTCAAAATGGATCAAAGACCTAAAGGTGAGACCTGAAACCCTAGGGCTTCTAGAAGAAAACGTAGGCAGTACACTCTTTGACATTAGTATTAAAAGGACCTTTTTGGACACCATGTCTTCTCAGAGAAGGGAGACAATAGAAAGAATAAACAAATGGGACTTCATCAGAGTAAAGAGCTTCTTCAAGGCAAGGGAAAACAGGATTGAAACAAATACACAACCCACTAACTGGGAAAAAATATTTGCAAGTCATATATCTGACAAAGGCTTAATATCCATAATATATAGAGAACTCTCATAACTCAACAACAAAAAATCAAACAACCCGATAAAAAAATGGGCTGGAGACATGAACAGACATTTCTCCAAAGAAGATATACGGATGGCCAATAGGCACATGAAAAGATGCTCATCATCGCTGATCATCAGGGAAATGCAAATCAAAACTACACTAAGATATCACCTTACACCCATTAGAATGACAAAAATATCTAAATCTAATAGTAACAAATGTTGGAGAGGTTGTGGAGAGAATGGAACCCTCATACACTGCTGGTGGGAATGCAAACTAGTGCAGCCACTATGGAAAACAGTATGGAGATTCCTCAAAAAATTAAAAATAGAACTACCATACGATCCAGCCATCCCACTACTGGGTATCTATCCAAAGAGCTTGAAGTCAGCAATCCCAAAAGTCCTGTGCACCCCAATGTTTATTGCAGCACTGTTTACAATAGCCAAGACGTGGAAGCAACCTAAGTGTCCAGCAACAGACGAATGGATAAAGAAGTTGTGGTATATATATACAATGGAATACTACTCAGCTGCAAAACAGAACAAAATCATCCCATTTGCAACAACATGGATGGACCTTGAGGGAATTATGTTAAGTGAAATAAGCCAGTTAGAGAAGGATGATCTCTGTATAACTCCACTCATATGAGGAATTTAAAAATGTGGACAAAGAGAACAGATTAGTTTCTACCAGGGGAAAGGTGGCGTGGGGGGGGTGGGCACAAAGGGTGAAGTGGTGCACCTACAACACGACTGACAAACATTAATGTACAAATGAAATTTCACAAGATTGTAACCTATTATTAACTCAATAAAAAAAAATAAAAGAAACACGTAGCAAAGGAAACTGGACTGGTGGTTACTGGAGGGGAAGGGGCGGACTGAGGGGAGGGTGACTGGGCGCACGTGTGTGGTAGGGACTGTAGTTGGTCTTGGAGTGGTGAACGTGGTGTAGTCCACACAGAATTGGAAATACAGTACGATGTACTCCTGAAATTTACATAATGTTGCGAACCACTGTAACCACAATAAAAAAGAAAAGGAAAATAATAAGAGGTCATATAAATTTAAAATAAAAGAAACTCAACAATTTTGAGAACTAAAAGAAATGTGCTGTTTATGCTATAAAAACTACTGGTTCTTTAAGTAAAATTGTGCTTCCTTGAACCATAACTTAGAAGGAAAAGAAAAGATTTAATTATGATTTAAACTGATCGTTTAGTTACCAGGCACAAGATAAGAAGTAGGAGAGTGAAAACAGAATTTGTGTATTTTTAACAACTTACATTAGTTATAAATGCGTCTTGTAATTTTATGGAAAAATGTGGACATAACAATCCTACTCAGGATGAATCTTTCGGAAAATTGGGCTGGTTAAATTGTTTTGTTTTAAGAAAGTATTCTCAATTTTAATGCATCATAAAAATAATATTAAAGTCCTATTTGGAGCTCATTGAGCTTCTCGGATTTATAAATTCATGTCTTTTATCAATTTTGGGTAGTTTTGGACCATTATTTCTTCAAATATTCTCTCTGCCCCTTTCTCTCTCCTTTTCTTCTTTCCAAGTTTCTTTTTACTTGATTCAGTGTTCACTTAGTTGCTGTGGACCTTTGACTGTTTTCGAGTTTGAGGATGTCAGTTCTGACCGTTTCTGCTTGTTTGTGATGTTCTGGTGGGGACGAGAACTCGGAGCTGCCTTCTCCACCGTTTTCCTGCTGTCACTTCTCCTCGGTGATTCACTTTGAACAAACAGAGAATGGAAAGGGTAGATAGCAAACCGCTATGGAAGACGGTGGGAGAGGCAGCAGGTGTGCCGTAGTTCATATCCTCGTTGAGCCAATACGGAAACAGTGGTCCAGGCTGAGCAGGGACTTTGTTATATAGTAAAACGATCTTGGGTTTCAGGAAAAACAAGATTTGTGTTATCTGGAAGATCACAGGACACGCACATCAGGAAGAGGTGGTTTTTCTGTAGGGGTAATAATAGGTGTGTTACAGGAGTCTCTGCTCAAAGTCTGACTCCAGATCCCAACTCCCAAGGTTGTTCTTTCAGCGACTCTGGGAATTCTAGTTTGAAAGAAACACACAGAATAGTGGTTGTCAGGGGCTGGGAGGAGGAGGGAATGGGAGTTGGTGTTTAGTGGGTTCAGGGTTTCTTGACTGGGTAATCAAAACGCTCTGGAACTAGATAGAGGTGATGGTTGCACAATATAGTTAATGCGTTAAATGCCACTGAACGATACACTTCAAAGTGGCTAATTTTACGTTGTGAATTTTATGTCAGTTACAAAAAGAGGCACATACAAGTTCCACAGGCGCAAAGAGGCATGAATTGAAAAGTCTCATTCCTAAAAAAGAGACTTAAGTCAGTGATAACCCAAAGCAAACTTGTTCTTTCTCCAACACATGCAAACACTTTTGATAGTCATCTTTGTTGGGGGAGCAAGCTTTTGGTAATTGTGTGCACTCTCCTCCACACACTGAAGAATATGTATTAATTTCTGTTTTAAATTAAGGGAAAACAACACAATCTCTAAAACTCGATATTATAAAAGGGTTCCTGTGAGCTCTGTCACTGAGACTTGGAGCAAAACTAATTTAAGGCCCATCGGGAAATTCGGGAAGTTCCATCTTTGCTCGACTCTGCACCTGCTCCTGGTCTGGGCTCTGTGCTGGGGGTCCTGAGCGTCCCCTGGAGGTCGTGAGCATCTCCTGCTGCCCTGTCGCCCCCTGGTGGACCTGAGGCCCCTGCAGCCCAGCCTCTCCTGGCTCCCCGCAGGGAGGTGTGTGTCTGGGCTCGCCCTGACTTCCCTCCCTGTGTCTTGCACAGTAATACACGGCCGGGTCCTTGGCTGTCATGGAGCTCAGCTGCAGGGACAAGTGGCTCTTGGATCAGGCAGGGTTGACAGCTGACCGACCTTGGAGGGATGGTGCAGTCCCCTTTATGCCACCTGGACGTTAGTATGTCTTTCCCGGTTCCTGGAGACCTCTCCCTGGAAGCTGCCAGAGCAGGTTCCAAGCAGCACTGTTGCTGGAGTAGTGTCCCCAGAGCAGCACAGATGAGGGACAGGACCAGTGTGGGCTGCACAGCCTTGGAGCCCGACTCCTGCAGCTGCACCTGCACCTGGGTCAGACACCTGGGACAGAGGAAGGAGCAAGTTTAAACACCCCGTTGCTCTGTGAACGCTGCTGTGAGCCGAGCGTCTCCATGACCCTGACCCCATGGGACACCCAGCACGGGAGGAAGACGACAGGAGACAGACATTCTGGGTCAGGAGAAGTCAGCAGGCTCTTAGCCCCTCAGCGGGGAAGCTATATTTACACAGGAAACCATGTCTGTCGTCTGCCTGGGCATCACTCACTGATAAAGGCCCGGAGGGCACAGCCCCCTGAAGCCCAGTACCAGCAGCTCTACAGCGGGTTTCTCCAGAGCTGTGGCCTTGGACAAGCTGGACCCAAGGCAGGGGGCAGAGACGGAGGTGCTAAGAGGTGGGATCCTGGGCGTGGGCTGAGTGCAGTGCCTCCTGGAGTCCAGCATTTTGGATCTTACCTCAATTACACAGAGTGCATGCCCACATTAATTGATTGGATCCCACTCACTCGTTCATTCGTTCAACAAACACTGAGTACCAATTACATACCAGCACCGTTCCAGGCAGCAAGGACACATCAGTGAACAAGTTAGATGCCACTGTCCCCATGCTCCTGGGGTCACATGCCAGGCCCTTATGAGTCAGACACCCAACACCCCACCCTCAGCCCAGGCGGCCTGAGGATCCTGGAGTAAAGGAGGGGCCAGCTGGGGTCCTCAGCCCAGAGAACCCACAGTGGAAAGGAAATGCGCCTGGCTTTGCATTTTGCCTCCAAAGGGTGAGGTGCCCTCCAGCCCAGCAAAGTGACCTGTGGGCTCCTGTGGGGAGCGTCTCTCCACAGGGACCCCTGGATAGGAACAGCTAAAACACCCATGGCCCAGGATGGTGGAAATGGCCCAGCATGGGGGGTGGGGTGAGTGGGTGGGTGATCTTCCTTTTAAAACAACCCCATTGTTAATCAGAAGCGAGTGATGGCTAATGACAGAGGACCACCACACACGGGATGTCCTAGGAGAGAGTTCCTGTTTTGTGACACTTTCTACACACATGGGTACGGGCCTGTGTGTCTCTTCTGGCACTTTCTGGGGCAGCCCCCAGCTAACCACGTGCTAGACGCCAGGGTCCTGGGGGCCTGTGGTTTCACCCTCTGCTCTTCTGCACTCGCACCGTTGTCCCCACCAGTCGGCTGTATCCGTGGGCTGGGGACAGGGGGTGTGACCCTCTCGCACCACATATAAGAGCCACTGCAGATTGGCTAACTGGTGTGTGTCCCCCCGTCCACTGCTGGTCCCCGGCAATGCTGGGAAGCCACTGAGAGGAGGACAAGGGGATGAGTGTCTCCCAGACTGCTCCAGTCACTGGGTGGGGAGATGGCCTCTGGAGAGGACAGAGTGACGCCCCTCAGGCGGTGGGCCCTTGGCAGGGTTTGACTGCCTCAGTGCCCACCCTGGAGAGGTGCGCCTCCGGAGGGAACACATGCAGGAGGATGTGGGAATCCCGTCCAGATGCAGGATCCTCAAACCTAAACCAGTCCACAGCACAATTCGCTTGAAGGAGCCACGGTGCCACAGACCGGAGACCCTGCTGCTGGAGGCCACAGCGGCCTGGAGGCAGAGACCACCCTCATGGCAGCCCCAAAGCGCCACGTCAGGAGCCTACGCCAGAGCCGCGAGGGAAGGGCTCTGAACATGGATGGGGAAGGATGGTCCCTCATGTCACTTCTGGTGAGTGACCGGGGCTGTGCCCATCACAGATCCCACAGTGTGTGAGAAGAAGGCAGGACAGCATGTGTACCCTCCTCACAGTCACAGAGACGGGACCTGCAGGGTGGGAAAATTAATGCCCTCATCAACACCCTCATGGGGAGTTTTCCTGGTTCATTTTAAGGTCCCACTGTGGTCCCGAGAGAGAAGAAACTTTCCCATTCAAGCTCTTCATCTCCAGCCATCGTGTTTTCTCTTGGGGCACCTGCCTGTTGTGAGCCAGACGGAGGTCCAGGCTTGCTTGCACGGGAGGGAGACCCTGCTGGGGTGTGGGGGGCTGACGGTGAGTCCAGCAGTGCTATTCAGGGCTGCTGTGGCAGATCAGGAACCTCCTGGCTCTCCAGTGCAGGGCTGGCTTCCTTCGGCTGTCCTTATATCCTGGGCAGCCCATTTCCTGCTCTGGGCTCTGAGGAGTTCTGAGGCAGGGGACGGGGAAGGGGGACCTAAGAGAAGTTTCTAACAGACAGAGTGAAGCGCTGCCTAGTCCCATGGAGCTTGGGAATGAAGACCTGCTGGAGAGAGGACACAAGTCTCCCCCCAGGTTCTTGCCAGGGCCCCATGGTGCTGCTTTGGAAACTGCACAAGAATCGTGGCTGTTGGGGTTGGTGCTGAGATAGCTGTCCCAGCTGAGCTGCTGTCCCGTCACTTCCGAAGCTTCATCTCATGGCCTGCTCTCAGCCACCTCAATGCCTGGCCCGGCGTGACTCCCCTGAAAGCACCCCCAGTTGGCAATGTTCACCACCCCCACCCCGCCCAGGTTGCAAGGAAAAAGTAAAATTGTCTCTATTCAGAGATTACACGATGTAGACAAAATCTGAGAGAATCTGCAAAAAAACCGCTTTCAAACTAAGTAAAAATCAAGAGTGTTTTAGTCTATATGCACCACATAATTCAGAAATGAATTTGGAAAGGAAAAAGCGTGATGCCATAAAAAACATCCACGAAATACCTTAGAAGAAATCTGAAAAATGATGCACAAGACATTTACCCTGGACGTTCCAAAAGATTGCTCAGAGAATAGGAATAAACGAAGAGATGGAGCATAGCCTGTGTTCATGGATTAGTAAATGCAAGGTAGGCAAGATGTCACTTCTCCCTAAGTCATAGTTTCAGTTGAATCCCACTCAAAATCCCAGCAGGTTTTGAAGTGGACAGGCTGCTTCTAAGATTTTTTGTGAAAATGCAAAGGAGCTAGAATACCAAGAATTTTCTAAGAAGAACAAATTTGGGGTAATCCCCTGGATGGAATCCAGAGATGAAGCTTCGCCTAAACCCACATGATGGAGACCATGCAGTGTTGGCACGGAGCAGACGCACGGAGCAGTGGAGCAGCACGCGGGGTCTCCCAGTGGAGCCCCCACATGCGTCGCTTATTTTGTCGCAAGGACACCATTGCAGTTCCCTAGGGAGGGCACGGCACAGCAATTCCATGCTCATCCAGAGCAAGACGACTCGGATCTGCCCTTCTACCATACACAAGAGAAAATTTGAGATGTTTCATAGCCCTCAGTATGAAGGATACAGAAGGAAACTTCTAGAGAGAAACAGAATATCTTCATGAACTTGGGGCCTGTTAGGGGAGCGCGCTGAGCGTCTGCGCCCCACGCCCCTCCTGGTCCAGACCCCACAGACGGGAGCGCGCTGGCTCAGCGAAAGCCGCCAAGAGGATGTCCCTGCCAGCTGGATGAGTGTCCCGGGGCCGCGGTCCCAAGTGACCGCGAAGGCAGCGGCGGGAGATCCCGCGCGACTCTGCTGGAGCGCTGGCGGGCGGAGTCGGCGCCTGGTCCTGGGCCGCAGCGCAGGGGCTCCTCCTGGAGGCGCTCTGGGAGAGCGCGCCTCGCCCTTCCAGCCTCTGGAGGCGCCTGTGTCTCCCGGCCGGTGGTCGTCCCTTGGCGGTGCAGCACTGGATCCCCGTCGCGTTGTCACGTCTCCTAGGTAAACTCTGACATCCCTCTTACTACAAATCGACTGATTATGTTGGGCCTGGGACAATTCAGGAAACTCTCTCCATCTCAAGATTCTTAACTTAATCGCGTATGAAAAGTCCCTTTTACCTTGAATGGTCACGTACAGGTTCCCGGGGTTTGGACGGGTGCCTCTTGGGGCCCCTCCTTGTGCCTACCTCTGCAGTATGATCACAGTGGCTCCGGATGGGAAGGAACGCAGATGCCCGTCTATCTGAGAATAGATAAATAAACTGTCATACGCGCTTAATAGTGAATACCACAAAGTAATTAAAAAAAGGACAAACATCTCTAGAGGCACCAGTATGAATGCGTCCTTTGAATGAAATAAGTCAAAGACATGTAACTACAAAAGACATTTTTTCATTGATATGAAGATGCAGCAGAGGACATCCTAATAATTATGGTAGTCAGAATAGAGGATCATTAGCCAAGAGGGTAGTGGGGGTGAGTGGCAAGATGTCATGCTCCATGGTGAGGGCTGGATTCAACACAGTGATGGGTGCTGTGGTTACCGGGGTGTTCACATATGTGATTGAAAGATTAGTGCACTTTACACATGATGCTGTACACACACCTGTGTGTGTGTATTGTACCTAAATTAAAAAGTTTTTAAAAGCCCATAAAATCTGAAAAATACATAAAAAAGGGTAAAGAAAGAAAGTTAGGAGTTTGATCTGTCAAAACATTTAATAAGATAAATACACATCTAGTATGACTCGGGGAAAAAAGAAAGAAAGCAGCAATTGCTCATATGAGGAATGAAGAAGGGGGCATCATATATACGCAAACCTATGTTCATGGCAGCATTATTCACAATAGCCAAACTTGGAAGCAACCTAAATGCCCGTTGATGGAGGAATGGATAAAGAAGATGTGGTTATATATACAATGGAAGCTGCTCAGCCATAAACTAAGAAGGCACCTTGCCATTTGAAACAACCTGGATGGATCATGAAGGTATTATGCTCAGTGAAATAAGTCAGAATGAAGAAGACAATTATCAAATGATTTCTCTTATATGTGGAAGATAAACCAACAAACATAGACATGGAGAACATATTGGTGGTTACCAGAGGGAAAGAGGAGGAGGCCAAAGGGCTAAAGGGGGCATGTGGACTAGACAGACAGAAACTAGACTTTGCGTGGTGAACACCATGCAGTGTGCACAGAAGCTGGAATGTAAAGATGTGCACCTGAAATTTATATACTAATATAAATCAATGTTACCCCGATAAAAAATCAGGAGGCATTATGAAAGATCCTATGGAGGTTAAGCGGAAACAGAGAGTCTAAATGAATTTAGGAAAATTATTGGAAAAATTAAATAAGTTATACTAAAACATTCACGAAACTTAATTAAGAAAAACTGACATAGGAAGCAATAAAAAATGTGAGTAGTCCAGGAGCTTTTAAAGAAATTTAATCCATAATTAGAAAATTTGCCACCAAAAAGGAACAACAAATCTTCAGTCTCAGTTTCAGTGGTGTATTCCTCCAATTATTTAAGAAATAAATAGTAGCTCTCTCATGCAACAGTAAGAGAAGAAACACTCCCTACCTTGTTCCATGACACCACTATGAACTTGACATCAAAATCTGATGAGGATGTAACAGGGAGAATGGAGTCTACCATCTGTCACAAACAGTGAGGCAGAAAAAAACTAACGCATGAAACATTGACTCAACCCACATGTTAAAAGGGAAGTATGACATGACCCAGTAGGCTTAGTTTCAGGAACACAGGGACGATTTAACATCTGAACATCAATGTCATTCACCACATTAACACGTAAAGGAGGAAAACATCTCCGTAGATGCAGAAAAATTATTTGATAAAATTCAAGATAGATTTGTGAATAAAATCCACAGCAAATTTGACTAGAAGCTAACTTCCTTTAATTTGAGAAATAATGTGAAAAGTGATCTGGATATAACATCAATTTTCTGTTTTCAATGGAGACATATTTGATATATATTTTTTTTCCTGAGGATGATTAGCCCTGAGCTAGCATCTGTGCCTGTCTTCCTCCACTTCATGTGTGGGTCGCCACCACAGAATGGCTGAGGAGTGGCATAGGGCCGCGCCCAGGATCAGAACCTCTGAACCCAGGACACAGAAGTGGAATGCTGTGAAGTTAACCACTGTGCCACGGGGTCAGCCCCACAAAGACATCGTTCTTAATGGTGAAATATTGAACAGGTTCCTCTGTATATTTGATAAGGAGACGAAGACTGTCCCTCCTAGCATTCTGATTTAACGTGGTTTGGACGTCTGAGCCAGAGCATACAGACATCTGGGGTCCTGGCAGGTAAACAAACGTACCTCAGAGATTGCCAGTGAAGCGACACAACTGAGAGGACAACTTCCACAGGTGTGGACAGGATAGACAGAGCAAACAAGGGATGGAATGCCCCTGAACAGCAACTGTGGGCAGCCGGGATCCCTGGATCTCTGGGGAGCTGGGTCAGGACCTCATGTCCAGAGATTTCGTGAAGACGCAGGAAGAGCCCCCACCTCCGTCTCCTTCCCCACTGTGTTGTGCTGCTGCCTCTCTGTGGGTGAGCCCCACCTGAAGCCAGCCGGCCAGGGAAGCATGAAGGGGGCAGGGGTGAACACAAACCTAAGGTGGAAAAAATCTCAAGCGTGCCCAGTGCAAGAATGAGACACTTCCTCCCTCCCTCTCCTTGGAGAGTTTCCTCAAGTAAGTCCTGTCTCTTCTTCTTTGAAGTGGGTGTAAGACTGAAAGCTAAATAAGCCTGTTTCCAGCTCTGTAACTTACCTGCAACGTTTGCTCAAGGACCTGGGAAGCAGCTCTTGGAAACAGAATCCTCTAGGAAGACAGCACCCCTGCCTCCCCGTTGCTGTGGGAGGGAGGGCCTAACTTCAGGGGCCACCTTGCTCTAAGTCGCAGTCCTGCTCCGTGTCATAAAGACATGGGGAGTTTAATTTCCTTTGGATAAAGGCAATTAGTAAACTCAGATTGCTGCCCTGATTGCGAGGTGAATGCAGGATGGATTCATTGTGACAAATCGTGCTCTGAAGGTGCTACTTGAGGCTAGCTGCCCCTCTCTCAAAGATCTATTGACCTTGTTTGTGTGGACGGCTTTTCACTCAGAGCACATCTCTGTTCCATTATCTGCTGCTTTGCCAATACCACACTGTCTTTATTACTGCAATTGCATGTCTCAAAACTGGTAGGTGATCTGATTCCTACAACTTGTTTTTCGTCTTCAACTTTGTTTTGTATTTTTCAGTTCTTTTGTGCATTCAAGTTTTAAAATCAGTTGGTCCACATCTCCCAAACATCTTTCTGACATTTTGATTGATCTTCTGTGAAGTTTTTGAATCAATTGGGCCAGAGAATTGAAATCTTTCCTATGATGCATCTTCTAGTCTGCGGCTCCATTGGTTAGCTCGTCTCTGGCTTATTCTGTCAGCATTTCGTAAACATCAGTCTTTAAGTGCATTGCAGGTGTGGTTACATTTGTACCCAAATATTTGATTTGATTTTGGGGGGCTATTGACAATTGTATTTTAATTTTAATTTTGATTCCATTCATACATTGATAGTGTGTGAAAAGAATAACTTTTCTGTATTGACCTGTGATCTTGCTAAAGTCACAGATTTACTCTAGGTGATTTTGGGGAAGATTGCTTTGATTTTTTTCATAGATAAATGTGTCCTGTGCAGCTGGAGACACCTTGCATTTCCTTTCATATTTGTGTTATAGTCAATAGAAGTAATGAGAGTGGACATCCTTGTCTTTGTCCAGATCTCAGGGGAATCATCCACGTTTTCACTGTCAAGGATGACATTAGCCATAGGTTCCCTTTATCAGATTCAGGAGCGCCCTTTTATCCCAAGTTCACAGACTGTTTTATCAGGAATGGATGCTGTGCTTAGTCAAATAGTTTTCTGTATCGATTGATACAATCAAGTGAGTTTTCTTCTTTACACAGTGTCTATGTTGGATTGAAGTGGTTGATTTAAAAACATTGAACCGGCCATGAATTGTGGGGATGACTCCTGCTTTGCCACGGTGGCGTGTTATTTTTATATATCGCTGAGAGGAATTGCTGACACTTTGTTAAGGATTTTAGGATCTATGCTAATAAGGGGTATCTGTAGTTCTCTTTCTTTGTGCTGGTTGTACAAAGAAGGCTGGTCTCCTCAAACACGTTGGTGGGTGTCTTTCTATCTCCTGGTTAATTTTTGATACTGATAATTTGTCTCTTTCCTTGTTGGTCTTGCTAGCATTTGACTAGTTTTACTGAAGTTTTCAAAGAGTTAGCTTTTGGGCTCATTCATTTTCTCTACTGTTTTTCCACTTAAAATTTCATCCATCTCTGTTCATCTTAATTTTACCATTGTTTTGCCTGAGTGTCATTGATTTTGACCTTCTTTTCCAAATTTATTAAATTACAGCTTAGATTATCAACTTAAAGTATTTATTCTGTTTTAAAACTAGCATTTAATACATTTCCCTCTAAGTACCACTTTAGCTTAATGCCATACATTTTAATATTTTCAGGAAATTTTGCCTTCAATTTTCAAATATGGTTTCAGTTAGTTCAGAATTCTAAGTTGATGACATTTAAACTTCCCTTCAGTATTTAGAGTTGTCATCCCATTGTCTTCTGGCTTTGTGTTTTCATGTAAACTTTTGATGTTGTCATTAACTTTGTTCCTCTCTTCATAATGTGTTTTCTTTTTCCTTGCTGATTTTACTTTTTTGTCTTGTTTCACTGTTTCCAAAAGTTTGATTTTGCTGTTCCTGGATTCAATTTTCTCTAATCCTTTTCTTCTTGGCGTACTTTGGTCATTTTAGATCTGTTTATACTCTACATAAAGTTTTGAAAATGTTTGCTCATGATTACTTCAAACTTTTTGTTCGTCTTCCCTCTCTCCTCTTTGTGGGAGTCCAAGTGCATGCACATATATTAGACTCCTTTTATTTTCTCTTACATTACTGACACCTTCCCTTTTGTGGACACTTTACTTGGAGCTCCATCTTGCGTGGTTTCTATTACTCTTCAAGTTTACTTATGCTTTAACCTGCGGTGTTAATCTAATTCTGTATATTTTTCATTTGAGATATTGCATTTTTTTTTAACCTCTAGAAGTTCCAAATTCACAATAATTCTACCAAGGTCATTTTCTGTTAGACTTTGGAAATTAATAACAGGAACCTCACCTAAGTTGGAGTCAGGAAGGCCTGTAGGGAGCTCTCGTGCACCATCTCGCATCAATAATTACTCCAAACAGGAAGATACCTATGCTGCATCTCCAGAAGGAGGTACGAACTTTACTGTTGAAAGAAGATTCCTCTCCCCACTGGGCAACAACCCATCCAGTGGAAACACTGCAGCTCAGCCAATGAGAAGCCATCACCACCCTGACCTTTTCTTTCCCTCCAATGAACATTCATTTAGAACAGTCGCCCGGACTCCACCTTTCTCTCTATAACAGCAAGCCCACTCCTTCCTCTCTCTGGATTTGCCCAAGGGGCACCACAGCAGGCCCACCGTGAATTGCAATCCATTGCTGATCGCAGATAAACTTAGTTTTAGCTGGGGAAGAGAAGGCTATTTATTTGTTTAATATCACTGGATTAAAGCACTTGTGTGTTTCATTCAACAGAGGCAGACGAGAGAAGACTGGCCCATTTTCACTACTGCCTGAGGTAATTGGTTCCTGGTGCTGCAGTTACATACTTCCAGTCACTGCCCAAGGCCTCTCCCAATTTGTGACATATGTTGCAGTGTCTCCTGGAGTACAAACTGAAGGAAGTAGTAAGGACTCCTCTGACTATTTTAAATAATTGAGCAGAGGCAGTAACCAGCTTCCTCTAAGGTGTTAAAGAAGGTGCAAGACAATGTGAGGACAGTGAGTCCTTGGGAGAGGACAGAGAAGAAAGCCCCAGACCAGAGTAACAGAGGACATGTGCCACCATTCACCTGCTCCCGAGCTGGTCCCCATACTCTGTGGTCCTGAGCATCCCCTGCATCCCAGCCCCTCCAGTCTCCCTGCAGGGATGCTTGGGTCTAGGCTCACACTGACTTGCCCTCTCTGTGTGTTTCTGTGAGTCTCGCACAGTAATACAAGGCTGTGTCCTCAGTGGACACAGAGCTCAGCTGCAGGTTCACAAATGTGTCTTTGAAGATGGAGAGTCGGCTCTGAAAGGATGGGCTGAGGCGAGGCGTGAGCCACCACTGGAGCCGAGGCAGCCCATCCACTCCAGCCCCTTCCTGGAGGCTGCCGGATTCAGGCCCGAAAGTAACTGCTGATGAAGGAGATTCCAGAGACAGAGCAGGAGAGGGAGAGGGTCTGCAAAGTCTTCTCCAGTCCTGGCCTTGACTCTGGCAGCGGCCCTGGGACAGGACCCTGGGGGACAAGGAGGAAAATGGTGAGTCACAGGCAGACAGCACAGCCCACGGCCCCATTTCTGAAATCTCTGTGAGACTCCCATGGATGTGCAGCCACCAGGTGGGGACAAAACACAGAGATCTGAGGTTTTTCCCAAAGATGGGTGTGACTTTCCCAGAGGTCTTGCCAGGCCAGAGCGAGAAGCATCACAGGCTCTCTGCAGCCTGGCGTTGTGCCGTGCTGAGTCCCTGGAGGGACATTTGCAAGTGCTCTACCTGTGGCTTCAAGAGTCAGCTGGGCAGCCACTGCCGTGACTCAGGTGGACTCTGCTCTGCCTTCATGTCCTGGCCACTCATTGGCCGTGCCTCAGTGGAAGTAGATTGGGAACCTTCTTGGGAGCAAGTGAGGATGGGGAATGAGGAGAGAGACGCAGGATACAATCAGCGGAGACAGAACTCTGCATTGGAGGAGAAGCCTTCAGGAAACACTTGACAATTTTTCTTCGCTTTGCGAGTTTACGAAGCAGCAGGGGAGTTGCAGTAAAGTCACAGACACCCCAACCCTAAGTCCACACACAGAGAAACTGTCTCTTCAGCCCAGGAGCAGCAGTCTCTGCACAGAAGCTGCAGGGGCTCCAAGGGTCTTTCCCCGACCCAGGCCATGGCGCTGCCTTGCCATGCCCGACCAAGAGAGACCTGAGTCAGCATCGGAGGGCCACCTCAGGTGTCTCTGCAGAGCGTCTTCCTGCTGCTTCCTTAACACGTCAAGTAGAGCGAGAGCCATATCAATGCACACCTCACCTCAGCAATGGAGAGGCCAAGACATATTTTCCTGTCAAGGGAGAGACAGTGACCTTACGACAAACACATTACCTGACTACCTTTCACATTAAGGGGAAAATAAAATTGACTAAGAGGTTTTTTCAGTGGAAATTGTGCTTATTTATACGTAAATTAGTAACAAAAATAATCAGGTACTAACTGCAGTCAACGTATACAGTTTAAAGGGATATTCGATGAAGCAATTGTATGTTAATAAAAAGTGGACAACTGTCAGCTCACCCTGTACATGACTGTCGTGCTCCTGCTGGAGAAATCACAGCCTTCCCGCAGGTGGATTTTCCCAGAGCAGCCAGTGGCCTTCTCATGCCTCAGAGCACAGCCCAGAGGGGAGGCACCCGGTATGCAAGGGTGCCTAACCTTTCTCTTCCCAAGGAACGTGTGGGCTTCCATCTAAGCAGAAGCAGAAGAGACCTTCAGCACCTGCAAAAAGAGACAAGGCTACATCAAGCAGCACCATGCTCATTGGCCACAGTGACTTGTGGGCATAGTCAACCCCTCTGCCCCAACTCAGGCTGCACAACCCCAGGCTACATGGTGAGAGAAGTAGATTTTATGGTGGGGTTGCTGCTGCCCCCATGGTAGGCCCTCCTTCCACACTGCTCCACAGGGGTCAACCATGATGATACCGCTTGATGTGAATGCAAATACCTCAGCCCTGAAATCGGTTGAAGTGATTTCCCATCCATCCACCCACCCCAACATCCATTCTGCTATCAATCCATCCACTCATTCATTCTTCTGTCTGTCTGTCCTTCCATCTACCCACCTTCCCATCTCTTCTGCCATCTATATATATATTCATCCATCTGTCTATCCATCCTTCCACCTATCCACGCATTTATTCTTCCATCTGTCTTCCATCCATCCACACATCCATCCATCCACCCACCCTCACATCCATTCCTCCATCGATCCATCCACTCATTCACTCTACAATCTATCAGTCCATCCAACTACTCACACATCACTTCATCCAAGCATCCACCTTCCCATCCATTCCTCTACTTTTCTATCCACCCATTCATCCACTCATATGTGCTATAAACATTTAAGAATCAGTACCACATGGCAAGTCTGATCTCAGTGTTGGGATCATGAGAGAGAACATGGATAACAGGCTCGTTTTCTTACCAATTGTAACATGGGTGGGAAGAAGACAGATGGCAAATTCGCCTGCTTGTTCAGTTTCTTGCAAGATGACATTGGATGATATGCTAGAGAACAATGGAGGCTTCTGTGTGGACACATGGTAATGCAGGCCTCTGTGAGGGACTGAGTCCTGCGGGAAGAGAAACAAGCAAACAACTGCAGAAAAGACAGGGAGTGAGCACACATCAGCAGAGCAGCTGGTGAAAGGTCCTTCAGGTTAGGCAAGGCTGTTATATTTTAAGCAACTGAGAATGCTACATGGAGCACAAATCTCTTGCCTGGTTTCTCATTTTCCCTTGTGTGTACACCTGTGTGGGTTCAACAGCGATTCTGCTAAAACTAAATATGGCACTGATTTGCTATTGCCCTTATTTTTAAATAAGCGAAATGGAAAACAAAGAACCAGAGAATCCAACATTGTGCTGTAGGCTGACCCCCTCTTAGCAACTATTTTCTTTCTCAGTCTCCTCTCCACAGGGGACATTAAGTCCTCTCTCTGCCTCTCTGTCTCTCTGATCTCTTCCTGTCTCTCTCATCGTCTATCCCATCTCTCTATGTGTCTTTTTATCAGCTTATCATTTTAACAAATGCTTTCAGCTTCCGTCTACTGTGCTAAAACTATCTTTTCACTAACCAAGAAATTTTAGAAAATGTTTTGTTCACTTTATTACAAAATTCTGTGTTATTATTTTACTGCAGCATCTTCTCCATTATGGGTGCAGAACTTTTGGAATTTAAAAGTGTTATTAATTGCCATTTTTTCATGATAACAATTAATGTTTCAAATATGGTTTTTGTATGAGCGTGGGAATTAATGTATTTAATTACTGTGTCACAGGAATGAGGATTTTAAAGGACTCTCTTATGTCATCCTACAGAATGGATATGCCAAAATACAGCAATGACTCATATGAAAGTAGCTTTTACAGCTTTCTATCCCCTTGGATGTGGATTAAGGCTGCCCCAGCTAGAGAAGCCCAAGGTGACCTGGCCTACATGCCAAACTATATGACCCGGTGGATTTTTATGGTATGAATTAGGGCTGCCCCAGGGAGAGAAGCCCAGGGTATCCTCACCTACATGCCGATCTATATGACCAGATTCGTATCTAAAGTTATATGACCGCACAATAACCAGACCCCATCTGCACTGAAATCATTTAATGACTTTTTACATCATCTTTTCTTTTTCCAGTAAAAATAAGTCCTTTACCCATGTCTTATAAATTTAGCCCTAACCCCCAACTCAGGGCAGCAGCAGGAGCTCTGACTGCCCATGGGTCCTGTCCCCATGCTATTCCACACTACTCTCTAAATAAAAGAGCACTACTGCCAGATCTTGAGAGTCCAAGAAATCTTTCTTTTGACTCCTCGGCTCACTGACCCCACATTACCCTTTTCACCTTTTTTTTCTTCTAAGGACTGTTCCTCTTAATTCTTCCCAATGTGGTGGGCTATGTTGAGGGGAGGATTGTCTTTCCTGTGCCACCCATGCTGGAACGGCTGGTGGAATATTATGTAATTTGAAACAACAAATGAGCCTGGAAGTACCAGGCAGAATTTGCTTGGGTCCAGAAGCAAAGGAAAGTAAAAAGAGCAATTGAGTTGTGAATGACACCTGAATACCCCCTGCATTTCTGAAGTGGGTTTAATAACTCAGGATGGGAGAAGCCCCAGGGCTTGTGGCTGAAGCTGAGGCCACTGCCTTAGTTGGGCTCTTCTAATTCTTTAAGCTGTGAAGGCAGGTGGTAACTGCTCACTCACCAGGAGCCATCCTGGACATGGTGGAAAACTAAACACGGAGCCCCTGCTGTTCACGAAGCAGTCAAAGAGTTTAACTTGCCGTGTGGAACAGCAACACTGAGCTAACAAATCGCCCTTGTGGGATGCCATGAGGAGCAAGTGGAACCTGGGAGGAAGGAGCACGATACTGTCTCATACGGGGTGTCCTGACCGGGGATCACAGCTCCTGTGATGATGTCTAATTGTTGGGAACAGCATGAGATGCAAAGGAAAGGAGTGCTGTTGGCAATTGAAGACCAGTAAGAGGGAGGTGGCCCTGTAGAGATTACGGATACTTACACTTTCAATCTCGGTTTTCCTCTACCATAAGATAGATAACGTCTGTGGGTGTCAGGTAAAGCCTGAGTTACTGGTTCTGATGACCTAGAAAAGGTCAGACTAGGAAGCAAGTCAAGGAAATAAGTCAGAGGAGGGAGAGTCTTGGTGGAGTGACCTCACTTCCCACCTGATGGGAGAAATGGCAGCATCCGCATGGTGCTGAACAACACAATGGGACTGAAACAAAGGCGGACCCAGGCAGGGAGAAAGGGAGGTCCCCGAGGAAACAGGCTGTCAGGAGAGGAAGCCCCAAGCCTGACAGGAAGGCCCCTGCTCCCTAGCTTCCTGCTTTGCACCTGCTCCTGGAGATGATCCCTGTGGCCAGGGGCCCTGAGCATCCTCTGGTGGTCCTGAGCTCCCCCTGCAGCCCAGCCCCCTGTCTCCCTGCAGGGAAGTTTGTGTCTGGGCTCACACTGACTTCCCCTCACTGGATCTCGCACAGTAACGTACAGCAGTGTCCTCGGTGCTCACAGAGCTCAGCTGTGGGGAGAACTGGTTCTTGGACGTGTCAGCAGCGATGGAGATGCGGCTTTGGAAAGCGGTTTGTAGCTGTGCTCCCTGTCCAGTACCCCATCCACTCCAGCCCTTTCTCAGGACGCTGACGGATCCGATTCCAGTAGTAACTGCTGGTGACAGGGTCCCCGGAGACAGTGCAGGTGAGGGAGAGGGTCTGCGAGGGCTTCACCAGTCCTGGGCCCGACTCCCGCAGCGTCAGGTCAGACAGGACCCCTGGGAACAAGGAGAGCCGTGGGAGTCTGTCCCATCCCATGGAGCACTGGGGAAATACCAAGCCCACTCTCAGTGCTGACGCAGGAAGCCCAATCAAAGCCCGGAAGCTGCAACCCTAAGGATCAGACGGTTCCCACGTACCTTCCCTGCAAACCAGAGAAAGACACGTGTAATGATAAAATTAAAATCCTTTCAACACCTATAAAGGTAAAATTAACAGTGTCTACCTCCACCTGCCAAAGAAGTAGGAAGAAGTGGTACTTTACAACGAGGGGAAAGAGCAATCCACAGAAAGGGACCCGAGGCAGCGCAGGACAGAGGTGGTAGAGAAGTTAATTGTTCTGATTGCACATCATGGATTCAAACAGCCAGAGGGTACTTTGAACTTGTTGAACAGGGACACGCCTCTGCTTCCTTCTCCCATCTCCTTTCCGTGTTAACAATCAGGGACGCAGCCCTCCCCGCTCTGCCACACGAACCCCTGCTGCATTCATGCCCAGGCCCACCCACCGCCACACCCGGCGACTGTGACCTAACTCCTTCAGGTGACCCACCCAGGGGTAGGGTGCTGGCAGCCTGAGGCTGTCCTTTGTTCACGGTCAGTGTCTCTCTCTGTGGTGGGAAGTGGCCACAGCAGACGGTTGAGACCTGGCTTCCCTGAGGATCGTCCCTTTATCCACCCTCATTGACAGATGTCCCTGAGCAGGACCATGAGGCTGGCAGAGACCCAGGTGACCCTGAGGACGCCCCTCCTGCTGCTTGGGCTCTGGGCAGTGCTGGCTCCAGGCCAGTGTTCTAAAGGCCGTCCCTCGTGGCGCTACATCTCCTCCGAGGTGGTGATTCCCAGGAAGGAGTTGCAGAGCGGCAAAGGCGTGCAGATGCCAGGGTGGGTCTCCTACAGCCTGCGTTTTGGGGGCCAGAGACACGTTATCCACATGCGGCGCAAGAAACTGTTTGTGCCTAGACATCTGCTGCTGATGACTCAGGATGACCAAGGAGCCTTACAGGTGGACTCCCCCTTCATCCCTCAAGACTGTTATTACCTTGGCTACCTGGAGGAGATTCCTCTTTCCATGGTCACCGTGGACACGTGCTACAGGGGTATCGAAGGCATCATGAAGTTGGATGACCTTGCCTATGAAATCAAACCACTCAAGGATTCCCAAAGGTTTGAACACATTGTTTCTCAGATAGTGGCCGACACCAACGCCACAGGACCTGCATATAGACTGGGATACAAGGAGGATAGGGACGCCCTGTTCTCTCAGGCAAATGCCAGTGCAGAACCCAGGCTCTCCTCTAGGGTCTTTGCATCCCACTATGCATCAATAAAAGCCCTTGTAATGACTTCCAACAGGATGTACCGTGTGTACAACAATGTATCCAAATGTGCAACCTTTCTGATACATCTAAGTACTATAATTGATTCAATCTGGAGAGGTCTTGATCTTGGTATGTTTCTTACTGCCATAGTTATTTTTGACCAGAGAGATCCAGCTGACATGAATGACCATAGGGTGCCAGGCAGTGGGTTTTATAGCTATTTTTCTAACACGCTGAATACAGCTATGAATCCACATTCAAGCCTAATCGTGAAACGTGACGGGCCTCATGAACTTCAGTTTAGTCCAGGCACATATTCTATGTGCAAGAGACAAAATCTTATCATGCTGGGTGCTCTAGGCAGACATTATTTATTGCTGGCTATCATAGCATCTCAACAGATAGGGAGATCGTTTGGTCTGCTTTATGATGCTTCCACTTGTGTTTGCCAGAGAAGGACCACCTGCATCATGTACAGATACCCTGTGATGACGGATGCCTTCAGTAACTGTTCCTTTGAGCATACGCAAAACATACTTGGTAACGATGTATCCAAATGTGTGTTCTTCACCCAAAGGGTGTATTTAAATAAAAGCCTGACACAAGATCGTTGTGGAAACCATGTAGTGGAAGAAACGGAGCAGTGTGACTGCGGCTCCTTCAAGCAGTGTTACAGCAGCCCATGCTGCAATAGCAACTGTCGCTTTACGACTGGAAGCGCCTGTGACACAGGCAGATGCTGTACAAACTGCACCTTCTCCCCTGTTGGGACGCTTTGCAGACCAATCCAAAATATATGTGATCTTCCCGAGTACTGCCGAGGGTTAAGCTCGAAATGCCCTAACGACGTTTACATGCAAGATGGAACTCCATGTACTGAAGACGGCTACTGCTACCGTGGAAATTGCACTGACCGCAGCATTCACTGCAAAGAAATCTTTGGGGGAAAGGCTGTGAATGCTCCAAGGAGCTGCTATGAAATAAATAAAAGAGCCAATCGATTTGGACACTGCAGAAGAGCCGAAATGACGTACAGATTTGGGTCCTGTGCAAACGCGGACATTCTGTGTGGAAGGCTGCAGTGCATCAACGTCACGCACCTTCCGCAGCTGCAGGAACACGTCGCCTTGCATCAGTCTCTTATCTTAGATCACTTGTGCTTCGGGGTGGGTTCACACCGTGGGACCGGAACAACAGATGTGGGTCCTGTGAGAGATGGTAGCCTCTGTGATTCTGGAAGATACTGTCAAAATAGCTACTGCAATGGTTCTATCGAGGCAATGAATTATGACTGTACCCCTGAGAAATGCAATCTGAGAGGAGTCTGCAACAATCTGAGGCATTGCCATTGCCATGAAGGGTGGGAACCTCCAAGGTGCTTACAGAAAGGTGCAGGAGGGAGCGTTGACAGCGGACCCCCTCCAAGAAAACAGCGGAAGGTGACAGCCAGCCTGTGGCCAGTGGTGTACCTGAGAGTGCTCTTTGCCCGCATTTATGCCTTAATAGCTGCACTCCTCTTTGGCGTGGCCACAAATGTAAGAACTGTCAAGGTCACTGAAGTAAAGGAAGTGACAGTTGATGAAACTAAACAATAAATCAGCCTCCCACCCCTGTGTGACTGTAGGCAATGATGTGGACTAAGGCTGCCCCAGCTAGAGAAGCCCAAGGTGACCTGGCCTACATGCCGAACTATATGACCCGGTGGATTTTTTTTATGGTATGAATTAGGGCTGCCCCAGGGAGAGAAGCCCAGGGTATCCTCACCTACATGCCGATCTATATGACCAGATTCGTATCTAAAGTTATATGACCGCACGATAACCAGACCCCATCTGCACTGAAATCATTTAATGACTTTTTACATCATCTTTTCTTTTTCCAGTAAAAATAAGTCACGTACCCATGCCTTATAAAATTAGCCCTAACCCTCATCTCAGGGCAGCAGCAGCTCTGACTGCCCATGGGTCCTGTCCTCATGCAGCAGCGGCAGCAGCTCTGCCTGCCCATGGGTCCTGTCCCCATGCAGCAGCAGGAGCTCTGACTGCCCATGGGTTCTGTCCCCATGCAGCAGCAGCAGGAGCTCTGACTGCCCATGGGTCCTGTCCCCATGCAGCAGGAGCTCTGACTGCCCATGGGTTCTGTCCCCATGCAGCAGCAGCAGGCGCTCTGACTGCCCATGGGTCCTATCCCCATGCAGCAGCAGCAGGAGCTCTGACTGCCCATGGGTCCTATCCCCATGCAGCAGCAGCAACAGCTCTTCACTGCCCATGGGTCCTGTCCCCATGCTATTCCACACTATTCTCTAAATAAAAGAGCACTACTGCCAGATCTTGAGAGTCCAAGAAATCTTTCTTTCGACTCCTCGGCTCACCGACCCCGCATCAGGCAATAGACAAGGAACATCTGTGAAAAAATCAGTAAAGAGTTGGCAAAGCTGGAGCCCACATTTCCAGAAGTCTGCAGGAGACACAGGGGTCCCCCCACACATCATGGGTGGAGCGAGAGGTGTCAGCATTCTCATGCCAGGTCTCCCTGGTAGGTCACTGACCAGCACTCTGAAATAAATCTTAAAAAAGCGCATGCTGGTGTCCTCTACATTTTGCGTTAGCCTCTAAGAGCCCAGGCTGAGCCCTAGCCTCTGGCCAGGAAAGGAGACCTGAGTCAGCAGCTGGGTCTTGACCTGAGGTTGCTGGTCCCACTGGCAGGGGAAGTTGCCACAGGCTCCTTCAGGGGCGTATTCGTGACACATCTCCAAAAGACTGCTCTTGAGCACTGAGGTTTTCCTCATCCTCTGGTAATCTCTCCTCTAAACCCGAAGTGGGTTCAGGGCAATTGAGGGCCTCTCCCGACCGACACTGCCTGCCCCAGACTGGGGTGGCTGTGGTTGTGGGGCGAGAGGCATTGGCTTCACTTCTGACCTAACATGAACTGGGATGGTCTAGAGAGCAAATATCCCTGAGACGGGCACTCAGGCCATGATGCTGAATGCTGCATTCAGTGACATCCCATCAGAACCTTAGGAGAAGTGCCTGCCAAGGACACCGGCACTCCGAGGGAGCCTGTGAATGTTAGCTCCCCCTCCCTTCTCGCCTCTGCATTTCAGTGCCTGCAGAGGGACTGTGAGCTGAGTGGGTCATGGAGAATGACAGACACGGGTCTTTACAACAGGCCTGTGGGAGTGGAAAACCAGTCTACCTCATGGCTGAGTAATTTTCAGTCAACTGTTATTTTATGAGGTAACGCAAAATTAATAAAAAAGAAAATGCATAAGTCAAACATTTAAAAAATTGTTTTAAATTATCATTGAAATTATATTGGCCTTTTCCCCATGCAATACAGGTCCATGATGCAGAATTTAAAAGCCAAAAACTCCCATCACCTTAATGCCTTATACTTCCCACACCATGCACCGAAAAACACTTTTAGTCTGTTGTAACACTTGTTTCCAGTGTTTTCCTAAATGTGTGTGGTTAAAACTGGGTCGCTTCCATAGACAGTGTTTTGAAAATCCATCCTTTTTTCTCCACCTACAGTTTGCCATCCTATGATTGAACCTCCTCCTAATTTCCAACATTCAATCTCTGTTTTGGGTACTCGGGCCCATTTTGGTGTCCTCTCAGTGTATTCCATTATCTTGTAGTTGGATATAAATGGGAAATTTAAGTGAGGGATGAGAAGAATTACATGCCCACCTACTTCCACGTCCTTTGAACGTCAATGCCTTCCTTTATGCAGCACCTCCCCCTCCACAACGTTTGTCAATCTTCCGCCTGCACCCTCCCACAGGCAGACCTCTCCTTGGGGCCTGGAGGGTGTGCCTTCCAGGGGTCATCTCGCCTCTCCCTCAAGCTCCTTGTCATTTCAGGCTCCGTGTCAGATGAGCACCAAGTCCTGATCCCCTAGGCCTCTCTTTCTATTGTCTGTTTCTCTTTTCCTTTTCAGACTTTTGGTCATCACGTCATGTCTCCTGGCATGGCTAATAGTTTGTGACGGAAGTCCAGAGACGGGGTGTGAAGAACTGTGGAGGTTCTCGGGAATGTGACTGTCCTGCCGAGAGGACTGACCCCACTGAGCCCCCCCAATCAGAGCAGAGCAGATCTCTGTGCTCTGATGAGGGACGGAGTCAATGTGAGGTTGGGTCCAGTGTGTGTGAGGGTGCTCCGTTCACAGTTTTCTCTCATTCAGAGGGCGTAGACTTCCAGGGGCCCAGGGGAGAGTCTGGGCCACTTCCCCTTCAGAGGACATAGAGTCCAATGATTGTCCTAAATTGCTCCACAGACTACAGAAAGCTAGGCGTAGGTTGATTTCTTCTTTGCTAAATACATCCTTAGAAAATTCTATTTATTTTCCAGTGTAATCGGCAGACAATATGTGTCAGTTTAAAATGTACAGTGTGTTCATTTCTTCCTTTTAGAGGTTGCAATACGATCACCCTGTACCCTGAGATAGTGTGCCCATCAGGTCACGTAGCTGTCATTTCTTCTTTGTGGTGATAACAATGAAGATCTAGCCCCTCAGCATCATTCAAGCTCACGATGCACTGTCGTCGACCACAGGCACTATGCTGTGCATCGGCTCTCCAGACTCATTGAGCTCCTAGCGTCAAGTTTCCGCCCTTAGACAACGTTTCTCCAATTCCGTCATCCTCCTGCCCTGGGCTACCACGGCTCTACTCTCTGTTTTCACACGTTCCACTGTTTTAGATTCCACATGAGAGTGATGTTGCACAGTATCTGTTTTCTTTCTCCAACTGACTTATCTCACTCAGAGCAATGCACTCAAGATCTGTCCATGTTGTCTCAAGTGTCAGGATTTCCTTCCTGTACATGGTGGAAAATATTCCATTGAATGCGTACACACACACACACGTGTGTGTGTGTGTGTGTGTGTATGTGTGCATACCACGTCTTCTTTATCCACTCGTCTGTTGATAAACCCTTAGGTTGTCGCCATGTACTGGCTACTGTGAACAATGATACAAGCAATGTCGGCGTGCACATATCTCTGTGAGATCCTGTTTTCTTTCCCTTTAGCTATATGCTCAGCAGTGGGATCGCTGGATCGTATGGTATTTCCATTTTTCATTTCTTCAGGAACCTTCATACTGTTTGCCAGAGTGGCTGCTCCAATTTACATCTCCACCAAAAGTGCACAAGGGCTTCCCTTTCTCCACGTCGTAGCTGACACTTGCCGTCTCTTGTCTTCTTGATAACAGCCATTCTAACAGGTGCGAGCTGATGTCTCCTCGTGGTTTTGATCTGCACGTCCCTGATGATGAGTGATGTTGAGCACGTTTTGATGCACCTCTGATCTTATAGTTGTCTTCTTTGAAAACTTCTATAAGTTCCTATGTGCACTCTTTTAATCAGATCTGGTTTTATTCTTGTGAGTGACCTGTATGAACTCATCACAGATTTTGGATATCAACCCCCGATCTGATATATGGTGTGCAAATAGTGTTTCCTAGTCCATAGATGGACTTTTCGTACTGTCAATTGTCTCTGTTTCTGTTCAGAAGCTTTTAAACTGATGTTGTCCCACGTGTTGTTTTTTGCTTTTGTGGATTGTGCATTTTGTGTCATATTTAAAAAGTCATTGTCAAGACCACTATCCAGGAGATTATTCCTTCTATTTTATCTGGGGGTTCTACAGTATCAGGTATTTTGTTGAAGTCTTTAATCCTTTTTGATTTAATTTTTAGCAGCGACATCAGATGGGGGTCAAGTTTTATCTTTCTGCGTTTGTTTATCCAGTTATTCCGACAGCATATGTTGAAGGGACTCTACTTTCCCCATTGAGCGTTTGTGGCTCCCTTGTCAAGGATATTTGTCTTTATATGTGAAAGCTTATTTCTGAGCTCTCCACTCTGTTCCATTGGTATGTGTGTGTGTTTTCATGCCAACATCACGTTGTCTTAATCACCCCGGCTTTGCGATGTAGTTGGAAATCAGGGAGTGTGAGGCCTCTGTCTTTGTTCTTCTTTGTCATGACTGCTTTGTCTCCTTTGTGCTTCTTTGCAAAGTTGAGGATTATTTGTTCTAGCTCTGTGAAATATGCCATTACAATTTTCATAAGAATTGCACTGAATTCGTAGATTACTTTGGGTTGTAGGTACATTTGAACAATATTGATTCTTCCAATCCATGAGCACAAAATTCGTTTCCATTTATTTGTGTCTTCATCAATGTCTTCTTGTTTTCAGGATATAGATCTTTCAGTACCTTGGTTAAATTTATTCCTAGGTTTTTTTATTCTTTTTGGTGCAACTGCAAGAGAATTGTTTTGTTTCTGGTACTGGTTTAATTTTCTTTTTCTTTTTTTTGTTCCTGAGGAAGATTCACCCTAAGCTAACATCTGTTGCCAAGCTTCCTCTTTTTGCTTGAGGAAGATCTGCCCTGAACCAACCCCTGTGCCAGTCTTCCTCTATTTTGTATGTGGGATGCTGCCACAGCATGACCACTGACGAGTGGTGTAGGTCTGCGCCCAGGAACTGAACCTGGTCCTCTGAAACAGATCAAGCTGAACTTATCTGCTAGGTCGTGGGCCATCCCCGATAGTGTTTTGTTAGTGTATATAGACATGCACCTGATTTTAGAATGCTCATTTTGTATCCTGCGACTTTACTGAATCTTCTCACTAGTTCTAACAGGTTTTTGGTCATCTTTAGAGTGTCTATATCCAAGATCATCCCATGTGCAAACAAAGACGGCTTCCCTTCTTCCTTTGTGATTTGGATGTGTTTTATTTCCTTTTCTTGCCTAATTGCTCTGACCAGGACTTCCATAGCGTGCGGAATAAAACTGGGGAGAGTGGGCACTCTTGTCTTGTCCCTCATCTGTGGTGAAACACTCCCAGCTTTTCCCTGCTGAGTGTGATGTTAGCTGTGGGTTTGCTATAGATGCTTTGATTATGTTGAGGGATGTTCCATCTGCAGCCCGTTTGTTGAGTGTTTATCATGGGTGGGTATTGAATTTTGTCAAATGCTTTTTTTGCCTCTATTGAGATGATCATATGCTTTTTATACTTCAATTTGTCGATGTGGGGCATCCCATGGATTGATTTATGGCTGCTGAGCCCACACGCGTCCCCCAGAGTAATCCCACTGGATCATGGTGTAGGATCCTTTTACTGTATTTCTGAATTTGGCTTGGTTATTTTGTTGAGGGTAGTTGCAACTGTGTTCATCGGGGATATTGGCCTGCTCTTTTCTTTTCTTGTAGTGTTCCTTGTGGGTTTGGTATCAGGGTAATTCTGGCTTCATAAAATTAGGTAAAATTGTAACTTCTTCTTATATATGTTGGAAGAATTCAAGAAAAAATTATTTTACTCTTATGTGTCTGGTGGAATTCACCAGTGAAGTCATCTGGTACTGAACTTTTGTTTCTTGGAAGATTTTTCATTACTGATTCAATCTTCTTCCAAATTTTTGGTCTGTTCAGATTTCCTATTTCTTTATGATTCAAACTTAGTTGGTCTATGTTTCTGGGAATTTATCTGTTTCTTCTCAGTGTCCAGTCTGTTGGTGCACAAGTGTTCAGAGTAGTCTCTCAGGATCTTTTGTATAGCTGTGATGTTGGTTGTAATGTCTCCTCTTTCATTTCTAATTTTTTTTTTGGTCCTCTCTCTTTTTCTCTTGATGAATCTAGCTAAAGTTTTTTCTAGTTTGTTTAACTTTTCAAAAAACATATCTTCTATTTCTTTGATCTTTTCCATTGTCCTTTTCTGTCTCTATTTCCTTTATGTCCACTTTAAGCTTGTTATTTCCTTTCCTTCTACTAAATTTGTGGTTAGTTTGTTCTTATTTCTCTAGTTCCTCATGGTATAAAATTAGTTTTTTTTTTCTTTAAGAACTTTCTTTTTTCTTAAGGTAGGTTTTTATTGCTATGGACTTCCCCACTTAGAACTGCTTCTGCTGCATCTCATAAGTTTTGGTATATTGTATTTGCATTTTGATTTGTCTCTAGATATTTTTTGAATTCTCATTTGCTTCTTATTTGCCTTATTGTTTTTTCAGTAGCATGTCATTATTCTCCAAAAATCTGTAAATGTTATACATTTCTTGCGATAATTGATTTATAGTTTCATAGCATTGTAGTTTCAAAAGATGCTTGATATGATTTCAAACTCTTATAGTAATTATGACTTCTTTCTGACTTAATACGTGAACTGTCTTGCAAAATGTTCCATGTGCACACGAGAAGAATGTGTACTCTGCTGTTTCTGGTAGGAATGTCCCGTAAATGCCTTTCAAATCCATCTGGCCAAATGCATTTTTAAGTGCAATGTTTCCTTCTTTATTTTCCGCCTGGGTGATCTGCACATTCTCTAAGTCGGGGACTGAAGTCTCCTGCTGTCATTGTATTGCTGTCTGTTTCTCTCTGACAGTCTGCTAATATTTGCTTCAAATATTTAGGCCCTCCTATCTTGAGTGCGGATGTCTTTGCAAATGTTTCGTCCTTGTTTTGATTGGTCCCTTCATCAGTATAGAAGGAGCTGCTCTGACAGTTATAGTCTTTGTCTATAAGTTTATTTTTTCACTTTTTGAGGAAGATTAGACCTGAGCTAACATCTGTTGCCAATCATCCTCTTTTTCCTGAGAAGGATTGGCTCTGAGCTAACCTCTGTGCCTATCTTCCTCTATTTTCTACGTGGGACCCCTGCCACAGCATGTCTTGATAAGCAGTGCGTAGGTCCTTGCGCAGGATGCAAAGTGATGAACCCTGAGCTGGTGAACTTAACCGCAATGCCACCAGGCTGACCTTGAGTCTTTAAGTCTATCTTAATTGACATAAGTATAGCTACCCCTGCTCTCATTTGCTTTCCATTTGCATGGAACATATTTTTCCATTTCTTCACTTTCAATCTGTCTGTGATCTGTAAGGGGAAGTGAGTCTCTTACAGGCAGCATACACTCGAGTCTTGTTTTTTCATCCATACAGCCTCTCTATGACTTTTGATTGGAGAATTTAGGCCCTTTACATTTAAGGTAATTATTGATAGGTATGGGCTTACTATTCCAGTTTTTTCTTTGTTTTCTGGCTCATTTGTAATTGTTTTGTTCCTCTCTTCTTCTCTTAGTCTCTTCCTTTGTGATTAGATGGTTTTCTGTAGTGGTATGATCAGATTTCTTTCTCTTTATTTCTTGTGTATTGATTATAGGTTTTTGCTTTCTGGTTACCAGGAGGCTTCTATACAACAGCTTATATGTGTAACAGTCTATTTCAAGCAGATCAGAACTTGAGTTTGAATGCATCCTAAAGCTGTAAATTTTAACCATCCCTCCAATATTTTATGTTTTGATGTCACAATTTACAGATTTTCATCTTGTGTATCCGTTAGTAAATTACATAGTTGTGCTTATTATCAGTACTTTGGTCTACAACCTCCATACTAGATTTGTAGGTAATTTACCCTCCACCATTTCTGCATTAGATTATTCTGAATTAAACTATACGTTTTCCTTACCCAGTGAGATATGTGTGTTCATCCGATTCCCTGTTACCAATTAGCACCCTTTCATTTCTTCTTGAAGGAATTTATTTTTTTTTGAGGAAGATTACCCCTGAGCTGACCTCTGCAGCCAATCCTCTGTTTCACTGAGGAAGACTGGCCCTGAGCTAACATCTGTGCCCATCTTCCTCTACTTTGTATGTGGGACGCCTACCACAGCATGGGTTGGCAAGCATTGTGTAGGTCCACACCCAGGATCTGAACTGGCAAACCCTGGGACGCCAAAGCAGAACATGCGAACTTAACCACTGTGCCACTGTGCTGACCCAGGAATTTCTTCAACAAATCTTGTAAGGCCAGTCTAGTGGTGATGAACTCCTTCAGCTTTGCTTGTCCTCAAAAGTCTTCTATCTTTCAGACAACCCTGCCATGTAGAGACATCTTTGTTGGCAGACCTTTTCTTTCAGGACTTTGAATGTATCATTCCACCCCTTTCAGGCCAGCAATGATTCTGCTGAAAATCTGCTTGTTGTGTTATTGCGGGGTCCCTGGTACATAGCCAGCTGCTTTCTTCTTGTTGCTTTGAAGATTCTCTACTTGTTTTTACATTTTGACAGCTTCATTACAATGTGCTTTGGGGTGGGTCTCTTTAGATTCATCTTATTTGGAACTCTCTGCTTTCTGGATCTGGATGTCTGTTTCTTTTCCTGGTTAGGAAAGTTTTCAGCCACTATTTCTTGAGAAAAGTTTCCTTCCCACTTAACTCTCTTTTCTCCTCGGGAACCCACATAATGTGAATATTGGTCTGCATGATGGTGTCTCACATGCCCATCTAATTATCTTCACCATTTTTCATTCTTTGTTTTTTCTCCTCTAATCCATGAATTCCACTGCCCTGTCTTTGAGCTCATGGATACTTTCTTATGTTTCATCTAGTCTGTTGTTGAACCTCTCTACTGATTTTTCCTTTCAGTTATTGAGTTTTTCAGCTCTGTGATTTCTTTTGGTACTTCCTTATAGTTTTATCTCTTTGTTGAAATTCTCACTTTGTTAGTGCTTTGTTCTCCTGACCTTGGTGAGTATCTTTATGACCACTATTTTGAAATCCATCAGGAAAATCACTAATCCTCATTTCTTTAAAGTCTGTTTTTGGAGTTTTTCTTGTCTTTTGTTTAGAACACATTTCTCTGCTTCTCCATTTTTCTTGACACTCTATATTGGTTCCTCTGCATTAGCTAAAAAGCCACCTCCCAAGCCTGAAGGAGCAGTTTCATGCAGGAGATGAAGCTTATCGTTCAACCCTGCCCTAGTTCCAAGTCAACTCCCAGTTCAATAAAATGGTTGAGTTTATCCGATGCAGAACGTTTATCTTCTTATTTATAAGGTGTAAGATAGAGACTGTTTATCCATCTGAGTCACAAAGAAACAGCATCTTTGGCAAATCATGATGGTTAAGTTTATGTGTCAGCTTGGCTGAGGCAAGGGAGGCTCAGGTAGCCTGTAAGTCATTATTTCTAGGTGTGTCTCTGATGGTGTCACTGGAGGTGGTTAGGACTGAATCAGCAGACTGAGTAAACATCATCAGAGTCACCAGTGTGCCTGAGCATCCTCCAGTTCCTTGAGGACCAAGATAGAACAAAACAGGAGAGGAAGGGTGAATTCACTCTTTTCTTGAGCAGGGAATTCATCTTCTCCTGCTCTCAGACATCAGTACTCCGGTTTCTTGGGCCTTCAAATTCAGACCAGGACTTGCACAATTGACGCCCCTGATTCTCAGACCTTAAAACTGGGACCTAAACTACATCACCAGCTTTTCTGGATCCCAAGCTTGCAGACAGCAGACTTTGGGGATAAGCCTGCCTACTTGCATGAGCCAATCCCTCATAATAAGTATCTCTCACCTATGCATGTATGTATATATGTATCTATCATCTCTCTCTCTCTGTATATCTATCTATCTATCTTTCATCATTTCCTCTTGTCTGTTTCTCTGGAGAACCCTGACTAATGCAACAATGCTCGCACAAGCTCCTGTTGCTGGGCAGTTAGTGTGGGCAGGACAACTTGATTTTGGAGTCCAGCAGAAGCTCAACTATTAATTACTGATTGGAGTGCTTCCAATGTTCACATGTGATATTGAACTCTTGTTCCATTACTATAGAGATGTTTAGGATCACATTCTCTAAATCATAATTTCAAAAATGTGGGAATGGTGTCTTAAAACTGAAAAGAACTTGGAGTGGTGATACACAAGTTGGTTTTCTATTGAGTCATCTTGTTTTGTACATTTGTGCTGCGTGACTTTGTGAAGGAAAGAGCCCAGTTTGTAATTTGGCTGGCATATAAGATGGAGTGCCAATGACAGAAAGAGCCTGGTATCTGAGTCCACATCGTCTTGACCATTTAGGTGGGAACACTTTATACTCCTTGTCACCACATAAGATAGAAGGGCCACTCTTGTTCACAGACAAGGCCAAAGTGGAACCTGCAGCTCCCCAGGTCTGGGGTGATTCAGGCCCCTTGTCACTGGACATATTGGCATCTTCACACCTCCGCTCCCCAGGTCCTCCTGTCAGTTTGTAAGAGCAGAACAGGTTGTCAAGCCCTGCAGTCCAGCTTTGGCAGCTCTAAGGCTTGGCTTTGTCACCTGGCCAAGCTAGTTCAGACTTTTGGTCTACTTGTGTATAAGCTGTGGTGCTGGGCAGCCTAATCGGGGGAGAGGCTGAGCTACTCCAGGTTGTACACGTGTGGCTTGAGAACCAGCCGAAACACGTTGTGATCTGGCAAGTGTTTGTGCCATAAGAGTCAGTTCAGAAGCACTTGAGACTCCTTGAGGCATCTGAGCATGCTGCCTGAGGAATCATTGCACAGGGTTTGAGTGCAGCATTGCCTTGGTATGTTACCAAGGAGGAGTCCAGAACCATGCCCGTTTTTGTGCAAAGGGGAGTGTCCTCTCCAAAGACCTTGCCTGAGAAAGAGAAAGCCCTTGAGCTTCCATAGAGGTTTTTTAGGTCCAATTAGCTCACTGGAAGGAGAGGTTGAGTGACGTTGTTTTTCTGGTTGTGGATACCACACGTTTTCACTCATCCATCCCTTGTTGTGCTCAGATTGGCAGGAATAAAAACTAGTTCAGGTTCTTACTCACTATCTAGATATTGACACAACTACCAATCAGACTGATTAGTTAATGAGGACAGTGTTCAGAAACCATTGTGAGGGGTGTTGGGTCTTTTCCTGACTTGTTGAGAAAACACTCTGGGTTAAGAAGAATGAGACACAGTTTGAAACAGAGCTGATAGTGGAGGATCGGAGAAAGAGCGCGACAGACTGAGACAAGCAATCTCCTGTCAATTTTTCAATAAATGGAGAGAAGTGGAAGTTTTGTTTAAAAAAAGTGGGTTTTTATTCCTAACAAGAGAGAGACCTATAAAAGAAGAAAATAGGTGGAGATGAAGCCTTTTGGTCCATGATTTTGTGAAAACTGTCTACTCTGAGATGTCGTCTGCTCGCAGAGCCTGAGAATTGTCTCTGGAATCCTTATTTAAGGTCACTCACGAGGACCGTCTTCCAGTTGTCTTGGGAGTGGTGTTCTGGACTTTTCTTCCTATTGCTTGTGTGAATCCAGGGGCGTCTTTCCTTTATTTTGATGGCAGTGTAAGTGGCTCCAGGACATCCTAAGGTCCTTCCCACTGAGCTGACAGCCCATGTTTTCTTCTGAAGATCTTGATGTAGAAAGGGATGGCAAGGTTTGTCAAAAGGCAAAGGCAATAGCCTTATTACATGTGGATGATATGCTTGAAGTATACCAGTTAGTTCTTGAAGTTAACTAGTCGTAGCATCAAGTTGTTCACTTAAATCCCCATAAAGTTCACTCAACCAAGGAATGAAAGTTCCTTCTGGATATAAAAACTACTTTTGTATTTATAAAAATATTTATAAAAAATATTGCAAAAGGTGTTAATTCATTTCTCCTATTTAGAATATTACAGGTTTTTTCTTATGAGCCAAGGGCAATGGTTTTAGTCATTAAATCCAGTTTCTTGACAGATTTTTCCTAAAGTCCCTTTTTTGGGGGTGGGGAAGGTGAAACTTGGGCTAACATCTGCATCAATCTTCCTCCACTTTATACATGGGTCACGACCACAGCGTGGCTAATGAGAGGTGAAGGTGTGTGACTTCATCAGGGAGTGGGTAGAGTGGCCAGATTTAAGTGTTAGAATGACATAAGATGATGGAGAGATTGGTTCAGTGGGCTTGCTAGGATGTGGTCTGCCCATGAAGAGAGGTGTTGTGTCCTATGCACTGGTCAGAGAGCAGACACAGCATGGGGAATATGGAGATAAATGAGGAAGCCTAACGGGAGGAGATTGACTTTGCCAATAAGGCAGCTGCTGTAGGTATGCAAGCCTAGGACTCTGCCTGAGGCAACAGGGTCGGATTGACATGGGAAATATGTTACAGGCCACATCTGAGTGACAGAACATTGTCCCAGGAGACCTACAACAATTCCATCATTTTCATGGCAGGACAAGTGAAAAGGATTATTAACACTGAGTAATCTGAGAGCTGTGGCTGTGGACAGTGTTATTATTAAGGTTTCAAAGGAGGTTAGTGCCTCCATCAGCCAGGAAATGAGTGCTGAGGAAGTGTCTTGGGGGAGCACACAGAGGTTTGGCCAGGGCAGCAAAGTTAGGAATCCACTGGGGCAGTAGCCTGCTGTCCCCAGAAATTTGTGTAGCAGCTTTTTGTCTTGGTAAAGGGGTAAAGTGGACTCAAGGCATTTTGTGGTGAGTTGTTGAGTGCTGTGAGGTGTCCTGTGTCCTCTCAGGTACCAGTTGTTTGCACCCATTGGAGTTTAAATGGGAGGCGCTATGGCCTCCTTCAGCTGGTGCCTTCAGGAGAAGGAGGGGGCCTCTAAGAGCACCCTGCTTAGTCTGGTCTCAGGGGAAGAGGTCGTCAAAATACTGTACAAGAGTGGAACCTTGGTCAAGATACAGGCTTAGCTGGTTTCAAGGATTTGAAAAACATTGAGAGACACTGACAATATCCCTGAGGTATGCAAGTCCCTGTTAACTGTCTTGTTCTAATTGTAAAAGCAAAGAGAAATTGAGTGTCAGGGTACAATGGAAGTGAAAATAAAGCTGAGCAGAGGTCAATGGCTTAAAACCAGGCTGTCAGCAAGATGGGAGCTAGAGCAGGAACCTGAGATGATGAGGGACCACAGAAAGTTCAGGGCTCTTAGCTCTTGTAGAATATCAATAGATTTGATTCCCACGTGAATCAAACCTCCTTGCCTTCTTCACTAGCAAGATTGGCGTGTTACAGGGTGAGGAAGTAAAGACAAGCACACCCTGCTGTAAAAAAGAGTCTATGCCAGTTCAATTCCTCACCCTGCACTCAGAGAGAAGAGGTTGGGCCACTGATGGGAGAGGGCCATTCCTTTTCCCATCAAGGTGTGCATGGGGACCTCAGTCAGTAGCAATCCAACCTCATTTGCATGTGAGGCCCAGAGACTAGTTGGCACATCTTTTAAAGAGTGCACCCTCTTCAGAGGATCTTAAATCAAGATGGGTGTCCATCTGGGAAAGAAAGAAGTTTGTGGTTTGGTCTGAGGGCAGGGAAATAAGAACCCCTTTCTCGTTCCATTGTATGGGGGCATGAGATTTACAACACACACCTCCACCTACGAGATTTGTCTGCATGGAGCCAGGAGCTGGAAAGGCAAGATGGGCATGAAGAAGGCCTCAGGCTACTGGGAGGCCTGGGATGTGGGCAATGAGAGGCTGCCCAGAGAGCAGACAGTCTGAGGTATCAGAAATGACTGGTAGGGATAAATCCTGTGAGCAGGTGGTGAAGATGCACCAGAGTTGGTGAGGATGTCCATTTCCTGATCCTCTATTTGAGGTTGAGTGGTGGCTTCTGGGGTGGGACTCACGACCAGCCAGCCCGGCAAGAGATGAGGAGCTGTCCCACATGAGGGGAGATCAGAGCCTCTGAGGTTCTGGGGTCAGGGAGATTGTTTCTCTAGCATTCCTGTCTCTGGGTTCAGGACCCGTGTCTCCTCAGTGTCTCCTTTGCAGTGTCTGCAGCTCTGGAGAGAAACAGGCTCAGTGGCCGTGAGCCAGCGGGGATCGAGTTTCTCCCAGACTCACAGCTTTTGCCTTTGTAGAGACTCAGTTTGTCAGACAAGGATGGTTGATTTTAATCCATTTTTCCTCCTGTTTTCCTGTAAGCTATTTTCAAATACTTGACCAGTAGCTTCTAAAATAACGCTGAAAGATGGTCTTGCCCATCCAACCACACTCTTCTGGATTTTCCACTTTATATCAAGGAGAAGATTTCTGACTAAGGTGGGAATTGATTGATTTCTGTGTTCTGGGGCCGTGGTTCAACACAGCCTGCCTTTGAAAAGTCTGCATACAGTGTTCCACAGAGGCCCTGGGACGGTCCCCTTCATTCTGAGGCCAATCTTAGTCTCACACCCACTCGCCTCACAGGGAGAGGTCTCACAGCCATGCTAGTGACTTGGAAGTGGTACGTCATGGTTTCTAAAAATTTTCACTTCCCTGATGATGTTGGGCACCTTTTCATGTGCTCATTGGCCACTGCAGATCTTGTCTGGAGCACCGTTTGATCAAGCACTTTGTCCCTCCCCCCGCCACTCCTTTTTCTTTTTTTATAGATTGGCACCTGAGCTAACAACTATGGCCAATGTTTTTTTTTTTTCTGCTTTGTCTCCCCAAATCCACCCTGGTACATAGTTGTATATCTTAGTTGCAGTTCCTTCTAGTTGTGGCATATGGGACGCTGCCTCAACGTGGCCTGACAAGCAGTGCCATGTCCGCGCTGAGGATCCGAAGGCTGGGCCACCACAGCGGAGCGCACGAACTTAACCACCAGGCCATGGTTCCGGCCCCTGCCCCTTCCACTTTGTAAAGTGGGGGGTTTAGCGGTTGTTGTTGAGTTGGAAATGCTCTTCATATATTCTGGATACTCAACACTTATCAGACTTACTAATCTTTCCTTCCATTCTGTAGGTTGTCTTTTTGCTTCCTTTATAATATTCCTTGATACCAAAGGTTTTTAGGGGTGTTTTTGCTGAGGAAGATTCACCCTGAGCTGACATCTGTTGCCAGCCTCCCTTTTTTTGTATGTAAGCCACCACCACAGCTTGGCCACTGAGAGAGGAGCCGTGTAGGCCCACACCCAGGAAGCAAACTTAGGCCGCTGAAGTGGAGCGTGCCAAACTTGATCACTAGGCCACTGCAGCTGGACCCAAGGATTTCTAGTTCTGATGAATAACAATATTTCCATTTTTTTTTGTAGCTGTTGTTTTGGTGTCATCTCTAACTATCTGTTGACAAGTCTGAGATTCACTTGTAGGTTTTCTTCCACAAGTTTTATGATATTAGGTCCTACATTCAGATCTTTGATCCACTTTGAGTTACTTTTAGAACATGCAGTAAGGTTGGGGTACAATTTTGTTTTATTTTGCATTTGGAAATGCAGTTGCTGGGGATACCTCATTTCGTGTTCCTGGCACCCCTGTTGAACATCAATTGACCATAGATGGATGGATTTATGTCTGGACCCTTAATTCTACTCCACTGATCTGTTCATCATTCCTCATACCAGTACCACACTGTTCTGATTATTTTTGCTTTGTAGAAAATTTTGGTGTCAGGAAGTTAGTCTTCCAATTTTGTTTTTCTTTTTCAATATTGTTTTGGCTGATGGTAAGCCATAAATTCTCTATTAACTTGAGGATTCACTTTCCCTTTTCTGATAAAGTGTTGCTGGAATTTAGAGAAGGAAAGCATGGAATATGTAGATTACTTTGGGGGAAGTATTGCCATCTTACAATACAAAACATCTCCCACTCTCTGAGCACAGGATATCTTTCTGTATATTTAGGTCTTTAATTGCTTTCAGTTATGTTTTGTAGTTTTCAGTGTACACATCTCTCATGCCCTATGATAAATTTACCCCTAGGTATTTTATTCTTTTACATGTTATTTTGAATGGACTATTATCTTCATTTCCTTTCTGGAGTGTTCACTGCTGGTGTAAATGAATCCTAGGTGCAGATTGACAACTGAAAGAGACCAGTGTTAAAAGCTACATACTGCACAATTTCATTAAAGGCTATTCTGGGAGTGGAAAACTGTAGTTAGGATAAACATTTCAGTGGACACCAGGAATTTGAGGAAGGGTGGTGAAAAGTGAAGCACAGGTGACGTTCAGGGTGGTGAATTGTGAAGCACAGGTGACGTTCAGGGTGGTGAATTGTGAAGCACAGGTGACGTTCAGGGTGGTGAATTGTGAAGCACAGGTGACGTTCAGGGTGGTGAATTGTGAAGCACAGGTGACGTTCAGGGTGGTGAATTGTGAAGGACAGGTGACGTTCAGGGTGGTGAATTGTGAAGCACAGGTGACGTTCAGGGTGGTGAATTGTGAAGCACAGGTGACGTTCAGGGTGGTGAATTGTGAAGCACAGGTGATGTTCAGGGTGGTGAAACTTCTGTATGGTACGACAATGGTGGATCCACAATGCTATGCATTTGCCAAAAGCCAAAGAATTTTATAGCACAAAGAGTGACCCTTAAGGGTTACAATTTAAAAATCATGTAGTAGGTCATGGATCTCAGCGTGGGATACAGACTGTGTAAAACTAACGGCATTATAAATTTTGAGACAAACTTACTGAGTGTGATGGGGGCAACAAGGTCCTGACCTGAGTAATTTCCAAAATGAGTGGAGTTTGCAAGAGTTCAGGTTGAAAGAAGTGCTGTGCCTTCCAGCTGACCGAGCTGTTTCTCATGCGAGGGTGTGCTGCCAACTCTGAAGCCACTGTGCACTTACGCTGGCACTGAACGATTAAGAAAGAAATGGCCTATGATGCTAGCCAGACTTCTTACTGCTGGAGTGGGAGGTTCTAGGCGACAAGAGAGGAGGCTAGAGAGGTCCATGTGGTAGAGTAGTAGGGCTGGAGGCACCAGGACATTCTCGAGCTTAGTTTAATATCAGTAAAGAACATTAGATTCAGAAATTCTTGTAGATATCTGTGTGTACATTGCTGAGTATACTCACATATTTCCTTGGTCTGCCAGCTGAGTGCTCATAGAAGCAATGACACTCCAGGAGAAAGGGTACACCAGACCAAACTCCTGGTTTCTAATACACTTCCACAGCAAAGAAAAACAGAATTCCTTAGAGACATGGCTAGTTCTAGGGCTTGGAAAGGGAATACTCAAGATGAGGCTGGAGCATCTTGCAGTAGCACAAAGTAAGGAATTGATAAAAAAAAAATACAGAGGAATTCCAAAAGGATCTAGGAGGCAACACCAAAGTGCCCCCAAAGGATAAAAATCTTGGGACAACTTGAACAAAATGAATACTGTAATATTTAATTTCAATGCAAAGTTTAAAATAAGTATCCATGAGTCCATACTGATGTTAATAAATGAATGAATGAAACACATGGGGGAGAGGACCAATCTCCACATGGAAGAATTCCAAGTAACTGGTGTAATTCTACCTTCCAGATTAAGGAGCTCAATCCCTTGAGTGTGGCCTCGCTTAGGAACTTGGGAGACCCCCTGGATGTCCTTTGATTTGTCCACAAGGTTTTATAAATAAGACCAAAAACATGTTCCCTGAAAAAATTGATAAATTAGAATGCATCAAATTTAAAAAACTTTTGTTTGTGGAAGGCAGTGTTACAGGAATCTAAAGGCAAGCCACGACAAAAGGATATAATTCCAAATATCGTATTTGGTAAGTACTTGTATGGTGGAAACACAAAGACACGTACAACTGAACAGAAGAAAACAAACAACTCAATTAAAAAAGGAGCAAAGATCTGAACCTAGCAAACAAGAAAAACAGATGGCAAATAAGCTGATGAAAAGACTCTCAACATCACATGTCACTAGGGATTTGCAAATTAAAACAATGAGAGGCCAATACCCACCTCCTAGGATGGCGAGAATCCTGAACACGGGCAGCACCAAATGCTGCTGAGGATGTGGAGCGCCAGAGACTCTCGCCCATCGGTGGGGGCAGCAAAGGCACCCGGGCGGCAGTTTAACACTCTCCTCTGGAGTCACACCTGCACTTTTCACCTGAGGGAGCAGTCCTGCTCTAAGACAGTAAAACAAATCATTTAAAAACAGGTTCACACAAGAACCCCCATGGGAATGCTTACATCTGCCTTATTCATTGAGCTTCTCCTTGCTCCCTAAAGTTCGCTTACAGGGTGATTGTTGCATGCAGCATCCCCCTTAAAAACATGTGTACACGGTTCTGTTGTTCCTTTTACTCAATTTCTAACCCTGTTTTCTAAGGAAGCCAAGAAATGAATCATGCTCCCTGCATCGCCTCCACCCAGCACAGCTGCCGTCTCCCTCAGGGTTTCTGACACGCTCAGGATGTGGGTTATCACACTGTGTCTGTTGCACAGTAATACACGGCTGTGTCCTCAGATGCCAGACTGCTCAGCTCCATGTAGACTGTGCTCGTGGACTTGTCCGCAGTCATGGTGACTCTGCCCTGGAACTTCTGCGGGTAGCCCATAGCATCATATTCAGGATAGATATATCCCGTCCACTCAAGCCCTTGTCCAGGGGCCTGTCGCACCCAGCTCATAGAGTAATAAGTGAAGCTGTCTCCAGAAGCCTTGCAGGAGACCTTCACGGATGCCCCTGGCTTCTTCACCTCAGCCCCAGACTGCACCAGCTGGACCTCGGAGGAGACACCTGTGGAGAGAAGACAGGAGTGGATGAAATCCCCCTTCACTGGCCCTGGTCTCCTCCTCATCCTCGGATCCGGGGAACTGATTACCTGCAGCCACTGCCACCAAGAAGAGGATGCTCCAGCTCCAGTCCATGCTGAGGGGCTGTGCTCTCAGGGCTTCTGTGTGGGAAGGAGTGGCTGTTGGGTGATGCTCTCAGGGCACAGACATGTCAGTATTTAACTAAGTACACTTCATATCATTTGCATATTCAGGAACCTAAATATTTCACAGTTGATACTTGTCTTAACCTGAGAGAAGGTCGATGACACAGGGACCATGCTTAGTGGGAAGCTGAGATCCCAAGTCCTAATCCTTGTTTGAGGATACATGTCCCCTGCCATTGTCCCTGAACCATTTGCAGACAGACTCCTCCCACTGAGGAACAAGCACGCACAAGAAATGCTCCTCATTGTGAACCCACCTTTGAATGGCACAGAGACCACCGAACCTGTTCTGGGTTTTGACATCTGAATGTCTTACTCCTGAGGTCAGAGTATCTCCCAAAACTCTGCAACCATGGGGTTAATAAAAACATCCCTGGCCCCCAGCTCATTATAATTAAGATCTCTAGAAGGCCTAGAAATACCCACTTTGAATGTGGCTCTCGCTGACTTATGGAGTAAGGTAAATGCTCCCAACAGCACACCATATTTGAAGGCACAGCAGCAGTCCTTGTCAAATTCTCAGTATAGATTTTTTTTTTTCTTTTTTGAAAAAAGAAAACTCTCACAGGAAGCCCCTCTCAATCCCCCTGTGCACCTGCGCCAGGGCTGGAGCCCTGTGCTGGGAGGTTCTGAGCGCCCCCTGCCGCCCAGCCCCTGCCCTGCAGGGAGGGTCCTATCTGGGCTCAAAGGGCGTTTACCACTCAGTGTCTCTCGTTCATTACTGATGGCTGTGCCCTGGCTTCAGGATGCTCCTGCAGTGACACCATGTGCATTTTGACATCATCTCTTGAAATAGTGAACTGGCCTTACTAAGCCCACATGCTCTGCAGGGAGACCCCAAACAAGGCTTTTATGAAACCAGGGGGGAGCCCCTTCCCTGGAGCTGCACGATGATCTGATATGGTCCACACCCACGGGGAGTCCAGGAACCCTGGGGGCCTTTGGCAGAGCCCCACATCTCCTTCAGGTTCCTCTGCTTTATCATCACATCAGAGATCCCTGCACGTAGAAACCATGGGCTCCCGGTCTGATCCACACCCACTGTGCCATAACACACACACACATACATCCTGTAGCTGATATTTGCAGTAATGAGCCCCAGATTTGCCCTTCTTTCCTGTACCTGGCACGTGGGCAGTGCTCATCACACAGACTCTAGGCCTGGGTATGTGACCAGCTTTGAGAAAAAGGACAGAAGAGACACGATGCCAGTGGAGACTGGAAAGTGTGTGCACGTTGCGTTTCTTCTCCAAGCGCCTGGAACTCTCCACATGCCTCAGCGAGAAGGGTCCAGGAATGTCCCATGGAAGGTCAGACCCAGGGTCAAACCAGCCCAGTCAGTTTGACCAACACTGAGCCCCCTGGATGTGTATGGAGGATCTCACTAAACCTACAGACTCAGCTGGGCTCCATTCTCAGAGGGCACAGCCCCAGGAGCTCTGAGGGCAGGGCCGTGAAGGGCCCTCGATGGAGCAACATCCCCATCTCCAGGAGCAGAAGCACCTGCTGATGCAGGAAGAGGGGACTGCAAAAAGTGAGCGTGGTGGGTCGGAGTCCCTGTGGGGCAGAGTGTCTGGGATGGGCCTCTGCTGCTCCCCTTCTCTGGTGGGGGCATCTCTCCTGGTCATCACTTCCCTGTCTCACCTATGCAGGTGGGCTCCTTGGGGGCACTGACTCATCTTTTTAGTTCTGTAGTCTCTGGAACAGAAGAGCCACACTTAAAAAGCCTCAGTTGGGGAGATGCATCTGCTTCCTGGCCTGGTTAAAATGACTCCAGACTTGAGCCTGATGCTGTCTGTGGAGGGACCATGTGGCTCTCCCTGTGAGGTGAACACATGCTGCCTCTGTCCTGGGGGGACTCAGATGACTGCAACAGTGTCCACCCTCCATCCCGTACACAGGGCCCTGTGCAGTGCATCCTCGCAGCCCCTCCCCCGAGAGGTGGGGTCTGAGTCTCTACCCCAAACCCTGGCTGGGCCCTGGGACTCACTGCCACCCACCAAGAGGCCTGGACAGTGTGGGGACTCTGGGCTGCCGCTGCTGCCTAGCACCCTCCAGACAACACAAAGTGCATGAGCCTGAGGAAGGGGCTGAGGACAGACTCGGGCAGTCACCCCCTGACTACTCTTAGTCCTGCAGCTGAGGGTACCTGGAGACTCCCATGCCTGATGGAAGGGAGACTGCTGAGAAGTCAGAGGAGGAGGGGGAAGCATCATTTTCAGTGGATTCAGGTGAGGCTGCCCTGCAGGTTCACCAGGTGGGTTGCGCAGCAGCCAGCAGGTGAGCAAGCTCAGCTCCATGAGGGGCACCCTTGCCTCTGCAGGACACCTGGTAACTAGGACGGACTTGGGATCCTCCATCCTCAGGGCTCCATTCTGCTGGTCATCTTCCTTCCTGACCACCTGCCCCATGGACCTCAGGCCCCCGTCAGACATGACAACAGGCTCACTGCACAGTGACCCACAACCATGCAGCGAGTTCCCCGTGGGAAATCCTGTCTCCTCCTGGATCTGCACCTCCGGTGGAACCGTGATGATGGACACACCCGGATACACCTGGAGGGTCTGCCTGGAGAAGGTTCTGGGTGGATTTCTCAGTGATTAATCTCCCCTTCCCCTGTCAGAGGCATGAGGGGACAGGTCTGGATCCTCACCTTAGAACCTGGAGGTTTCTGGAGGGAGATTCCACAAAGGTGTGGGGTGTGGACCCAGGAGCTCTCACCCTCACACTACCCACCTGTGTCCCCCAGCCGTTCACAGCTACCCTGAAAGTGCTCCACCTCTCTGTGCCTCCAGCGCTTCTGTTCCAGGCGGCTGATCTCACCATGGCTTCTGGATGTGCCTGTGTTTCCGCTTATTGGGGTGGAGGTTTTCCCCACAGTTTCTCTGATTGATCAAGGAAAAGTCACTAATTTTCAGTTTTCCCACCTTTTTTTGGTAAGAATAAGAGTTATGATTTCCAAGATCTTTACATGTCAGAGCAGAAACCAGAAGCTCCCTTAGAGGTCCTTAGAGGATGCAGAAAACTAATCTCACCAAGTGCAAGTGGACCCTGGACAGACATCACTGAGCATCTCAGAGATTTCAAGCCTCTCCCAGCAGCTGGAATTCAGAAAGCACAACAGGCAAAGAACCAGGTAAGTCTCATGTGATGTCATGTTCTGGAAGGATGTCCTTGCCCTGGAGGAACCCAGTAGGTGCACCTGGAACCTCACAGTTGGGAACAGGAACTCTCATTCCTTAAACTCAAGACATACCCATGAGAAAGCCGTTTCCCAGAGGGAGGGCAGAGCAGCGTGGAGCAGATGGAGGCGTCCAACCAGGAGCAAACAGAAAGCAAGTAAAATAGAACTGAAAAAAAGTAAAAGGAATCCTGATTAGATGCTTGTGCCCCTCCTAGTCACACTCTGCCTTCTGTGCATTCTATAATGTTCCATCCTATTGCAGCAAATCTTTCTGAATTCGGAGACATCAGTGGAAGGCACAGAATCATTAATCTGGAAAGGTTCCCTGGGAAAACTGTTAGAAGAGAGGAAGCCCCAGATGCTGGCAAGAAACCTGCTCTTAACCTCCACTGCACCTGCCCTGGGCTGGTCCCCTCTGCTTGATAGCACTTGAGCACCCCCTTGTGTCCTGAGCGCCTCCTGCAGCCCTCCTGTGTCCCTGGTCCCCCTGTCTCCCTGCAGGGAGGTCGGTGTCTGGGTTCGCACTGACTTCCCCTCATTGTGTGTCTTGCACAGTGACACATGGCCATGCCTTCCAGGGTCACAGAGTTCAGCTGCAGTGAGAACTATTTTTAACGTGTGTCTCTGGATGTGGAAGTGTGGATCTGAGGGATGGGCTATAGTTAGTGTTCCCATTATAAAATATCAGCTCAGTCCACTCCAGCCCTTTCTCTGGGAACTGGCGGATCCAGTAACAGCAGTAACCACTGGTTGTGATGGAGCCTCCAGTGACAGTGCAGGTGAGGGAGAGGGTCTGTGAGGCTTCACCAGTCCTGGGCCCGACTCCTGCAGCTGCACCTGGGACAGGACTCCTGGGGACAAGGAGAATCAGTCCTGTCAGTCACGTTCAGTCACAGCCATCCCTGTAGACCCAGGTCTGACATCTGTGACACTCACCTTTAGGAGCCATCACCAGGCAGAGAAGAAGACTCAACAGTCTCATCTTCTTATAGAGCACAGCTCACCTCCCCCAGAGACCTCAGCCCTGTCTGAGGAGAGAGCTGTGTGCTCCCACAGCCCAAGAGTGGATTTTACCTTCCAGCGTCAGGAGAATTTTGCATGTGGGGAGCCCAGTCCTTCTAAGTTGAGAGGGACTGAGGTCAGACCCTCTAGTCCTTCTGGGGCTCCTGCGAGGTGTCTCTTCCCTGAAATCACTCAACATGTAAGTCTAGGAAGGGGAGCACTTGGTTTGTGAGATGCATTGGATCAAGTCAAAGAACAGCTTCACCTTTCTAACGATAAGGTAAATGTTGGGATAGATGAGTAGATTAAATTTTATAAATCTCATGCTTCTTGAAATAGATATTAAAAGGGATTAGCATTTTTCTAGATAGTTTTGATGCCCAACACTTTACCATATCCACAATTGTCAAATTATAATAATTTTATATATAAATAATATTTTGAAGTCTGCCTTGGTATAAAAATAATCACAAAATTATGGACAGTTCTTCTCATATCTTTTTAAAAAAAATTCAAGCACTTATGACCTTACTTTGATGTGAGTAACTACCTCCCAAGCACAGGCATAATGGGAGACCCTTGGTTCTTGATGTCGGGAGTTTTAAATTGTGTCTATGGCTCCCTGTGCAAACCCTTCCCTTGAGTCAGCCTGTGGCGTGTTCCAGAGAACCTAAACTCATTACATCAGGAATAATCACGCTTTTTCACTGAGAAAAATCAAAAAGAAAAAGAGTGATTTGGCATCTGTATAATCCAGCATCTTGCAAATATTGACATTATTACAGCTGAGGATTAACTGGCCTGCTTTCTCAGCCTAGTGTTAGCAGTGAAGTAAAGGTTCAGAGGGAAGCAATTGGAGAGGGATCCTAGCCTAGATTTGCACCCGGGACAGGGAACTTTAAGCCTGAAGGGAGCCTCTCGCTCCCCAGCGTCCCTCTGCCCCACCCTTGGGGCTCAGGCTTGTGGTCAGAGGGTTCTGGGCTCTCCTGCATTATATATAAAGTTCTTAAAATATTATCAATGCAAATTTTCATCAGGCGTTTAGTTTGAAAATATATTCTCCCAGTCTATGCTTGTGTTCTCATTCTCTTAATGGTATCTTTGGTGGGACAAATGTTTTTAGTTTAACAAAGTCTAATTTATCAATATTTTCATTATGAGTCTTATTTTTGATGTTTTATCTAAAAGCTCCTAAGAAAATTGTCAACCTCCATTGTCCATGATATGGGAAATTCTCCTATGAATGCAGTGAGTATTAACAGTGGTAGAGCCATGTTGTTTGGAATCCATAATGTTGTTGAAATCTGATTTGCTGTGGCCCTCACCAGGAGAGCAACTTTCCTAGGATGAAGTATTGATTCGCTTCAAGGATTAATTCATTTGATTGGACTTTAGAAGGTGAATTGCCCTAGAGTATGATAGCACAGCTAATCAGACTCATCCCTGAGAAACGGTAATATTTAAACATCAAGCAGATGTGGAAGAAACATCAAAGGACATGATGGAGTTGCTAAGTAGAGATGACAAAAGAAACCAACTGAGAGATTATTTCAAGAAGATGAAGATGGCTAGCAAGGACTAAGCCTACAGAGAGGTTGTGCAGAATGAGACATAAAGAGGATCAGCTGGAACTCACACTGAGAATGTTAATCATTCCAGGAAGAGCCATTTGTAGAGTTGTTTGTGAAGAGCTAACATCAGAACAAGCGAAACAGATAATGGACCTTACAAGATGTGAAGACTTGGAGGGTACTTAGCTCTTTCAGTTTGTCTTGAGAGAGTAGCGGACATGTTACACTTAAATGGGTGATGGAAATTCTAAAGAATGTTCTCCAGTGCGTTCACTAATATAACCACTCAGGGGACGCTCAGGTACAAGACAGCAGAGGTGATGGTGTCCCCTCCTGGTCACTCTGAGCCATGGAGCCTGCACAGTCCTGATTTCTTCTCAGCTTCCTGTCCATCCTCCTTTGGGATGGAAGAGCTCATCTTTAAGGTCAAGTTTTTACTGTGCAAAGAGGAGAAAATGATGAAGTCACAGACGATGAGGCCATTTTGCATCATTTACCGTGTCCTTATTAGTGACAGAAATGGGCATGTCTCTGGTTGATTTGATATTTGCAACTTTTGTAGTTAGCCCTTAAAGTTGACAATGAAGTCAAGTGATATTGTGAGAGAGGGAGAGTGAGTAGAAACGAATGGCAGGAAGTCATTATTTTAAACGTGTGTACTAAAAGCAATGCTTATTTTAATTACACATTCTCTGCACGGTATGCAAATTAATCATTAGACCACTTAGCTCACTTCTGATTGCTACTTATTAATTTTCCCCTAAAGGCATTTTCACCTGTGGTTCTGCTCTCTGTCCTGCTCTGGGTCTCTTCCATAAATAACAGTGGCTCTGGAAGGTGTTACTTGTGTATCTGGGCTCTGTTCACTGAGGACATGGGGGTGACCAGCCCATCCAGCCCATTCCCTGATCACCGTTGACCTGAGCTGTCTGTAGACATGTCCACTGTGGTTTTCTGCAGAAGGTGAGGCCAGCTGGACAACTCTGACATAGGTGTGTGTGTGGCCAGAGGTGTCCTGAGGTCAGCAGCCAGCTGTGACCTCACCAGATCTAAAGCTTTTGTGACCTCAAATTATATGCGCACAATATGTGGGCTCAGCAGGGAGTTGATGTCAGCTTCAGACCACGTGTCTGTTGTTATTGAATCAGGTTCATTTTTGTCTGCTGCCAAGAAAGCCAAACACCGAGATGATGAGATTGTAGCTGCCAGAGAGTTTACTCTCAAGGCAGCCACGTGAGGAAGTAAGAATATGAGCCTCAAATCCACTTTCCCGAAAATAGGGACTCAGGGGTATTTATCGGATAGGAGCCAAGGTGGTCTGAAATGTGGAGAGAGGTGATTGGAGGTGAGGAGAGGTGAGGTAATTGATGATCTGTGCAAGCGTAGTCAGACTTCATGTCTCTTCATAGGACGCATGTTCACAAAATGGCGGCATTGGCATGATCTGAGGGTGGAGTTTTTAGCCTCTTGACGTCAAGATGTCGCCTATCGGACATCTGTGTGGGCCCAGTTGATGAGTTGATGGTCTCAACCGGCCTGAAGTGGACAAGGAGTTCTAATTCCTGAAAAACAGCTCACACACCCATTGCCGTGGTGACGCAGGCTCCAGGGAGATGTTATCTACAGGAGCCTAGTGGGAGTCAGATAGCATATTGCCTAAGCAGCACAGTTAACAACGGGTGGGTTACACAGCTAAAAGCTGTAATCAGTAATCGCCAAAACTTTAGTACCTAGATACTTAATCATCAGTGGCTGTTTGCCAGTTTCACTGTGACCTGCCCTGGTGTGTCCACAAAGGGATGGACACATGAATGTGCATTTGGGGAATTAGTGAGGTCAGATGCATTGATTGTCAAACTTTACTGATTCTCCACTCTGTACCTCACACCGAGAGGAGAGCTGGGAAGAGCAAGAAGGCCAAAGACCCAGGGATCTCGTGCTTAGGACAGATGTAGTAGGAATTTAGACAGTAGAAGGAGAGGTTGATAGGTGCGGGGTTTCTGTGGGATACTCGACGGAAAGCAGAGGCGGGGCAGGGATCAGGACTCTGTCCAGCTGGTTTTCATTATCCACCTGGACTCTCCATGTGGAAGCTGAGAAATACATGTTGCAACACAACCTCCAGGGCTGCTTTCAGAGACCCCACCCAAAGCACTGCCCAGCAGGGCTGTGATGGATTTTCATCTGTGCCACGGTCTTCCCGTCTTCTCCACGTGGGCTCTGGGAGCTCTGTCTGGCCCTCAGGCAGGCTACTTCTCCATCCTGGAGGCTGATGGGCAAAGAGAGAGTGTGGAAAGTTCTGAAAATCAAAGTCCTGCAGACTGCATGAGGAGTGAGAGGGGCAACCGCCCAGAGAGAGCAGGACTCCCTGCGGCAGATTCCTGGTGATGCTACGTGGGGACAGATCTGTGCCTGTCTGAGGGAAGGGGCTCCCGTGGCAACAGATGTGTGTTTGCTGAGAGCAGAAAGGATGAGCTCAGCGTGCAGGGAGTGAGGATTTCATGGATGTTTCTCTTTGTGGGAAATGCTTCCCAATCACAGGGATGGTGGGAATCCTCAGGATGATCCATTTTTCTAAAGAAAGAAATTTGGTCCCACAGAAACCTGGTGAAGCGTTGAGCCCCAGTGTCTGGAAACATCTTACCTGGAAACAGAGAATGCCACTTATTCCTTCCTCACCTGCAGTGAGAATGGAGAAATTAGGGTCACAAAGAACAAGGCAAAAGTGTCCCTGGGGACATCGGAGAGCTCCAAGGGGAGAAGAAGTCCACGATAACAACAGGAAGCCTGTTCTCAGCCCCTCGGTGCACCTGCTCCTGGGGTAAGTTCCCTCATTCACTAGGTACTGAGCCTTCCTAGTGGTCCTGAGTGCCCCCTGCTGCTTTTCCCTCCTGTCTCCCTGCAGGGAGGTTTGTGTCTGGGCTCACACTGACTACTCCTCACAGTCCACCTTTCACACGGTTACGCCCAGCTGTGTTCTTAACTCTCCGGCTGCTCACGTGCAGATACGGGTGTTGTTGGAGTTGTCTCTGGAGATGGTGAATCGGCGCTTCACAGAGTCAGCGTTGATTGTACTACCACCATTCCAGTTAATGAGTGACACACATGCAAGCCCTTTTCCTGGAGACTGGTGAACCCAGTTCATGGTGTAGTCATCAAAGATGAATCCAGAGACTGCACAGGAAAGTCTCTTAGAGCACCCCGCCCCCGTGTATACCAAGCCTCCTTCAGACTCCACCAGATGCACCTCACTACCAACACAAAGACATCCTGGTCAGGAAACTGTTACAGATCCACTGCTTCTCTCGCTCATATCTTCTCACATATCTGGCATCTGTTGTTCTGCATAAATTATCTCTTAAAATAGCAACAAGGAAAACCCAGCTCAGCCCAAACTCCATGCTGAGTCGTCTGTGTTCAGTCCTGATCACAGAATGGGAACACCCTGTTGCTGTGGCTCCTCTCCAGAGCTGCAGAGTCAGGGCTGGGCTGGTTTTCATCAGCAGACGGAGGGCCCTATTGCATGTCCTCTGACTATATAGCAGGCTCTGGGACTGCACATCAACATAAAGGGCAGAGTCCCAGAGTGTGACGTGTCCAATGCTGATGCTTTAAAGTAAGCAGGTGAGCCTCCTTCGCTTTAAATCTGGGCATGTGGCTGCCTGTGAGCGGGGCCACGGGGTAGGTAGGTCTGAGCACATGGGCCTTTTAAGACATGTCTCCCAGATGGCTACGATCTTGCAGGTCTTGGGATATGAGCATCTGGCTGTTCAAAGTGAGACACCTGGGAATCCTGTTGTAGTAGTCCTTTCACAGAACACTCTCTCAACACCAGGTCAGGTACAGAAGCCATTTGTCATGGATGAAGCCTAACCCACTTACCCATGCCCTTGAGGATTCATTCAATACCACAGCTATGGCATTGTTCCCTTGAGTAGGGCCATTTCGTTTCTGGCAGAATGTCTATGTTCCTCATCCAAATGCTGAGGGCTCACTATCTTGTAGTCATCACAGGGACCCAAGAAGCATCCTGTACAATGATGTCTCTACTTTATGAGAGCTCATCAACCCATGAGATGGACAACTTTGATGGGGCTCCTTCTAACCAAAGTTAGGTTTCCATTCTGAAGAAATGTGGAAAAAATGTAAGCATCCACATGAAACTAAAAACTCTGAAGGACAGATTTTCAATTTTGACCCTGAATTGGTCCTTTCCTCTCCCCTATAACCTGTGACAAACAATGCATCACTATCATCCTTGGCCAACTGGTTCTGAAGTCATCACAGCCACAGCACCCAAAGAAGACAGCAGAGCCTCACACACAGTTAATTCAGTGCTTCCTACTTGGAATAAAGAAACACGTATTTCTGCAAGTAGACACAGAACGTGTCATAGAATGACTTAGGATGAGTCCCATATTCTTCAAATTTTGGAATACTTTTAGAATTATAGGTATTAAATCTTCTTTGAATGCTTGGTAGAATTCTCCAGAGAAGCCATCTGGTCCTGGACTTTGGTTGTTTGAGAAGTTTTCAATTACTGTTTCAATCTCTTCACTTGTGGTTCGTCTAATGCAGATTCACTATTTCTTCTTGATTCAATATTGGGAGGTTGTATTCGTCTAAGAATTTATCCATTTCTCCTAGGCTATTTAATTTGTGGGCATATAGTTTTTCAAAGTATTCTCTTATAATCTTTTGTATTTCTGTGATATCTGTTGCAATTTCTCCTCTTTCATTTCTAATTTTATTTATTTGAGCCTTCTTGCTTTTCTTCTTGGTAAGTCTGGCTAAGTGTTTGTAATTTTGTTTATCTTCTCAAAGAGCCAAGTCTTAGTTTCTTTAATCCTTTCTACTGAATATTTTAGTCTCTATTTGATTTATTTGTGTTCTAATTTTTATTATTTCCATCCTTCTGCTGACTTTGGGCTTTGTTTGTTCTTCTTTTTCTAGTTCTGTTAAGTGCAGCTTAAGATTACTTATTTGAGATTTTTCTTATTTCTTGATGTGGGCCTCTATTCCTATGAATTTCCCTCTTATTATTGCTTTTTCCACATTCCTTAAGAGTTGGTATGTTGTATTTTCATTTTCACCTGTCTCCAGGTATTTTTTAATTTCTCCTTTGATCTCTTCATTGATTCAATAGTTGTTGAGTAGCATGTTATTTAGTCTCCACATATTTCTGACTTTCCCAGTTTTTTTTTCTTGCAGTTGATTTCTACTTTCACAGCATTGTCGTTAGAAAATATGTATGATATGATTTACATCTTCTTAAGTTTATTGAGGCTTGCCTTTTTTCCCAGCATATGGTCTATCTTTGAGAATAATCTGTGTGCACTTGAGAAGATTGTATATTCTGTTACTTTTGGATGGAATGCTCTCTAGATATCTCTTAAGTCAAGCTGATCAAGTGCTTTGTTCAAATTCACTATTTGCTTGTTGACTGTCTGTCTGGATGACCTGTCCATTGATGTGAGTGGGATGTTGAGGTCCCCTGCTATTATAGTGTTGCTGTTAATTTCTACCTTTAGGTCTATTAATACTTGCTTTATGTACTTTGGTGCTCCTGTGTTAGATGCATACATATCCATAAGTCTTATGTCTTCCTGGTGGGCTGTGCTTTTATCATTATATACTGCCCATCCTTGTCTCTCATTGTCTTTTTTTATCTTGAAGTCTGCTTTGTCTGATACAAGTATGGCAACACCCACTGTCTTTTGTTGGCCATTATCTTCAAGTGTCATATTCCATCCCTTCATTCTGAGCCTGTGTTTGTCTTTAGAGCTGAGATATGTTTGCTGGAGGCAGCACTTTGTTGGGTCTTGTTTTTTAACCCATCCATCTACTCTGTGTCTTTTGATTAGAGAAGTCAATCCATTTACATTAGAGTGATTGTTGGTATATGAGGGCTTAATGTGGCCATTTTCTCTCTTGTTTTCTGGTTGTTCTACATTTCCATTGTTTCTCTTCCTTTGTATTTCTAACTGCCGTTTCATTTTGGTGGTTTTCTGGGGAGATTTTATCAGTTTTCTCTTTTTGTGTGAATCATGCCTCTGCTCTGATTTTTTGTTTAGTGGTTACGCTGAGGTTTGTATAAAAGATCTTGTAGAAAAAATAATCCATTTTCTCATAGCTTCTTATCTCCATTAGCCTAAGCAGGTTCCATCCCTTTCCTCTTCCTCTTCTGAGTTATTTTTGTCACAATTTATTCTGTTTGGTGTTGTGAGTTTGTGACTAAGTTGAAGTGTTTATAGTTACTTTTGATGTTCTCCTTCCCTTTACCTATTACGTTATACTTGAGTATTTGTTCCCCTGTTTTGATAGAGAGCTGAAGTTTTCTGATTATTTTTCTATTTATCTCCTTGCTTAAAGCTTTGTAGACATTTGCCTTTTTGTTTCTGGTGTAAGGGCCTCTTTAACCATCTCTTGTAGGATAAGTCTAATGGTAACAAACTCCTTCAGCTTTTGTTTATCTGGATAAGCTTTCATTTTTCCATCATATGTGAAGGAAACTTTTGCTGGATGGAGTAATCTTGGCTGAAAGTTTTTGTCTTCCAGTATTTTGAATATGGCATTCCATTCTTTCCTAGCCTGTAAGTTTTCTGCTGAGAAATCTACTGAAAGCCTGATGGGGTTCCCTTGTAGGTTATTTTCTTCTGCCTTGCTGCCCTTAATGTTTTTTCTTTGTCATTGACTTTTGCCAGTTTCACTATTATATGCCTTGGAGAAGGTCTTTTAGCACTGATGTGGTTAGGCAATCTATTAACTTCATGTATTTGTAAATCTGGTTCCTTCCCCAGGTTTGGGAAGTTGTCAGCTATTATTTCTTTGAACAAGCTCTCTTCACCTTTTCCCTCTCTTCTCCCTTTGGAATATCTATAATTCTATGTTGCTTTTCCTAGTTGAGTCAGATATTTCTTGAAGAATTCCTTCATTTTTAAAAAATCTTAGTTCTCTCTCCTCTTCCACCTGTAGGATTTCTATATTTCTATCCTCCAACTCACTAATTCTTTCCTCCATAACATCAGCTCTGGTTTTTAAGGATTCTAGATTATTATTTATTTACTTATTGTTTTTTTCATATCCAGAATTTCTGCTTGTTTTTTTTTAATAGTTTCAATCTCTTTGTTGAAGTATTCCTTCTTCGCATTAATTTTATTACTGAGCTCATTGAACTTTCTTTGAGCTTTTTGGTAACTTGTTGAGTTTCTTTAAGTTAGGTATTTTGAATTCTCTGTCATTTAGATGGTAAATTTCTGTGCCTTCAACATTGGTTCCTGGAGAATTGTCATTTTCCTTCTTGTCTGAATTGTTGCTGTAGTTTCTCATGGTGTTTGATGAACTAATCTTTTGCTGGCACATTTGTGGTAGTATTAGGTCACAAATTCCACCTGATACTTCTAGAGGGAAGCAGGAGCTGAGTTTCTGATCCTACCCTGTCTTCTGGAAGCTGTAGGGGTACTATGGGTGCTTTTACTGGCCTAGAAAGTGCTCAAATACCTGTATAGACTGTGCTTGGTGGACTGAGCTTCCTTGTGGGGACTGAGCCAGGGCCACTCTTTCAGGCCACAGGGGCATGGTGGGCTCCGCCACCTCCAGGAGGGGATCATCAGCCAGCTAATGGCAGCAGCCATCTTTTCCTACAATTGCCCCAGTACATGTTCCCACTTTTGGGGGGCACTTGTGTGGGCCAGGAATGTGCTTGCCCAGGCACGTATATAACGCCACCACCTCTTTGTGTGGTCACACTGACCGCTGTGCTTGGTAAGTGGGGCTTGCTCATGGGGACTGAGCCACGGCCACTCATTGGGACCACAGGGGCATGGTTGGCTCCTTGCTGCCAGGAAACCAATCACAAGTGGGCTAAGGGCTGCTGCCACCACTTTCTACATTCACCCTGGGGCACATCCCAACTTTCTGGGTGCAGCAGTACTATGGGTGTTTGCACCAGGCTAGAAAGCATTTGTGCGCATGCACAAGGCTGCTGGGGATGGATAGGGAGTGTTCACCTATCTCCACCACTTCTGGGAGAGCCAGTCAATCCACTTTCAGATGTATACTTGTGTGGGTCTCTCAGGCATCCTGTTGTGGTGTGTGGGTTTCCTCCATGGGTCAATGAATATCCATTTAGTTGTGGTTCAAAGGGGGAAGACGTAAAGGGAGCAGTTCACTCTGCCATGTTGCTGACATCACTCTGACGTCAATTTTAATTCTTCATCCCATTTTAACCAAACAATATCTCCTTGGTTACTAATGGCCATTTGCATTTAAAAATTAGTCCATGAAGAGAGGACTGAAGGAGAGTCCTGGGCAATGGTGAGTGAGAAAGTCCAGTCAGCCTTTCCTAGGTACCCTCAGTAACCAGTCTGAGTCAAAAGCTGAGTTCTAGATAAAGTTCATGAGCCCTGGGATTTAGAACACAGAAAAAATCCTTTCTTTGGAAAACCAAAAAAGAAAAGAGAGATCTTGGAACAAAGACTAGAGAAAATGTAAATGGATTACCAGAGAAAGAAACAATCAGATCAGTTTTGAGTCTGATATGCAATTTTACCTGAGGAGGAGTAGATGTGAAATCAATTGGGTTTTATGGTCTCTGACCCTGGCTTAGACTCTCTCTTATCTGTAACCCCAAAGATCATTCTATTCAGGAAATCCCACTGAGGTCTCTGTTCTGAGTATGATCAGAAAAGAATGACCAGGTTCCCTGGAGCTTGCTCAGGACTCCAATCCTGGTGACCACTTGCAGAGTCAATTCTGCCCCATTTGGTGACACTGTGTTTTGTGAATATGAGAATAGGTCCTCCTGTTACAACAAAGTTTTCTCACTCTGATTTCAGAGGTTATCATAGAATCACACATCAAGGGATGTTCACTGGAGGACGTGCTAGATAAAGAGAAAGTCTCTGATGCTGACAAGAAATCAGAACTTTACCTCCATCTGCACCTGATCCTGCAACTGCGACTCTGTGATTCCTGGATATTCATTACCTGCTGATGGTCTGGAGTATTGCTTGGTGGATCCTGAGCAGCCTCTGGTGGTCTTGAGTGCCACATGGTGTCCTGAGCACCCACTGGTGGTCAGGAGTGTCCCTGCAGCCCAGCCCCTCCTGTCTCCCTGCAGGGAGATTTGTGTCTGGGTTCACACTGCCTTCCCCTCACTGTCTCTCACACAGTAATATACAGTCATGTCCTTGGTGGTCACAGAGCTCAGCTGAAGGAAAACTGGGTCTTGGATTTGTCTCTGGAGATGGAGATGGGGCTCCTGAACTACTGGCTGTACAATGTGCTACCACCCTAAGTTATGCACCCCATCCAATTCTCTTACTTCACTGGGGCTTCTAGTTCCGTTCATAACCACCGGATATGGAATAACCAGAAACAGCACAGGTAATGGAGAGGCTCTGCAAGAGCTTCATCTTCCCGGGCTTGAATCCTACAGCTTCATCTAAGACACAATACCTGAAGATAAGGAGAATCAGTTCCTGTGAGTCAAGTGCAGTCACAACCATCCCCATAGACTCATGAGTGACATCTGAGACACTCACCTTGGGAAGACGTCACCAGGCAAAGGAGAAGATCCAACTGTCTCGTCTTCTAGACCACAGATCTGCCTTCGCCAGAGGCCTCAGTCCTGTTTGAGGAGAGAGCTGTAAGCTCCCACACAGAAAAGTGGATTTGGCTCTCGAGTGTAAGGAGAATTTTGCCTGTAAGGAGCTATATCCTTATAAGTGGGGAAGAGCTGAGATCGAACTCCCCTGGTCCCTCCAGTGCCCAAACCACAGACTCTTTATACTTTTTCAGTTTTGTTGTAATTTGATAGCTCACTTTCCCCTTTATCTACCATAATTGGTACTTTGTGATACATTTATGCAGAACTTTTAAGCATAAAATTTAGCTGAGATTTAGCAAAGTCCAATTTTTCCTGAGGCCAGTCATTTTTCATTGATTTCCATTACATCCAGTGGAGGCTTTAACTTAATCTCCCTAAAGATTTGATCATCATTATCAATATTATCATATCTCTCATTGATGATAAATACTCAATTTTTACCATCAATGCTAGTGTTACATGACATCACAGTGTTATCATAGTACAAATTAGTTTAGTTACAGAGCAAATCATTAGTAATGAGAGAGGTATTTGCCTTCCAAAGGCAATCAGTCCTAGATCCTATACCAGATATTCCAATGGGAGAGCTGTCCTTAAAGTTTGTGCTTGGATTTGGTATTTCTCTATTCCAAGTGACTTGGGGCAAGAGTATTCACCTCATCTCAGTTTACGGATCTTTACTGTGATTATTTTCCATTTGTACTATTTATAGATTTCTAATCTGTCATCAAAAATTGGTCCAGATGATCATTATATCCTATGACCAAAATGTCTCTCAGAGCAGAGGGTTAAACATTTAAATGAGATGCATTTGAAGGTGACCACTAATGAATTCACCAAGGGGAATCAACATCAGGATCAGAGGGAGAATTGAAGATACAAGAGGGTTTCATGTGAGGGAGATGTGGAAATTCTAACCGATGGCTTATTTTCCCATATAAAGAGTCCAGAAGATAAACTCAGAACAGAGGGTGAACTAGGCCACATGTCTGAGGATAGTGGAGAGACTGTGTTACAGTTATTGTGAATATGGAAGCGTGAACTCTGCAGAGAACCACGGCAGTGCTCCTGGATCATGTTAGTTCAGTAGAGTCTGGTGTGATGAACATGTACGACATTCAGTTTCCCCATTTTTGTTTTTCTTCTCTAGACTCTGCTGGAAGACCTGCTTCAAATGCTGGGAGTATAGATGAAACTCAATCACAATTAGGACTTTTTTGGTGAAGCTATAGGTAGATATTTGGGAGTAATTAAGTTTCCTTTATGGAAATTTGCTTGTTGACAATCTTGATGTCAATCTCTAATATGGAATAACAGAGTCTAAATGAAATCATTAGTGGTATAAACAGCGTCATTTTTCCTTAGCCATCGGCTACAAAAGCAATGTATAATTCAAACAGCCTCCTCTCATTGGAGCTGTGGTTCTAATTTCATATGAAAAAGTGAGCACCCTCATCGATGCAGCCTCACTTCCCCATCGGGGTTCATTGTCTCTGCTGACCTGTGACACAGTTCTGGTCAGGGAGGCAGGAGAGACGCTCTGTGGGCCATGCCTGGTTCTTCAGAAGTTAATTTTACAAAGAACCACCTCCTCTTCTCCCCGTCCCCTTTCATGTCTTACTATGATTGTTAAGTGCAATAAGTAGTCAGATTCTATATTTGATGTTTGACTGCTGACAGCCAAAGGCTCATTCCTCCCTCTTCTTTTGCCCCCCTCCCCACAGGAAATCTGATAAGAAGGCAGGGGTCTGCTCTTTTGATGTCAGTGGGAGACTGAAATCAACCTCCTGTAAGTGGAGCCATCACCCTTCCCCACCACTGAGCCACAACTAAAGCCATGAGCAAGCCTCCTTTCCTGGTTGTATCAGAGCATTTCTGACTTGCTGAAAGGCCTGCCTGCTCTTCCCAGAGATTTCAATCGTGTACGTAATAGATCTTTCACATTCCCGTGGTGTGTGTGCTTCTCATCAGACTGGACATCCATACCAAGCCCTGAGGGGGGGAGGTCCCCGTGCCTTTGCAAGTTGTCACCTTCTGTTGGTGCCATGAGCATGGTGCCAAGCCTTTACCACCACCAGGGTCTTTCCTCTCTTGCTTTGAATTCATAGTGCCTCTGTGGCTTGATGTCCAGCCTGCACTTTATGCAGCTGCTTGCTGGCTAGTTGGACACTGAGCTGTGTTGTGTGGAGCTGCACTCTGGAATCCCATAGAGTCTCTTCCATAGATTTAGCTGATGAATATCAAAAACCTAGATAAGTAATTGGCATTTAGGGAGTAACTGTAAGTGTAGCTGTCTGTGAGTGACTCTGTAATTTGTGCTTGTGAGAATGTTTTCCTTCTATTACAACAGACTTTTCTAATTCAGAGACTACAGAGGTGAGCTAAGAATCACAAGTCCAGAGAGATTATCTTGGGGAAACTTTTATAAGAAAAAGAAGCCATGACAGGAAACCAGTCCTTACCCTCCATCTGCACCTGCCTCTGTGATGGTCCTTGAGCACAGGGGCCCTGAGCGCCCCCTGGTGGTCCTGAGCCCCTCCTGCAGGGAGGTTTGTGTCTGGGCTCACGCTGACGTCCCCTCACTGTGTCTTTTGCACAATAATACACGGCCGTGTCCTCGTCTCTCAGGCTGTTCATTTGCAGATAGAGCGTGTTCTTGGCGTTGTCTCTGGAGATGGTGAATCGGCCCTTCACGGAGTCAGCGTAGTGTGTGCTACCACCACTCCAGCTAATGAATGACACCCACTCAAGTCCTTTTCCTGGAGCCTGTCTAACCCAGTGCAGGGCATAGTCATCAAAAGTGAATCCAGAGGCTGCACAGGAGAGTCTCAGAGACCCCCCAGGCTTCACCAGGCCTCCCCCAGACTCCACCAGCTGCACCTCACACTGGACACCTGCAAACACAAAGACATCCTGGTCAGAAACCTGTCACACATCCACTGTTTCCATCCCTCACATCCTCTCACGTACTCAATGTCTCCTGTTCTCCATAAATTACCTGTTAAAATAGCAACAAGGAAAACCCAGCTTCAGCCCAAACTTCATGATGAGTCGTCTGTGTTCAGTCCTGATCACCGAATGGGAAAATTGTGAATCTCAGGGCTGTGGCTCCTCTCCAGAGCTGCAGAGTCAGGGCTGGGCTGGTTTTCATCAGCAGAGGGAGGGCCCTATTTGCATGTCCTCTGACTATTTAGCAAGCTCTGGGGCTGGAGGTCAACATCAGGGGCAGAGTCCTAGAGTGTGATGTGTCCAAGAGCAGAAATCTGGTAAGAGTTAACCTCAGGATCTGGGCCACCGTGCCTCAGTCCTCAACTCGACTGCCCTCCTGAACCAACTCCAGGACCGGGGTGGGCAGGCCTGGTGAGCTTTGGAGAAGCCCCTTCCTGTAATGAGGACATGTATGTCTTTTATGAGTTCTACTACTTATCTAGAATTTATAGTCAAGCAATGTATATATTTTCAGAAGTTTCTGAAATTTCACATTATTGTCCATCTGCCTATAAGTTTTTAAAACCAATGATGCCTTTTTGTACGGGAAATAGGTTTAATGGTGAATAATTGACATGTAGTAAACCTCACAGTACAATAGGACGCAGGCATTATCTAAATCGATAGGGATTTTGTGGATCTGGAAGCAAGCCTCACAGTAGGAATGGACCACCCACTTCCCCGCTAACTGGCGTCATTCCCAGTGGCCCACGTGAGAAACTGTGGTGCAGCCCAGTTCAACTAGACTTCTCATTTTTTTCTTCCGAGGAAGTTTAGCCCTGAAATAACCGCTGCCAGTCCTCCTCTTTTTGCTGAGGAAGATTGGCCCTGAGCTAACATTCGAGCACATTTTCTTCTACTTTATATGTGGGACGCCTGCCACAGCATGGCTTGATGAGCAGTGCCATGTCCACACCCAGGATCCGAACTGGTAAACCCCGGGCCGTTGATGTGGGACGTGTGCACTTAACTGCTGCACCACATGGCAAGCCCCTAGACTTTTCATTTAAGAGACTAGCAGGCAAGCAGAGACCCACCTTCCTGGCAGGGACCATGGACCATATCAGTAGGAGTGGCTGTGATCTTACAATGGGGAAGGAAGAAGATGTTTAGTCCTTCGTAAATCCACAATAGCACTTTTAGAATTGCTCGCTTTTGACTACCTATGGACAAGTGCAATCCTGAATACATAACTGAGCCGATAACTAAATATGTTTGTGTGTGAACACAGAAAAGGTATAATGCAAGTTTATATTGTCAGTCACACTGTATTTAATTAGATGACCACATGCCATGTTCCTCAGAACAGAGAACTAAAAAAGAAAACCTTCTTCCTCCTCTCTGTCACATACCAACGATCAGTGCATCAGAACTTCCAGCCCTTCAGTACACCAAAATATATTCCACATTTATTTGAAAATATCTGTCAATTCTGTACAAATTCATCATCTGTCCTTACCCAGCCTGCAGCATCTCCACCACGTCACTGCCCTGTGGAAATATTCCACTGCATCTTCATCATGAGACACTGAGGAGAAAGACACCTCACCTCACCTCCACCTCCTTCAGTCCCACACCCCTGTGTGTCCCTTTCCTGAGCCTGGAGATGCTGAGCTCAGTGAGCAGCTGGGTGGAGTGAGGGGGTGGATGAGCATGAGGGTCTGGAGACAAATATGCACCTGGAAAAGAGCCCACAGGCTGCAAGTCTTGTGAGAGTGGATTCTGGGTACCTGTTGATATTAAAGCCCTCACTCCTGAGTGTGCCCTTATCTCCTGACCTTTAAGAAGACCAAAAGGACTGAAGCGAGGAGACTTTTTTTTCTTTCACTGGAACTTGGAGATACTGAGAAACCTTGAAACAGAGACATGGAGCTGATGGAGAAGCTATGGTCTTTCTACAACCACAAGGCCCATTTACATATGATCTCTCTAATTAGACATCAGGGAAAATAATAAAAAAGATAAAATGATAGAGTATTAAGTCAAATAAATTAAAGTCAGAATATCTGAGATCAGTAAAAATGCACTTATTTAAGGTTAATTTACTCATCTATGAATGGAAATCATTATAACTCTAAATGCATAGTGGCATTGTCAAGACAGCATAAGTTATTTGATCCAAATGCCTGGTCCTTGGCAATTTTGAGTATTACTTTTAATAACCATTGACTCTGAAAAGATAAGTCAATGCTGTGTATTTGCAGCTAGTAGAAAACTACTCTTTGTATGTCAGGAAGAGATTTGAAGGACTTGGAGATAAAACCCTTGACAGGAAGCCAGCCCTCAACCCCTCTCCTCTGCTGGAACAGGAGCTCAGTGGGTCCTGAGAGGCCCCTCAGCCTCGGCCCTCCTGTCTCCTGTGGGGAAGTTTGCACCTGGGCTCACACTGCCTTCTCCTCACTGGGTCTCTTGCACAGTAATACAGGGCCGTGTGCTCAGCCTTCACGGAGCTCAGCTGCAGAGAGAACTGGTTCTTGGATGTGTCTCTGGAGAGGGAGAGTCATCTTTGGAGATGCAGGTTATATACCGTGCTGCCTACAGAACCAAAACACGCTATCCAATCCAGTCCGTTTCCTAGGGGCTGGTGGATTCAGTCCCAGCAGTAACTGCAGTTTGTGATGGAGAATGTAGAGACAGACCAGGAGAGGGAGCGTGTCTCTGAGGGCTTCACGTGTCCTGGGCCTGACTCCTACACCAGCACCTGGCACAGGATACTTGGGGAGAGGAAAAAGGATGGGATGCCAACTTCACAGATATTATCCCCATAATTTCACTTTCCTAAGACCCAGGGGATGCTCACAGCTGAGATAAGTTATCAAGAGGAGGCATGACTAGAAGGATTTCATGTTTTTTTGGACAAAACTCTTGAATACCAGAGAACTCTATCCAGGAAGATGAGAACCCTGACTCTGGGTAGCAGAGTCACTGTGTTTTCTCCAGGATCTGAAGCACTTTTGGAATCTGGGGAGCAAGTTTCTGTATAAAGATGGGAAGGGTCATGATTGGTCCCTCTTTGTGGGACCCTCCTGGGAGGAGGCTGCTGGCTGAGATCCGTGGCGGACAGAGCCTCTGTATGCACGGACCAGGTGTCTCTTCCGTAACAGGAGAGATCAGTCAGAGGAAGTGTCAGGGGGGAGGTGGTTGGGACAGTAAGCCCAGCAGGACTCATGTTCTCTCTCAATGTTTCATGTGGGAACTCAATGAAGGTGCATCCATACAGTAACAACTAGAGCTGGGCCATCTCTACACTCCTCCTCTCATCCCAGCCTCCTGGGGCTCCTCCTTGGCTCCCTGCAGACCTCAACTTTCTCTTGTTCTAACTCTGGACTTGCTTGTTAAACCTGTGCTGTGCGCTCTCTCACTAGTCACAGGATCAGCTTTCCAAACTCCAACCCACTGTGTTGGCATTTTTATTATAAATATAGTGAAATATAAAATTTGAGTTTTACTTGGTGATGAAAATTTCCTTATAATTTTAGCACATTTTTATATTGTTGATTTTGAAATTATACCAATACAATAGAATTTGGACACTAATTTATCCACAATCACTCTCTGTCCTCCTATTAATTCTAAAGAATGTGTCAGAGGCTCTGAGGTGGAGTAAGGTTTAGTCACCCTGCCATCTCTGAGCAATGGGTGGCATTTTCTTTCCAGTCGTGGTACTTTAATTTATTCTCTTTAGTTCCTGTTCTGCCTGGGCCCTGAGAACAGTGCAGTATGAGAATGGTGACAGGAAGTGTCTCTGCATATTTCCTGTTCCTACTTTATGTGACCCAGCAATGCACTACTGTTTATAACATCTATCAAAGGAACTTTTTCGATTGTTGTTTTATAATGTAATTTATATTCTGTTTTAATTTGCTGTGATGTTACACTGTCATTAACAATTGAGTTCATGTAGATTTTTCTGTGTTTATCTAGATTAACAAATACACCTTCTAATTCAATCTCATGAGCTAAAATACATTGGTATATTTTAATAATTCAAACTAAACTTAAAGATAATCGTGGGGCTGTCCTTGCTATTCTTTGTGTGTTTCCGTTGACCAGCGCATTCTGAGGGCTGAGAGGAAGGTGTCCATGCCGAGACAGCCCTTCAGGTCCTTCCGTCTTCTCATGGTCGTGCTTTTACTAGTGAAGATTAGATTTAAAAAGTATTAGTGGTTTATCCTTTGACTGTATCTTTTCTAGAAATTATTGTTTGAGGTGTAATTATAAATTTATTTTAATTTCAGATGAAGTTATTTTAAATACAATTTTAACTGAATTCATTTTAAAGGGAAGATTTCACTACTGGGCCTTCCATTCCTCCGACTACACAGTGACCAGCATTCAATCAAACATGACTAAATGTCTGAAGAAACAGTGATAAGTGAATAAAATCCAAGGAAAAGATGGATAAGAAGAGGCGTAAGGTGATTCCAATATGGAGAAGACAAAGATTTTACTGCAAATATGTTAAATATGCTCAAGAAAATATTTAAAAATGTGGATAAATTACCTTGGTCATGTAAAGCAATAATTAAATTGGATAAGAGGGATCGAATGGTCATTCTAGATATAAGAAATATGATTTCTCAAATTAGCAATGAAAAGGCGATAGATGAGTCAACAGCACATGAAATTAAAGCTGAAATTAAAATGAGTGAGGAAAAGTCAGTATACTTTGAAAGGTATTTTTCTGCCTATAGATCATAAATTGGTTTTTTTGTGATTCCTTTGAAAAAACAATTGTTTTTTAAAAACAATATAAAGGTACAATTCACATGACATAAAATTAACCCCATTAAGGTGAGCACTGAGTGGTATTAAGTGCATTCACACTAGTGTGCAACCGTCACCACTAAGACCAAACATTGTCGTCACCCCACAAGGACACACCACACTCATCAAGGGTTTACTAGTTACTCCCCACCTCCCCCAGCCCTGCCCCTCACCAACACCTCCCGTCTCTGTCTCTGTGGATCATCTACTCTGGACCTTTTATATGAGTGGAAATGCACAGATACACATTCCCTACCACGTTTAAGTGATGTTTTTCTTCATTAACTGTTTTCTTGGTTAGTGTAAGTATTTGACTGCTCTCTACAGTTCTGACAAAGGTGATTCTGATGGCTTTGCTTCTGTCTTTTATATTTCTGTGAAGGACCCTTGGAAATGCCTCCATGTCCATGTGCCTTGGATGGGTTCCATTCCGTTGACTATGACTTCCTTTCTGATGTATCCTGAGCAGTCAGCCTCAGCTCTGCCGTGTCTCTGTGAAGGTAAATCATCTGTGTCTTCCTGATAACGACTTGGTTCCCAAAAGGGATGTGATTTTCTATTAGGTTTTTAAAAGTGGTGTGGTGTGCTTTGAATCTAGTACTTGGTATATTTCTATTTAAAAAATCAGAAATTTCAGGTCTTCAGTGTGTGCCCTCAGTGATATCTCTATCTTTTACTTCCACGACTGAAAAATAAATGACTTCTTCTCTCCATATTTTATTTATCCCACATTTTTTGTTATAATTATTTTCCTGTCTCTCTGTACTTTAGATGGTAGATTTTATTCTGAACTATTATCAAAATTAATACTTTAATCTCCATAAACGTCTACTCTGCTTCCATATCATTTGTGTATTAGTTTGCTAGGGTTCCCGCTACAAACTTACAGCCTGGGTGGTTTAAACAACAGAAATTTACTTCTCACAGATCTGGAGTCTGGAAGTCCAAGATCAAGATGCCATCAGATTTTTTTCTTTATACTAAGACCTTTCTCTGTCACTTGAGATGGACAGCTTGTCACTGAGTCCTAAGATGGACTCTTCTCTATATGCGTGTGGATCCCTCGTGTCTCTGTGCTTTTCCTATTCCTCTTCTAACAAGGTGGCAGACTCCTTGACCATACTTTAGTTGGGCTCCTCAAAATGCTCTTCTCAGCTAGCTCTCAAATCTGGCTCTGTGTCTACCTTCATGGCTTTGTTTTATCTAGGACCCTGCTGATCAGATTAATGAGGATACCCACCCCTGTCACGTGCTCACTCTCACATTGATCAAATTCATCACCATGCTATCCCGGGTGAAATCGGACGATGTGGCCTCCCTTCAGCAAGAACCCTGTGGAGTCGGTCTGGCCAGAACCCCAGATCTGACATCTCCTCTTGGTGATTTTTCATCGCTCACCCCTCCCTGCTCCTTGGTCATAAATCTCCGCTTGTCCGTGCTGTGTCGGCATTGAGCCAAGTCTCCAGGGCTGCCTCAAATATGCAGTGAGTTTTGTCTTCATCTTACTTGGAGGTAATTACTATTTGATACGTTAGCACAGAGCCCACCGTCAAAGGCAGGATAACTCCTTCCTGAATGGAGCTTTTCTACCATATATATTTTCTCCTTAAGATATTTCACAGGCTTTTTGAGCATACGAACACAGGCCAGCCCCTCAGCACTGCGAATGAGGGGCCGTGTAGACAGGGAACCTGCCAACCACAGACACCAAAATGTGAAAGACATGGCCCTAAGCTGACATCAAAAGAAACTTGTTTACATGATGGAGCTGAAACAAAAAGGCAGAGAACTACCTTGTGTGACCTCAGCTGGGAATGTGCATGTGTTGCGTATCTCAAAATATTGGCTGCACTGTACGTTTCCATGAATAACTGAGAAAGCAATGACAGTTTTCATTTTGGGGAGCAGATAAATTTTAGTAAGGAGATGAACTTGCATATTTGAATTCCGTGAATAATGAGGATCATTGTCTATCTGATATCAGGGCATGCTGGCATTAACAGTGTATCCCAGTGCATATTGCACGATTGTCAACCTATTTGTGCAGTGGTAACGATGCTGGAGGGTGGGGCTCCTCCTTCCTCCTGTACAACAACAGACATGAAGAACAGTTTACCTGTGATTTAAAATCCTCTAGGCCTTGTCAGAACACTCATCAAGTTTCAAGACTTCAGACTCAAATTGAAAACTGTGGTTACCTTAGTGTTCTAGGTAGTTCCTTTGAGGGCAAAAATGGTTGGGGGAAATGCCCACTTTAATTCCTTAGTAAAGATAATGTCATCTTCCGAATGCAACATAAAGCACAGCACAGATACAAGAGGACCTAGGAGACGGTCTCTGGTCCAGTTCCTGTGCAGGAGAGGAAACCACAGATTCCAACTAGAAACCCCGCCCAGCCTCTCCCTGCACCTGCTCCTGGGCTCAGCCCTGCACTCCGTGGGTCCTGAGCGCCCCCTGGTGTCCTGAGCCCCCTGCACCCCAGCCCCTCCTGCCCCCCTGCAGAAGGTTTGTGTCTGGGCTCACGCTGACCTCCCCTCACTGTGTCTCTGGCACAGTAGTACATGGCCATGTCATCGCCTCTCAGCCTGTTCAGCGTTAAATAAATTTGGCTTTTGGAAGTATCACTGGGGATGCTGAGTTGGGACTTCAGAGTTAAGTTGTAGTATGTGCTTTCACCACTCCTTGAATCACCAAGCCACTCCAGCCCTTTTCCTGGAGCCTGGTGGGTCCAGTGTACATGATGGTTGGTTAAAGGGAATCTAGAGACAGGGCAGGTGAGGGACAGGGTCTGCGAGGGCTTCACCAGGCCAGGTCCTGACTCCTTCAGTTGCACCTGGGACAGGACACCTGGGGACAGAGAGAAACACAGTTAGTCATGTACTCAGACACAGTGTCCCCATATCTTCATGTCTGAGTCCTTGATTCACTCACATGCAGGAGCGGCCACCAGAAAGAGGAAGAACCACAGGTGATTCATGTTCTTGCAGATGAGATTCATGACTCCCTGAAAATATTTTCAAGGGTGAGAAAGACCCTGAATTTAAGCGACTTTGTGCTTTGTTTTCATCTTATGTTCTAAGTGGAGATTTGCATAAGGGAGACATCTTGCTATACAAAAGAGAAAGAAATTGCAAGATGTCCTTGTCTCTAGGGCTCCCCCTGAGAGGAAGATGCTGACCTGCCCTCAGAGAACTCGCTCCTGCCCTGGGCTCCCCCTCACCAGGCCCAGTAACCTCTTCTTCCAGGCCAGGGGATGTACTGAGGGAGCTGGTCAGGAAATGATATGTGGTCAAGGATGATGGCAGCTTTGGGCAGAGAGTCAATGTGCCTCTACTCCCATAGAGATGTATGTTTCTTCTTGTATCAAATATGCACCACACGTCCAGGTCATCTAAATTGTCCGATAGTCATTCCAATCCATTTCCCGTCTGTACCATCACATGCTTATTTAATGGAGAGTCACAATTTGGGACAACAGCTAAGTTTAATTATCACATTGAAATCAGACAAAGCTGTGTACTATCCAATGCTTATCATAATTCTCAACAGCTTTGTCAGCTCAGTTAACTGGGGTGAACATTCCTTCACCTGAATCAATGTCACTCCTAAGTACACTCAATGGTTTCTCTGGAGGGAGAATTATTCATAACAGTAGCCAGGAAGTTTATTTTGGGATAAGGTAGATAATGTGCGTAGATGGTGATCTTTTCTAACACCGTTGGCATGGCCAGTAGGGCCCTAATCCTGCTTTGTTCCGGTGCACAATGAGCGTCTGCAAGAACACCATAAGTTTCAGGACTCTGTCCTTGGGGGTGCACATTGAGGAGTTCCCAGCCCTACTCAGGACCACAAACAGACAGCTAGGGGAAGCTCCTCAGTGTCTGTATGTTGGGACAGTACCTGGTCTTAGTGGGCAAACTCACACATTCTAGAAGTATCTATTTCTTGCTGTTGTGTCAATGCCAGTGAATTTTGAATTCAGTGAACATAGTTTCCACCGGATTGGGTGGAAGATTATTCATGCTTCTCAGAAATGCACCTTCACAGTGACTGGCTTACAGAAGACGTGAGCTCCTGGTGGTCAGAGGGAAGCTCCAGGCTCAGGAAGCAGGTTCCCTTGAAAACTCCACCTGAGAGCTGCTTTCCTGAGTCCCTGTGTCATTGAATCCTGGGACTGTGCTGAGGTCATACGAGTAAGTAGTGGTGGAGAGCAGAGCACAGCTCTCCCCCTCACTGTGTGACACAGAAGAGGTGTCCTCACCTTCTGCATTTCAGTCTGAAAGGATATAAATTGGGGATCACAAGTAACTTTATCGTGAACTTTCTAGTAGGGTGCTGGTGGTGTTAAATGTTGTCATCAGCCTTATTAGTGGTATTATCTCTCCTGGGAACCAGAAAGGACCTATGTGAGCCCTGACCTGTGACTCACCTCTTTGCACATATAACACCTGCTCTGCTCCTGCCCTGAGATGTCACACCTGGGGGAATGGGCAGATAAACTCTCTCTCAGCCCAGTGATCTCACCTTTACATTGACTGGTTTAGATCTGGTTGTCTCTGAAAGCCCCTTTCCTAGATATAATTTCATGAACAGAACCTTGAATGTGCCATATCACTCCTGGCTTTCAGTGATATTAGTGGAGTAAATTAAACAATAATATGTTGAATTTCATCAAATGGTTTTCCTGCATTGATTGACACTTGAGGGAGAAAGGACAGTCTGTTCCAGTGATCACTGGAAGTCCACATGTGAAAAAACGAAGTTGAACCCTATCTTACACCATAGAGAAAACTTAACACAAAATGTTCAAGGCCTACATGTAAGACTTAAAACTATAAAAACCCTAGAAGAAAACATGGGGTAAGAGCTTCATGACATTGGATTTGGCAAAAATTTCTTGGATATGACACCAAAAGCACAGGCAACAAAGGTAAAAATAGAGAAATAGAGCTAAATCAAGCTCAAAATCTTATGGGCTTGAAAGGACATAATCAACAAAGTGAAAAGGGAACCTGCATAATGGGAAGAAATATTTGCAAACCATGTGCTGCTGCTGTGTTAATATCTAGAAGATGTGAAGAATTCCTACAACCGAACAACAAAAAAACCCAAATAGCTCAACTACAAAGTTTTTGAAGAAACAGAATACACCTTTATCCAAAGCTGATATACAAATCGCCAACCAGGATTGAAGAGATGGTAATGACCACTAATCAGCAAAGAAATGCAAGTCATAAGCACAATGAGATGTCGCCTCACACCCAACGGGATGGCCGATAAGTAGTGTGTGCAAGGAGAAATTGGAACCCTTGTGCACTGTTGGTGGGAATGTAAAATGACAGCTGCTGTGGAAAACTGTATGTGGTTTCCTCAAAAGTTGAACATAGAACTACCACATGATCCAGCCACCCCATTACTGGATGTAGTTCCAAGGAAATTGAAAACAGGATCTCAAAAAGATATTTGGACACTCATATTCATAGAGCCTTATTCACAGTAGACAATTGGTATAAGCAACCTAAATGTCCATTGATGAATTAAGGGGTAATCAAAATGGGGGACCAACATATCATGAAATATTATACAATATTAAAAAAGGAAATCTCATCACATGGTACAGCATAGATGAACCTTGAAGACATTATGCTGTACATATGCATGTGCATGAATGTGTATCTGTGTGTGCACATATCTGTGTGTGTGTGTGCGTGCATGTGTTTGTGTCCTTGTATGTGTGCACATATGTGTGTCTGTGCCCAGGACACCAGCACACTTGACATCAGAGCCTTCCGGACTTGCAGGGGCCACAATGAAGGGTGCCGTTAGCAGGTTGCTGATGCAATGACCAGGACACTGGGTTTCGAACTTCTCTTTCTTGAGAGTGTGCTCTGGTTCTCTAACCTCATAGGAAGCATGTAGTTTGAGCTGCTGATTACTGGCTGGCTTGTGCCTCGGGCTGTGCTGGGCTGTGTGGCCTTGTATGGTCCTACATAGCCTCTGGGATGGATTTATAGCTGACCTGATTGGGAGTCTCAATAACTAGTTAGCACTGAGGGACAGGAAGATGGACTACAGGCTTGGAATCCTCTTCACAGAGAATCTTGGCCATGTGGCTCCATGAAGGGCTATCTGTGTGTGTTAGAAAGAGCCACGTTTCTCTCCTCAGTGATTGAATGTGGTGACCCAGGGCTCAGGGAAGCAACTCTTACCATGCGATTACTGGCTATGTCTCACTGAAATGTTGTTCCCTATTCTATAGGATGCTCAAGAGAGGACTATCCTGTGCCTGGACAGACCATGGGGTGGTCCCTTGTGTGCAGGGAGATCAGCCTCTATTTGAAGAGCAATCTCTACTGGAAGGCCTGGTTTGCTGAGGTCCACACTCTTACAGGGAGACAGCACAAGGACTCGTCAAAATGCCTTTGCTTCTGATGCTGACTAGGCCTCCATCACCAAAAAAGATACCGATCCTCAGGGTTACAGGACAAAGAACCCACAGCACCCCTGTGGTTCAACCAAGAAGCTAACTCAATCATTGTCATGGGGCAGGGAGGCCAACGTTGCTGATAATACAAATCTGAGGATGTCCTTAGGAAGACATTTATAAATATGGGCATAGGAGAGAGGGACCCCAAAAGTATAGCCAGGAGAAGAAGAGGAAGAAGGAGAAGGGTGATGATGATGAGAGGGGTGGAGGAGGAGATAAAGGAGAAAGAGGAGAAATGTTGAAAAACAGTACAGGAATAAAGCTGAATACACCAAGCCATGGGAAAAATACCATAAGAGTCTACAACTTGAACAAGTTGGAAATATATTTATTAAAAGTATTATGCAATACAATATAAAATGGTAGGGTCATTTTTTTTTGTCCTTTACATTGTAGATTTGGAATTAACTTAATAAGCTGCAAAAATTCACCCGTTGGCAAAACTGCATTGCTATAATCAATACTGTGGCTTAAATTACAATTATATTTGGCATTCCCAAAACAAATTTAAAAAGGTACCCACTACCCGCTCAAGACAATTACAAAATGCATAATAGAGGACAAAAGGAATGCCTCATCTTAACCCTTGGAAATGTCAACTTGCATAGAGTAGTCTAGAAAAAATTATCTCCTCCTGTTCCTGACTAAACTGGCAAACAATGGAACAAATTTATATTATCAATGAGTTCAGACACATGAAAAAACAATGATGGCTTCATTTCCCGCCATCAAATGACTTCAGAATAAATGTGCTATGCAAAGTCTAATGTTTCAACATTTATTCCATTTTACAATACTGGATGCATTAGGAAGATATATTAATGTGGAAAATGACATAAACACATCCTCCCCTAGGGATGATGCTGATAGAGCATAACACGTTGCTCTTGTACTGAGCAGGAGGGAGTGAGACCAAGCAAAGGAAAGAGCTTAGCTAAAATAACACGTTCCAATCGTTCTAACTGAGGAATTTTCTTAGAACTGTCATGAATCATGAATAGAACATAAATCGTCAAAGACTTCTGAAACATGGAGCCACAACACAAACTCCACTTCTTGCCATAGAATGAATTCAGCATAAATGAAAATGTGCACAGTCTTCTTACTCAGCACTTCCTCTTTTACTCTCTGAGTTAAAGCCTGGATGCCAGCCCCTCTGCCTTCACTCCCCCAGCTGACCTCTGGGCCTGGATTTCAGCATTAAACCGCTACTGTGTGTCCCATGGGTCCTGGGGGGAGAGCTGGCCGTTGGAGTGGGTGCCACACTGTCCTCAGCTGCCCCCCTCCCCCTGGGCTTTGTGCTGACCTGTGGTTTCCTGTACTGGAAGACTGATCAGCTTTCTCCTTCTTTCTCTACATTGCCCTAGCTCTTTGAGATCTTTAGTGGTTCCATACTAAATTTAAAATCGTTCTTTCTATTTTTGTAAATGAAAAGAAGAATGTGATAGGAATTTAGACAAGGATTTCCCTGAATCTATGGATGGCTGTGGGCAGTATGGGCTTTTTAACAGTATTCATTCTCCCAATGCAAGAACATGGGATATCTGTGCATTTGTTTGTCTTCTTCAGCTTCTTTTCTCAGAGCTCTGGAGGCTTCAGGATACTGATCTCTCACTTCCTTGATTAAATTTATGCCTGAGTATTTCATCGTTTTTCACGCTGTTGCAGGTGGGTTTAATGCTTCATTTTTTTCAGATATTTCATTATTAGTGCATAACAACACAACTGTTTTCTAGACGTTGGTTTTACATCTTGCAACAATACTGAACTAGTTGATTAGTTCTAACAGGATTTTTTTGTTCAGTCTTGAGTATTTTCTGTAGAAAAGATCACATAAACTGCAAATAAGATAATTTTACTTATTTTGTGTTTTGCATGTTTTTTGATTTCTTTATCTTTCCTGATAGCTCCGGCTAGGACTTCCAGTACAAAGTTGCATGCGAGTGGTGACAGTGGGCATCCTTATCTTGTTCCTGATCTTAAAGAACAAGCTTTCAAGCTTTGACCATTGAGTATTGATGTCAATTGTAAGCTTGTCAAACATGGCCCCTGTTATGTTGAGATATGCTCCTTTTCTACCAAATATTTTGAGTGTTTTTATAATGAAAGGATGTTCTATTCTATCAATTGATTTTTTCTACATCTATTGAGATGACCATATAATGTTTATCTTCCCTTTTATTAATGTGGTATATTACATTATTGATTATACCTGGACTGAACATGGAATTTATATAAATAAAATGTGTTTCCATTCTGTAGAAATTTTGAATAAATAAAAAAACCCTGTAAACCATCAAAATAAATAAAAAGTTTGAAAGAGAAAAATTCAAGGCTTGTCCATGCAGTGGTTCTCTCCTGTCTGGCATAACCCGGGATCCTCAGTGAGGTGCTGTCACCATTGACCAGTAGTTTCTGAAAAGGGCTCCCAGGAGCCCCCATGGAAGAGGGCAGAACCACACATAGTCAACCCAGGATTTCCTACTGGAAACGAGGACACACAATTGTCTCCTCAGGAATTACTCAAGAAAGGAAATCTATTAATCTATTAATCTATTAATGTCCTCGTGTTCCAGCACAATCCACCAAGACAGAACACTAGAATTTTTGTACGACTATTTTATAAGCTTCATGTGGTTTAGACTAAAATACTTGGTCATGAAATGGAACTTACTCCTTCCTGAGAGTGATGCACATGAATAAAACATGATTGGAATTGCTTCTTTGGAATAAAAAATGAGATGAAGGCAGAGAGAGCAGTGGAGGGAGCACCAGGGAGCTTGTGGACAGACTGTCACCTGGGGCTGTCACCTCGTGCACTGGTGAGTCAGCTCCAGGCTACAGTGTCGTCATGCTGGAGCCACAAGTATACAGCTCAGAAAGACCTAGACACTATCCTCCAGAACTCACAGGAAACTGGGGCATCCATCAACAACCCAGCCAAACTCGCATTTCAGGGAGGTGATTCCACATGAGTTTGAGCAGAAAAAGGAGTCAGTTCTACATCCACATCCCATCTTGACCAAACAAACACTAAATCCTGGCTACTTATGTCCATTTGCGTTTCCCAAATGTGTCCATGCACGGAGGACAGGGAGAGCGTCTAAGTCAATGGGGAGTGAGAAAGTCGTGTCCACCTTCCTCAGGTGCCTGCAGGAGACACAGCCTGAGCCACAGCTGAGCCCCAGGTAAAGGATCTGAGCCCTTGGATTTATCTCACAGACACCACATCATCTCTTTTCAGGGGGAAAAAGGAGCAAAGGGAGATGTGATGACAAAGACCAGTGGGGAAGGAAAGGGATGTTCAGAAGAAGGGATGGTCTGATCAGTTATGAGTCTGACATGCAGTTTTTTTTTCCTTTTTTTGTGAGAATATGGGTCGAATGTAAACTCCATTGTGTTTCATAGGTTATTGCCGTGGCCTAGCCTCTTTACTGGTTTTTAATATGAGTCTCAAAGAATGTCCAAATAGGGAATCCCACTGAGGTCTCTGCCTGCATCTGACTGGAAAAGACGCACCAGGTCACTCTGAGCCTTCCCAGATCTCTGACCCTGCTGACCACAGGCAGAGCCGTTTCCTCTTCTAGAAGTGGCACTGCCTTTTCTGCATGGGAGAATGCATCCTCTTGCTACAAGACAAAAATAAAAACTTTTCTAATTCAGAGATGTCACCATGAAGCTTGAGGAAATCGTTAGTGGAAGCCCTGAGACTTCAGGAAACCAGCTCTTCGCCTCCATCTGCACCTGCTCCTGAGGTAAACCCAGCGCTCTGTGGGGCCTGAGCGCCCCCTGGAGTCTATGAAGAGGATGTGTGGAATGAGACATGAAGAGAATCAACTGGATTTCACATTCCAGGATGTTAATTACACCCGCGAGAGCAGTTTGTAGAGTTGCATGCATAGAGGAAAACGTAGAAGACATTAAAAAGAGAAAGGAACTTGAAGATTCAGGAGTGCTACAGTGTTGTCAACCCCTTCAGTTCTTCTGTGAAGAGTAATGATTTGTTACACATGAATGGGAGATGCGATTTTTAAAGAAATTTCTCCATTGAGCTTTCTAATAAAACCAATCAAAAGGTGTGATGGAACAGAATGGTGGAGGAGATGGTGCCCCCGGGTGTCTCTCTGAACCACGCAGGTGGTGACCCTGGAGGCTTTTCCAGCTTCCTTTCCATCCACCAAAGACTTTGGTCTGGGGAAAGCTCACGTTTAAGTCAGTGATTTACTCTGTGAACAAGTGAGGAACAGGAGGGTACAGAATATGAGAGTAACTTGCAACATCCACAATTTCCTTATTGATTAAAAAAATGGCAATACCTCTGGTTAAATTCATATTTGAACTGGTGTGGTGAAGTTTTTATTTATACAATTGAGTGATACTCTTAGATAGTGTTAGTGAATATAAAGAAAATGCAAAACATTCTTATTTTTTAATGTGTGTAGTAAAAGTTTTACTTATTTCAAATACCTGTGTCTGCCTTTTGCTCCACTCATTAGGTGGGATATTTAGCTCATTTGCCCTCTGTATATTTTAAAAATTTTCCCCTAAACATATTTACATCTGTACATAACTCCCTCAGTGTTTTTTCGGGTGTATAGTGTAAGTTTGGCACTAACAGAAATTTAACTCTTTATCGGGGCTCTGGCCATGGGGGCAGTGGGGACACTGGAGGTGAGCAGATTCCCCAGCCTGCTCTCTGCTGATGTCTGACTGTGTGATTGTCAGGATGTCTTCTGGTATTAGGTGTGTGAGTTGTTAGAAGTGCCTTGGGGTCAGCAGCCAGCTGAGTCCACACATGATGCAGGCGTGTGTCTCAGTAGAGTCTGTAAGACTTGGAATTACATGAGTGCAGGACCCATGGGCTCAGCAGGGCAGTTGAGGTGAGCTTCAGGCCACCCACGTTTACGCTGCTCTGGGTGTCCATTTATGGATGGATGCATGAGATGGAGATTAGGGGATGAAGGGGGGTTGGGTGCTTCACAGTGGCTCCATCTGTGCCTGGCACTGGAGGGAGAGCTGGGAGGAAGCGAGTGGGCATGGAATGCCTTGGAGCTCAGAGTCTAGGACAGCTTTGGTGATAATTGTAACAGTAGAATGCAGAGGGCAATATCTGGGTGGGATTATGGGGGACACTGTAAGGACATCAGAGGTTGGGCAGGGATCAGGCCTCTGTCCAGCTGCTTCTCATTCTCCAGGCAGATTCTCCCTGTGGAAGCTGAGAGATAAGTCTTAGAACACGGCACCCAGGGCTGCTTTCAGGGGTTGTTTCAGCGCATGAGCCAGCCAGGCTCGAATGAGTTCTCATCTCCTTGCTTACCATCCCGCCTGCTTCATAGAGAAAGCTGAGAGCTGTGTCCAGCCCTTGGGTGGGCTGCTTTTCCACCCATGAAGCTGAGAGAACTACAGGAGTGGAATCCCTGAGCATCAACATCCACCAAAGTGCATGAGAAGTGAGAGGTTGAACTATAGCAGGTAGGACAGGGAGCCCCTGGGGCAGAGGTCCAGGGGCATGATCATGACCAGATGGGGGCTCTGTGCCTCTCTGAGGGAAGAGGCCCCTGCAGAAGCAGTGTGTGTTTAGAATGTGCTGGTCTTTAGAGAAAATCTTTCCCAATCAAGGGACAAAGAGCCTCCTCAGGATTGTCTGTTTGCCAAGAAGGAAACCAGTTGAAGGAAATATCCCGAGTGACTGGTCACATTTCATCTGTAAAAAAAGAAAGGTTACTTCCTGCTTTGTCACCTGCAGTGGGAATTTGAGAAATTAGAGCCACAAGGAACAAAGCAACATTTGTCCCTGAAGGACTCTTGGAGTTAGCAGCAAAGGGAACTAGTGATCCCAACATTAATTCTCCCCCCATTCCTGCTCTGCACCTGCCCCTGGGTTTGGACCCTGAGGTCCACCTGCAGCCCAGTCCCACGTGACTCCCTGCAGGGAGGTTTGCATTTGGGCTCACACTGACTTCCCCTCACTGTGTCTCTCACACAGTGATGCTCAGCCATGTCCTCGGCTCTCAGACTCTCCATTTGCAGATACAACATGATCTTGCAGTTGTCTCTGGAGATGACTAATTGGCCCAATTCAGGGGGTGTGGCCAATAGTTTCACTGGATTATAGGGCCTTCGAAGGAACATGATTGGATGATTGATAACAAAGACATTTGGGGAAGAGATATTTGGATAGATCTCTGAATAGTTGGAAAACGTGAGGATATGGCTGTCCCATGAGAATGCTTATTAAAGGGTGACCTCAGGACAAGAGTATTTTATTAATCAAGAGAGTAGGATGGCCAGGTCTGTGGAATAGCGGTCAGCCTCTTTCTCTTGCCATCACTGTCCTTGACAAAGGGCTCATGAACAAAGTGGCCATGGTGGTGGGAATGGAGGTTTCACATGGGCTCAGCAACATGGACCGCCATGCATCTAGTCGTACCTACATATAGCCTTTCCTGAGTGTCCAGTCTGCCAGCAACAGAGACCAATACGAGCCCCTGATCTGTCACCATTCCTTGGGTGTCTGGTTGCAGGTTGATTACATTGGACTATGTCCATCATGGAAGGCATAGTGTTCGCTCTGTACTGGAATAGATACTTCCTATGGATGTGGATACGCATTCCCTGTTTGCAATGCTTTTGATGAAACATTATCCCTGAACATAAGGAATGCATTTTCAACCCTATTGTATATGTAATGTGCATATATCAAGGAACCACCTTCAGAGAAGAGGAAGTATTTCAATGGTCCCATAGCCATGGTGCTCATGGGTCTCACCCTGTTCCCCAACATCCTGAAGCAGTTGGCTTGATGGAACTTTGGAATGGCCCTTTGGAGACTCTGTTACAGTGCCAACTGGGTGGGAAAACCTTGTATGGGTGAGGCAAGGTTCTCCAGAGTCTGCAGATGCTATAAGACAGTGTCTGCCTTATATGTCCAATGTGTGACATTCTTTCTCCCATAGTCAGGATGCACAAGCCAAGGAATCAAGGGGAGGAAATGGGAGTGGATTCACTTGACATTACCTCTAGTGGACATCTAGTGAAATTCTCCTTACTGTCTCTGCAGTCATTAGTTCTGCTTCTCTAGAGGCTTCAGTTCCAAAGGGAGCGATGTTTCCCTGTGGACACCCAATGATAACTCCATGTTCCTGGAAGTTAAGATTGCAGATCCATGTTGGAGGAGCACATGGCATTGTGGTGCTTTGGAAACAAAGGGTATTCTCCCCTCTTCTGGAACACACAACAGTCATGGCCAACAGGGTAAGAAGCTTTTATTTATTTATTTATTTGAGGAAGATTAGCCCTGAGTTAACTACTGCCAGTCCACCTCTTTTTGCTGAGGAAGACTGGCCCTGAGCTAACATCCATGCCCATCTTCCTCTACTTTATATGTGGGACGCCTACCACAGCACGGCGTGCCAAGCGGTGCCATGTCCACACCTGGCATCTGAACCGACAAACCCTGGGCCGATGAGAAGTAGAACGTGAGGCCTTTAACTGCTGAGCCACCAGATCAGCCCCTAAGAAGCTTTTAGATGCATGTTCACTTCCTAGAGATTTGGCTAATGTACAAGACAACACCTATGCAAGAAGAGACTATGTGGAAGCTAAAGAAAATGCTGCAGGAGATCATGAGCCCAAAAATGCAGGCTTCACATGGATATAACACCAACTACACCTGCAGGTGGTAAATCTCTAGAGGGAGTCACAGAAGCCACTATCAAATACAAATGTTTAGCTCCTGCTTTTAAATTAAAAGTATGAAAGAACCTTGATGTGCACTTCACTCAGATGGCTGCTTCATGGCCCCAGATGAGTTCAAATGGATGTTACCTACATTTCTGCATGAAACTACGCATTAGTGTGGGCTAAATGATTATTATCTCAAATCATTATTTTGGGAAAACATTAAAGGCAGCTGAGGTTATTGTCATGTACTGTGTGACCTGTCAGCTCTGTAATCCTAGTAGAACAGTAAATACAGCCTTGGAAGGAAACAGCTCAAGGATGCTTGAGCATGATCACAGGTGCTCCACCTTGTACCACCATCCTTGGTGTTTGGATGTGCACTATTCACTGAGCATCTACAGTCAAGGTGACTTCAGGCATTTCCATATCAAAAAGCTACAGCCCTACAGTTGCTACAAAGCTGCTTGAATGTATGTATGTCTCCAACCTGGGGCATTCTAAATTTTACACGAAATGACAGAGACAGACTCCTCATAGGAATCACCATAAAACAACTCTGAAAGATATAAGCTATTACTCAAATACTACACCATCCTTCCCTCCCCAATTTGCCTGGAAATGTCGAAACAACCAGTGACATCCTTAAACTAAAATTAGCAAAATTTCCGGATCCTTTGAGTTCCCCTTGCCAAAGGTGCACCCACTACACTGTGGCATTACAGTCTGTCCTGCAAGGACACGTCTATCATTGCCCTGTGACTTAGCAAATGTAAGGCCATGTGTTTAGGGATCTGTCTCTGACACTAGAGTCTCCTGTGTTGCCTGCAGACATGGTGAATATTGTAAGTGAATAGCATTAGGATTCTACGGATTAACAGAACAAATGCAATGTGTGTGTGTGTGTGTGTGTAAACAGATTTATTTTAAGGAATTGGCTTACATGACTCAAGAGATTATGGAATCTGGCAAGTCCTGGATCTTGAGGATGAGTGGTAAACCAGAGACCCAACAGAGCTGATGGCGTGGTTCTAGTCCAGAGACCAGCAGGCATCAGCCCCTGGAAGAACCAGCGTTTCAGTGGGCGTCTGACGACAGGAAAAAAAAAAAAGAAAACAATGCCCCAGTTTGAAGGCTGTCAGGCAGGAAGTACCCTCTCTTAGGTCGGGGAAGGTCACCACTTTGTTCTATTTAGGCCTCAACTAATTGGAAGAGACCCACTTACTTTATGAAGGACAATCTGCTTTTCTCATATATTGAGTTACATGTTAATCTCATCCAAAGACACCCTCCCGGACACACCCAGACTAATGAGTGACCTATTCTGTGGGCATCCCACGACCCAGTCAAGTTGGCACATAATTTTGCCCATCACATGAGCCATGCAGTACACCCTCTCTTACCGAAAACAGATTCAGGCTGCCTTCTCTCATTGTACTGAACAGTCTCTTCATGATCTACAGCCAGCATGTTTCTCTGAAAGAAACATAAAAGAAAAAATGATTATGAACCTCATTGAAGAGACATTATCATGTGTGTTAACAACAAAGGCAGCAGTGAAAGTCCAGAGTCAGCACCTGGGTTCACAGCTTACAACTGAAGAGGCAACTCAGAATTCCACTCCTCTGGCAGCCTCCTCCATACTGGACCTCTAACTCAGGATTCTCAGGGATCCTCTAGAAGGAAGCGTTCTATGGAAGCAGACAGTTGGCCCACAACCTTTGGAACAAGCAAAGAAACTCAAATAGTGAATAACCTCTCCCCATATGTCACTCCAAGAACTCTCAGTAATCGCTTTATTATTATGCAGAAATGAACATGGTCTTGTCCTCTTGCTGTGTGTGTGGCATCATCAGACCCAACATCCGAACCTGCTTTGACTGGGAGCCTCTCCTGCCTTTGCAGAGAGGCCACATGAATGATGTTATGCATAGGGTGCTGGGACAATGACAACCATCACCTGGGGTCTTTATTCTTTTGACTTGGATAGACCACTGCTCTGCTAGCTGAGGGCACATGTGCACTTGAGCTGCTGTCTGCTGCTACCTTGTACTTGGAATTGTGCTGTTCTGTGCTGCACTGTAGTGTCTACAGGCCTCTCCTGTAGAGTCAGCCAACCTAGGTATGAAGTTTCCATAATAAATTAGCATGAAGAGACAGGGTATGAGGGCATGTCCCTCATCAAAGTGGCACATGGTTGTGAGTGTCAGCCCAAATGTATAGTTATGTCATAGAACAAATTGTGTGTGTTGACTCCAGTCTAATCTGTGGCTGACACTGGGTTTAGGAAATTACTCCTACGCTTTGATGGTTGGTTACATGTCTTAACCAGGCATCCTCTCCTCCCCATGTTGTGCAGAGTGCTTGAAGGAACGACGATGCCCTGGGCCCTGTGTCACTTAGGTGACCTCAGAGCAGCAGGTTTTGGTTTCTGATGTCCACATGTCTATGGACAGGTGTCAATAATATCCTTCAAAATGCCCTTGATGCTGCTGCCTGTGCCTCTGTCACCATAAGAGATCCTGACGCTCAGGGATGTGGACAAACCCCCTCAGATCCCCTGTGGGGCAGCCAAGGGCATAACTCAACTACTTATATGGTGGAGATGCCTAACTGATATTGATTCTAGTTTACTTGGATTATGAGATTTATAAATAACTGCAATGTAGAGAGGGCATTCTGGCATTATATCCAGTAACTACCTAGAAGAAAAATAAAAAAAGAAAGAAAGAATACTGGATACTGTGGTGGGATAATAACGATAATGATAATAATAAAACACTGAACAGAAATCCACAATTTGACAGAATTTTAAATCCTAAAGTTACTAAAAGAGTTTATACCATAAAGATAAGACGGTGCTTATTGGCTTTGAGCCTCTTCTACACAAGTGCTGAAATGACATAAACATTGCTGAAATGTACCAATTGACAAACCTTCAAGGTTTTAATCAACAATGAGGTGCAAACCACAGTTATTTCTGGGGATCCCACAAAACCTAAGCAATGTGCTCCCTATGCCCTTAGGGAAGTTTCCAGATCTAAAATGGAAATAAGCAGGTGTGCTTCCCCTTAGCTAATAGGGCTTGCCTAAATCCTGCATGTTGCTTTCACTCATTGACTTAAAATATTCCATAATCAGCATGGCTGTTCCAAACTCAAGAGTAATGCCTTTAATTAATTTTTCTTTTTTCTAAAGATTGGCACCTGAGCTGACAACTGTTGCCAATCTTTTTTTTTTCCTGCTTTTTTCTCCCCAAATCGTGTAGTACATGGTTGTATATTTTAGTTGTGGGTCCTTCTAGTTGTCACATGTGGGACGCCGCCTCAATGTGGCCTAATGAGCAGTGCCATGTCCATGCCCAGGATCCGAACCTATCAAACCCTGGGCTGCCGAAGCGGAGCACGCCAACTTAACCACTCGGCTGGCCCCTAATTAAGTTTTCTTTGCATTTACATATTGACTTGACAAAAGAGGGACCTTGGACCATACTGCATTGTAAATAGTTAATTCAGCCAAATGTAAATTGAAAAAGGCCTTCAAGGATTGACATGAATTTTACAATAACTGTTTTCAAAATGTGTGATTATCCCACTGCTTCTCCAGGTCACCGCCCAACTGAGGCTGTTCTTAAATGAGGGAAGATCGAGTGGTATCTCATTCACTCTTACTTCAACCTACTATGGTGGCCCTATAGAGTGAGTCCCCACATCCAATTGTGTTGAAATATTGACCCTACTAAGTTAACAAATGTCGAATATTTTACCATTATAGACTTAGTTGTTATATTCTGTCCCATGCCCCGTCAATATCCTCTCGACCTCGTTTTAACAAAGTTATTGAACAGGAGCCCATCTCTATCATTGTATGTAAAATATAAACCCCCCTGAGCCAGCTGAAATTACACTATTAGCTTGAACAATTGTCATGATAAAATTGACATGTTGCTACCGTTAACAATTAATATTAAGTGTTGTGAAGATCAAGTTCCATGTTGGTTTACATTCACCTTCTTATGTTTGTGCCTTCTCATGATGAATAGATACAATCACATTTTTCAGGTTGTTATTTATTTTGAGGAAGATTACCTGAGAGCTTAAATTTGCCACTGATCCTCCTATTTTTGCTGAGGAAGATTGGCCCTGAGGTAACATCTGTACGCATCTTTCTCTGTTTTATATGTGGGATACCTGCCACAGCATGATTTGCTAAGTGGTGTGTAGGTTCATGCCTGGGATCCAAACTGGTGAAACCCAGGCCATAGAAGGGGAGCACGTCCACTTAATTGCTACAACTCCAGGCCGGCCTCTATGTTGCTAAATTTTTAAGTTATTGCAGATGTATTGTTCTATGAAGAGGACAGTTTCTCTAACAGGCCCTGCCAGTGGCAGCTGCCCCACAAGGTAGCCTTCTCCGCCTCCTTCTGCTCTACTGGTGATCATGGCTGGGTCGTAGAACAGCCTTTTCTTCCTCTCATAACAAGTTCTCCTGCGAGAAGTGAGGCTGACTTCTGAACTAGCTCCTTTAGGGAGAGTGCTCACCACATCAGGTCAAGTGTGTTCTCCATTGTTCTTGGGTAGACTGTGGAGCCTGTGCACAAGGCCTTGAGAATCAGCCACCAGAGTCCTGCTACCCATCAGGCAGGACAGTGACCTTCTCTGTCACAATGTCCATGTTACTCATCCACACACCAAGTGCTCATCATCCTGGAGTCACCCCAGAACCACACAGCATCCTACACACTGATGAGTCTACATAATGAGAGCTCACCAAGACCTGCTGGCATTTTCATGGGTTTTGTAGAAACAAAACTTTTTAAATCTGAATAAAGAAAATTTATGGGAAGAAGAAAAGATTGCACGAAGCAAAACAGAATCACAACCCCTGGTGGTTCCATATTGAAGTTTGGCCCTAAGTTGTCCTCTTCAGTCCGTCCTAACCTGTGATACTCAATGAGGCAGCATCAACCATGACTCTGGCTCTGAGGCCATCACTTCTGCAGAGCTGATAGAAGACAGCAGAGCTACACACACAGTTAATCCAGGATTTCCTCATTGAAATGAGGACACATGTGTGTCTCCAGTCAGACGTGGGAGTTCCCAAAGAATGGAAATCTCTCCATGAGGTGAATTATTTCCCTAATTTTCCACCCAAATCCCACATGACTGAGGGATAAAAATCTGGAAGAAATATTTTATAAAGCACGTGTGGTTTAGACCCAAATCTGTGTTCCTGCCTCATAGTGATGGCATAATACATAAAATGAGTGATTTTCTCATAAAGGATGGAGGGAATTCATATGAGAGGAGAGTCAGGGAGAGCAGTGGAGGGAGGGCCAGGGCTCTTGGACAAAGGGTCATCTGGGGAAGTCATTTCAGGCAGCAGTGGGTCAGCTCCAGAGAGTTTTGTCATCCTGTTGGAGCCACAAGGACACTATCAACAGACAGCTGGACGTCATCCCAGAGAGCTCACAGCATGCAGGGTGTCCATCCTCAGCTCTCCAAACCACATGTGAGGGCGGTGGCACGGTACCAGTTGGAGCAGAAACAGATCAATTATGCAGCCTCGTTCCATGTGGACAATCATTACATCCAAGCCACTGATGTGAGCTGGCATTTCCTAGACGAGTCCATGCGCAGAGGGCAGTGGGAGGGTGCAGGTCAATGCAGACTGAGAATGTCTCTTTAGCCGTTCCCAGGTGCTGCAGGAGCCACAGTCCAAGCCACACCTGAGCTCCAGGTAAAAAGTCTGCATCTGGAATTTAGAACACAGAAAGCGCATCCTCCATTTTGGGAGCAGGAGTTGCAAGGTGCGATGTGAGAACAACGCCCAGGGAGGAAGAGAATGGATTAGCAGAAAAGGAGGGAACCAGAGCAGTTTTGAGTCTGACGTGCACAGCCTCACATGAGGAGCAGGGTCAGATAGCAAATATATTAGGTTTTACAGGTCAGTGAACCTGGCCCTGGGTCTCTCTTGTCTGGAACTTGAAACCCACACCATTCTTTTTTTCCCCTCTTCTCCCCAAAGCCCCCCGGTACCTAGTTGTATATTCGAGTTGTGAGTGCCTCTGGTTGTGCTATATGGGATGCCACCTCATCATGGCCTGATGAGTGAGGCCATGCCCGTGCCCAGGATCTGAACCAACAAAACCCTCAGCTGCTGATGCAGAGCACGCAAAGTTAACCACTCGGTCACGCGGCCTGCCCCCAAGACCATTCTATTCAGAGAATCCCAGCGAGGTCTCTGTTCTGAGTCATAAAGGAAAAGAATGAACTTGTTCCCTTTTGTTCCCTTGAGGTTTCTCGGGACTCTGATCCTGGTGACCACAGACAGAGTCGTTTCTGTCCCCATAGGTGACAGTCTACATTTAAGAAGATGATCGGTTTTTCTCATATTGTAGCAAACCTTTCTAATTGAGAGAAAGTAGTAAACACAGAAAAAGGAATCCAGTGAGGTTGTCTGAGAAACTGTTAGAAGAGGAAGCCCCAGACCCTGACAGGGAACCCCCATGAACATTGTCTGCAGCTGCTCCTCAGGATGGTCCTGAGTCTCCGCTGCAGCCCAGCCTCTCCCGTCTCCCTGCAGGGAAACTGATGCCTGGGCTCACACTGGCCGTCATTGTGCTCACATGAGCTTCTCCTGTAAGTGGAGTCACTCTCCCAGTTCCCACACCTGAACCAAAACTAAAAACCTGAGCAAGCCTCCTTTCCTGGCTCTATCAGAGCATTTCTGACTTGATGAAAGGCATGTCTGCTTTTCCCAGAGTTTGCAATCTTGTACGTAATAGATGTTTCACATTCCCTCAGTGTGTCTGTCTCATCAGACTGGACCTCCATACCAAGCCCTGGTGTAGGCTCCCACTGCCCTTGAATGGTGTCATCTCCTGTTGGTGCCAGGAGCATGACGTCAGGTCAATGAGCACCACCACGGCCTTTCTTCTCTGCCTTTGGATTCATAATGCCTCTCTAGTCTGATGTCCAGCCTGAACTTTACTCTGCCCCTTGCTGGCTGGCTTGTGCACTGAGCTGTGCTGTGCAGAGCTGCATTGTCGAGTCCAGCAGAGCATCTTTTATTGACTTAGCTGAATTACATCAGAAGCTTCCATAATAAATCAGCATATAGGCAGAAGAATGTAAGACACTCTCTGCCTTTTTCCATGTGAGGATGTTTCTCATCTATTACAACACAATTTTCTACTTCATAAAATAAGGAGCTAAGCACAGAATCACAAATCCAGTTAGCTTGTCCTGAGGAAACTGTTACATGAAAAGGAAGCCATGACAGGAAACCAGCCCTTCACCTCCATCTGCACCTGCCTCTGTGATGGTCCTTGAGTGCAGGGGCCCTGTGTATCCCCTGGTGGCCCTGAGCCCCTCCTGCAGGGAGGTTTGTGTCTGGGCTCACACTGATTTCTCCTCACTGTGTTTCCTGCACAGTAATACAAGGCCGTGTCCTCGTCTCTGAGGCTGTTCATTTGCAGACACAGCGTGTTCTTGGCGTTGTCTCTGGAGATGGGGAATCGGCCCTTCACGGAGTCGGCGTAGTGTGTGCCACCACCATCACTGTTAATACCTGCGACCCCTTCCCTGGAGCCTGGCGGACCCAGCTCATGCCACAGCTGCTGAAGGTGAATCCAGAGGCTGCACAGGAGAGTCTCAGAGACACCCCCAGGCTTCACCAGGCCTCCTCCAGACTCCACCAGCTGCACCTCACACTGGACACCTGCAAACACAAAGATAACCTGGTCAGAAACCTGTCACACATCCACTTACTCGCTCAATCATGTCCTCTCACATAGTCAATGTCTCTTAATTCCCACAAATTACCTCTTAAAAGAGCAACAAGGAAAACCCAGCTCAGCCCAAACTCTATGATGAGTTGTCTGTGTTCAGTCTTGATCACTGAATGGGAACACCTGGGAATCCTGGGGCTGGGGCTCCTCTCCCACAGCTGCAAGGTTGGGCCTGGGCTGGTTTTCATCAGCAGAGGAAGGACCTTATTTGCATATCTCTGACTATACATCAGGCTTGGGGGTAGGTCATCTCAGAGAGGACAGTGCCTCAGAGAAGATGAGAGTGTCCTGGGGGAGTTTGGTGGAAATTACAGCATTCAGGAAAATATGATCTTACTCTGTGATTGTAGCAGGTTGGACACAGTTCTGGTTAAACGATTTTTTATTTATGTGCAAAAACATGTGATGTCATATCTATTGTGAAGATAGAAAACTACACACACAAGCACTATGGGCTGTACAGTGTGTTCATGAGCAAATGCCTGCAACGTTTCTGAGCCTGTGCTCCTCACTGGACCTGATTGCCTACTGGACCAGCTCAAAGACCGAGCTGGACACGCCCGGTGAGGGTGGCAGAACCCCCTTCCTGTAAGGCAAACAAGTGTGATCTTGCAACATTCTAGAGTTACCTAGAGAATGTAAAGAGAACAGATTTCATGCAGGTGCGTTGGAGTCTGAAATTTCACGTGGCATCATATGTGCCTCTAACCCTCCCTGTCTATCAGTTTAGGCAATTGTTTATTTATAATAAATGTAGTCATGCATAACTGGCGTATAATGAACTGCATGTATTTACCACGTTTATTTTAAAAGTGTTCACATATGCATGGACCAGTGCTGCCATCAGCACAACCAACATTGGACAAATCCTTCACACTGAAACATTTCATATTGCTCTTCTCTTGTTCCTCCCTGTTACTCTGTCACTTTTCCCACCCAGACCTCAGGCAACGCATCCATGTTGTGTGAATAAGATAGGCATTAATTTTAATGCTAATTTGTGGGGGTAGTCTTCCAATATATGGACATACCTCAGATTGATTCTGTATTCTCCTGTCAATTGGTATCTGGACTTTTCTCAGTGACTGGCCATATAAAGAAACTGATACTCAACTTGAAGGTGCACAGAACTGTACAAAATTTTGTTCTTTTATTATATGTTTCATGTGTACATCACTATATTTTGACATGCATGCAGTTCAAAGTGATCCCCCCAGAAAAGTCTTGTTACCATCTATCACCCTACAATTGACCCCCTTAATCCAGTTCACACAGCCCCCAATCCACTTCCCATCTGGTAACCACTGATCTCTTCTTTGTATCTATGAGTTTGTTTTTCTTTGTTTTGTTTCTTCCTTTTTTTTAGATTCCAATTTTGTGAAATCATACATGTCTTTGTCCTTTTGACTTATTTCCCTTAGCATAATTCCCATAAAGTTTCATTCATGTCGTCACAAATGGCATGTTTCATGGTTTTCCATGGTTGAGTAGTATTTCATTGTATGTATACAGCACATCTTTATCCATTTATCCATTGATGGCCACTTAGATTGTTTCCATATCTTGGCTACTGTAAATGATGCTACAAGAAACATAAGGGGGCATATATCTTTCTTAATTAGTGTTTTCAGATTGCTGAGAAGGTAAATTGTTGCAGCCTCTATGGGAAAAATATGAGATTCCTCAAAATAATACAAATAAAACTACTATGTGATCCATTCCAGTATTCCACTACTGGGTATTTCTCAGAGGAATACAAAAACACTAATTCAGAAAGTTGTTCTTATTCTTCAAACGAAAACAAGAAAGCCGGGAAATCTGCAAAGTAAGAAATTATCTCCAACACGTCAGAGAAATGAAGACACAGGACAAACAACAAAGAGGAAATCTGGAAAGACAGGTGCCTGCAGGGAGAAGCAGGACCCGTCCATTAGCTCCCCAGGGTCACAGGTTGCCACATGTCATATGATCTAGAAAAAAGATTAAACCAGAAACATTTAATGAATTAATATATGACAGGTATATTCATCAGAGTCTCCAGAGAAAGAACAAATAGGAGATATCTGTCAGACTGAGAGCCTCGAGAGGAAAGCCCTGATCCAATGGGAAGTCCCCTTTCACCCCTAAATGCAACTGCTCCAGGGTCTGGTCTCCGTGTTCAGTGGGTTCTGAGCACCCCCTGCTGGTCATAAGCACCCCCACAGTCCAGCCCCTCCCGTCTCCCTGCTGGGAGGTTTCTGTCTGGGCTCACGCTACTTTCCCCTCAGTGTGTCTTGCACAGTAATACAGGGCCATGACCTCAGCAGTCAGGGAGCTCAGCTGCAGGGAGAATTGGTTCTTAGATGTGTCTCTGGAGATGGAGATGCAGCTCTTGAGGGGTGGGTTATATGCCGTTCCACCACCAGCATTTATTTAACACACCCCTTCCAAGGCCCTCCCTGGGGGCTGCTGGATCCACATCTGTTTGTACCCACTGGTGATAGTGAAGCCATGACAGCAAAGAGGGGTGGCAGGGTCTGCGAGGGCTTCAACAGTCCTGGGCCCAACTCTGCAGGACACTTGCCAACAGGGAAAATCAGTCCCTGTCAGTCACGTGCAGTCACAACCATCAACACAGACCTGTCTGACATCTGAGACACTCACCTTGGAGAGCCCTCACCAGGTAAAGGAGAGGACCCAGCAGTCTTATCATCTTGTAGACCACAGCTCTGCCTTCTTCAGAGACAGCACCCCTGCCTGAGGAGAGAGCTTGAGCTCCCACAGCCCGAGTGGATTTGACCCTAGAGCTGGAACAGAAATTTGATTGTGGGGAGCCCTGTCCTTTCAGGTGAGGAGGGACTAAGGTCGGGCTCAGAGCGTCCGATGGGGCCCTACGGGGCTTTTCTCTTGAACACAAGCAGAGTGTAAGTCTGACATGCGGGAGCACTTAGCCTGTAAGCTGTACTGGAACCTGATGTGAAGACAACCCCACATTTCTGAGCAGAAGAATAAATGCTGGACTAGATGAGGAGATGGCAAAGATGTTCATCTCAGGAATCTTTCAGAAAGATTGTACAAGGGACCAGTGCTATGTCCAGGGACATTCTGAAACCCAAAACATTAAATCTGTCTACAGCTGCCAAGGTTTCATAATTTTTTAAAAATTTTGTTTGGTCTAAACATAATTGCAAAGTGAAAGACAGCTCTTCTTAAGCTTCTATTTACTTTAATTTAAGCACTTAAGACTTTACTTTTATCTGAGTAAATATCTACAACACATAGGCCAGCTCAGAGACCCTTGATTATTGATTTTGGAAATTTAATAATTGTCCTTTTCTTTAATTCTTAAAACATATATGCTTTCATCATGTTCTTTTAATCTGTTCCATCAATTTTCTTTCTTTTTTTATTTATTTTTTATTGAGTTATTGATAGGTTACAATCTTGTGAAATTTCAGTTGTACATTAATGTTTGTCATTCGTGTTGTAGGTGCACCACTTCACCCTTTGTGCCCACCCCCCACCCCACCTTTCCCCTGGTATCCACTAAACTGTTCTTAGTCCATAATTTTAAATTCCTCATATGAGTGGAGTCATACACAGATTATCCTTCTCTCGCTGGCTTATTTCACTTAACATAATTCTCTCAAGGTCCATCCATGTTATTGCAAATGGAATGATTTTGTTCTGTTTTGCAGCTGAGTAGTATTCCATTGTATATATGTACCACAACTTCTTTATCCATTCATCTGTTGATGGGCACTTAGGTTGCTTCCACGTCTTGGCTATTGTAAACAGTGCTGCAATAAACATTGGGGTGCACAGGACTTTTGGGATTGCTGACTTCAAGCTCCTTGGATAGATACCCAGTAGTGGAATGGCTGGATCGTATGGTAGTTCTATTTTTAGTTTTTTGAGGAATCTCCATACTGTTTTCCATAGTGGCTGCACCAGTTTGCATTCCCACCAGCAGTGTATGAGGGTTCCTTTTTCTCCGCAACCTCTCCAACATTTGTTACTATTAGTTTTAGATATTTTTGTCATTCTAACGGGTGTAAGGTGATATCTTAGTGTAGTTTTGATTTGCATTTCCCTGATGATCAACGATGATGAGCATCTTTTCATGTGCCTATTGGCCATCTGTATATCTTCTTTGGAGAAATGTCTGTTCATGTCTCCAGCCCATTTTTTGATCGGGTTGTTTGATTTTTTGTTGTTGAGTTGTGAGAGTCCTTTATATATTATGGATATTAAGCCTTTGTCAGATATATGACTTGCAAATATTTTTACCCAGTTAGTGGGCTGTTTATTTGTTTCAATCCTGTTTTCATTTGCCTTGAAGAAGCTCTTTAGTCTGATGAAGTCCCACTTGTTTATTCTTTCTATTGTTTCCCTTCTCTGAGAAGGCATGGTGTCCGAGAAGATCCTTTTAATACTGACGTCAAAGAGTGTACTGTCTACGTTTTCTTCCAGAAGCCTTATGGTTTCATGTCTCACTTTTAGGTCTTTGATCCATTTTGAGTTTATTTTGGTGAATGGTGAAAAAGAATGGTCAATTTTCATTCTTCTACATGTGGTTTTCCAGTTTTCCCAGCACCATTTGTTGAAAAGACTTTCTTTTCTCCATTGTATGCCCTCAGCTCCTTTGTCGAAGATTAGCTGTCCATAGATGTGTGGTTTTATTTCTGGGCTTTCAATTCTGTTCCATTGATCTGTGCACCTGTTTTTGTACCAGTACCATGCTGTTTTGATTACTGTAACTTTGTAGTATGTTTTGAAGTCAGGGATTGTGATGCCTCCAGTTATGTTCTTTTTTCTCAGGATTGCTTTAGCAATTTGGGGTCTTTTGTTGCCCCATGTGAATTTTAGGATTCTTTGTTCTAATTCTGTAAAGAATGTCATTGGGATTCTGATTGGGATGGCATTGAATCTGTAGGTTGCTTTAGGTAGAACGGACATTTTAACTATGTTTATTCTTCCAATCCATGTACATGGAATGTCTTTCCATCTCCTTATGTCGTCATCCAATTCTCTCAGAAAGGCCTTGTAATTTTCATTATATAGGTCCTTCACTTCCTTAGTTAAATTTACCCCAAGGTATTTTATTCTTTTTGTTGCGATTGTCAATGGTATTGTGTTCTTGAGTTCTTTTTCTGTTAGTTCGCTATTAGAATATAGAAATGCTACTGATTTATGCAAGTTGATTGTGTACCCTGCAACTTTGCTGTAGTTGTTGATTACTTCTAAGAGTTTTCCAATGGATTCTTTGGGGTTTTCTATATATAAGATCATGTCATCCGCAAACAGCGAGAGTTTCACTTCTTCCCTCCCTATTTGGATTCCTTTTGTTCCTTTTTCTCGCCCGATTGCTCTGGCCAGGACCTCCAGTACTATGTTGAATAAGAGTGGTGATAGAGGGCATCCTTGTCTCGTTCCTGTTTTCAGGGGGATGGCGTTCAGTTTTTGCCCATTGAGTATGATGTTGGCTGTGGGTTGTCATAAATGACCTTTATTATGTTGAGGTAGTTTCCTTCTATGCCCATTTTGTTCAGAGTTTTTATCATAAATGGCTGTTGGATCTTGTCAAATGCCTCCTCTGCATCTATTGAGATGATCATGTGGTTTTTATTCCTCAGTTTGTTGATGTGGTGTATCACGTTGATTGATTTGCGGATGTTAAACCATCCCTGCGTCCCTGGTATGAATCCCACCTGATCATGATGTATGATCCTTTTGATGAATTGCTGAATTCTGGTGGCCAAAATTTTGTTTAGAATTTTTGCATCTATGTTCATCAGTGATATTGGCCTGTAGTTCTCTTTTTTCGTGGTGTCCTTGTCAGGTTTTGATATCAGCGTGATGTTGGCCTCATAGAATGTGTTAGGAAGTGTTCCATCTTCCCTAATTTTTTGGAATAGCTTGAAAAGGATAGGTATTAAATCCTCTCTGAAAGTTTGGTATAATTCCCCAGGAAAGCCATCTGGTCCTGAGGTTTTATTCTTTGTGATGTTTTTGATTGCTGTTTCAATCTCTTTCCTTGTGATTGGTCTGTTCAAATTCTCTGCTTCTTCTTGAGTGAGCTTTGGGAGATTGTAGGAGTCCAAGAATTTATCCATTTCCTCTAGGTTATCCATTCTGTTGGCATATAGTTTTTTGTAGTATTCTCTTATAATCCATTGTATTTCTGTGGAATCTGTTGTTATTTCTCCTCGCTCATTTCTGATTTTATTTGAGCTTTCTCCCTTTTTTTCTTTGTAAGCCTGGCTAGTGGTTTGTCAATTTTTTTTATCTTCTCAAAAAACGGCTCTTTGTTTCATTGATCCTTTCTACTGCCTTTTTCATTTCAATAGTATTTATTTCTGCTCTGATTTTTATTATTTCTCTCCTTCTGATGACTTTGGGTTTTATTTGTTCATTTTTCTCTAGTTCAGTTAGGTGTAGTTTAAGATTGCTTATTTGGGATTTTTCTTGTTTGTTAAGATGTGCCTGTATTGCGATGAATTTTCCTCTTAGTACAGATTTTGCTGTATCCCATATGAGTTGGTATGGCATGTTATCATTTTCATTCGTTTCCAGATATTTTTTGATTTCTTCTTTAATTTCTTCAAGGATCCATTGCTTGTTCAGTAGTGTGTTGTTTAGTCTCCACATCTTCGTGCCTTTCTCACCTTTTTTCTTGTAATTAATTTCTAGCCTTATAGCATTATGATCAGAGAAGATGCTTGTTATTATTTCAAGTTATTTAAATTTGTAGAGGCTTGCCTTGTTTCCCAACATATGTTCTATCCTTGAGAATGTTCCATGTGCACTTGAGAAGAATGTGTATTCAGTTCTTTTAGGGTGAAGTGATCTATATATGTCTATTAAGTCCAATTGTTTTAGTTTTTCATTTAGCTCCACTATTTCCTTGTTGATTTTCTGTCTGGATGATCTGTCCATTGACGTGAGTGGGGTGTTGAGGTCCCCTACTATTATTGTGTTGTTTTTAACATCTTCCTTTAGGTCTGTTAATAGTTGCTTTATGAATCTTGGTGCTCCTGTGTTGGGTGCATAGATATTTATAAGCGTTATTTCTTCTTGGTGAAGTGTCCCTTTGATCATTATATATTGTCCCTCTGTGTCTCTCTTTACCTGTCTTATTTCGAAATCCACTTGGTCTGATATAAGAATTGCAACACCTGCCTTTTTTTCCTTGCTATTAGCTTGAAGTATTGTCCTCCACCCCTTCACCCTGAGCCTGTGTTTGTCCTTGGGGCTGAGGTGTGTTTCTTGGAGGAAACAAATTGTTGGATCTTGTTCTTTAATCCATTTTGCCACTCTGTGTCTTTTTATTGGAGAGTTCAATCCATTCACATTGAGAGCGATTATTGATGCATGTGGACTTAATGCTGTCAATCTGTCGCTCATTATCTTGTTTTCCTGTGTTTCTTTTCCTGTGTGTTTTAGACAACCGATTTAATACTGCAATTTCTTATGCTGGGTTTCTTAGATTTTTCCTTATTTATGATTTGTGACTCTGTTTTGTACTTTATTTTAGTGTCTACCTTGAAGTTTGTATTTAGAATCTCGTGTATAATATAGTCTATTCTCTGGTGTTCTCTTAGTTACTTGACCAACACTGATTTAGACCCTTTGCTCTTCCCCTCCTAAATAATTATTTTCGTTTCTTATTCTAACTCGTGTTATGAATTTGTAGTTAGAGTGCTAAGATCGTCCTTGTTTTGGTAGTTTCCTTATTTTTACCCTAATGCTATAGTTGAATATTTGCTATCCTGTTCTGGTTCTATCCATTGGTCTCCCTAGTCTGTGGATTGTGTCCCCTTTCTCCCTTTTTTTCTTTTTTCAGGTATGAGAGCCTTCGTGAGGATTTCTTGTAGTGGAGGGCTTTTAGTTACAAATTCCCTTAACTTTTGTTTGTCTGGAAAAGATTTAATTTCTCCCTCATATCTTAAGGAAATTCTTGTTGAATAGAGTATCCTTGGCTGAAGATTTTTATCTTTTAAAGCTTTGAATATATCACTCCATTCTCTCCTAGCGTGTAAGGTTTCTGTAGAGAAATCCGCTGAAAGTCTGATAGGGGCTCCTTTATAGGTTATTCTCTTCTTTTTTCTTACTTCCCTGAGTATTCTTTCCTTATCTTTCCTTCTTGCCAATTTTGCTACTATGTGCCTTGCAGTAGGTCTTTTTACATTGACAAATCTAAGAGATCTAAAACCCTCCTCTACACACATTTCTCCCTCAATCCCTAGATTTGGGAAGTTCTCTTCAATAATTTCGTTAAGCACACTTTCTGCTCCATTGTCCTTTTCCACATTCTCGGGAATTCCTATGATCCTTATGTTCTTACTCCTCATTGAATCCACTATTTCTCAGAGATTTTCCTCGTTTTTTTTAATTCTTAGTTCTCTTTCTTCCTCTGTCTGGGGCCATTCAGCCTGTCTATCTTCAATTGTGTTAATTTTCTCTTCTATGTTGTCTACACTGGCATTCAGGGAATCCGTATTCTGTTTTATCTGGTCCATTGTGTTTTTCATCTCAAGTAATTCTGTTTGATTCTTCTTTATGATTTCAATCTCTTTTGTGAAGTAACTCCAGAACTCTGCTTGTTTCTCTATCTTTCTCTCTACCTCATTGAGTTTTTTGATTATAGCTGCTCTGAACTCATTATCACTTAGTTTACCTAATTCCAAGCCCTCAGGACTTAATTCTGTGTTTTTATTGTTTTCCTTCTGGTCTGGGGCTTTTATAAATTGCTGGATGGTAGAGGAGCGTTTTTTTCTCATGGTGGTAGAATTCAGTTGCAGTTACAGCCTGTCGCCACTAGATGGGGGTCGAGAGCGGCGTGTTAGCTCTCCGCCTTGGGGCAAGATGGCTGCACCCACTGGCTTTGCTGGGGGGAGGGGCTGTCACTCACATGCGCCGGTCTGGGTTCAGATCAGTTCTGTTCTCTGGTCTCCCAAGGCCCTTGATTTATAGGGTCCCCACGGACGGAAGCTTTCCCCCCGTCAGCGGGTCTCCACTGAATCAGCGGCAGGAGTCCTGGATGATCCCCCCGTCGCGCGGCCCCTCCCCCCTCATTCCCGACCCGCGCCGCAGTTATCGCAGACTCTAGGGGAGGGAGCGATGTTCTCTCCTACCGTTCCAGCGCCTCCGAGGGTGTAAGCAAGGTTTATGATCTCCCCCTTCTTGGTATTGGAGGTCTCCAACATGTTGGCATTAGATTTATTCTCTGAAATTCAGTTTTTCCAATCCTTTGTTGTATTTTGGAGGGGAGAGAATCCCGGGTCAGCTCACCCTGCCATTTTGCTCCACCCACCTCCCAGTGGGACCCCATCAATTTTCTTAAAATCAACTTTCAAATATCAATCATTTTGTTTGTTTGTTTGTTTTTGAGGATGATTAGCCCTGAGCTAACATCCATGCCCATCTTCCTCCACTTTATATGTGGGACGCCTGCCACAGCATGGCTGGCCAAGTGGTGCCATGTCTGCACCTGGGATCCAAACCGGTGAACCTCGGGCCCCCGAAGCAGAACGTGTGAACTTAAGCACTGCTCCACCAGGCCGGCCTCTCAATCTTTTTTAGTTTTCATGGAGATCAATGTATTGCTTTTTGAAGATCTGTGCTTCCTGTGTCAGATCTAAGAAAAACAAGTCTTATCCAAGGTGACACATACTCTGCTCCATTGATCTATCTGTCCACCAGTGCTCTCTGTCTTTATTATCACAACTGTGTAATAACTACCTTTTACCTTTTACAAGATCTTCAATAATATCTAAAAATGTCAAAATCTATTGATGGCAATGGGCTCTTGGAGGATCCTGAAAAGAGCTGCAGTTGTAATTCTGTCTCCTTCTCAACCATCATTGTAGGTCACAGGCAACACACATCATATTCTGAGGATTTAGGTCTCTTCATCCTTTGTTACCGATGGAAACAAAAAGCAGGCAACCCCATTCCTGGAAGTCAGGGACTCTGGGTATGGTGGGAATGGGGTTGTCTGAGACTCATGGGTATATGCTTCAGGAGGAGAGAGCCCTGTCCTCATTTTCTCATTGTCTACATTGATGTATTTTGTTGGGTTGAAGGACCACGGCCATTGCCAATATGAAACGGAGAGCAGTGAATCCAGTCCCAGGAGAGGACTAAGCTAGTTCTCACTCCTTGCTCAGGGAGATGCACCGAAGCTGAGCCCGGATTACAGATGTCTTGGGCTGCTGTTTAAATCTCAGCCCCCATGACTCTGAGGGAGCCATCCACCTCTGTTCTGGTGGGAGAACAAGAAACAGGGGATGCAAAGAGCAGTTAGAAATACAAGATCAGAGATAAGTAGAAAAAGGGACTGTTTCTAATGGTAACATCTGGACAACATCTGCGTGATTTGGATGAATAAGAGTACTTTTAAAGTCAACGAAAGGATATTTCACACATTTTGATTTCTCTAATCCACCACATAACAGCTTTTTCTTCTATCTGAAACCCTAAACAGGCACGCTGTTAAGCTAACTCCTTCAGGTCTCTGAATCACACGCAGAAAGACACCGGGGGTGGCCCAGGGGCTCCCAGGACACAGACCATGATCCAACGGGAAGGCTATGATGTGTACCATCTTCCTCTGTAACCTTCTGCCCTTTGCCCACATGAGAGAGATGCTCACTCTAAACCATCTAACTTCTGACTTTGAGGGACAAAAAGCAACCCCAGATATTGAAGCAGTGGACATGCAGGGAGAGAGAGGAACCCCCACCCTAAGAGGAAACACCCTCCTCAGCCTCCCCCTGCACTTGCTCCTGAGGCTGAGCCCCTTTGCTTGCTGGGTCCTGATGGAACTGCAGCCCAGGCTGTCCTGGCCACCTGTGGGGCAGACTGGGGCCTGGACTCCGCTAGCTTCTCCCACTGTGTGCATCCACTGTAACAGGCTACGCAGAGTCAAGTCTGGAGGACAGCAAGAAATGCACCAACGTCAATGTGTTATTACTATGGACCTTATTTATGTAAGATGTTAACAATGGGAGAAATTTGTAGATGGTTATATGGGCACACTGTGTATTTTCTTTACAATTATCTGTAAACATATAACTATTCCAAATCAAAGTGTATGATAAGTAAAAAGGTCACCATCAAAAATGAAAGTCACAAGAACTTATGGAATAGATTTCTAGGAGTGATATAATTGTAATCATAATTTTGTATATTCATTTGAGGACATAATATCAAATGAGCATCTAAAAAAGTGATAAAATATATATCTGTTCAGAAATAAATGTGAAGGCCCTAATCCTCCGCTCCATTGATAGAAGTGCTATTTATACATTTATTTCATTCCTTACATGATGGGTGAAATGTGATAGAATGATTAGCATTTCCTTGAGCAATAGTATATGTGCATTACGTTTTTCTCAATTTTATACTGCTATTTTTTAAATTTTATAGTGGCATTTCTTTTTTTCAAACAAATTTAAGTATTGTTTTCATTGTTAGTATGACAGCTCTGTATGCCTGAGTATTGTAATAATCCATGCAAAATTTCTCTATGATTTTTCTACTGCATCAGTTTCTGTTTTCCTACCATTTCAAAAAACTAGGTTTATGTAGTAAATTTTAATGTATTTGAAAACTTCAGAATCTTCTTTCCCAATCTGTATACCTTTTATTTCCTTCTCATGTCTTATTGCATTTGTGAAAGTTTCCACTACAATGTTGAAAAGGATTGACGAGAGTGGACATCCTTGCATTTTCCCTGATCTTAGAGGGAAAGCATCCAGTTTCTCACTGAGATCACATGGTGGCAGTTATCCCTTTATAGAAAAGTTATAGCATTTCTGGTGATACTGCAGCAGTCATCAACAGGTTACGCATGGAGTTGATATTCAAATAACCATCTTGAAAAGTAACAGAGGGGCTAATTTGGAAGTTATTGGGATCCAGTATTAGGCGTGTAATAAGAAATTTCAGGGATAATGTTCACAGTCCTCAAAGACATGGGCCAACAGGATAAATGCTGAGGTAGATGAGTAGACTCCAAATAGATGATAGATAAATAGATAGATAGATAGATAGATAGACAGACAGACAGATAGCTAGACAGACAGACAGACAGATAGATAGATAGATAGACAGGTAGATAGATAGACAGACAGATAGACAGACAGACAGACAGACAGATAGATAGATAGATAGATAGACAGGTAGATAGACAGACAGACAGACAGATAGACAGACAGATAGATAGATAGACAGACAGACAGACAGACAGATAGATAGATAGATAGATGATAGACAGACAGACAGATAGATAAACAGATAGATAGATTTTGTAGAATATTTAAATATACTATAGGGAATTAGCAACATAGACATCATCTTCACTAACTAAACTAAACTAAACTAAAATATCCACAATTCTGAATATTTAAAAATCATAGTTTCACTCCAAATAATATTTTGATGTAAGTTTGGCATATGCAGGATTCTAGAAAAGGGGATAGTTCTTTGAAGCTCCTACTGTCTCCAAGAGCTTTTGACTTTAATTATTATTTTTTTTGTGAGGAAGATTGTTGCTGAACTAATGTCTGTGCCAATCTATGTCTATTTTGCATGTGGGACGCTGCAACAGCCTGGCTTGATGAATGGTGTGTAGGTCACTCCTGAGATCAGAACCTGTGAGCCTCAGCTGACAAGTGGAGCGTGCAAACTTAACCACTACCCCGCTAGGCTGGCCCTTTGTGAGTATAATTTTGTCTGAATAACTACACCCTCAGCACAGGCAGGCTACAAGATGCCTCATTTGAGGCCTTGGAGGTTGTATAATTTTGCCTGAGGCCCTGTGAAAAATCTTCCTTACACAGCCCATGGAATAGATCAGATAAATCTAATTGCATACATCAGAAAGATTCACACCAAGGGTGGAGAGCTGATCAAACAAGAACAGAGACTACACATCTGTATAATCCAGCATCTTCCAATTGTTGAACTGATGATGGCAGAGGAGTAACTGACCCATTTTCCCAGGGGCAGATGCCATAAGGAGAATTGGGACTCAGAGGCAGGAAAATGCAGAGACGGCCCTCAGGCACAGATTTGGTCAGAGGAACAGAAACTGCAGACCCTGACAGGGAAGCATTCACTCCTCAGCCTCTCTCTGTATCTGCCCTGGGGCTTGGACCTGTGATCAGAGGGTCCTGAGTGCCTCCCTTCCTCCAGGGTTCTTTCTGCTTCTCCTTCCTGGTGGTCTCAAGATGCTACATCTCAGGGTGTCTTGGGCTCAGGGATGCTCAGGAACAGGAGCTCTATCCTTGTGTGTCATTATCAGTGCCCCTCTAGTTGAACATTTGCAACTCCTTTAAACATCACACCAGGTGCCCTTTCTGCCAACCAGGAGCATCCTTATACTGATCATCTGTGGTCCTTCTTGAGGTAAATCCACGTCATTCCTTGAGAATTTACCGAGTTTGCTTTCCTTTGGTCAACAATACTCAGTAGAACTTGTAATAACTAAACTAGCTACATAGATAAAGTTTCCCACACTCTAGCCATCAATGACCTTGATGTCATTTTTTTAATGATTGTATTGTCTATTCAATATCAGTCATTGCTATAATCGTTCATTAGAGAGTATTTTCATTAACTGAACCATGATTCTATTTATAGCAAAATCCGCTATTCAAAATCACAGAAAAAATTACAAGCTAAGACTGACCAGAATGCAGAGTGTTGAGACAAAACTCTTTGAATAAAGTTTCATTAATATTTGTCATATAAGTGAGATAATTAGACTTTTGTGGAAGCGCAATATAAATATGGTGAGCAAAAACAGTCACATAAGCAACATCATAATCAAATTAGACGATACTTCCATCATCTCAATAAATACATTATTTCCATTTCTAGTCAATCCCTTTCAATCCCACAGCCTTGTCCACCACTGATTGTCTCTAAGTGCCTCTGGTTTTCAGATTCCGTAGCAGACAGATGGTCACAGACAGTGTGTGGACTTTAGAGCTGGATTCTTTCATGTGGGGTGATGCATGTGAGGTTCATCCATGCTCCTGTATGTGTTGCTTTTTTCTCCTTTTGCTTACTATACAGCAGCCATTGCTTATTCCTTCCTACATTGAGAATGCCTTGGCTGCTTCCACTTTGTGTTGTCTATAAATAAGGCCACCATGAACATCTGCATTCAGGTTTCTGTGTAAACATAGTTTTTAAGGTTTTTTTTGATATTGAGTTATGATTGACTTACCCAAAATTGTACATATTTAATGTATACACCTTGATATGTTTGGAAATAACTATACACCCATGAAACAGTCACACAAATAATAACATCAACGTAATCATCCCTTCCAAATCTTTCTCCCTCCCTCTTTTGTTGTCAAAAGAACATTTAAGATATGACCTATCCTCTTAACAAAAATTTAACTATATATTACTGTATTGCGAACCATAGACACTGACCGTCGGTTCTCATCTCTTCCCGCCATGTATGAAACATTGGGAAGGTTGGGTCACACGGCATTTTTGTGTTAGGTCTTATTAGAAAGGATCAGGTTTTCCCAAAGTGGGGGTGCCTCCTTGCATTCCCACCAGCAGCATCTTGCCCTATTTCAATCTCCAGTTTACATGGCGGATATGATTATAGCTTTTATCTCCTGCCTGAGAGCATGGGGATGCCTGGAAAACATAATCTCAGCTCGGAGATCTCCCTGTTCAGAACTCCTGAGCACAGGAGGAGCGCAAGTACCAAAATTCCTCTCTAGACTCTGGGTTCAGCTCCCATCTATTTTCTGCTCAGTCTTCAGGCTTTGATTTTGGAGGGCTGTGTCACTCATGCTGTGTGAAGGGATCTAGAAATTAGTGGATCTAGTGTGAGAATTCTTCTGGACTTTCCTCATGATCCATTTTTATTTGATCACATAGGTAAACTCACATTTACCCAAGACACAATGTGGGCTGCCTAGAGTAGGTTAGCTTCAGAGTAAATTAATCATGTTCACCTTGAAGTAGAGATAAAGGACCGCCCTCATGAGTAGTGGATATAGAAATGTTCTTCAGAATGAAAGATGAGGTTACTTCTGTGGGAAGCTTACTATGCTCCTTTTTCTATGCAACCCAGACAGAAATCCAACACATGGGTTTACCTAAAATAAAAATCTGAAACCTTCTCATCACACCCACACTGTTTCCAATCCGCTTAGTGCATATATCCTGAAGATGGCAAGACTTTACATCCAAGACTCTTTACATGGGTTTAAAACTAAAGTCACCAGCAGAACGGCTATACAATTTCAGGGCCCAGTGTAAAATTAATACGAGATGTCAATTCCTAAAAATTAAGAATTTAATGACAGTGAGAGCAGAGCATTACACTTCTAAGTAAGGCACAGTTTCTGTTTTTGAGTTCTCTTCAGTTCAATGACTGTAAAAGGACTCCCAAATCTTTAGCCTGTGTATCCCTCAAGAAACTGTCATTTTTTCTTTTAATACCATGTGGGCTCCTCCCATCACATGTCCTGGTAGGGGACTGTGGAAGTGACGTGTCTCCTAGTGATCACCCTGAACCACGCAGGCTGCACGACGCTGGCACATTATCAAGATATCTTTCCATCCATCAAGACTTTGGGAGGAACAGCGCACATTTAAGGTCAATGCTTTGCTCTAGGAAGAGACTAGGAATATGAAGACAGACAAAGAGAATATCTTGCAGCATTTGCAATGACCTTTTTAACTGCAGAATTGGAGTATAACTGTTTGATTCGATATGTGCAATTTTTTGTTCTTAGCTCCTTCAGTGTACTATCAAATTGATTGATAGTTTTAGAGAATGTAAGCAAGTATAAAGAAAAGTCAGAAAAAATACTCGTAGAATTTTTACTGAGTAATACGTATTTGCTATTCTTTCTTCAACTTAAGTAGTACACTTAGCTCATTTGTTTTTGCTATATTTAAAATTTTTCTCCTAACCATACTGCCAGTTGTGGATCCCTCTCTCCATCCTATTTCTTTTCTTTTACAAAACTTTAGCTCACAGAAATCCAACTGTATATCTGGGCAGGTGATTCTGAGCAGAAGAGTGACCAGCTCACCCACTCTGTTCCCTGATCTTTGTCTGACCATAGTCACTCATGAGCCCTCTACCAGGATGATTTGCATCAGGTGCATCCATTTGGACAAACTTCACCATAAGATATGTGAGTTCCTAGAGGTTCCTGGGGATCGGCAGGTGGCTGCCCCACAGCTGACACAGGCCAGTCCTGCAATTGTGTGTGTGTGACCTTGAATCATATGTGCGAATGACACATGGGCACAGCATGGTCAGCTCAAGACCACCTGAGTGTAATCCTCCCTGGGGTGTTCAAGAGTGGGATAGACATCTTAGATAAATGTTGGGTGATAAAGGATTGGCACATTGATGCACACGTGCTTACTGAACCTCCCTTCTGTGCCTGGTACTGTGGTAAATGCTGGGAAGAGTGAGCAGGACTCCAGCCCCGTGGAGCTCAGCATCTAGGAAAGACTCAGTGAGAATCCAGACAGTAGAATGCAGAGGACGATACTGGGGTGGGTTTCCACATCCACCCAAGGAAACGAGGAGCAAGAGGATAAGGGGTTGTAGAGGAGAGGGAGACTCTGTGGTGTAGGGGACCTGTTGGGCTGATCATAACCCCATGGGGTCATATGTGCCTGTCTGAAGGAAGGGCCCCTATGGGGACAGTGTGTGCCAGTGGTGGGTAGAGAGCCTGAGCTCAGCACACACAGGTTTATGGACCGTTCTGTCGTCACAGGCTGTGGGAAATGTTTCTAAATCAATGGGTAGTTGAGAGGCCACACGATGTTTTGTCAAGAAAGAAAAACAGGCCATATAGGAAGTTGGTGAAGCAGACGTCCCTAGCCACTGGTGATATCTCCTCAGCAAACAGACAATGTCACTTCCTCACTTCTGAGCTGCAATGAGATGATGAGAAATTAGAGCCCAAAGGCAAAACACGAATGATCCTTGGGGACAGTGGAGAGCTTGGAGAGGAAATCTCTGATCCCAGCAAGAATCCTCTTCCATACTCCCCTTCTGAACCTTGTCTCTGGGCTCTGTGGGTCCCAAGAGCTCCCTGGACGTCCTGAGCACCCCCTGCAGCCCAGCCCCTGCTCTCTCCCTGCAGGGTGCTTTGTGTCTTGGCTCATGCTGACTTCCCTTCATTGTGTCTCTTGCACAGAAATACACAGTCATGTCCTGGCTGGTCATGGACTCAGCTGCAGGGAGAACTGGTTCTTGGGTGTGTCTCTGGAGTCAAGATTCTTCTCTGGAAGGAAAGGTCAGGGTGTGCACTACCCCTGGCTTCCACGTACCTCATCCACTGTAGCCCCTTTCCTGGGGTCTTCACCATTCCTGAGCCTACATCCTGAGCTCATCTGGGACAGGGCACCCAGGGATAAGGCAGCCACAGTGAGTGAGAGGAACCCTCACATTTCAGCCTCTTTTCTGCCAATCTCTGAGATACTCACAGAGGAGAGTTTCCATCACCGAGAAGAAGAATCCCAAGGACGTTGTGTCCACGCCCCGCTTTTGTCCTCAGACTGACACCCACCCCACAGACACAGAAAACACTAGCTTTCCTATTCTGGGCTGTGCTTTCCCTGGAAGCCTTGGTTTTCATTTGCACATGTGATGTCCCTTGTTCTGTGAGTCAGGGGTGTGCTCAGTACACAGATTAAAAACATACATGCACACACACACTTAAAAGTACATGTGCAAACATACATGTGCACACACATACACACAGTTACAAATACATATGGAAACACACACGCACACAGACATATGTACCAACAATCACTCACACACACACAAACTTCCAGCTCAGGAAGTAAAACCTGCTCCCAGGTTCCTGAATTTCAGCTGAGGCACTGATGTTCAGGGCAGAGTGACGGGGTGAATAATGACTCTCAATAATATGTAGATTCTTACCCCTGGGACTTGTGAGTATTCTCTTACATGGAAATGAACTTTGCAGATTTGGTTATGTTAAGGATGATAATGTCAAGGGTCATGAAATGGGGAGATTATCCCGAATTATTCGGATGGTTTCTAAATGTAATCACAAGACAACTTGTGAGAGAGAGACAGGAAATTAGACCACAGGAGAAGAAAAACGTATTGTGATGGTTGAGACAAGGGGGCTTGCTGCTGGTTTGAGGACATAGGAAGAAGCCACGAGCCAGGAAATGTGAGGAATTCAGGTTTAGAAGGTGACCAAGAGAGAGAAATAGATTCTCACTTAAAACATGTGGCAAATTAATTTCAGCCCTGTGAAACTGATTTTCCATTCCTGATGCCTAGAATTGTCAAAGAATAAAATGGTGGTGTTTCATGTCACCAAGATTGTTGTATGTTAATAAAGCCATAGGAAACAAACCCAGATTTTGGTGTCTGATGATGGAGTGCTGCTGTAACAAATATCTAAAAAAGTGGATATAATTTTGAAATTGGGTAATGAGTAGTGTCTGGAAGAAGTTAGATGTGCGTGATAGAAGGTGCACTTTTCTAGTGATTCAGAAAGTCAGATGTTAGAATATTCATTCACACAGAGGGCTCTTAGAGGAGGTAAAGTCAGTGACTGACAGATCCCCTCAATGGTTTCAGGAGAAATCTGTGTAGAGATGGGCTTATTTATAAAAGATCTGTGGAGAACACTGATCCAAATGCAAGGGATCCCTGTGACATGCGACAGAGACCCACAATGTTGGCAAGAATGGTGTAGCAGTAGAGACACTGCCAGCTTGGGCTGAAAGGAAGAGAGAGGGTGAAAAGAAAGAAGACAGTGTTGCTGAGAAAATTCTGTTAGCAGGAAACAGCTGTCAAAAGTGATCATCTTCAAACATTGCAGACCTCCAAGAAGAAGGAAGGTGAGTCCAAGGGCAGAGCCCCTGACCCAGAGTTTAGAAATGTGAACTACAGAGAATTGTTCCCAGGCCATGGAAGCTAATTACATTTGTTCAGTTGGGTTTAAAAAGTACTTCAGACAGAGGCAGAGGACAGCCATGGGAAGTCACCTGCTGACCACTCGGGGCCTGCAGCTGGGGGTTTGGAGACTGTACACCTGCCAGATGGGAGGCCCCTGAGAACTTGGAGGAGGGGGAGGCTGCACAGTCGTCAGCTGACCCAGGTGAGGACGCTCTGCAGGGTCACCTGGCGGACAAGGCAGCAGAGCAGGATGAACATAGCGCCACCTCCCTCTACACAGAGATGTTTGTACACTTATCACATACTCACCACCAATCCAGGGGCTCCAGCTGTCAGACAACCATTCCCGTCCACTTTCCTTCTCCATTACCTCGTGTTGAAAGTACTGGATATTCAAACATTGAGAGGCAGCAGCTCCACGCAAAAATTGCATTGATTTGAGACCAAGCTGGGTCTACAGAAGGGTTTATGATAATTGAGAACAGCTTTCCTGGCTCACTTAACTGGAGTGAGCTCTTCTTCCCTGAATCACCTTCACCACCAGGGATGTTCAAGTGCTGCCAGGATCTTGGATTTACTCATGTCAACGTATCTTGCAGTTTATTTGGGGGACAGGATAGGCATTTCTGCTGGAGGTAATCATTCCTATCATCATTGAAATGGCTGGCAGCCCCTAATCTTGCTATGAGGGCTGCTGGGAGCCAGATTTTCCTTACTGAACGCTGCAGTCATCCTGGGGCTATGGGTTCCCGCCTGGCACATGCCAAGTGCAGCCTCTCCTATTGAGCAAGGTTTGAATCATGAACAACTTCTTTTAAAGAATGAAAACTGGTTTAAGCAGGCATGTTTCACTGGGGCTGAAAGACGGAATAAGTGGGTTGCATGTTGCTCGGGTGGCCCTGAGTGCCTCCTATTGGGGCTGAGTGCCCCCTGCAGCCCAGCCAGTGCTGTCTCCCTGCAGGGAGGTTTGTGTCTGGGCTCCCACCAAGCTCCCCTCACTGTATGTCTTGCACTGTGATACACGGCCGTGTCCTCGACTCTCAGATTGTTCATCTGCAGACACAGTGTGTTCTTGGTGTTGTCTCTGTAGAGGATGAAGCTGCCCTTCACAGAGTCAGCATGGTATGTGTTAAACATACTACTAAAGGTTGAGACCCACTGAAGTCTCTTTCGTAGATCCTGGTGGATCCAGCCCGTCCAGTAGCTACTGATGGTGAATCCAGAGGCTGGACAAGAGAGAGTCAGAGACCCCCGGGCTGCCCCAAGCCTCCCCCAGGACTCCACCAGCTGCACCTCACACTGGACACCTGCAAACACAAAGACATCCTGGTCAGAAACTCACACATCCACTGCTTCTCTCACTCACATAATCTCCCATAGTTAATATTGAACTTTCTCCACTGTTTACCTTTCAAAATAGTAACAAGGAAAACCCAGCTCAGTCCAAACTCCATGGTGAGTCCTCTGTATTTGATTCCAATCACCGAACAGCAAAACTTGGGAATTCTGGGGCTTGGGCTCCTCTCCCAGAGACTCAGGGTCTGTGCTGGGCTTGTTCTCATCAGAAGAGAGAGGGCCCTATTTGCATGTCCTCTATCTATAAAGAAAGCTCTGTTTTAGGCACCTTAAGAGAGGGCAGTGCCACAGAGCAGATGCGAGTGTCTTGGGGCAGTTTGGTGGCAATAAGGACTTTTTAGAAAATATGATAATTTATTATGAGATTGCTCTGTTATAAACACTTAGCACTCATTATCTTACTCATTTTTACATATCCCCACAAAACATATGATGTAGCCATCAATTTTACCTCCATTTCACAGATGAAAAACTACAAGCCAAACCGTAGACAGTTTGTGATATGTGTTTGAGAGCACATATGAGGTAAGCGTGAGCCCTGTATCTAGGGTTTTGCTCCTGCCTGGACCCAGCTGCTCCCTTGAACCAGCTCCACGACAGAGCTGAACTTGCCAGAGAGATTTGCTTAACCCCCTTCTTGTCATGAGAATATGGCTGTTTTTCTACATTCTAGTGTTTATTGAAAGAATGTAGGGAGGACCAGTTTTCACATATGTGTATTTCCAGGAGCCTCTGACATATCTTGTGTCAGTATATACGACTCTATCAACCTTTCCCTACTAATTATCAATTTATTTTTAGTAGTTATAGGGAACCATGATTAACATATAATAACCCACACATACGTCAAGTGTACAATTTGTTAAGTATTGACATATGTGCACACTTCTGAATGATCATCCTAATCAGGTTTGTGAAGGAATCCATCACCAGGAAAAGTCTCTCTTTATCCCTCTGTAATTCCTCCTCCCACTTCCTCCCTTAACCCAACAAGTAGACACCAACTCCTGATCTTTGTGTCACTTTAGATTAGTTTTCGCTTACTAAATGTTCATTAATGGATCCTATAGTGTGCATTTTATTTGTATTTTTTCACTCTATATCATTGCTTGTGAACACAACCATTTTTCTGTGTATCCAGCATTCATAGACTGCAATGATGGGAAGTATTCCAAGAATGATTATACGAGAATGTGTTTGTCTGTTACGCTTCTGATCGATATTTGGATTGTTCCAGATTCGGACATAAGAAATACAAGGGCTGCTCAGCTGTGGGCTGTACATGGCTGAGGACAACGTGGTTCCTCTTCATACGAGAACAACAACAACTATGCTGGAAAACTGCAATGGAGTGAACTGTCTTCAGTACATCAGATGATCGAATTTATATTTCAAACAACAAAACTGAAATCTGGAGACAAACAAGTGGTTGACAAGAGAAACAGTACGGGAATAATGGCTTATCTGGGGCAGAGAGTGCCAGATGGCTTATAAACGAGAACAAGAATAAAGGAGAAATACTTAACGGATTTCTTGAAGTGGAGTGTGGTGAAGTTGCTGTAGTGGGAAATTTCAGGACATAGAATTAGGGAGATTTCTATTCCCTTTAAATAGTTTTCCTCCAGGATTGAGAACACATCCTAAAGAGCTCCTTACCCAAGACTGTTCTGTCTGGGACAGAGGAACAGCACCTACCGCTGACATGCATCCAGACCCACCTCACTGATCACCACTAAGTACTAAGTAATTAATCTACAGAGAGAAAGCCACCAAAACCATTACCTTAAGACCCTAGTGGAAACCAATAGGAATGTGGAGAGGAACAGAGGAAACAACCACAGAGGGAATTTTAGCTCAGTCTATGGTGTGACTTCTCATCGGTTTTACAGAGCAACAGAGTTAAGTTTAAATTCCAACTTTTTTTTAACATGTTTTTCATGGAGCAGGCTTTTGTGTCATTATATTTGTTTGTTACTCTTCATTTTTCTTCTGAAACATATTTTAATCTGTGGATTCCCCTTTCAGTACCACTTTAGGCCTCTGCCCTCATTGTTGAGATTGGTTACTGAGCCTCACTCTGAGTCTGCACTTGCTGGGGGATCTGATAAGAGTGATTAGGGCTCCAGCCCATGGGCCTCAGGGTCTAGGAGACATTCAGTGACAATATAGAAATAGAAAACAGAGGGAGATTGTGGGTGGGTTTCTGTGGGATACTGGAGGGAAGCAGAGCGTGGGCAGGACCAGGACTGGGTCCAGCTGGTTCCCATGTTCCAGATCGATCCCCTGTGGAGGCTGAGAGATGTGGCCCCAGGGCTGCTGTCAGAGGCCCACCCAGAACATGGCCCAGCAAATGTGTGGTGGGTTTTCATCCCTCTGCTTATCCTCATGCTGGTTTCCTGGGGAAATCAGAGGGCTGCATCCCATTATGGAGGTTGATTTTCCACCCAGGAGACTGAGGGACAGCTACAGAAGGGGTCGATCCCTGATCCTCAGGGTCCACCCAAGTGGATAAAGAGCCAGAGCTTAAACTGTAGCAGGGAGAACAAAGAACCCCATGGGGCAGATGTCCTATGGGGAGGCTCGCAACCTGTGCAGTCAATGTGTGCCTGTCTGAGGGGAGAGAAGATGAGCTCAGCACGTAGGTGCCTGGACTGTGCTGGTGTTTCTCAGGGATGATGAGAATCCTCAGTGTGTTGTCTTTGTCAAGAAAGAAAAACAGGATCCATAGGAAGGTGAAGGAAAGGTTCCTAGTCCCTGGTGATATGTCATCTGCCACAGACTATGTTACTTCCTTGTTTATTGGCTGCACTGAGAACATGAGAAATTACAGACAGAAGAAGAAACATGAAATGTCCCTGAGGGCAGCTGAGACCTTGGAGAGGAAGTCCTTGATCCCACAGGAAATCCCATCCCCACCCTCTGCACCTGCCCCTGGGTCCCATCTCTGTGTTTAGTGGGTCCTGTGTGCCCCCTGGTGTTCTGAGAAAACCTGCAGCCCTGCCTCAACTGTCTCCCTGCAGGGAGGTTTGTGTCTGGGCTCACACTCACTTCCCCGCACTGTGCTTCCTTGCACAGTAATAAACGGCCGTGTCCTCGGCGGTCACGGAGCTCAGCTGCAGGGAGAACTGGTCCTTGGACGTGTCTCTGGAGATGGAGAGTCGGCTCTTGAGGGATGTGGTGTAGTAAGCGCTACCACTATAACTTATGTACCCCATCCATTCCAGCCCCTTCCCTGGGGGCTGGCGGATCCAGCTCCACCAGTCACCACTGCTTGTGATGGAGACTCCAGACACAGAGCAGGTGAGGGAGAGGGTCTGTGAGGGCTTCACCAGTCCTGGGCCCGACTCCTGCAGCTTCACCTGGGACAGGACTCCTGGGGACAAGTAGAATCAGTCCCTGTCAGTCACATGCAGTCACAGCCATCCCCATAGACCCAGATCTGACAACTGAGACACTCACCTTGGGGAGCCATCACCAGGCAAAGGAGAAGACACAAGAGTCTCATCTTCTAGACCACAGCTTTGCCTTCCCCAGAGACCTCAGCCCTGTCTGAGCAGAGAGCTGAGAGGTGCCGCAGCCCAAGAGTGGATTTTACCCTCGAGCTTGAAGAGAAATTTGCATGAGGGGAGCCCTGTCCTTATAAGTTGGGGCGACTGAGATCAGAGTGCACAGACCTTCCAGGGAATCTGTGGGCATCTCTCTCTTGATTGTAGGTGTGTTTTGAGTCTAGGATCGGAGGACATTTGGCATTTGAGGCTTGTGTTAAACAGATTTCAGGACTCTCCGCCTTTCTGAGCCCAAAGCTGCCTTCTGTCAGGCCTCTTCCCCTCCATCACTGCTGTAGCCTCAGCCTAAATATCAACCATACCCTGAGGATCTGGGTTTTGACTCCTCCATGCTGAGCCCAGGTCAGCTTTTTTCTTCTTTCCCTGTAATCTCTTGTGTGGTGCAGTTCTCATCAGGCTGAGGGTTTATTACTTTGTTATATTGTTGTATTACCTGAGTTGCAGCTGGGCCTTGTGCTCTGTTCATATTGTGCACTTGTGATTGGAGAACATGCTATATGATGAAAACTTCAGGTGGAACACAGGTATCCTCAATGCATCAGTCAGGTGAAACCCAGCATGTCTTCTTTACACACTCAATGGGATATGTCCCACCCAGGGTCAACATTTATTTGCTATTAGCTGCATGAGTAGGAATGTGAAATCCTCCTTCCCTTGTCTCATGGGTGGCAACTCTGAGCCCTGTTCACCCCAGAGTCCCTTGGCAGGGCAGGCTGAGGCTCCTTTCTTTGGGTTGCAGACATGGTACCTCTGCTCATCTCCCTCCATTCGCCTGCGTTGTTGACCTCACAACCTGACTCTTTCTACTGGGAACAAGTCTTAACAAATTGTTTGTACAAGAATCCATTTCTCTGATTCTGCAACTCAGCTTTGCCTGTGGATGCAAGCCTATGAACAGAGGCAGGGGGTATTGGTAGGATGGAATTGTTTTGTAGAAAAACTTCATAACCATGATTTTGATACAGCAGGCACTCCTTCATTAGCCAGGCAAGGGAGGGGGTGGGATTCAAACCACTGTTGCCTTGTCAAAAAGGAATGGGGCTGCACTGGAAGACACTGGAATATAACATCGGGTGTGTGATTCTGACAAGAAATTGCACAGGTAACATTCATAGTCCTGAAAGGCACAGGCTGATGAAATAAATGCTGAGCTAGATGTGTAGACTCCAAAGACACATGCACGTGTATTTAGGGATTGTTCCAAAGACTTCTCAGGGGTTTGGCATCATGGTTAATCACCTCATCAAAATCATAGAAATACAAAAAGATACACACAATCACTACCTTTTCCAAAGTCGTATTTTCATACAGAAATAGATGTATTAATGCTAAATTTTGGAGAGATTTATATACAATTGTAAAAACAAAAAGTTCTTGGGACCCTGTCCCCCTCATGTTGATCACTGCAGCATTAATTATAACTGAGGAGCTGTATGTTCTCTATATGCATCTGGGAGAGGCCTCATTCAGAAGTTGGAGGCTGTGTAATTTTGTCTAAGGCTCTGTGCACACACTTCCCTTAAGACAACCCACAAGATATGCCAGAGGACCCTAACCAAGTTCATCAGAAAGGATCACATTTTTAAATAGAAAACACATAAAACTAGAAACAAGGACTAAGGTAAAACTGAGAAAACTATCATTATATCCAGGATATTAATGTGAAGTTCTATTTCCCAGAGTCCACACACAGAGGACAACTGGAGGGTCCTGGTCAATGGAGACTGAGAAAGTCCCCTCAGCCTTTCCCAGGTGCTGCAGGACCCACAGCCTGAGCCACACCTGAGCCCCAGGTCAAGAGCCTGATTCTTGGGATGGACAGCAAAGAAATCATATCCTCCATTTTGGGAAGCAGAAGGAGCAAAGTGAGATGTGATCACAATGCCCATGGAGGAAGAGAATGGATTAGCAGAAAACGAGAGAACCAGATCACTTCTTTGTCTCACGTGCACAGCTGCACATGGGGAGGAGGGTCAGACAAGAAATATATCAGGTTTCACAGGTCACTGACCCGGGCCTAGACTCTCTCTCAGCTGTAATCTGAACAAAAGCCCTTCCTATTCAGGGAAGCCCACTGGGGTCTCTGTTCTGAGTCTGAATGGAAAGAATGACCAGGTCCCCTGAGCTGTCTCAGGACTCTGATCATGGTGACCACTGACAGAGACATTTCTGCCTCCACAGGTGGCACCCTGCATTTATGGACGTGGTAAACTTTTTATTCAATTACAACAAACTTTATAATTGAGAGATAAGTGGTAATCACAGAACCGCAAATCCAGAGAGGCTTCCCAAGAAACTGTTGGAAGAGGAAGCCCCAGACCCTGACAGGAAACCAGCCCTGAACATTCTCTGCACCTGCTCCTGGGGCTGACTCTGTGTCTGCTGGTTCTGATCAGCCCCTGCAGCCCAGCCCCTCCTGTCTCCCTGCAGGGAGCTTTGTGTCTGCGCTCTGACTTTCTCTCACTGTGTCTTTAACACAGTAATAGAAGGCGATGTCCTCAGATTTCAGACAGCCCACTTGCATAAAGGCAGTGCTTTTGGAATTTTCTCTTGTAGATGACGAATCTCCCTTTCACAATGCAATGTATTCTGTTGTGTGACTATTATCTTTATTACTAACAATAACAACCCACTCCAGTCCTTTTCCTGGAGACTGACAGATCCAGTTTACATAATTGTCAAGGAAGGTGAATCCAGAGCCGTTACAAAAGAGTGTCCGAGACCTCCCAGGCTCCACCAGCTGCAACTCACATTAGAAACCTGCAAAGAGAGAGAAACTATGCTTAGGAAATCACACACACACACACACACACACGCGCACACACACACACACACACACATATACGTCTCCAGTTTCTCCATAATCTTAGCAAGTAAAACAATCAAACTGAGGGCCCAGCTCAGCCCAAACATCACGGTGCTTCCTCTGGATTAACTCCTGGAACAAATGCAAAGAGCAGAGATGCTGGGGGCAGGGGCTGCTCTCCCAGAGCTGCAGTGACAGGGGCGGGGCTGGGTTTATCAGCACAGGGAGCAACCCATATGCATGTCCTCCTCCCCTTAGGGACAGAGAAGGGGAGTCCCTGGCTGAGGGTCCTCCCTGGACTCAGAGGGTCAAACACACTCCCCAGGAGTGTAGGGTTGTTATAGTTGGCATTTTCTCCACAAGCTGTAGAATTATTGTAGTGGTAAACACTATTGAAGTATTTAAAGACGTTTTTAATTTACAAAGATCTTTCACATAAGCAACAACTTTCATGGAATTCCATCTCAGAGTGCATCTTCCCTGTGTCTGTGTCAAGGTGTGGATGTACAGAGAGTTCAATCATCATCTTTAACATCCTGGGCTGGTGGACAGTGGGCACTGCAAGGTGTGATTTTGGTATTTTCAAGATAAAAATGGAGCTCATTGTTCTTCTGTGGATGGAGATTCCATCAGAGCAGAGACAGTGGAGAGAAGGAATATACACATAGAAAGTATGTCCACTGCCCTGGAAATTCTCTGGGCTCTGCCTATTCATCCCTCCCACCCCCAGTGGCTGAACAGCTTTTATGTCAAGTGACTGTGGGACAACTTTATTGGAGTGATTATAAAACAACGCCATAAGGCATTATTGTTGCTCAAATCTTATAGTGCCATTACCATCCACAATCTTCTGGAAAGTTTGAAAGAATTCCACCCTGGAATTAAAATCATGAACACCTTAAGAAACACTTAAAATCTCTTGGGAATAGATACTCCCTAGTGGCATTGTGGTCCACTCCTACAGGAACACATCAGGTATCTCCTTGTGACTCGGTGACTGGAAGGACCATGCCTTTAGGGAATTTTCATCGAATAATACCCCTACTCTGTAGCTTGCAGAAGTGACAAAATAATGAAAAGGATTCATGAATTGTATCCACTCCTGTCACCAACAGATTAAGAACACCTTTCCAATGCATCTGTTTAGAGGCCTAACTAGGATCTTCACCTGGAAATTGTGTCTATTTTTAGACATATTTAAGCAAAAATTTCCTTTGAGCCTCATTGGATGGAATCTCATGATGTACTTTTTCATGTTTTAAAAAAATTATTTATTTTTTTTATGTGTGAGGAAGATCGACACTGAGCTAACATTTGTGCCAATTTTTCTCTATTTTCTGTGGCACGTTGCCACAGCATGACTTCATGAGGGGTGCTTGGTCCATGCCCAGGATCCAGGCCTGTGAACCTTGGTCTGCTGAAGTAGAGCACGCAGACTTAACCACTATGCCACCAGGCCTGCTCCTGTCTCATCATTTATTTTAAACAACAAGCGAAGCAGTGAATCTCCAATGACTCAATCCGTGCATTCATGTTATCCAACTCTCTTAACCCATGTACACACCTCCAACAAATCACCATAGACTGAGTGGCTTATAAACACAAAATTTATTTTTCACAGCTCTGAGGCAAGGAAGTCCAAGATCAAGGTGTCAGCAGGTTTGATGTCTGGTGAGATCCCTCTTCATAGATGGAAGTGCTTTCACTGTCAGCTCACGTGGCTTAAGGGTTCAAGAGATCTTGTTCAGTCCTAATTATAAGGGCACTAATCCCCTTCTTCAGGGCTCCACCCTGATGAGCTAAGTACATATCCCAAAGGCCACATCTCCTAATACTGTCATACTGGGCATTAGATTTCAACAGATGAATTTTGAGGGGACACAAACATTCGACCATAGAGGCAAATAAAGAATAAGTTCCTAATTCCAGACGCTTGGAGGGCTACTCCAACAGAGCAACTCAAACTGAGGATTCTCATAGATCCTGGAGAAGCTTCTGATCCGTGGAAGGTGAAAGCTGACCCCAGACCTTCAGAACCAGCTGATGACCTTGGATGGTGGACATCTTCTACCCAAGACATTGGTCCAAGATCACTGTTTACTTCTGTTATTATTCCACTATTGCTAAGCTTGCTTACAAATAGTCATTCTTCTCATTATCTGTAGACTCAAATTGTTTTCTACTCCTCATTGTCCTTTATCTCTTTTTTATTCACTTTTTAATAGTTATTATTTGAGAGAATTATTCAGACTACTTTTTGATGTTTCACTGTTGATACAGTAAGGCTCCTTCCCTTCTCTTCTTTTTCTGCCCCAAAATGACAAATATAAAAAAGGAACAGTACTCCCTCCTTTGATGCTGGTGGGATATTGAAATTGCAGGAGCCCCTCCTGTGAACAGAAAACTTACTCCTCTCCCATGACTGACCCACAACAAAATCCCTGAGCCAGTATCCTTTTCTGGCCAGATCAAGCCATTTCTGTTGTCCTTAAAAAGGCTGCCTGGCACTCAACAGACACCTCAATAATGGAGGTGAGAAAAACTTTCATAATCTCTTTATGAGCCTGCACAACCATATCAAGTGTTGGTGGCATCTGCCTGCATTTGCATGGCGTCAACTGATGTTGGTGCCACAAGTGTGGTTCTAAGTCATTGGCCACCATCATCTGGGGCTTTTTTATCTTGCTTTGCATTTATAATTCTTCTGTTGCCTGACGTCCGGCCTGCACTTTCTGCTGCTGCTTGCTGTCTGACTTGTACACTGAGCTGTGTTGTGCTGCATTGTTGAGTTGAACAGAGTCTCCTTTATAGATTTAGGTGACATATAAAAACTTTGATAAGTACTTGGCATTTAGGGAGTACGTGTAAGAGTAGGTGGCTGTAAGTGACTATGGCTTTTATGCCTGCGAGAAATTTTTCTCCTCTTACAAAATATTTGGAATTCAGAGACTAAAGAGCTAAGCACAGAATCAGATAGCTTGCCAGCGGGAAACTGTTATGTGGATAGGAAGGCCCAGACCCTGACAGGCAACTAGGCCTTAATCTGCCTCTGCAGCGGCTCATGCAGCTGAAATCCAGAATTGGTGGATTGTGTGCAACCCCTGGTGTCCTGAGAACCCTCTGGTAGTTCTGAGCGTCCCCTGCAGCCCAGACCCCCCATAGGGTGGCTTGTGTGTGGACTCACACTGACTTGCTCTCCTTGTGTCTCTTTCATGGTAATACTTGGTCTTGTCCTCAGATTTCAGGGTGGTCATGTTGAGAGAGACGGTGCTCCTAGGGTTGTCTCTATAGTATGTGAATCCTCCTTGAACTGGTGGATCATAATACTGATATATTGCAGTTGGTTCACTCTCTCCTGCCACCCACTTCAGCTCCTGCCCCGGAGCCTGATTGACCCAGTGCATACTGCAGTCAGTGAAGGTGAATCCAGAGGGTTTTTAGGCGAAGCTCTGAAATAATCCTGTCTGTCTCACATCTCCCCTGAGTCCACCAGCTGAACTTCACACAACACCTGTAAACACAAATAAAACAGACTAAGGACAGTCCGTGTGGAGCGGTGGCTGCTATGCCTGATGCACAATATACATTGCCTCTGAGAGTAATGAGAAGGGAGTCCCACAGAAGCACAGACCCCATGGTGTGGACACTGAGGAAGGATGCAGACATGGGAAGGCTCCTCACCAGCATCTGCAGGGACAGGAGATGAGCTGATTTTCATGGACAGAACAGGGGCCAGTTTTTCATGTCTTTCCCCTGTGGACATTGTGACCTGCACCCTTGGGAGTCCCCTTCACCTGCACTGGTTTCCAGGGAAGTTGTGTGAAAAAGATTCCTCTATTCGGGTGCACATGGGTACTGTGTCCATCACCCCTTCGTTTTCCCTAATGTGGACACTGTCTGGTACCTTCATGGTATGGACCCTTATCACAGTGAAATTCAGTGAGAGCATTAAATGTAAACTTCTCTAGAGGAAATGGACACTCAACAGAAGTCTTTAGATTAATTGGGGTTGTATACCACTGTCCTCTTATTGAAATCCTTCCAATAAAGGAAGTGGAAGTCTATAAATGATCGGTGCTACAGCAAATGATTCCAAATGTCCAAATGTCCTGATCTCAGCTTGTCATCTCAGCCCACAATAGTCAGAGTCAGGTCACCCCAATGTGCCTCTCTGCACTGCTCCCTGTGCCCTGTGGGAAGCGGGAAAAGAAGGCTCATCATGTCTGGGAGAAGGATCTGCAGACACTGGTAAATATGTGATCTGCTCTTTAGTCCTTACACCTTGTCTCTGCTCCTACAGGAGCAGGAAGTCCCAGGGCTGAAGGGACACTAGGAGGAACAGTCTACCTGGAATGACCCCATGTTTGGTCAGATATCTCTGAGATCTGTCTTGGAGGCACAAAAAAGTGAACATTCACATGCCCAGCATTATTTGGACTCTGAACACTGACAAACGTGTCAGCAGAATAAGAAATTACACACCTACATGGAGACAGATGCATACTTCCGAAAGAATGTTGGCCAACTAAGTACAATTATACACATAATTGTAAGATAACATAATACCACAGGGTGTTCTTTATTCAGGTAATGTGAAGGTCATCAGATTTCAAAATTCAATCAATCCGATTTTCCTAAAGAAGAAAATGTTCTTATAATCAAACAAAGTGAGGGCTTAATTAACGAAACAAAGACTACCTGCAGGGCTGGCCCTGTGGCCAAGTGATTATGTTCACACACTGCTTCAGTGGCCTGGGGTTCACCAGTTCAGATCCAGGATATTGACCTACCCACTGCTAATCAAGCCATGCTGTGTTGGCATCCCACATAGAAGAACGAGAAGGATCTACAGATAGGACATACAACCATGTACTGTGGCTTTGGGGAGAAATAAAAATAGAGGAAGATGGGCAGCAGTTGGTAGCTCAGGGTCAATATTCCTCACCAAAATCAAAACAAATAAATAAATAAATAAATAAAAAGACTATCAGGAAATAAAGCACATCCTATGTAATGGTACATGATTAAATCATCCCACAGAGATGGTGAATGAGGCAAGAATGGCTCAGCATGGCTTCTATCTAATGTTTTTAAAGAGACAAGGGGAAATAAGCAAAATGAACTAGTGGAATAAACGAAACTCTCCTTATTCAGATGTGATATGAGTGTGTTCACCAACAAATTATAAAGTGCAGAATATATAAGAATTTGTAACATAACTTGGAAGACTTTTTGCGTATAAATTGCAAAAAAATAAATAGGTGTATTTCTGTGTATTAGGATGAAAAATATCACTTTAAAAGAGGCATTGGAAATTTCATTCTTAAATCTCTCTTCTTGAAGCTTATGACTGTATACTTTCATGAAATCTTTCCATGTTTCTTCCAGATTTAAGAAACAGAGGCGTCTCCTATTGGCTCACTCACCCTCTGATAGTGCTGCACTAAGACCGCTGCGTCAATACCTTCAAAATCTCCTTTATTCACCACAGTCCGTAGTAACCATTTAGAGACTTTTTTCTTACTGGAAGAGTTCCTTGAAAATTCCCTCTCCTTTCCCCATTCTCTGTAAATCATTTCAGTTTTCTCCTCATCTCTAATTTTCACAGGGGAAGCTGAGGAAACAAATCCCCCATGACTGTCGCCTGATTTTGCTGCAACAAGGTGGGTATCCAAGCAAAAGGTCCCCCAGGTGACAGTGCATACAATGACCTGGGCAAGAAGCATAATGAGTGATGGGAATCCTGGTATTTGTAAATAGAAAGGCCCAGCCCACTTCCAGTCTTGCTTCTGCCCACCAAGCTTCCCTGGGAGTGCCCTGGTAGATAATGAAGTTTCTCACAAAGTAAGATGCAAAGTGGAGTCTCATCAGTGTAGACTTACAAACCAACTCTCATGAGAGATCCGTAATGATTTGGGAGGATCAGCACAACAATTGGCAGTGTGAGAAAGACTGCAGGGCAATGACTACGACCCACAGACGTCTTTATTCTCGTCGTCTGTTTGCTCACAGACTCTGCTGAGCAGTGGAGAGCTGCCTGCTGGAGACCTGGTGCGTTGGGCTGGGCTGTGTGCCACATCTACTGAGTTCTACCAAGTATCGATTATGTGGAGGACTGAGTTAAGTCAGTAATTAAGTGGCATTGAGAGACATGAATATGGGATTGGAAACTCCTCAGGGTGACCTCTGGTCCTGTGTCTGAGACTGCAACTCCCTGTGTGTCGTAGAGTGAATTCTATATCTTGAAACCAGAATAAGCTGTAGCTGACACTTTCCTCAAGAAAATGATTCTTACCCTGTGCTCTGTTGCTTGTGTCTAAACTTGTATTGTCCCAGACCCCATAGAGAACTGAGAGGGAAACATATATAGCCCATTTGATCATGAATCACGTGAAGACTGAGCTGTCCTTGTTGGGGATGTGGGCTGTAGAGGTCCATGATCCTTCAGCCAGATGGTCATGACGATCCTACAAATGGCTTTGATGGATGCTGCTGCTGCTGCCTAGGCTCCTGTCACAAAAGAGACTTTGATCCTTCAGATTCTTGGGAAAAGCAAGCACGCAGGCCTCTGGGACATCCCAAGGTTTAATTCAACCATTGCCATGGGGGATAAAATTATTACAATGTTGATTTGAGGCTCTTAGGCATGAGCAACTTATACATATGTCCAGACTAGAGAAGACACACCTAAATTACACCTAAAAACTAAACAAAATGGAAAAGAAACAAGAAGGAGGATGAGGAGGAGAAGGAGAAGAAGAAAAAGAAAGATGGATACATCTTTATGCCAGCCTAAGTCACACTCTGCCTTTTGTGCATTTGAGAAGTTTTCCTCCTATAACAATGAGTCTTTTAGAAGTCAGAGTCATCAGAGGAAGACACAGAATCCTTAATCTGGTATGACTACCTGAGGAAACTTTCGCATCAGACTTGGGTCAGTCCCTCCATTGTTCCATCACGTTCAGCACCTTGGACAGTAGTTCTGGCAGCAGCAAATGGAAACACACTTTAGAATTTGGACATTTCTGGTTAGGACAAATTTTTGCTTCTCAAGGGTGGCTGTGTTCAGAAGTAATCCACTTGCCACCAAGTAGGTGGTGGGTGTGCCCACAGGATGGGGCCATGTTGACAGACAGGTATCCCTATCGGCTCAGGCACTCAGTAGGTGGTACCACATCAGCCCAGGAGGAAGACAGCCCTGGCCAACCTCAAGAGCTGAAGGCAAACGAAGCCCTGATATGAACATGTGTGTGTAAGACCTGGGGGAGTAATGCTGGGTCCACTGTTAAGATCATTAGACTCCGATTTCCCTGGACCCTCTGACTCAGCAGAGCAATCTTGTCTAGCATGGTGTGCTGATTCATTTTATAAAGTAATTCATTTTATTGGACTTTACAGTGTTAATTAACGTAGACTTTTATAGCTTAGAGACTTAGACTCATCCTTGAGAAATTGTAACATTAAATATCAGGCAGATGTAGACAAAAACTAAATGGCATGATGGAGATGCCAAGTAGAGGTGCCAGAGGAATAAAAGTGAAAAGATCATTTCAAGGATGGGAAAGTACCAGTGAGGACCAAGGCAATGAAGAGGTTGGGCAGAAAAAGTCATGAACAGAAGTGACTCCTTTGACATCCCAGCATGTTAATTAAAGCAGTGAGATTCCTTTGTGAATTTGCTTGTGTAGACTGGAACTTAGAGCGTGTGAAAGAGAGAATGGAACCTGCAAGGTCAGAAGACACATAGTTTATACAACTCCTTCAATTTTACTGTGAAGAGTAATGGACTCATTACACGTGGAGGAGGTATGAGATCTTTAAAGAAAGTTCTCCATTGTGAGTTGCTAGTAAAACCAACCAGATGATACCCTGGCAGAGGATCACAGAGGTGACAGTGCCCCATGGTGATCACTATGTGTCACACAGTTGTGTGACCCTCGTGTTCTTTCCAGCTTCCTTTCCATCCAATTTGGTCTTGGGAAAACTCACATTTAAGGTCAGCGTTTAGTCTGTGAAGAAGAGAGGAGTGGGAGGGCACAGAACTTAAGAATATCTTGCAACTTTTACAAATTCCTTATTAATTTCAAAAATGGGAATGTTTCTGGTTGATTTGGTATTTGCAGTTTTGGGAGTTTAGCTCTTTAAGTGTCCAATCAAGTTGATTGACACCTTCAGGTAGTGTCTGCAAGTGCAAAGAAATGCAAAGTCACTAATTTTAAATACGTGAACTAAGAGTTACACTCATTTCAAACACACATTGTCTACACTTTGTTCCATTTCTTAAGGACATTTACTCCTTTTGCCTTGTGTACATTTTGAAATATTTCTCCTAAACGTATTTGCACCTGTGAGTTCCTTTCTCAGTCCTACTTCATGTGTGTTCTATAACTTTGACATTAACACATATTTGACTATATATTTACACTCAGGTCACTCGGGACATTGGTGATATTGGGGGAGACCAGCCCAGCAGCCTATTTACTGACCAGTGTCTGATCCCAGCCACCCATGGGCTCATCCATCATGGTGATCTACAGCTTGTGGAGTCATCTGCATATCCTCTGACATATGGCATATGAGTATTTAGAGGTGTCCTAGGATCACCAGACCGCTGTGCCCATACATGACACAGGTATGTCCTGTGGTACACTGTGTGACCTGGAATGATACACATGCACAGCACGTTGGCTCAGTAGGGTGGGTGTGCCAGCTTTGGGGCAAACATGTGTAATACCCTGTGGCATTCATGGATGGAGAGAAATTGGAGGAGTTTTTAGATATTTTTATTTTTCAGTTTTTAGTGTCCCATATGGTTTAATTTTGACATAAAAAATGTGCCTTCACACTGGGTGGTCAAAGGCATGTGATTGTGTTTTTGTGACATATCACCTTCCGAAGATTGAGATGGATTTTGGGGGTTAGTGCGGTTGGTTCACTGGTGGCCAGGCTTTACTGAAGCTCCATCTGTGCCTGGCTCTGGGGGAAAGCTCAGAAGAAAAGAGCAGAGCTGTGGTGTCGGTGCTCAGGGTCTAGGGGGAGATTTTGTGGGATTTAGACAGCAGAACACAGAGGCGATATTGGCGTGGGTCTCTGTGGGATACTAAAGGGACAGAAGGAGTTGGGAAAGGGTCAGGATTCAGTTGAGCTGGTTCTCATTGTCCAGGTGGATTCTCTGAATGGAAGGTGAGAGACACCTCTCAGGACAGAGACTCCAGGGCTGCCTTCAGAGGCCCCACCTGGCCCTCAGCAGGGCTGTGATGGGTGTTCCTCTCTGTTAGGCTTCCTGACTGCTTCACGAAAACATCTGAGAGATGTGTCCTGCCTCAGGCGGGCTGCTTCTCCATGCAGGACGTGGAGGGATGGCTACAGAAGCGGCAGTGTCTGAGCATCAAAGTGCATACGAGTGTTTAAGAGTGAGAGGTTAAACTGTGGCAGTGAGGTCAGGGGCCCCATGCAGCAGACATCCAGGTGGATGGCTATAACCGTGGGGGAACACATGTGCCTGTCTGAGGAAAGTGGCTCACGTAGGGAGAGTGGTGTTGTCCTGAGGTGGTACTTGGGGAAATCCTTCCCAATCAAGAGTGATGAGAATCCTCAGGATAACGTGTTTGTCAAGAAGGAACAATAGGTCATGTGGAAACCTGTTGAAGGACAGATCCCTAGTGACATTTCCAATCTCATCTACAAAATAATATCCTTTATCCTTTGTTGCCTGCATTGAAATGTGAAGAGTTAGAGTCACAAAGAAAAATCGTTCTTCATGAAGGGATCTTGGAATTAGCAGCAGAGAGGAAACCACTGATTCCAGGAGGTAACCCCTCCACATTTTTTCTCTGCACTTTCATCAGGGTCTGGGCCCTTGGTCATTGGATCCTGAGCGCCTCCTGGTGTCCTGAGCATCCCCTGTTGGACCTAAGAACCTCCTGAAGTCCAGCCCCTCTTGTCCCATGCAGGGAGGTTTGTGTCTGGGCTCTCACTGACCTCTCCTCAGTGTGCATCTTGCACAGTAACTCACAGCTTTGTCCTCAGTGGTCACAGAGCTCAGCTTCAGGGAAAACTGCTTCTTGGTCATGTCTCTGGAGACAGAGGTGCGGCTCTTTAGCGACGTTTTACAGTCTGTGTTCCCATGATAATGTATATCTCCCATCCACTCCAGCCCCTTCCCTGGAGGCATGAGGGTCCAGTCCCAACATTATCTCCTGGTTGTGATGGAGATTCCAGAGGCAGCACAAGTGAGGGTGTGTGTCTGTGAGGGCTGCACCAGTCCTGGACCAGACTCCTGATCCACACCTGGGACATGACAGCTGAGACAAGGAGAATCAGTCCCTGTCAGTGATGTGCAGTGAGAACCATCCCCATAGACCCTGGTCTGACCTTCAGACACTGAAATCCACCTTTTCTCTTCACACGCTGACATCTCTTAGTTCATAAACAGCTTGCACATGAATCCGCATCTCCTATTCTTCCTCCAGGAAGCCAACCCAAGGCACGAGACTGTTTACGAGATCTATCTATCCCAAGTTTGTTAGTGCTCTTCATTATCATGAGGCTTTCAAATAAATACTAAAAGCTGTGAACATTATTTCCAAACAATGTTCCACCCCTAAAAAATGTGTTGGATATATTCACAATGGCCAAATTCTAGCCTCACAGTTTTATATAAGAATAATATTTGATGGCAAGTTTGGTAAATCAAATCCCAACCTTCCCCAGCTCCTATTTCCTCTCACGCAGGCGATTCCCACTTTACGTGTAAATGAGTAACTCCAACGCACGGGGCGCTGGGGCATCCTTGATTCCTGATGGTCAAAGTTTTATGTCTAAGATGTCTAAGGTCCTCAGTGCAAACACTTTCTTTAAGCCAGCCCGGGGCATGTCACAGAGAACTCTCGCGAGTTACGTTAGAAAGATTCAGACACTTATATGAAGAATTGGTAAAAACAAATACAATGACTATGCTTCTATATATTCCAGCATCAGCCAAATATCTACACAACAATGCAGAGCGATAACTAACTAATTTTCATGGAATCAGTTGTTAAAGTAGAAATTGGGGTCCAGATTCGGGAAAGTAGAGAGATGCCCCAGCTGAGTCAGCAAGCGCCTCCCTCCCCAGCCCCTCTGCCTACCCCTGGGCTGCCCTGTGGTCAGAGAGTCCTAGGCTCCCTGTGTGATGCACAGAGATTTCTCTATAAGTTATATGATTGGTAAATATGTTCCCCCAGTCTATACTTGTCTATGGCTTTGTTAAGAATATCTTTGACAGGACATGTTTTAATTTAAACAAAGTTCAATTAATGAACACTTTCTCTTATGAGTTGTGATTTGATGTTTTTGTTCTAACGTATCATCAATGAACTCCTTGTCACCGAGATGATCTTCAATATTTCCTTGGAGGAGTTTAATTGCTTTATATTTTATATTTAGGTCCATTATACATTATGAGTTAAATTTTGTGTAAATATTCATATATGCTCTGAATTTCCTTTTGAAGTCATTTCCATGTATACAGAAATGAACAATTGTGACTGCACTGTTTTGGAAAAGGCTATACCCTTTCTACTGGATTGATTCTTTCAACTTGGCTGACTACAATAGTATGAGTCTATTTCTGGGGTGTCTAACTCGTTCCTTTGATCCATCCGTCTTCCCCTCTCCAATTTCACACCAGTTTGATGACTGTAGCTTTGCGATAATTCTTGAAATTCAGTAAGATGACTCCCCCGCCGTTGATCTTCTGTTTAGAAACATTTTGGCATTTCTAGCTATTTTACCATTTCAAATAAATCTTATTACCAGCTGGTTGATATTTATAAAATGCTACTATGTGTTTTCATTTGATTTCGTTGAATCTGTAGATCAAGTGGGAGAGAATTGACATCTTCACAATAGCGAGCCCTCTGATTGGTGATTATCGTCCATATTTCCATTGATTAGGTCTTCTTTGATTTATTTCATATTTTTTTTTTTACTTAGCCCCACAGGGATCATGGAAGAATTTGGTTATATTTGATTCTAAGGAATTTGGTTAGAGCCGTTGAAAATAACATTGCACCAATTGGCTTTCTCACCAGGTGTGCATGAGCGTTCCATTCATTGCAAATCCTCTCTGAAGCTGACAGTGTTGGTTCTACTGGATGTGCAGTGTGTGCATGTGTGTGCACGTACATGTGCGTGACAATGATAGCATTCTGTGAAACAGAGTCATTATTTAAGGGCGTTAAGGTAAGTACACAGACCTGGTCCTTGACGGCCACATGAGATGAATAGAAACATGTGAGGTTCCTGGATGCTGCCCCTAGGGCCAGGCCAGGACTTCCACTCTTCCTCCTCTCTCACCTCGGATTTCTCTGGGCTGAATTTTGCTGAGGGGATGGATAAGTTATTAAAGCATGATTTTCCATGAAGACTCAAATCCTTCACAGAAATCAAGAGACTGAAGCACAGGGCACTCTCTCATGGGTCAGTCAAATGGTCACAGAATGAGCATGAACCTAAAGGTGTAGGCTGGTCTGGCCTGAGGTTCCTAGTAACGTAGCAGACCCCAGGTCTCACATGCCAGGTGCTGTGGGACTGAGTAGACAATCTTAGCCTCACCTCCTGGTGTGGCTGCAAGCTAGTCCAGGCCTCCTTCCTCTCTGACCTGAACTGCCACAGCTGTCTTCTAACTAATCTCATTGCAGGGGTCAAAGTGGTCATTCTACAGTGTAAAGCAGTTGATGCAACCTCCCCTCATCCCGGTATCTGTCGTCCTCCCAAGAACCTTCCAGAATTCTTTCCTGAGATCCTAGGCCCTCCCTGTATTCTGAGGAGGACAGTCCTTGGTTTCAGACTTGGAGCTGGGAGTGTTTCCTAGGGTTTCCCTTTAAAGGGTGACCTCTGTCCAGTCATTGAATCAAACTGTGCCACACGCCTGTACATAAGAAATGGGGAACAGGGTTCCATCGGAAAGTGAGTCAAGAAGCTCCAGACTTGGGGATGTGCAAAAATTCCCCAACATGTGTCATTTAAACCAACAACAGCTATTTACATTGTTCGGCACCCTCTACTCTGCGAGCAGCAGGCCCTCCCTGCCCCATGCATTGCTCACTGTGAGGGTCCCAAGGACAGTGTGCATCTACTTCTCAGATGCACACTCACCTGTCTGCAAGCAGGCCCTGGCTGTGGGCTGGAGGCTCAGCCAGGGCTGAGGGCTGGCCCGGATCCACTTTGTGTGGACATTTCCATGAGCCTGACTTCCTACCAGCAGGGGACGGGGCCTCTGAGCAGTCCCTGCTTCCTGGTCATTCCTCAGGGCGATCTCTTACAAACTCAGCCACCATATAATACATGATTCCAGCAGTCACGCCCCTAAGGATTTGCCTAACTGACTTGCAAACTTAAGTCTACATAATAAACTGCACATGAATTATTGCAGTAGCGTCACTTATAATTGACAAACGCTGGTGGCAACAAAGGCCTTCTTCCACAGGTAAGTAGATCAACCATGCGTGGTATATCCATACAATGGGACTCATTCAGCAAATTAATAATTAACCAGAGTACCATAAGCAGACTTGAATGAATCCTAAGTGCACGTTGGTAAATAAAATAAATGAGACTGAAAATGCTACACATTGTATGATCACATTAGCTTGACAGGCTGGAGAGGGCAAAATTATAGATATAGTATATCGATCAGTTTCCACCAGGAATCTGGGGAGAATTTATTTGATAGGTGAAACACAGATGACATTTAAAGATGGTGAAACTCTTCTGTGTAAAATTGTACTGGTGGATGTATGATACTATGAATTTACCAAAATGCATAGAATGTTATAGTACAAAGACTGAACCTTATTGTTTAGAAATTAAAAAGTAATTTAAAAGTTCAGAGATTCAGTGATGCTATATTCAGTCTGTATAAAGAATTCGTGATGTCATTGTGAGTCTGTGGGTCACCTTGACTGAAGAGCATGGGAGAAGGAGGTGCTGGACTAAGTAGCACTGGGAATGAAGGGAACCTGCGAGCCTAAAGTCTACAAAACGGCTCGTAATTACTGGACTCCAGTTGATAATGATGTTTCCAGGAGGAGTTCAGGCTGACAATCCTACACAACTCTACATGTGGAGTTGGACAATGCAGTACACACATGGCACATGATGGAGCCATGTTTCCCACTGTTGGAGTGGAGAGTAACACAGAAGCAAGGCAGAAAGGCTGGAATTATCCAGGTCATATTGCACTAGGATTGGAGACTTGGATTGTTCTCATATTTCCCTCAATATAGGTACAGAAGTTTTGATACTGAAATAGTTGTTGGTATGTGTGTCTACATGCATTAGGGTACTCAGATGTATTTCCAAGGTCCATTAGCCAAGAAGTTGTAGAGGCAACACACCAAACAATGACAGGACACCCAGCACCAACATCCCGATATGCAGCATCTCAGTTCCTAAAACTATTCTCCCCAAAACAAGCTGTGCTCCATCTGAGAAATGGCTGAATCTAGGGCTGGAAAAGAGAACACAACAGACCAGCCTGCAGATTCTTGTACTACCAAAAAGTAAGGAAGTGTTCAAAAGTGGATGGGACAGGACATCAGCAACATGGCAGAATGAGCTCACTTGGGACTCTCTCCCCTCCAAACTACAACCAAAAAACGAACAACTGAATTTCAACAAATAATTCTAATAATACAGAGATCGTCAGAGACCCACAGCAGCCAAACGACGGAGGGCGGAGAGGCTAGAGCTGCCCTTGGAGGAGTTGGAACGGGGTAAGAGAGAACTTCTCTCCCTCCTAGAGACTGTGATCGCCTCCGCAGGTGAGGGAAGGAGTGTGGGAGAGGTCGCGTGTCCCAGGATCGTCCACCACTCCCACGGCCCATGCAGTGGAAACCCGCTAACGTGGGAAAGCTTTCGACTGCGGGGACCCCATCAAGCCAGGGCCCCGGAAACCAGAGAGCAAGATCTGATGGGAATCCAGGTCGGCGGGCGAGAGAAAGTGCCCCTCCTCCCCCAATGCACGGTGCCCCCCGCCATCACGGCTGAAGGCAGGGGGCTCAGAACGTGTGGCTCTTGACCCCCATCTAGTGGCGACAGGCTGTACCTGAAACAAAATAATAGCATCGTGTGCAAAACCGCTCCTCTACCAGCCAGCAAATTTATGAAAGCTCCAGACCAGAAGGAAAACAATAGAAACACAGAAATAAGTCCTGAGGACTTGGAAATATGTAAACTGAGTGAAAATGAGTCCAGAGTAGCTATCACCAAAAACCTCAGTGAGGTAAAGGAAAATATAGAGAAACAAGTCAACGAATTCTGGAGTTACTTCACAAAAGAGATCGAAACTATAAAGAAGAATGAATCAGAAATACTAGAGATGAAAAATACAATGGATCAGATAAAACCGAAGAAGGATTCCCTGAATGCCCATGTAGACATCATAGAGGACCAAATTAACAGAATCGAAGATAGAAAGGCTGAATGGCTCCAGAAAAAGGAAGAAAGAGAACTGAGGATTAAAAAAACTGAAGAAAATCTCCGAGAATTAGTGGACTGAATCAGAAAATGCAACTTACGTAAAGTCGGAATTTCTGAGGGAGTGGAAAAGGAAAATGGAGCAGAAAGTGTGCTCAATGAGGTAATGGAAGAAAAATTCCCAAATCTAGGGATTGAGGGAGAAATGTGTGTGGAGGAAGCTTTCAGATCTCCTAGAGTTGTCAATGTAAAAAGACCTACTGCAAGGCGTATAGTAGTAGAAATGGCAAAATGAATGACAAAGAAAGAATAATCAGGGCAGCAAGGAAGAAGAACATAACCTACAAAGGAGCTCCTATCGGACATTCTGCAGATTTCTCTATGGAGCCCTTACAAGCTAGGAGAGAATGGATTGATATATTCAAAACTTTAAAGGATAAAAATCTTCAGCCAAGAATACTCTATCCAGCAAACATATCCTTCAGATATGAGGGTCAAATTAAACATTTTCCAGACAAACAAAAGCTAAGGGACTTTGTAATCAAAAAGCCTCCACGACAAGAAATCCTCAAGAAGGCTCTCATACCTGAAAAAAGAAAAAAAGGAGAAAGGAGTCACAAATCACAGAGTAGGGAGAAAAATAGATAGAATCAGAATAGGATAGCAAATACTCAACTATAGCATTAGGATAAAGGGAAGGAAAGCACCAAAGCAAAGACAATTTTATCACTCTAACCACAAGCTCACAACACTAGCTGGAATAAGATGAAAATAATAATTTAGGAGGGGAAGAGGAAAGGGACTAAATCAGTCTAGGGCAAGTAAATAAGAGACCACCAGAAAATGGACTAGATTATACATGAGATTCTGAATACAAACTTCAGGGTAGTCACTAAACTAAAAAACAGAACAGAGACACCAAACATAAATAAGGAAAAATCTAAGAAACCCAGCATAAGAAATTGCAGAAGTCAATGGGTGGCTAAAACACACAGGGCAGGAGACAAAGGTAACACAGCAAAACCGGATAACAAGCGACAGAATGACAGCATTAAGCCCTCATGCATCAATACTCACCCTCAATGTAAAGGGATTGAACTCTCCAATAAAAAGACACAGAGTGGCAAAGTGGATTAAAGAACAAGATGCAACAATTTGTTGCCTCCAGGAAACACACCTCAGCCCCAAGGACAAACACAGGCTCAGAGTGAAGGGGTGGAAGACAATACTCCAAGCTAATAGCAAACAAAAGAAAGCAGGTGTCGCTATACTTATATCAGACAAAACAGATTTCCAAATAAGGCGGGTAAAGAGAGACACAGAGGGACAATATAATGATCAAAGGGACACTTCATCAAGAAGAAATAACACTTATAAATGTCTATGCACCCAACACAGGAGCACCAAGGTTCATAAAGCAACTATTAACAAACCTAAAAGAAGATATTGAAAATAACACAATAATAGTAGGGGACCTCAACACGTCACTCACATCAATGGACAGATTATCCAGACATAAAATCAACAGAGAAACAGTGGAGCTAAACGAAAAGCTAAAACTATTGGACTTAATAGACATATATGGAACACTTCCTACAAAAACAGCAGAATACACATTCTTCTCAAGTGCGCATGGAGCATTCTCAAGGAGAGACCATATGTTGGGAAACAAGGCAAGCCTCTACAAATTTTAAAATATTGAAGTAATAACAAGCATCTTCTCTGACCATACTGCTATAAAGCTAGAAATTAATTACGAGAAAAACCTGAGAAAGGCAGAAGGATGTGGAGACTAAACAATACGCTACTGAACAAGCAATGGATCACTGAAGAAATTAAATAAGAAATCAACAAATACCAGGAGACAAATGAAAATGATAACATGCCATATCAACTCATATGGGATACAGCAAAAGCTGCATTAAGAGGTAAATTCATCACAGTACAGGCACATGTTAACAAACAAGAAAAGTCCAAAATAAGCAATCTTAAACTACACCTAAGTGAATTAGAGAAAGAAGAACAAACAAAGCCCAAAGTCAGCAGAAGGAGAGAAATAATAAAAATCAGAGCAGAAATAAATGCTATTGAAACAAAAAAGTCAGTAGAAAGGATCAATGAAACAAAGAGCTGGTTCTTTGGGAAGAGAAATAAAACTGACAACCCCCTAGCCAGACTTACAAAGAAAAGAAGGGAGAAAGCTCAAATAAACAAAATCCGAAATGAAAGAGGTGAAATAACAACAGACTCCGCAGAAATACAACAGATTATAAGAGAATACTACGAAAAATTATATGTCAACAAAATGGATAACCTAGAGGAAATGGATAAATTCTTGGACTCCTACAATCTCCCAAAGCTCAATAAAGAAGAAGCAGACAATTTGAACAGACCAATCACAAGGACAGAGATTGAAACAGCAATCAAAAGCATCCCAAATATCAAAAACCCAGGACCATATGACTTTCCTGGGGAATTATACCAAACTTTCAGAGAGGATTTAATACCTATCCTTTTCAAGCTATTCCAAAAAATTAGGGAGGCTGGAACACTTCCTAACACATTGTACGAGGCCAACATCATGCTGGTACCAAAGCCTGACAAGGACAGCATGACAAAAGAGAACGACAGGCCAATATCACTAATGAACATCGATGAAAAATTCTAAACAAAATTTTGGCAACCCGAATTCAGCAATTCATGAAAAGTATCATAAATCATGATCAAATTGGATTCATTCCTGGGACACAGGGATGGTTCAACATCGGCAAATCAATCAATGTGATACACCTCATCAACAAACTGAGGAATAAAAACCACGTGATCATCTCAATAAATGCAGAGAAAGCATTTGACAAGGTCCAACAGCGGTTTATGATCAAAACTCTGAACAAAATGGGGATAGAAGGGAACTACCTCAAAATAATAAAGGTCTTATATGACAAACCCACAGCCAACATCATACTCAATGGGCAAAAACTGACTGCCATCCCCCTGTGAACAGGAATGAGACACTCTGTATCTAAGCTTATCTGTCACCTCTATCACCCCTCGTGTTTAACATAGTGGTGGAGGTTTTGGCCAAAGCAATTAGGCAAGAAAAAGGAATAAAAGGAATCCAAATAGGGAGGCAAGAAGTGAAACTCTCGCTGTTTGCAGATGCCATGATCTTATATGTAGAAAACCCCAAAGACTCCATTGGAAAACTTTTAGAAGTGATCAACACTACAGCAAAGTTGCAGGGTATAAAATCTATTTGCATAAATCGGTAGCATTTCTATACTCTAATAACGAACTAACAGAAAAAGACCTCAAGAACACAATACCATTCACAATCGCAAAAAAAGAAAAAAATAACTTGGAGTGAGTTTAACTAAGGACGTGAAAGACCTATGCAATGAGAATTACAAGGTTTTTCTGAAAGAAATGGATGACGACATAAAGAGATGGAAAGACATTCCATGTACATGGATTGGAAGAATAAACATAGTTAAAATGTCCATTCTACCTAAAGCAATCTACAGATTCAACGCTATCCCAATCAGAATCCCAAAGACATTCTTTACAGAATTAGAACAAAGAATCCTAAAATTCACATGGGGCAATGAAAGACCCCAAATTGCTAAAGCAATCCTGAGAAAAAAGAACAAAACGGGAGGCATCACAATCCCTGACTTCAAAACATACTGCAAAGCTACAGTAATCAAAACAGCATGGTACTGATACAAAAACAGGTGCTCAGATCGATGGAACAGAATTGAAAGCCCAGAAATAAAACCACACATCTACGGATAGCTAATCTTTGACAAAGGAGCTGAGGGCATACAATGGAGAAAAGAAAGTCTTTTCAACAAATGGTGCTGGGAAAACTGGAAAGCCACATGGAAAAGAATGAAAATTGACCATTCTTTCTCACCATTCACCAAAATAAACTCAAAATGTGTCAAAGACCTAAAAGTGAGACCTGAAACCATAAGGCTTCTAGAAGAGAATATAGGCAGTACACTCTTTGACATCAGTATTAAAAGGATCTTTTCGGACACCATGTCTTCTCAGAGAAGGGAAACAATAGAAAGAATAAACAAATGGGACTTCATCAGAATAAAAAGCTTCTTCAAGGCAAATGAAAACAAGATTGAAAAAGAAAAACAGCCCACTAACTGGACAACAATATTTGCAAGTCATACATCTGACAGAGGCTTAATATACACAATATGTAAAGAACTCACACAACTCAACAACAAAAAGTCAAAGAACCCGATCAAAAAATGAGCAGGAGACATGAACAGACATTCTCCAAAGAAGATATATGGATGGACAATAGGCACATGAAAAGATGTTCATCATCGCTGATCATCAGGGAAATGCAAATCGAAACTACCCTAAGATATCACCTTACACCCATTAGAGTGACAAAAATATCTAAAACTAATAGTAACAAATGTTGGAGAGGTTGGTAGAAAAAGGAACCCTCATACACTGCTGGTGGGAATGCAAACTGGTGCAGCCACTACGGAAAAGGGTATGGAGATTCCTCAAAAAATTAATTAATAATTTCATATCTCCTATTTGGTATTGGACTTGCATCAGGAATATACAAGAAACTTACAACTGAACAACAAAAAGAAGCAACCCAATTGAAACTAAGCAAATTACCTGAGCAGACACCTCCTCGAATAAGAGATTAGAAGGTCATCGACACAATGTTTCATTAAGGGAACACAAAATAACACGAAATTGAGATACTGCTACTCACCCATTACAAGGCTCAATTACACAGTTCTATGTGGTCTTTTTCTCTATTCAGTGTTTACTTCGTTACTGTAAATATTTGAGTGTTGTCTCCAGCTCTGACAGAGTTGATTCGGGTGGTTTTGCTTGAGTCTCTTATTCTTGTGGAGGAGATGATGCTGGGAAATGCCTGCATGACCATCTGCATTGGATTGGTTCCATTCTATTGACGATGACTTCCTTTCTGACGTATACTGAGCAGTCAGACCTCAGCTCTACTGTGTCTCTGTGAAGCCAAAGTATTTCTTTAACTCATCACTATATGATTTCCAAAATAGATTCCATTTTCTATGAGGTTTTTGAAAATGCCTAGGTGTGCTATGAATCTATTTCTTGCCATGTTTTCCTTAAAAAACACTCCATAAATTCCCAATCTTCAATATGTTTTTCAATTATATCTCTATCTTCTACTTCTAGGACCGAAAAAAAGTCTTTTTTTCTCAGCATTTTATTTATTTCACATGTGTTTTGTTTTATTTTTTCTTTTATCTCTGACATTTAGACTACAGATATTTTCTGGACTATTATCCTAATTAATACTTTAACCCCACAGATGTCTACTCTGCTGCCACATCATTTCTGTATTAGTTTGCTAGGGTTGCCATTACAAGCTTACAAACTGGGTGGCTTAAACTACAGAAATTTATTTCTTACTATATGGACTATGTGGGCCCAAGATCAAGGTGTCATCAGGTTTGGTTTCTCCTAAGTCCTTTCTCCTTTGCTTGCAGACGGTCACCTTGTCACTGAGTCGTCAGATGGACTCTGATCTCTGTGCATGTGCACCCCTGGTGTCTCTGTGTGTCCACTTTTCCTCTTCTTACAAGATGACAGACTCCTTGGCCTTACTTTAGCCAGGCTCCTCAAAATGCTCTTCTCAACTATGTGTCAACGTTTGGGCTCCCTGTCCATCTTCCTGGTCTTGTTTTATCAAGATCCCTGATGATCAGCAGAATGAGGATCCCCACCCTTGACATCTGCTCATCCTCACCTTGATCAAATTCCTCATCGTCGTTCTCTCCAGGTGAAATCTGACCGCCTGCGCTCCCTTCAGAAGAAGCATGTGGAGCCGGTCTTGCCAGAAACCCTGATTTGATGTCTCCTCTTCATAATTTTCTATCCACTCACCACTTCCTGCTCCTTGACCATAAACGTCCAGTTGTCCATATTATGTTGGCGTTGAGCCTGGTTTCCAGGACTGCCTCCAATACACAGTGACTTTTGTCTTCCTCTTATTTGGAGTAATTTTTATTTGATATGTTAGCAGAGAGCTCATGGTCAAGGGCAGTATAACTTGTGCCTGAATGAAGTTTATGTAATATATATATTTTCTCCTTAAGGCACTTCCCAGCCTTTCTGTGCACAAGAACACTGGCCAGCACCTCAGCACCATGCTTGGGAGCCACTTTAAACAGGGAAACTGCCCACTACAAGCACAAAAATGTGAAAAACGTAGCCCCAAGTTGAGCTCAAAGGAACTTCTTTACTTGATGGAGCTGAAACCAGAAGGCAGAGAACTGCCTTTGTGACCTCACATTGGAAAGTGCCTGTGCAGTGTGACTGAAATTACTGGCCACAATGAACGTTTCCATGAGTGACTGCAAAAATAATGAAGTTTTCTTTTGAGGAAGGAAGTACAGTTTAGTGAGGAAGAGAATTTACAAATACGGAATCTGTGAATAATGAGGGTCGTTGTGTTTCCAACACCAGGACACTCTGGCCTTAGAAGTCTTCACCAGGGCACATTGCACAGACCTCAACCTATTCGTGCAGTGCTCACAATGCTGGAGGGTGGGGCTCCTCTTGCCCTCCGTAAAATAGAAACATGAAGAACAATTTGTATGTGATTTAAAATCCTCTAGGGCTCCTCAGCATACTCACCAAGATCCACGACTACAAATTCTACTTGAAACTATGGTGACCTGAGTAACGCATGTAGCTCCTTTAAGCAGAAGAAAAATAAAGGGGGAAATCTCACCTTAATTTCTTAGTAAATAATATTATATTCTGAATGAAACATAAAACACAGCGTTGACAAAATAGGACCTAGGAGAGGGTCCCTGGTGGAGTTCCTGGGCAGGAGGAGGAAAGCAGAGATTCTAAGTAGGAAAGCCTCCCAGCCTCTCGCTGCACCTGCTGCTGGCTCTGCTGACCCTGCACTTGGTGGGTCCTGAGCGCCCCCTGGTGTCCTGAGTTCCCTGCTGCTCAGCCCCTCCTTTCTCCCGGCAGGGAGGTTTTTGTCGGGGCTCACACTGACTTCCCCTCACTGTGCATCCTGCACAGTAATAGACGGCCGTGTCTTCGCCTGTCAGGCTGTTCAGCGTCAGATAAACTTGGCTCTTTGAGGTGTCCTTGGTGATGCTGGCTCGGGACTTCAGGGCTGGGTTGTAGTATGTACTTTCACTACCATATATAACACCAACCCACTCCAGCCCTTTTCCTGGAGCCTGGCGGACCCAGCCTACAGCATTACTGCTCAAAGATAATCCAGAGACAGTGCAGGTGAGGGACAGGGTCTGCGAGGGCTTCACCAGGCCAGGTCCCGACTCCTTCAGTTGCACCTGGGACAGGACACCTGTGGACAGAGAGAAACACAGTAAGTCATGCGGTCAGACTCAGTGTCCCCATATCTTCATGTGTGAGTCCTTGATTCACTCACATGTAGGAGCGGTCACCAGAAAGAGGAAGAACCACAGGTGATTCATGTTCTTGCAGATGAGATTCACGACTCCCTGAAAATATTTTCAGGGTGAGGAGGAACCTGAATTTAAGTGACTGTTTACACCTTGTGACCTAAGTGGAAATTTGCATGAGGCAGTTGCCTTTCTATAAAAAGGAGAAGGAAACTAGGAGAGGTCCTAGTCTCTTGGGCTCCCCCTGGGAGGAAGATGCTGACCCTGCCTTCAGGGAACTCAGTCTTTTTCTGTTGTTTCTTTCCTAACATAGTTGATATGACCATCAGAGCCCTAATCCTGCTTTTTCCCTGTGCACAACTGAGTGTCTGCAAGAACAACATGAGCCCCAGGACTCAGGGTGTGCACACTGAGGAATGTCCAGCCCTACACCTGACCACAAATAGACAGTCAGTGGAAGCTGCTCAGCACTCTGTATGCTGGGCCACTAACTGGTCTTGGTGGACACACTCACACATTCTAGAAGTATCTGTTTCTTGTTATCTTGCCACTGACAGTGAATTTTGAATTCAGTGAACATGGTTTCCCCCTTGTTGGGTGGAAGAACATATCCCATTCTTGGAAATTCACCTTCATAGTGACTGGCTTAAAAATTGGATCAGATCCACGTGGTCAGAGGGAAGCTCCCCCCTCAGGAAGAAGGTTCCCTTGAAAATTGTAGATGAGAGTTGCTTTCCTGAGTGCCTGTGTCATTGAATACTGGGGCTGTGTCTGAGATCACATGAGTAAGTAGTGGTGGAGAGCAGAGCACAGCTCCATCTCTTCTTGTTCTGTGACACAGCATGTGGCCTCTCCCTTCTGCATTTAAGTGTGAAGAGATATAAACTGTTGATCACAGGTAATTTCATTGTGAAATTTACAGTGGGGTAACAGGGCTGTTAAGTGTTGCCATCAGTGTCATCAGCGGTCTCACCTCTGCTGGGATCCAGCACAGACATATGTGAGCATGCATCTCTGACGGACAACTTTGTACATGTAAGAATTGCTTTGGTCCTGCCCTGAGATGTCCCACCTGTGGGTCTGGGCTGGTCAACTCACCCCCAGGCCAGTGACCTCGCCTGTATGTTGATTAATTTGGAACCAGTTGTCTCTGAAAAGCCCTTTCCTTGATATCATTTCATGAACAGAGCCCTGCATGCACCATATTACTTCAGTATTTTCCGTGATATTACCAAAGTAAATAACTAGTGACTTGCTGGTCTGAATGTAGATAATAGGAGAGTCAAGCAAAGTGTCATGATCCAGAAAAACAGGACATGACTGTTTCCTCTGGTTGAGATCTGGAAAAGTGAACTGATACTCTCAGGGCAGTGGAGAGGAACAGACAAGATCAAAAATCCAGAACCAGGTGAGCCTGTGACTCATGAGAGGTTTCTGGGCCTGAATTTGAATAGATGCAGAAGGATTGGTCCTGGCCTTGATGAGCAGGTCATCCTAAGTAAATTGATGTAAATTCATATTCATGTGGAGGGAAATATAATAGTTGAATATTTGTTTCAGTGAGTGGGAATAAGTTGATAGGGTCCAAACCCTGTAAAAAATACTGTTAGGTCACCCGCATCAGAAAGCGTTTGGCATTTGTGGAGGCAATTACAGACAATCATGTCTTGACACTAGATCATGTTACAACGCTGAAGGAAATATCTGTTGAAAATGACCAACATGTGATGGTAAATAGAAGTGGTGAGATTTTAAGTGAGAAGGTTTTGAAGGTTCCCAGTGATGATTGTACCGGGAGGGCCCAACCATTGTGATGAGAAGGAGAAGGAACAGATGGTGCTGGGCTTCCTGTTGAGGAGACAGGCAAGGTCCATCTGATCGCTTCTGTATTTCCCCGTGTAGAGGGATGAGAGTATAAGCTGAGAATGGAGTGTGGACTTAAGGAAAGTTGAGGCCTGCTGTTTAAGGACAACTTAGTGTCAATGTTGGAATCATCAAGGAAGAACAAGAAGCATGAAGTTTACATTGAAAAACAGTAGCGTTTCTGAGTAATATTCAGCTCGGTTGAATTTGGTTTTCCTGAATATACAGGATTCAGTGTCCTCACTTGTAATCCTGCAGCTCCACTTTGATGTCCAGTGTCAAACATCAGGGATGTCAATGAAACTCATTCATTATGTAACAAAGTGGTGCAGAAAGATTAGGAGGCACAAGCTGAGGTTATGGGAATGTGCTATTGAAAAAGTAATTGCCAGTCTCTACTATGAAACAGCAGGAAAACCAGAAATGATATAAAAAGCGTTCCTTTTGCTTTTCAACTATTGCTTAAAACTAGAGAATAATCCACGTAACTGAATCACAGACACAGATTCCTCTCAGGTGAAACTTAGGATTAGAAAAGAGTCTAATTGAAGAAATCTTACGCTTCCCCTGAAGAATGAGTGTGTCTGTTGACATGTGACATAGTTCGAGTCAGCAAGGCAGGAGGGAGGGACTGTCGGGGCATTCCTGCTCCTTCAGAAGGTCATCTCAGAAGAAACGTCCCCTCTCTTCACCCAGCCCATCATCACATGTGACAGAGGCTTGGGAGTCAGCTGTCTCATCTCCATCCATCAAGTCCCTCACTGTTCAGGCCGTGAAAAGTGCTTTTGCTTCACTTTCCATTGAAATAGCCAGAACTGATCATGGGAAATCATGGAAAAATATGGAAAATTAGCCCAAGGGAAAGCCAGAGATTGAAAGAAAACTTTTTCAAAGGACATGTGACATATCTATTTCAAAAATACACAAAAGAAGTGTTAAATTCAACAACAGGAAACAAATACAAAAATTTAAAAAATAGGTCAAATCCCTTAACAGATACTTCACTGAGGAAGATACACAGATGAGAAATAAGGATATGAAGAGAACATGCATCACAGGGAAATGCAAGTTAAAACAATGATGCACCACCACAAACTTAATAGAAACCACCGCATCCAGAGCCCCAAGATCATCAAATGCTGATGAGGATGTGGGGCAACAGGAACCGTCATTCATTGCTGGTGGGAATGCAAAATGGTGCATCCATGTTGGAAGACAGTTTGGCAGTTTTTTACAAAACTAAACATGCTTTTACCGTATTATGTGACAATCCCAACCTTGTATTTACTCAAAGGATAATAAAATTCATGTCCTGACAAACACACGCACAGGGATGATTGTAGAAGCTTTATTCCTATTTGCCAAAACTTGGAAACAGCTAAGAGGTCTTTCAGTAGGTGATTGGATAGTAAACTGTGACACATGCACACAATGTGCTCTTAAATGTCACATAGATTTGGAAGAAGCGTCAAAGGATGTGATGGCCTTGCAAAGGAGAGATGCCAGAAGAACCCAACTGAGGAGATTATTTCAAGAATGTGAACGTGGGCAGCGAGGTCTAAGGCTGTGAAGAGATTGTGCAGAATGAGACAGAGAGAAGGCAGACTGGGTTTGAAATCCCATAATGTTATGTACCAGTGGGAGCTTTCCTTAGAATTGACGGTTTAGATCCAAAAATGGAATGAGGATATTTGATTGATTTCATATGTGTAGTTTTCGTGGTTAACGCTGTAAGTGTACAATGAAGTTGACTGGTCCCCTTAGAGAGTGTGAGTGAGAGTAAAGAAATGGCATAATGTCATTTTAAATGTGTGTCCTAGACATGTACTCATTGTGATACAGAATCTCTGTCCTGAACATCTTCTCAGGTAGAGCACTTATCTCATACCCTTTTGCTGTTCATTAAGTTACCTCTAATCAGTTTTTAAGCTGAGGATCCTTCTCTCCATCTTGATTTCCTGCTGTTCCTGCACTTTCAGGCTTACAGATAATTCCTTGTGTATTTCTGCTTTGGTCACTGAGAACATTGGTGACATTGGTGTGACCAACCCTCGAAGCCAATTCTCTGACCACTGACTCCAGCCTCCCCCAGCCGTGTCCAACATGATGCTCTGCAGCTCTTGGGGTTGTCTGGATGCCCTCAGCATAATATGTGTCAGTCGTTAGAGTTGTCCTGATAGGAGCAGTCAGCTGTGACTGTGACTGCCTTTGACACAAGCCTGTCTTGCAGAAGACAGAACATACATTCCCTAGAATCGTATGTGTGTAGAACACATGTGCTGAGCAGGGTGACTGTGCCAGCTTCAGCACACATGAGCATAACCAGCCCTGGGGTGCTCGTGGGTGGGTGGATTCATGCGACGGATATGAGGGGATGAGGCCGGGATGTGTTTATGCCCAAACATTGTGAAGATTGCACACTGCACCTGGCACTGAAGGAATAGCTTAGAATAAGTGTGCAGAGGTCCGACATCATGCATCTCAGTTCCTAGGTCAGATTTAGTGAGAATTTTGACAGTAGAAAAGAGAGGCTGATGTTGGGATGAGCTTCTGTGGGACGCTTGAAGGAGAGCAGGTGTTGGGCAGGGATCAGAATTCCATGTGGCTGGTTGTCATTATCCACGTGGATTCCCCATGTGGAAGCTCAGAGACACATCTTAGAACTCATCCTCCAACTCAGCTTTCAGAGACCACACACAGAATCCAAGCAGCGTTGATATGACAGGATTCCCTCTTTGTGCTTGTCTTCCTTCCTGTTTCATGGGAAAATCTGAGTGCTGTGTGAGGTTCTTGGGCTCAATGCTCCCCTATTCAAGGAGACTGAAGGTCAGCCACAGATGTTATCAATCCTGGACATCAATGGCCAGCCATGAAGGTGAGAATCAAGACGTTAATCTGCCCCAAAGAGGACAGAGATTCTCATGGAGCAGCCATGGTGGGGGCTTATCATCGTCACGTGGTGGCAGTCTGTGAATTTCTGCATGAAGAGAATGTGAGCTCACTACATAGATTCATGGTCTGTGCATGTGTCTGGGGAAAATCTTCCCTAATCCAACAATCATGACAATCCATGGAAGTTTTATCAACAAGAAGAAGCAGGTCTTAAAGGAACATCTTGAAAATATGGACCCTCCTGAGTGGCCAAATCTTATCTGTACAAAAGTGTCCCTTCCTCCTCTTTTGCCTGCAGTGAGAAATTAAAGACACAGAGAGAAAAAAGAATCACCCCAGATGCAACTGCAAGGCAGAAGAGGAGAGAAAAGCTCTGGGCCCAGTAGCAAGCCCCTCCCCATTCCCTCTCTGCACCTGCTCCTGACATCAGCCCTTGTGCTCCATGGTTCTGAGCTCTGACCAATGGTCCCTATGAACTCGGGCGTTCCTGAGTGCCCCCTGCTGGTCCTGAGAATGCCCTGAATCCCTGCCCCTTGTGTGTCCTTGCAGGGAGGTTTGTTTCTGGGCTTATGCTGACTTCCATTCACTGTGTGTATTGCACAGCCATCTCCATAGACCCATAGGCCATGTTCTCAGCAGGCAGGGAGCTAAGCTTCAGGAACCACTGGTCCCCCGACGTGTCTCTGGAGATGGAGGTGTGGCTGTTGAAGGATGGGCTGTAGCAAGTGTTCCCTTCAGAACAGATGTGTTCCATCCACTGTGGCTTTTCCCCTTGGGGATGGTGGATCCAGCTGCAGAAGTAACCACTGGTTGTGATGGAGAATCCAGAGAGAGCAGAGATGAGGCAGAGGGTGTGTGAGGCTTCACCAGTCCTGGGCCCACCTCCTGCAGCTGCACCTGGGGCAGGACACCTGGGGACAAGGAGAATCAGTCCCTGTCAGTCACATGCAGTCACAGCCATCTCCATAGACCCAGGTCTGACATCTGTCACACTCACCTTTGGGAGCCATCACCAGACAGAGGAGAAGACTCAACAGTCTCATCTTCTTATAGAGCAGAGCCTGCCTCCCACAGAGACCTCGGCCCTGTCTGAGGTGACAGCTGTGAGCTCCCACAGTCCTCGAGTGGATTTTACTGTACAGCTTGAAGAGGAATTTGCATATTGAGAGCCTGGTCCTTTTAGGTGGGCAGGGACTGAGGTCAGGATCCCCCTGGTCCTTCCAACCCCTCTGAGGAATGTCCCTTCTCTTAACATCTCAGACTGTGTGTCTGGGATGGCCGAGCCCATGTATTATGAGGCATTTTGGATACATGTCAAGTATTCTTCCCCGTTTCTGAGCCCAGAGCTACCTTTCTTCAATTCCTCCTCTGTCCTGTCCTTCCCCGGTCTCAGCCCAACTCTCCCTCATCTACTCAGGCACTGGATCCTCAGGGCTGAGCCCAGCACACTTCCTTCCTCCTTTCTCTGTACCCTCTCCTGTGGTGTGGTTCTCATCAACCTCAGAGCTTGTTACATTATTTCATTGCATTGATTACATTACAGTCATGTTCCACTTAATGATGGAGATGTGTTTCGAGGAAGGACTCATTAGGTGATTTTGTCATTCTGCAAACATCATAGGGCCTACTTACACAAGCCAAATTGTATAGCTTAACACACACCTAGGCTATATGGTTCTAATCTTAAGGGATCACTGTCTTATATGCGGCCATTGTTGACTGAAATGCCATAATGTGGCACATGTCTGTAGTTACAGGCGAGACTTGTGCTCCACCGTCACGTGCGTTTGTGATTTGAGTGGTTGTTATATGGTGACAATCTGATGGGACCTTAGGTATTTCATTCTGTCACACATCTGAAAGCCACCTTTATTTCTTTACTCTCTGTCCACTCTCAGGCCACACCCTCTCAGTTCTTATTTGTTTTCCACGGACTATGATTTTCATCCACTCCCAACATGCCCAAGTTTATCACAGGCATCAGAACCCAGTTCCCAAAGGCTGAGGTGCGATCAAGCACAGGAATTTCAATGTCTGAGTTCATCAGGAGGAGTTTTCATCTGGAGAAGTTTTATACTGCATCCCAGACAGAACAGAAACTCAACTCTGCAGCTCCTCAGAGACCTGGGATTCTGATGAAAGACTCCTGTGGAGACAAACACAAAGAAGGTCAGACAATCATCAAGAATGAGTCAAGATTCAGAACTTTCAAGGGGATGGATAAGCCAGAGCACAGAGCCTTAGAAATCAACAGGTAACAGGTGGTTGGGAAGCAAATACTGGACAAGGGCAGAGCTCCAGAGCTCATGCCGAAGGGCCCCTACATCATGAAACAGAGACTGGATGAAAATGGGGGTCTGTGCCTCACTCCAACAACTCATTCTCAATATTTAGAGAGGAGCATAGACACCCTGTTTTCAAAGCTCCCTTCCACACAGACTCAGGTGCATCCAAAATGTGAGAAATTATAACCAATTTCAGTGTTTTCCCTTTTGCTCTGAAGGGAGTCCCCTAATGGATCCTTAGGGATATCACCCTTGCCTTTAGTCCCCTCAGGTCATCACTGATTCCCCCGTTCTGAAATTGAATTCATATTAGTCATTTATCAGCAGTAAGAAAGTCCCTTATGGTGCAGCCTGTAACCCCATTTGTGATTCACATTAAGCCCCATTCCTCCCCTTCCTCTCAAACTTAGAACCTTGTAGTCAGCCTCCCAAGGGCCCACCTTCCCCTCATTCTCTACTTAACTCTAATCTCTACTACTATCTCTGCATGAACAACGAGGGGATTCAAGTAGACTGAGATTCACACCAGGGCCTCCTTGGGCCAATGTTTGCTGAGGCTTTGAATCACCAGATAATAACTTATTTTCCAAAAAAATGTTATTCCTCACCACAGTGAAGCGGAAGGCTCGCAGGACAGTCTCCTGTGAGCCTGTCTAACGAACACAGAGCAGGATGGTTCTAACAGTGTGGGCTGTGACAGCATTAGGTGTCCTGGTACTTCCAGAAAACTCAATGGCTCATAAAGCTGCTTTCTGAAGGACTGAGTGGACAATCTTCACCTCACAACTTGAGTGGCTGCCAAATTGTCCAGGTCAACATCTTCCATGACGTCTACTGTCGCTATTGTCTCCTAACTATTTTCATCGCTCTGGTCAACATTGTCCTTCTAAAGTGTAAATAAAATGATTTTCTCTCTCTACACATAACCTTCCTACTGGGTAAAATACAAATGTCCTTACTGTGAGCTCCCAGGTCCTCCCTCAGTTATGAAGAGGAAATACCATGGGCTCTGGACTTGGACCATCTGGGGTTGTTTCCAGCATTTACCACCTACAGTGTGACCTGTGTCCTGTCACTTAATCAGCCGGTGCCATGTTCTCCTCATGTGTGAAATGGGGAAATAGGATTCCATGTGAAAGTGGGTCCTATTTGTTCCAGTTGTCAATCGCTGCACAAGACGTTGACACAACTCCTGGAAGGTTAGAACAACAAGAATTACTTGCATTGATCAGCACTCTGTGATCTGAACAAGGCTTGGAAGAGCAGGCCCGTTACTACCCATGAAGCGCTCTCTAGAGGTGCTGAAAGCATGTCTGCAGGATCTGTTCCAAGTGAGCGTTCACAGGTCTGGCAGCTGGTCTTGACTGCTGGCGGGATGTTCAGCCAGGGCAGAGAGCTGGAGCTTGAATCCACCCCTGTGTGCACCTATCTTGTGCATCTGGATTCCTCCCAGCCAGGTCACTGGGTCAGCTGAGTGTTCTCACCTTCACAGTCATCACTGAGGGCAGTTTCTTACAAACCTAAACATTTATATTGTAAGATCCAGTGATCACAGCTTTAGGTAATTATGTAAATAAATTGAAAACTTATGTCCACAAAATATAAATAATGATAGTAGTTTCATTAATAACTATCAAAATCTGGAAGCCACAAAATGTTATTCTATGGGTGAATGGACAATCTGTGTTATATCTAACCAATGAAATTCTATTGAGGAGTTTAAAAAATGAGCTGTAAAACTATGAAAACACAAGAATAAAATTTTAATGCAAATTAAATGAAATAAATCAATAAACTGAATGAATACTTAATAAAATGCATATACGTTTATTTATAAATATATTAGTTTGTCAATTTATGTATTTATCAATACAAAAGAAATATTTCGTAATAAGTGGCAAATTAATAAAAGTGTTACATAATTTAAGTGAAAATGAGTTCAGAGTAGCTATCATCAAAAAACTCAATGAGGTAAAGGGAAATACAGAGAAGCAAGTCAACGAATTCTGGAGTTACTTCACAAAAGAGATTGAAACTAATAAGAAGAATCAATGAGAAATACTAGAGAGGAAAAATACAATGGATCAGATAAAACAGAATACGGATTCCCTGAATGCCCATGTAGACACCACAGAGGAGACAATTAGCATAATAGAAGATAGACAGGCTGAATGGCTCCAGACAGAGGTAGAAAGAGACCTAGGAAATAAAAAAACTGAAGAAAATCTCTGAGAATTAGCGGATTGAATGAGAAAATGCAACTTAAGTATAATCAGAATTTCTGAGGGAGTGGAAAAGGAAAGTGGAGCAGAAAGTGTGCTCAATGGCATAATGGAAGAAAATTTCCCAAATCTAGGGATGGAGGGGGAAATGTGTGTAGAGGAAGCTTTCAGATCTCCTAGAGTTTTCCATGTAAAAAGACCTACTGCAAGGCATATAGTTGTAAAAATGGCAAAAATGAATGACAAAGAAAGAATACTCAGGGCAGCAAGGCAGAAGAAAATAACCTACAAAGGAACTCCTATCAGACTTTCTGCGGATTTCTCTACAGAAACCTTACAAGCTAGGAGAGAATGGAATGATATATTCAAAATTTAAAGGATAAAAATCTTCAGCCAAGAATACTCTATCCAGCAAAAATATCCTTCAGATATGAGGGACAAGTTAAACATTTTCCAGACAAACAAAAGCTAAGGGACTTTGTAATCAAAAAGCCTCCACTACAAGAAATCCTCAAGAAGGCTGTCATACCTGGAAATAGAAAAAAAGGAGAAAGGAGTCACAAATCACAGAGTAGGGAAACAAATAGATCGAATCAGAATACGACAGCAAATACTCAACTATAGCATTAGGATAAAGGGAAGGAAAGCACCAAAGCAAAGACAATCTTATCACTCTAACCACAAACTCACAACAGTAGCTGGAATAAAATGAAAATAATAATTTAGGAGGGAAGAGGAAAGGGACTAAATCAGTCTAGGGCAAGTAAGTAAGAGACCACCAGAAAATGGACTATGTTATACACGAGATTCTGAATACAAACTTCAGGGTAGCCCCTAAACTGAAAAACAGAACAGAGACACAAAACATAAATAAGGAAAAATCTAAGAAACCCAGCATGAGAAATTGCAGAAGTCAACAGGTAGGCTAAAACACACAGGGCAAGAGACAAAGGTAATGCAGGAAAACTGGAAAACGAGTGACAGAATGACAGAATTAAGCCCTCATGCATCAATAATCACCCTCAATGTAAATAGAATGAATCGTCCAATAAAAAGACACAGAGTGGCAAAATGGATTAAAGAACAAGATCCAACAATTTGTTGCCTCCAGGAAACACACCTCAGCCCCCAGGACAAACACAGCCTCAGAGTGAAGGTGTGGAAGACAATCCTCCAAGCTAATAGCAAACAAAAGAAAGCAGGTGTCGCAATACTTATATCAGACAAAACAGATTTCAAAATAAGGCAGGTAAAGAGAGACACAGAGGGACAATATAATGATCAAAGGGACACTTCATCAAGAAGAAATAACGCATAAATATCTGTGCACCCAACACAGGAGCACCGAAGTTCATAAAGCAACTATTAACAAACCTAAAAGAACATATTAAAAATAACACAATAATAGTAGGGGACCTCAACACGTCACTCACATCAATGGACAGATTATCCAGACACAAAATCAACAAAGAAACAGTGGAGCTAAACGGAAAGCTAAAACAATTGGACTTAATAGACATATATAGAACACTTCCTACAAAAAGAGCAGAATACACATTCTTCCCAAGTGTGCATGGAACATTCTCAAGGATAGACCATATGTTGGGAAACAAGGCAAGCGTCTACAAATTTTAAAAAATTGAAGTAATAACAAGCATCTTCTCTGATCATAATGCTATAAAGCTAGAAATTAATTACAAGAAAAAAGCTGAGAATGGCACAAGGATGTGGACACTAAACAACACACTATTGATCAAGCAATGGATCATTGAAGAAATTAAAGAAAAAATCAACAAATACCTGGAGACAATTGAAAATGATAACATGCCATATCAACTCATATGGGATACAGCAAAAGATGCATTAAGAGCTAAATTCATCACAATACAGGCACATCTTAACAGACAAGAAAAATCCCAAATAAGCAGTCTTAAACTAAACATAATGGAATTAAAGAAAGGAGAACAAACAAAGCCCAAAGTCAGCAGAAGGAGAGAAATAATAAAAATCAGAGCAGAAATAAATGCTATTGAAACAAAAAAGTCAGTAGAAAGGATAAATGAAACAAACAGCTGGTTCTTTGGGAAGATAAATAAAACTGACAAACCCCTAGCCAGACTTACAAAGAAAAAAAGGGAGAAAGCTCAAATAAACAAAATCCGAAATGAAAGAGGAGAAATAACAACAGACTCCACAAAATACAACGGATTATAAGAGAATACTACGAAAAATTATATGCCAACAAAATGGATGACCTAGAGGAAATGGATAAATTCTTGGACTCCTACAATCTCCCAAAGCTCATTCAAGAAGAAGCAGACAATTTGAACAGGCCAGTCACAAGGAACGAGATTGAAACACCAATCAAAAGCATCCCAAATATTAAAACCCCAGGACCAGATGGCTTTCCTGGGGAATTCTACCAAACGTTCAGAGAGGATTTAATACCTATCCTTTTCAAGCTATTCCAAAAACTTAGGGAGGCTGGAACACTTCCTAACACAGTCTACGAGGCCAAGATCACGCTGGTACCAAAGCCTGACAAGGACAGCATGACAAAAGAGAACTACAGACCAATATCGCTAATGAACATCGATGAAAAATTCTCAAGAAAATTTTGGCAACCCGAATCCAGCAATTCATCAAAAGGATCATAAATCATGATCAAGTTGCATTCATACCAGGGACACAGGGATAGTTCAACATCCGCAAATCAATCAACGGGATACACCACATCAACAAACTGAGGAATAAAAACCACATGATCATCTCAATAGATGCAGAGAAAGCATTTGAAAAGATCCAATAGCCATTTATGATCAAAACTCTGAGCATAATGGGGATAGAAGGGAACTACCTCAACATAATAAAAGTCCTATATGACAAACCCACAGCCAACATCATACTCAATGGGCAAAAACTGACCGCCATCCCCCTGAGAACAGGAACGAGACACTCTCTATCTAACCTTATCTATCACCTCTATCACCACTCTTATTTAACATAGTGGTGGAAGTTTTGGCCAAAGCAATTAGGCAAGAAAAAGGAATAAAAGGAATCCAAATAGGGAGGCAAGAAGTGAAACTCTTGCTGTTTGCAGACGACATGATCTTATATGTAGAAAACCCCAAAGAATCCACTGGAAAACTTTTAGAAGTAATCAACAACCACAGCAAAGTTGCAGGGGTAAAAATCAATTTGCCCAAATCCGTAACATTTCTATACTCTAATAACGAACTAACAGAAAAAGAACTCAAGAACACAATACCATTCACAATCCCTACATAAAGAAAAAAATAACTTGGAGTGAATTTAACTAAGGACGTGAAAGACCTATACAATGAAAATTACAAGGTTTTTCTGAAAGAAATGGTTGACAACATAAAGAGATGGAAAGACATTCCATGTACATGGATTGGAAGAATAAACATAGTTAAAATGTCCATTCTACCTAAAGCAATCTACAGATTCAATGTTATCCCAATCAGAATCCCAAAGACATTCTTTACAGAATTAGAACAAAGAATCCTAAAATTCACATGGGGCAACAAAAGACCCCAAATTGCTAAAGCAATCCTGAGAAAAAAGAACAAAACGGGAGGCATCACAATCCTTGACTTCAAAACATACTACAAAGCTACGGTAATCAAAACAGCACAATACTGGTATAAAAACAGGTGCGCAGATCAATGGAACTGAATTGAAAGCACAGAAATAAAACCACACATCTACGGACAGCTTATCTTCAACAAAGGAGCTGAGGGCATACAATGGAGAAAAGAGTCTTTTCAACAAATGGTGCTGGGAAAACTGGAAAGCCACATGTAAAAGAATGAAAATTGGCCATTCGTTCTCAACATTCACGAAAATAAATTCAAAATGGATCAAAGACCTAATGGTGAGGCATGAAACCCTAGGGCTTCCAGAAGAAAATGTAGGCAGTACACTCTTTGACATCAGTATTAAAAGGATCTTTTCGGACACCATGCCTTCTCAGAGAAGGGAAACAATAGAAAGAATAAACAATGAGACTTCATCAGAATAAAAAGCTTCTTCAAGGCAAATGAAAACAGGATTGAAACAAAAAAACAGCCCACTAACTGGGCAACAATATTTGCAAGTCATACATCGGACACAGGCTTAATATACACAATATATAAAGAACTCACACAAGTCAACAACAAAAAATCGAACAACCCGATCAAAAAATGAGCAGGAGACATGAACAGACATTTCTCCCAAGAAGAAACATGGATGGACACTAGGCACATGAAAAGATGTTCATCATCGCTGATCATCAGGGAAATGCAAATCGAAACTACCCTAAGATATCACCTTACACCCATTAGAGTGACAAAAATATCTAAAACTAATAGTAACAAATGTTGGAGAGGTTGTGGTGAAAAAGAACTCTCATACACTGCTGGTGGGAATGCAAACTGGTGCAGCCACTATGGAAAAGGGTATGGAGATTCCTCAAAAAATTAATTAATAATTTCATATCTCCTATTTGGTATTGGACTTGCATCAGGAATATACAAGAAACTTACAACTGAACAAAAAAAAGAAGCAACCCAATTGAAACTAAGCAAATTATCTGAGCAGACACCTCCTCGAATAAGAGATTAGGTCATCGACACAATGTTTCATTAAGGGACCATAAAATAACGCAAAATTGAGATACTGCTGCTCAGCCATTACAAGGCTCAATTACACAGTTTTATGTGGTCTTTTTCTCTATTCAGTGTTTACTTCGTTACTGTAAATATTTGAGTGTTGTCTCCAGCTCTGACAAAGTTGATTCGGATCGTTTTGCTTGAGTCTTTTATTCCTGTGGAGGAGATGACGCTGGGAAATGCCTACATGACCATCTGCATTGGATTGGTTCCATTCTATTGAGTATGACTTCCTTTCTGACATATACTGAGCAGTCAGACCTCAGCTGTGCTGTGTCTCTGGGAGGGAAAAATGTTTATTTAACTCATCGCTATATGGTTTCCAAAATAAATTCCATTTTCTATGAGGTTTTTGAAAATGCCTAGGTGTGCTATGAATCTATTTCTTGCCATGTTTTCATTAAAAAACACTCCATAAATTCCCAATCTTCAATATGTTTTTCAATTATATCTCTGTCTTCTACTTCTAGGACCGAAAAAAAGTCTTTTTTTCTCAGCATTTTATTTATTTCACATGTTTTTTGTTTTATTTTTTCTTTTATCTCTGACATTTAGACTACAGATATTTTCTGGACTATTATCCTAATTAATACTTTACCCCCAAAGATGTCTACTCTGCTGCCACATCATTTCTGTATTAGTTTGCTAGGGTTGCCATTACAAGCTTACAAACTGGGTGGCTTAAACTACAGAAATTTATTTCTTACTATATGGACTATGTGGGCCCAAGATCAAGGTGTCATCAGGTTTGGTTTCTCCTAAGTCCTTTCTCCTTTGCTTGCAGACGGTCACCTTGTCACTGAGTCGCAGATGGACTCTGATCTCTGTGCATGTGCACCCCTGGTGTCTCTGTGTGTCCACTTTTCCTCTTCTTACAAGATGACAGACTCCTTGGCCTTACTTTAGCCAGGCTCCTCAAAATGCTCTTCTCAACTATGTGTCAACGTTTGGGCTCCCTGTCCATCTTCCTGGTCTTGTTTTATCAAGATCCCTGATGATCAGCAGAATGAGGATCCCCACCCTTGACATCTGCTCATCCTCACCTTGATCAAATTCCTCATCGTCGTTCTCTCCAGGTGAAATCTGACCGCCTGCACTCCCTTCAGAAGAAGCATGTGGAGCCGGTCTTGCCAGAAACCCTGATTTGATGTCTCCTCTTCATACTTTTCTATCCACTCACCACTTCCTGCTCCTTGACCATAAACATCCAGTTGTCCATGTTGTGTTGGCATTGAGCCTGGTTTCCAGGACTGCCTCCAATACACAGTGAGTTTTGTCTTCCTCTTATTTGGAGGTAATTTTTATTTGATACGTTAGCACAGAGCTCATGGTCAAGGGCAGTATAACTTGTGCCTGAATGAAGTTTGTGTAACATATCTATTTTCTCCTTAAGGCACTTCCCAGCCTTTCTGTGCATATGAACACTGGCCAGCACCTCAGCACTATGCTCAGGAGCCACTTTAAACAGGGAAACTGCCCATTACAAGCACAAAAATGTGAAAAACCTAGCCCCAAGTTGAGCTCAAAGGAACTTCTTTACTTGATGGAGCTGAAACCAGAAGGCAGAGAACTGCCTTTGTGACCTCAAATTGGAATGTGTCTGTGCTGTGTGACTGAAATTACTGGCCACAATGAACATTTCCATGAGTGACTGCAAAAATAACAACAGTTTTCTTTTGAGGAAGGAAATACAGTTTAGTGAGGAAGCGAATTTACAAATATGGAATCTGTGAATAATGAGGGTCATTGTGTGTCCAACACCAGGACACTCTGGCCTTAGAAGTCTTCACTAGGGCACATTGCACAGACCTCAACCTATTCGTGCAGTGCTAACAATGCTGGAGGGTGGGGCTCCTCTTGGCCTCTGTAAAATAGAAACATGAAGAACAATTTATTTGTGATTTAAAATCCTCTAGGGCTTCTCAGCATACTCACCAAGATCCACGACTTCAAATTCTTCTTGAAACTATGGTGACCTGAGAAATGTATGAAGCTCCTTCAAGCAGAAGAAGAATATAGGGGAAAATCTTACCTTAATTTCTTAGTAAATAATAATATTGTATTCTGAATGAAACATAAAACACAGAGTTGACAAAATAGGGCCTAGGAGAGTGTCCCTGGTGGAGGATGAAAGCACAGATTCTAAGGAGGAAAGCCTCCCAGCCTCTCCCTGCACCTGCTCCTGGGCTCACCCCTGCACTGGGTGGGTCCTGAGCGCCCCCTGGTGTCCTGAGTCCCTTGCAGCCCAGCCCCTCCTGTCTGCCTGTGGGAAGTTTTTGTCGGGGCTCACACTGACTTCCCCTCACTGTGTCTCGCACAGTAATAGACGGCCGTGTCCTCGCCTGTCAGGCTGTTCAGCGTCAGATAAACTTGGCTCTTTGAGGTGTCCTTGGTGATGCTGGCTCGGGACTTCAGGGCTGGGTTGTAGTTTGCACTTCCACTACTAGCTATAACACCAACATATTCCAGCCCTTTTCCTGGAGCCTGGCAGACCCAGCCTACACCGTAACTGCTCAAAGAGAATCCAGAGACAGTGCAGGTGAGGGACAGGGTCTGCGAGGGCTTCACCAGGCCAGGTCCTGACTCCTTCAGTTGCACCTGGGACAGGACACCTGTGGACAGAGAGAAACACAGTAAGTCATGCGGTCAGACTCAGTGTCCCCATATCTTCATGTGTGAGTCCTTGATTCACTCACATGTAGGAGCGGCCACCAGAAAGAGGAAGAACCACAGGTGACTCATGTTCTTGCAGATGAGATTCACGACTCCCTGAAAATATTTTCAGGGTGAGGAGGAACCTGAATTTAAGTGACTGTTTACACCTTGTGACCTAAGTGGAAATTTGCATGTGGCAGTTGCCTTTCTACAAAAAGGAGAAGGAAACTAGGAGAGGTCCTAGTCTCTTGGGCTCCCCCTGGGAGGAAGATGCTGACCCTGCCTTCAGGGAACTCAGTCTTTTTCTGTTGTTTCTTTCCTAACATAGTTGATATGACCATCAGAGCCCTAATCCTGCTTTTTCCCTGTGCACAACTGAGTGTCTGCAAGAACAACATGAGCCCCAGGACTCAGGGTGTGCACACTGAGGAATGTCCAGCCCTTCACCTGACCACAAACAGACAGTCAGTGGAAGCTGCCCAGCACTCTGTATGTTGGGCCACTAACTGGTCTTGGTGGACACACTCACACGTTCCAGAACTATCTGTTTCTTGTTGTCCTGCCACTGATAGTGAATTTTGAAGTCAGTGAAAATGATTTCCCCCATGTTGGGTGGAAGAACATGTGTGATTCTGGGAAATTCACCTTCATATTGACTGGCTTGAAAAGTGGATGAGATCCACATGGTCAGAGGGAAGCTCCCACCTCAGGAAGCAGGTTCCCTTGAAAACTGTAGATGTGAGTTGCTTTCCTGAGTGCCTGTGTCATTGAACCCTGGGGCTGTGTCTGAGATCACATGAGTAAGTAGTGGTGGAGAGCAGAGCACAGCTCCATCGTTTCTTGCTCTGTGACTTGGGGATGTGGCCTCTCCCTTCTGCATTTCAGTGTGAAAGTATATATTGTGGATCACAGGTAATTTCATTGTGAACTTTATAGTGGGGCAACAGAGGTGTTAAGTGTTGTCATCAGCGTCATCAGCGGTCTCACCTCTGCTGGGATCCAGCACAGACCTATGTGAGCACTCATCTCTGACAGACAACTTTGTCCATGTAACAGTTGCTTTGGTCCTGCCCTGAGATGTCCCACCTGTGGGTCTGGGCTGGTGAACTCTCCCTCAGGCCAGTGACCTCGCCTGTACATTGATTGATTTGGAACCAGTTGTCTCTGAAAAGCCCTTTCCTTGATATCATTTCATGAACAGAGCCCCGCCTGCGCCATATTACTTCAGTATTTTCAGTGATATTACTAAAGTAAATAACTACTGAGTTGCTGGTCTGATTGTAGATAAAAGGAGAGTCAACCAAAGTGTGATGATCCAGAAAAACAGGACACGTCTGGATCCTCTGGTTGAGATCTGGAACAGTGAACTGATATGCTCAGGGCAGTGGAGAGGAACAGAAAAGATCAAAAATCCAGAACCAGGTGAGCCTGTGACTCACGAGAGGTTTCTGGGCCTGAATTTGAATAGATGCAGAAGGATCTGTCCTGGCCTTGATGAGCTGGTCATCCCGAGTAAATTGATATAAATTTATATTCATGTGGAGGGAAATATAATAGTTGAATATTTGTTTCAGTGGGTGGGAATAAGTTGATAGGGTCCAATCACTCTGAGAAAAGAAAAAAAAACCTGATAGGTCACCAGCATGAGAAAGCGTTTTGTCATCTGTGGAGGCAATTGCAGACAATCATGTCTGGAGACTAGATCATGTTACAACGCTGAAGGTAATCTCTGTTGAAAATGACCAATATGTGATGGTAAATAGATGGTGCGATTTTAAGTGAGAAGATTTTGAAGGTTCCTAGTGATGATTGTACCGGGAGGGTCCAACCATTGTGATGAGAAGGAGAAGGAACAGATGGTGCTGGGCTTCCTGTTGAGGAGACAGGCAAGGTCCATCTGATAGCTTCTGTATTTCCCCGTGTAGAGGGATGAGAGTATAAGCTGAGAATGGAGCGGGACTTAGGGCAAGTTGAGGCCTGATGTTTAAGGACAACCTAGTGTCGATGTTTTAATCATCAAGAAAAAATTAGAAGCATGAACTTTACATTGAAAAAGAGCAGCGTTTCTGAGTAATATTCAGCTCGGTTGAATTTGGTTTTCCTGAATATACAGGATTCAGTGTCCTCACTTGTAATCCTGCAGCTCCACTTTGATGTCCAGTGTCAAACATCAGGGATGTCAATGAAACTCATTCATTTTGTAACAAAGTGGTGCAGAAAGATTAGGAGGCATAAGCTGAGGTTATGGGAATGTGCTATTGAAAAGGTAATTGCCAGTCTCTACTATGAAACAGCAGGAAAAGCAGAAATGATATAAAAAGTATTGCTTTGTTTTCAACCATTGCTTAAAACTAGAGAATAATCCAAGTAACTGAATCACGCACACAGATTCCTCTCAGGTAAAATTTAGGATTAGAAAAGAGTCTAATTGAAGAAATCTTACGCTTCCCATGAAGAATGAGTGTCTCTGTGGACATGTGACATAGTTCGAGTCAGCAAGGCAGGAGGGAGGGACTGTCGGGGCATTCCTGCTCCTTCAGAAGGTCATCTCAGAAGAAACGTCCCCTCTCTTCACGCAGCCGATCATCGCATGTGACAGAGGCTTTGGAGTCAGCTGTCTCGTGTCCATCCATCAAGTCCCTCACTGTTCAGGCCGTGAAAAGTGCTTCTGCTTCACTTTCCATTGAAATAGCCACAACTAGTCATGGGAAATCAAGGAAAAATATGGAAAATTAGCCCAAGGGAAAGCCAGAGATTGGAAGAAAAATATTTTCACAGGACATCTGACATATCTATTCCAAAAATACACAAAAGAAGTGTTAAATTCAACAATAAGAAGCAAACACGAAAATTTAAAAATAGGACAAAGCCCTTATCAGATACTTCACTAAGCAAGATACACAGATGAGAAATAAGGATATGAAGAGAACATGCATCACAGGGAAATGCAAGTTAAAAAAATGTTGCACCACCACAAACTTAATAGAAATGACAGCATCCAGAGCCCAAGATCATCAAATGCTGATGAGGATGTGGGGCAACAGGAACCGTCATTCATTGCTGGTGGGAATGCAAAATGGTGCGTCCATGTTGGAAGACAGTTTGGCAGTTTTTTACAAAACTAAACATGCTTTTACCGTATTATGTGACAATCCCAACCTTGTATTTACTCAAAGGATAATAAAATTCATGTCCTGACAAACACACGCACAGGGATGATTGTAGAAGCTTTATTCCTATTTGCCAAAACTTGGAAACAGCTAAGAGGTCTTTCAGTAGTTGATTGGATAGTAAACTGTGACACATGCACACAATATGCTCTTAAATGTCACATAGATTTGGAAGAAGCATCAAAGGATGTGATGGCCTTGCAAAGGAGAGATGCCAGAAGCAACCAACTGAGGAGATTATTTCAAGAATGTGAACGTGGGCAGTGAGGACTAAGGCTGTGAAGAGATTGGGCAGAATGAGACAGAGACAAGGCAGACTGGGATTGAAATCCCATAATGTTATGTACCAGTTGGAGCTTTCCTTAGAATTGATGGTTTAGATCCAAAAATAGAATGAGGACATTTGATTGATTTCATATTTGTAGTTTTCGTGGTTAATGCTGTAAGTGTACAATGAAGTTGACTGGTCCCCTTAGAGAGTGTGAGTGAGTGTAAAGAAAAGGCATAATGTCATTTTGAATGTGCGGACTAGACATGTACTCATTGTGATACAGAATCTCTGTCCTGAACATCTTCTCAGGTAGAGCACTTATCTCATGTCCTTTTGCTGTTCATTAACTTATCTCTAATCAGTTTTTAAGCTGAGGATCCTTCTCTCCATCTTGATTTCCTGCTGTTCCTGCACTTTCAGGCTTACAGATAATTCCTTGTGTATTTCTGCTTTGGTCACTGAGAACATTGGTGACATTGGTGTGACCAGCCCTGTAAGCCAATTCTCTGACCACTGACTCCAGCCTCCCCAAGACGTGTCCAACATGATGCTCTGCAGCTCTTGGGGTTGTCTGGATGCCCTCAGCATAATATGTGTCAGTCGTTAGAGTTGTCCTGATAGGAGCAGTCAGCTGTGACTGTGACTGCCTTTGACACAAGCATGGCTTGCAGTAGACAGAACATACATTCCCTAGAATCGTATGTGTGTAGAACACATGTGCTGAGCAGGGTGACTGTGCCAGCTTCAGCACACATGAGCATAACCAGCCCTGGGGTGCTCATGGGTGGGTGGATTCATGCGACGGATATGAGTGGATGAGGCTGGGATGTGTTTGTGCCCAAACATTGTGAAGATTGCACACTGCACCTGGCACTGAAGGAATAGCTTAGAATAAGTGTGCAGAGGTCCGACATCATGGATCTCAGTTCCTAGGTCAGATTTAGTGAGAATTTTGACAGTAGAAAAGAGAGGCTGATGTTGGGATGAGCTTCTGTGGGACGCTTGAAGGAGAGCAGGTGTTGGGCAGGGATCAGAATTCCATGTGGCTGGTTCTCATTATCCACATGGATTCTCCATGTGGAAGCTCAGAGACACATCTTAGAACTCATCCTCCAGCTCAGCTTTCAGAGACCACACACAGAATACAAGCAGCAGGCATCCGACAGGATTCCCTCTTTGTGCTTGTCTTCCTTCCTGTTTCATGGGAAAATGTGAGAGCTGTGTGAGGTTCCTGGGCTCAATGCTCCTCTAGTCAGGAGACTGAAGTTCAGCCACAGATGTTATCAAATCCCTGACATCAAAGGCCAGCCATGAAGGTGAGAATCAAGACGTTAATCTGCCCCAAAGCGGACAGAGATTCTCATGGGGCAGCCATGGTGGGGCTTATCATCCTCACGGGGGGACAGTCTGTGAATTTGTGCATGAAGAGAACGTGAGCTCACTACATAGATTCATGGTCTGTGCATGTGTCTGGGGGAAATCTTCCCTAATCCAGCAATCATGACAATTCTAGGAGGTTTTATCAACAAGAAGAAGCAGGTCTTACAGGAACATATTGAAAATAAGGACCCTCCTGAGTGGTCAAATCATATTTGTACACAAAGTGTCCCTTCCTCCTTTTTCCTTCAGTGAGAATGTGAGAAATTAAAGGCACAGAGAGAAAAAAAATTGAGCCAGATGCAACTGCAAGGCAGAAGAGGAGAGAAAAGCTCTGGGCCCAGTAGCAAGCCCCTCCCCATTCCCTCTCTGCACCTGCTCCTGACCTCAGCCCTTGTGTTCCATGGTTCTGAGCTCTGACCAATGGTCTTCATGAACTCGGGCGTTCCTGAGCGCCCCCTGCTTGTCCTGAGAATGCCCTGAATCCCTGCCCCTTGTGTGTCCTTGCAGGGAGGTTTGTGTCTGGGCTCATGCTGACTTCCATTCACTGTGTGTATTGCACAGTAATACACGGCCATGTTCTCAGCAGGCAGGGAGCTAAGCTTCAGGGACCTCTGGTCCCCCGACTTGTCTCTGGAGAGGGAGGTGTGGCTGTTGAAGGATGGGCTGTAGCAAGTGTTCCCTTCAGAACAGATGTGTTCCATCCACTGTGGCTTTTCCCCTTGGAGATGGTGGATCCAGCTGCAGAAGTAACCACTGGTTGTGATGGAGAATCCAGAGAGAGCAGAGATGAGAGAGAGGGTCTGTGAGGGCTTCACCCGTCCCGGGGCCCACCTCCTGCAGCTGTACCTGGGACAGGACACCTGGGGACAAGGAGAATCAGTCCCTGTCAGTCACATGCAGTCACAGCCATCTCCATAGACCCAGGTCTGACATCTGTCACACTCACCTTTGGGAGCCATCACCAGACAGAGGAGAAGACTCAACAGTCTCATCTTCTTATAGAGCACAGCCCACCTCCCCCAGAGACCTCGGCCCTGTCTGAGGTGAGAGCTGTGAGCTCCCACAGTCCTCGAGTGGATTTTACTATACAGCTTGAAGAGGAATTTGCATATTGAGAGCCTGGTCCTTTTAGGTGGGCAGGGACTGAGGTCAGGATCCCCCTGGTCCTTCCAACCCCTCTGAGGAATGTCCTTTCTCTTAACATCTCAGACTGTATGTCTGGGATGGCCGAGCCCATGTATTATGAGACATTTTGGATACATGTCAAGGATTCTTCCACCTTTCTGAGCCCAGAGCCACCTTTCTTCAATTCCTCCTCTGTCCTGTCCTTCCCCGGTCTCAGCCCAACTCTCCCTCATCTACTCAGCACTGGATCCTCAGGGCTGAGCCCAGCACTCTTCCTTCCTCCTTTCCCTGTACCCTCTCCTGTGATGTGGTTCTCATCATGCTCAGAGCTTGTTACATTATTTCATTGCATTGATTACATTACAGTCATGTTCCACTTAATGATGGAGATGTGTTTTGAGCAAGGCCTCATCAGGTGAGCTTGTCATTATGCAAACATCATAGAGCCTACTTACACAAGCCAAATTGTATAGCTTACCACACACCTAGGCTATATGGTTCTAATCTTACGGGACCACTGTCTTATATGCGGTCCATTGTTGACGGAAATGATATAATGTGGCACCTGTCTGTAGTTACAGGCGAGACTTGTGCTCCACCATCACCTGCGTTTGTGATTTGAGTGGTTGTTATACGGTGTCAAGCTGATGGGGCCTTAGGTATTTCATTCTATCACACATCTGAAAGCCATCTTTATTTCTTTACACCCTGTCCACTCTCAGGCCATGCCCTCTCAGTTCTTATTTGTTTTCCATGGACCATGATTTTCATCCACTCCCAACATGCCCAAGTTTATCCCGGGCACCACAACCCAGTTCCCAAGGGCTGAGGTGACATCAAGCACAGCAATATAAATGTTTGAGGGCATCTGGAGGAGTTTTCATCTGGAGAAGTTTTATACTGCACCCCAGACAGGACAGAAATTCAACTCTGCAGGTACTCAGAGACCTTGGATTCTGATGAAAGACTCCTGTGGAGACAAATACAAAGAAGGTCAGACAATCATCAAGAATGAGTCAAGATTCAGAACTTTCAGTGAGATGGATAAGCCAGAACACAGAGCATCAGAAATCAGCAGGCAACAGGTGGTTGGGAAGCAAATACTGGACAAGGGCAGAACTCCAGAGCTCATGCTGAAGGACCCCTACATCATGAAACAGAGACTGGATGAAAATGGGGGTCTGTGCCTCACTCCAACAACTCATTCTCAATATTTAGAGAGGAGCATAGACACCCTGTGTTCAAAGCTCCCTTCCACACAGACTCAAGTGCATCCAAAATGTGAGAAATTATAACCAATTTCAGCGTTTTCCCTTTTGCTCTAAAGGGAGTCCCCTAATGGATCCTTAGGGATATCACCCTTGCATTTAGTCCCCTCAGGTCATCACTGATTCCCCCGTTCTGAAATTGAATTCATATTAGTCATCTTTCAGCAGTAATAGAGTCTCTTCTTATTCAGTCTTTAACCCCGTTTGTCATTCACATTAAGCCCCATTCCTCCCCTTCCTCTCAAACTTAGAACCTTGTATTCAGCCTCCCAAGGGCCCATCTTCCCCTCATTCTCTACTTAACTCTAATCTGTATTATTATCTCTGCATGAGAAATGGGGGCATTCAAGTAGACTCAGGTTCACACCAGGGCCTCCTTGGGCCAATGTTTGCTGGGGCGTTGAATCACCGGATAATAACTTATTTTCCCATAAAAACTTGTTATTCCTCACCACAGTGAAGAGGATAGCTCGCAGCACAGTCTCCTGTGAGCCTGTCTAACGAACACAGAGCAGGATGGTTCTAACAGTGTGGGCTGTGACAGCATTAGGTGTCCTGGTAATTCCAGAAAACCCAATGGCTCATAAAGCTGCTTTCTGCAGGACTGACTGAGCAATCTTCACCTCACATACTTGAGTGGCTGCCAAATTGTCCAGATCAACATCTTCCATGACGTCTACTGTTGCTATTGTGTACTAACTATTTTCATCGCTCTGGTCAACATTGTCCTTCTAAAGTGTAAATAAGATGATTTTCTCTCTCTGCACATAAACTTCCTACTGGGTAAAATGCAAATGTCCTTACTGTGAGCTCCCGGGTCCTCCCTGAATTATGAAGAGGAAACACCTTGGGCTCTGGACTTGGACCATCTGGGGTTGTTTCCAGCATTTACCACCTACAGTGTGACCTCTGTCCTGTCACTTAATCAAGTGTGCCATGTTCTCCTCATGTGTGAAATGGGGAAATAGGATTCCATGTGAGGAAATAGGATTCCTATCTGTTCCAGTTGTCAATCGCTGCACAAGACGTTGACACAACTACTGGCAGGTTAGAACAACAAGAGTCCCTTGCACTGATCTCCACTCTGTGGTCTGAACAGGGCTTGGAAGAGCAGGCCCATTACTACCCATGAAGTGCTCTCTGGAGGTGCTGAAAGCATGTCTGCAGGATCTGTTCCAAAGGAGCGTTCACAGGTCTGGCAGCTGGTCTTGACTGCTGGCTGGCTGCTCAGCCAGGACTGAGAGCTGGACCTTGAATCCACCCCGGTGTGGACCTATCTTGTGCATCTGGATTCCTCCCAGCCAGGTCACTGGGTCAGCTGAGTGTTCTCACCGTAACGATTATCACTGAGGGCAGTTTCTTACAAACCTCAATGTTTTTATTATAAGATCCAGCAATCATAGCTTTAGGTAATTATCTAATTAAATTGAAAACTTATGTCCACAAAATATAAGTAATTATAGTACCTTCATTAATAACTATCAAAATCTGGATTCCACAAAATGTTATTCCATGGGTGAATGGACAATCTGTGTTATATCTAACCAATGAAATTCTATTCAGGAGTTTAAAAAATGAGCTATAAAACTATGAAAGCACAAGAGTAAAATTTAAATGCAAATTAAATGAAATAAATCAATAAAATAAATGAGTACTTAATAAAATACATATACGTTTATTTATAAATATATGTTTGTCAATTTATTTATAAATACAAAAGAAATATTTCATAATAACTGGCAAATTGTGAGCTCCCACAACCCAAGAATGGATTTTACACTAGAGCTTGAAGAGAAATTTGCATGTGGGGAACTCAGCCATTGTGAGTGGAAAGGAGTTGAAGCTCACCCTAGTCCTTCTACAGCCCCTATGGGTGTCTCTACGCTTGTACTTATGTTCTGTGTAAGCCAGAGTATGGAAAGTACTGGTAATTTGGTATTTGAGAATCCTTAGAGACAAGTCCCTGGAGACTGTACACCTGCGAGGGGAGACCCCTGAGAACTTGGAGGAGGAGGAGGCTGCACAGTCGTCAGCTGACCCAGGTGAGGACGCTCTGCAGGGTCACCTGGGGGACAAGGCAGCAGAGCAGGATGAGAATAGCGCCACCTCCCTCTACACAGAGATGTTTGTACACTTATCACATGCTCACCACCAATCCAGGGGCCCCAGCTGTCAGACAACCATTCCCGTCCACTTCCCTTCTCCTTTACCTCGTGTCTAAAGTACTGGATATTCAAAGTTTGTGAGGCAGCAGCTACATGTGAAAATTGCGTTGATTTGAGACCAAGCTGGGTCTACCCCAGTGTCTATGATAATTGAGAACAGCTTTCCTGGCTCACTTAACTGGAGTGAGCTCTTCTTCCCTGAATCACCTTCACCACCAGGGATGTTCAAGTGCTGCCATGAACTTGGATTTGCTCATGTCAACGTATCCTGCAGTTTGTTTTTGGGACAAGATTGACATTTGTGCTGGAGGTAATCATTCCTATCATCATTGAAATGGCTTTCAGCCTCTAATCTTGCTATGAGGGCTGCTGGGAGCCAGATTTTCCTTACTGAAGGCCGCAGTCATCCTGGGGCTATGGGTTCCCGCCTGGCACATGCCAAGTGCAGCCTCTGTTATTGAGCAAGGTTTGAATCATGAACAACTTCTTTTAAAGAATGAAAACTGGTTTAAGCAGGCCTGTTTCACTGGGGCTGAAAGACGGAATAAGTGGGTTGCATGTTGCTCGGGTGGCCCTGAGTGCCTCCTATTGGGGCTAAGTGCCCCCTGCAGCCCAGCCGGTGCTGTCTCCCTGCAGGGAGGTTTGTGTCTGGGCTCCCACTGAGCTCCCCTCACTGTGTGTCTTGCACTGTGATACACGGCCGTGTCCTCGACTCTCAGATTGTTCATCTGCAGACACAGTGTGTTCTTGGTGCTGTCTCTGTAGAGGATGAAGCTGCCCTTCACAGAGTCTGCATGGTATGTGTTAAACATACTACTAAAGGTTGAGACCCACTGAAGTCTCTTTCGTAGATCCTGGTGGATCCAGCCCATCCAGTAGCTACTGATGGTGAACCAGAGGCTGGACAAGAGAGAGTCTGAGCCCCCCAGGCTGCCCCAAGCCTCCCCCAGGACTCCACCAGCTGCACCTCACACTGGACACCTGCAAACACAAAGACATCTTGGTCAGAAACTCACACATCCGCTGCTTCTCTCACTCACATAATCTCCCGTAGTTAATATTGAACTTTCTCCATTGTTTACCTTTTAAAATAGTAACAAGGAAAACCCAGCTCAGTCCAAACTCCACGGTGAGTGCTCTGTATTTGATTCCAATCACCGAATAGCAAAACTTGGGAATTCTGGGGCTGGGGCTCCTCTCCCAGAGACTCAGGGTCTGTGCTGGGCTCGTTCTCATCAGAAGAGAGAGGGCCCTATTTGCATGTCCTCTATCAATAAAGAAAGCTCTGTTTTAGGCACCTTAAGAGAGGTGCCCCAGAGCAGAAGTGAATGTCTTGGGGCAGTTTGGTGGCAATGAGGACTTTTTAGAAAATATGATAATTTATTATGAGGTTGCTGTGTTATAAACACTTAGCACTCATTATCTTACTCATTTTTACATATACCCACAAAACATATGATGCAGCTCTCAATTTTACTTCCATTTTACAGATGAAAAACTACGAACAAAACTGTAGACAGTTTGTGTGATGTGTTTGAGAGCACATATGAGGTAAGCGTGAGCCCTTTATCTAGGATTTTGCTCCTGCCTGGACCCAGCTGCTCTCTTGAACCAGCTCCACGACAGAGCTGAACTTGCCAGAGAGATTTGCTTAACCCCCTTCTTGTGATGAGAATATGTCAGTTTTGCTGCATTCTAGTGTTTGTTGAAAGAATGTAGGGAGGACCAGTTTTCGCATAGGTGTATTTCCAGGAGTCTCTGACATATCTTGTGTCAGTATATATGACTCTGTCAACCTTTCCCTACTAATTATCAATTTATTTTTAGTAGTTATAGGGAACCATGATTAACGTATAATAACCCACACATATGTCAATTGTACAATTTGTTAAGCATTGACATATGTGCACACTTCTGAACGATCATCATAATCAAGTTTGTGAAGGAATCCATCACCAGGAAAAGTCTCTCTTTGGTCCTCTGTAATTCCTCCTCCCACTTCCTCCCTTAACCCAACAAGTAGACACCAACTCCTGATGTTTGTGTTATTTTAGGTTAGTTTTCCTTTACTAAAATGTATGTAAATGGACCGTATAGTGTGTGCCTTATTTGTATTTTTTCACTCAATATCATTGTTTGTGAAAACAAACACTTTGCTGTGTATCAAGCATTCACAGACTGTAATGAGGAGAAGTACTCCAAGAATGATTGTATGACAATGCATTTGTCTGTTAAGCTTCTGATTGATATTTGGATTGTTTCCAGATTCTGACATAACAAATATAATGGATCCTCAGCTGTGGGCTGTACACGGCTGAAGACAACATTGTTCCTCCTCATAGTAGGACAACGACAACTATGCCGGAAAACTGCAATGGAGTGAACTGTCTTCAGTACATCAGATAATTGAAGTTATATTTCAAACAAAACTGAAATCTGGAGACAAACAAGTAGTTTACAAGAGAAACAGTATGGGAATAATAGCTTATCTGGGGCAGAGAGTGCCAGATGGCTTATAAACGAGAACAAGTATAACGGAGAAATACTTAACGGATTTCTTGAAGTGGAGTGTGGTGAAGTTGCTGTAGTGGGAAATTTTCAGGACATAGAATTAGGGAGACTTCTATTCCCTTTAAATAGTTTACCTCCAGGATTCAGGACGCATCCTAAAGAGCTCCTTCCCCAAGATAGTTCTGTCTGGGAGAGAGGAAAGACACCTACCTCTGACGTGTATCCAGATCCACCTCACTGATCACCTCTAAATACTAAGTAATTAAACTGCAGAGAGAAACCCACCAAAACCATTACTTTAAGACCCTAGTGGAAACCAATAGGAACTGGGAGAGGAACAGAGGAAACAACCACAGAGGGAATTTTAGCTCAGTCTATGGCGTGATTTCTCATCCTTTTTACAGAGCAACAGAGTTAAGTTCAAATTCCAACGTAAGTTTTTTTAACATGTCTTTCATGGGCTAGGCTTTTGTGTCATCATATTTGTTTCTGACACTTCATTTTTCTTCTGAAACACATTTTACTCTGTGGATTCCCCTTTCAGTACCACTTTAGGCCTCTGCCCTCGTTGTTGAGATTGGTTATTGAGCCTCACTCTGTGTCTGCACTTGCTGGGGGATCTGATAAGAGTGATTAGGGCTCCAGCCCATGGGCCTCAGGGTCTAGGAGACATTCAGTGACAATTTAGAAATAGAAAACAGAGGGAGATTGTGGGTGGGTTTCTGTGGGATACTGGAGGGAAGCAGAGAGTGGGCAGGACCAGGACTGGGTCCAGCTGGTTCCCATGTTCCAGGTCGATCCCCTGTGGAGGCTGAGAGATGTGGCCCCAGGGCTGCTGTCAGAGGCCCACCCAGAACATGGCCCAGCAAATGTGTGGTGGGTTTTCATCCCTCTGCTTATCCTCATGCTGGTTTCCTGGGGAAACCAGAGGGCTGCATCCCACTAGGGAGGTTGCTTTTCCATCCAGGAGACTGAGGGACAGCTACAGAAGGGGTCGATCCCTGATCCTCAGGGTCCATCCAAGTGGATAAAGAGCCGGATCTTAAACTGTAGCAGGGAGAACAGAGAACCCCATGGGCCAGATGTCCTAGGGGGATGCTCACAACCTGTGCAGTCAATGTGTGCCTGTCTGAGGGGAGAGAAGATGAGCTCAGCACGCAGGTGCCTGGACTGTGCTGGTGTTTCCCAGGGATGATGACAACCCTCAGTGTGTTGTCTTTGTCAAGATAGAAAAAACAGGATCCATAGGAAGGTGAAGGAGAGGTTGCTAGTCCCTGGTGATATGTCATCTGCAACAGACTATGTTACTTCCTTGTTTATTGGCTGCACTGAGAACATGAGAAATTACAGACAGAAGAAGAAACTGACATGTCCCTGAGGGCAGCTGAGACCTTGGAGAGGAAGTCCTTGATCCCACAGGAAATCCCATCCCCACCCTCTGCACCTGCCCCTGCGTCCCATCTCTATGTTTAGTGGGTCCTGTGTGCCCCCTGGTGTTCTGACAAAATCTGCAGCCCAGCCCCTCCTGTCTCCCTGCAGGGAGGTTTGTGTCTGGGCTCACACTCACTTCCCCTCACTGTGTGCATCGTAATACTCAGCTCTTGCACAGTAATACACGGCCGTGTCCCTGGTGGTCACGGAGCTCAGCTGCAGGGAGAACTGGTTCTTGGACGTGTCTCTGGAGATGGAGGTGCGGCTCTTGAGGGATGGGCTGTAGTTAGTGCTACCACTATAAGCTATGCTCCCCATCCACTCCAGCCCCTTCCCTGGGGGCTGGCAATCCAGCTCCAGTAGTAATAGCTGCTGCTTGTCATGGAGGCTCCAGTGACAGTGCAGGTGAGGGAGAGGGTCTGTGAGGGCTTCACCAGTCCTGGGCCCGACTCCTGCAGCTGCACCTGGGACAGGACTCCTGGGGACAAGGAGAATCAGTCCTGTCAGTCGTGTGAAGTCATAAACATCCCCAGAGACCCAGGTCTGACATCTGAGACACTCACCTTGGGGAGCCATCACCAGGCAAAGGAGAAGGCACAAGAGTCTCATCTTCTTCCAGACCAGAGCTCCGCCTTCCCCAGAGACCTCAGCCCTGTCTGAACAGAGAGCTGTGAGCTCCCACAGCCCAAGAGTGGATTTTATCCTCGAGCTTGAAGAGAAATTTGCATGTGGGGAGCCCAGTCCTTATAAGTTGGGGCGACTGAGATCAGAGTGCACAGACCTTCCAGGGAATCTGTGGGCATCTCTCTCTTGATTGTAGGTGTGTCTTGAGTCTAGGATGGGAAGACATTTGGGATTTGAGGCTTGTGTTAAACAGATTTCAGGACTCTCTGCTTTTCTGAACCCAAAGCTGCCTTCTGTCAGGCCTCTTCCCCTCCATCACTGCTGTAGCCTCAGCCTAAATATCAACCATACCCTGAGGATCTGGGTTTTGACTCCTCCATGCTGAGCCCAGGTCAGCTTTTTTCGTCTTTCCCTGTAATCTCTTGTGTGGTGCAGTTCTCATCAGGCTGAGAGTTTATTACCTTGTTATATTGTTGTATTACATGAGTTGCAGCTGGGCCTTGTGCTCTATTCATATTGTGCACTTGTGATTGGAAAACATGTTATATGTTGAAAACTTCAGGTGGAACGCAGGTATCCTCAATGCATCACTCAGCTGAAACCCAGCATGTCTTCTTGACACACTCAATGGGATATGCTCCACCCAGGGTCAACATTTATTTGCCCTTAGCCACACGAGCAGGAATGTGAAACCCCAGCTCCCTCATCTCAGGGGTGGAAACTCTGAGCCCTGTTCATCCCGAGTCCCTCTGCAGGGCAGGCGGAGGCTCCCCTCTGTGGGATTGTAGACGTGACACCTGTGCTCATCTCCTTCTATTCCCCTTACCTGTTGACTTCACATCCTTGACTGTTTCTACGGGCAATGTCTTAATAAATTGCTTGTATAATAATCCATTTCTTTGATTCTGCAACTCAGAGTCCTCCCTTGATGCAAGGCTATTAACACAGGGACTGGATATGGGTGGGAGGGAATTGTTTCATAGAAAACCTTCGTAACAATGATTTTGACACAGCACACAGTCCTTCAGTAGCCAGGCAAGGAGGGGATGGTATTTAAACAACCTTTGCCTTGTCAAAAATGAATGGGGGCTACCCCGGAAGGTACTGGAATATAACATTGGGTGTCTAGTTCTAACAAGAAATTGCACAGGTAATATTCATAGTCCTGAAAGGCAGAGGCTGAGCTAGATGTGTGACTCCAAACACACATGCAAGTGTATTTAGGAATCATGACAAAGACATTTCAGGGGTTTGGCATCATGGTTAACCAGCTCATCAAAATCATAGAAATACACCAAGATATCCACAATTATTACCTTTTTGAAAGTCATATTTTCATACAGCAACAGATATATTACTGCTAACTTTTGAAAATATGTATATATATATATATATATATATATATATATATATATATATCATTGTAAAAACAAAAAGGAGAGCTCTCAAAACCCTCTTCCCCTCATGTCAAACACTGTCACATTAATTATCGCTGAGTAGCTATATTTTCTTTATAGGAAGCTGAGAAAGGCCTCCTTTAAAGTTGGAGGCTGTGTAATCTTGTCTAAGGCTCTGTGACCACTCTTCCTTTAAGACCACCCTCAAGATATGCCAGAAGACCGTAACCAATTTCATCAGAAAGAATCACACTTTGAACTGGAGAAGAAATAAAAATAGAACCAAGGACTAATGAAAACTGAGCATCTTCCTAATTTTCAATTGATGATGGCAAGCAGTAATTGTCTAATTTTCTCAGTATGTGCTGTTAGATAAGAAATTGGGGCTCAGAGATAGGTGAGTAGAGGTGGGCCCAAGTCATTGATTTACTTGTTGAAAGGAAACTGAAAACTCCAACAGCTGCCCCCTAACTCCCCAGTTTCCCTCTGCACCTGCACATCAGTCTGGGACCTGTGGCCAGCAGGACCAGAGAGACCCCTACAGAACAGACCCGTCTCCCAAGGGTTCCTGCAGTTTCCTCTTCTTAGTGTTCTCGGATCCTTCGTCCCAGGACGTCCTGAGCTCTGGGATGTTCAGGAACAAGAGCTCTGTCCTGCTGTGTCCTTATCACTGTCCCTCTACTTTAATGTGTATGGCTTCTTCAAATCTCATGCCATGCAATCCGTCTGCCAACCAGGAGCATCCTTGTGTCCATCATCTGTGGTCCTCCTTCAGGTAATTCTCTGTCCTTCCCTGAGGATTTATCAATGAGTTTGCTGTTCTTTGGTCAACAATACTCATTATAATTGGTGATGCCTAAAGATCCGACGTAGACAGAATTTCCCAGACTCTAGCCATCAATTACCTTGATTTCATTCTCTAAATGGCTGTGACATCTATTCCATCTCAGCCGCTCAACTCTATAGTCCTACGTTCAAAATTGTGATTTTCATTAATTGAACTGAATATGTATCTATCTATCATCTACCCATCTACTTATAGAAAAATCCACTGTGCATAGTCACTGAAAAATGACCACCCTAAGACTGACCAGATTACGCAGTTTTCAAACAAAACTTTTCTATTAGAATTTTCTTAATGATTGTATATAAGCAAGATCATTAGCCTTTTATGGAAGTAGAATATAAATATGATAAGCAAAAACAGTCATGTAACCAAGACCACAATCAAGTTAGTGGACACTTCCATCAGCCTGAAGAAATACATCATTTCCACATTTCCACTTCTCGTCAATCCCATTTCAATGCCACAGCCCTTGGCACACACTGATTGTCCTGACGCCCCTTGAGTCTTGCAGATTCCATGGTCTATGCATGGAAACATACAGCGTGTGGACTTTGGAGTTGGGTTCATTCATGTAGGGCCCTGCATGTGAGATCCATCCATGTTCTTGCATGTGCTGCTTTTTTCTCCTTTTAACTACTAAATAGCAATCCATTGTTGGAGGACATCTTGGCTGCTTCTGCTCTGTATTGCTTATAAATAAAGCTGTCATAACCAGCTGAATACAGGTTTCTGTGTGTACACATAATTTGTAAGTTTTTTAAGTTGAGGTACAAATTGACACCACAAATTGGAGACATTTAATGTATATATCTTGGTGAGTTTGGGGATAAGTATACCCCCGTGAACCAATCATCACAACTAATAACATCAATGAAAATATCACCTTCTTAAGTTTCCTCCCTCCTTCTTTTTTTGTGATAAGATTTTTCACAAGACCTATTCTCTTAGAGAAAATTTATGTATAGAGTACAGTATTGTTAACCATACGCATTGAACGTTAGTTCTTATGTCCCTGGTTATATAACAAGAATTGGCATGGGTGGTTCACATCGCATTTGTATGTTAGATCTTATGAGAGAGGGGAAGATTTTCCAAAGTTCAAGTCCCTCTTTGCATTCCCACCAGTGGCACCTTGCCCCATGTCAGTCCCTAAATTATTGGGGGAAATGCTTAGGATGTTTACCCTGTGGTGCAAATCATAGGGAAGCCTGGAGAACACAGTTATAGCTCAGGGAGCTCTTTGTTCATCACTCCTGAACATGCCAGGACACAAGCTCCAGAACTCCTCTCTAGACTCTGGGTTCAGCTAGCATCTATTTTTGGCTGAGGTCCAGGCTTTGATTTTGGGGGTGTGTATCAAAGAGTGCTGTGTGAAGGCATCTGTCAATTAGTGGATCTAGTAATTGGATTCTTCTGGACCTTTCTCATGATCTGTTTTTATTTGATACCATAGATACACTCATATTTATCCAAGACATAATGTGGGTCGACTAGAGTAGGCTAGATTCTATTAAAAAAAACAAAACAACAAAAACATCTAAACAGGTGAAATAGCTTAGATGACAGAGTGACGTAATGCTGTTCACCTTTGAGTAAAGATCCTGGACCTTCCCCATGAGTAGTGGGTGTAAAACTGTTCTTCAGAATAAAAGAGGAGGCTTCTTCTGTGGGAAGCTCCAAATGCTGCTTCTTCTATACAACCCAGAGAAAAATCCTAACACTTGGAGTTACTTAAACTGAAAATCTCAAACCTTCTTATCACACCCAACATATTACTAACCATTTTAATGCAAATATCCCCAAAGATGACAAGGCATTACATCAAAGACCCTCTACATGGGTCTAAAGCTCAAGCGATCATAAGAAATGACTACACAGTTTTAGGGCCCAGTGTAAATCAATAGGAAGGGTCCATTCCTAAAAGTTCAGAATTTAATGACAGTGAGAGCAGACCACTGCACTTCTAAGTAAGGCACAATTCCAGTTTTTGTACTCTTTCTAGTTGAATGGCTTTAAAAGACTCCCATATCTTTAGGTCAATTCTGTAACAGGAAAGTGTCCTCTTTTTTGCTCATGATACCAAATTGGGCTCATCTCACCAGATGTCCTGGTTAGGAATTGTGGAAGTGATGCGTTCCCTAGCTGTCACCCTGAGCCACATAGGCTGCATGGTGCAGACACGTTATCAAGACTTCTTTCCATCCATCAGACTTTGGAAGGAAATAACTCACATTTAATGTCAGTGATTTGCTCTAAGAAGAGAAGAGGAACATGGGGACAACGAGACCACCTTGCAGCATTTACAACGTCCTATTCAATTGCAAAAATTGAGGTATAGCAGGTTGATTCGATGTGTGCAAGTTTTCCTCTTGTTAGCTCACTAAGTGTGCCATCAAATTGGTTGATACTTTTTGGGAATGTAAATGAGTATAAAGAAAATAATACTTTAAAATATTTCTGTAAGAATAATAATCTGCTATTTTTTATTCATTATCCAACTTCTTAAATACACTTAGCTCATTTGTTCTTGCTGTATTTTCAAAATTTTCTCCTAAAGATAGGTCTAGTCATGGATTTCATTCTCAGTCCTCCTTCATGCTTTTTCCAGATCTTTAGCTCAAAAAAATCTGAGTATATTTGAGGAAGAGATATATGGCTAGATCTCTGAATATATGGAAAACGTGAAGATTGGGTGTCCCACGGGGATGCTAACAAAAGTGACCTCAGCAGAGGGGCATTATCTTACTCACGTGGACAGGATGACCATTTCTGCGAATACCAGTCAGCCTCTTTCCTCAGCAGGGACTGTAAATCTGGAAGAATTGCTTCATGAAGCACATGTGGTTCAGACCCAAATCAAATCCTTATTCAGTAAGTGAAAAGTGTTCCTTCCTCATAGTGATGGCATAACGTGAAAATTAGCACCTTTATATTCAGGGACAGAGGGAATATACACGAGAGGAGAGTCAGGGAGAGCAGAACAGGGAGGAGCAGGGAGCGGTTGCCCAAATGGTCACCTGGGGCAGTCACTTCTGCAGCAATGATTCAGCTCTGGGGTGTTCTGTCATCGTGGTGGAGCCACAAGGACACAGTCCACAAAGACCTGGACATCGTCCCACAGAGCTCCTAGCCCACCAGGCTGTCCATCCTCAGCTCTCCCCAAAGCCATAGGTGAGTGAGGCGACACTGACAGTTGGAGCAGAACAAGATCAATTCTGTATTTACATGCAATTTGGGGCAAACTATCATTATATCCAGGCTACTAATGTGAAATTGCATTTCTCAGATGAGTCCAAATGCGGTGGACAGTGGGGGGGTCCTGGTCAATGGAGACTGAGAAAGTCCCCTCAGCCTTTCCCAGGTGCTGCAGGAGCCACAGCCTGACCCACACCTGAGCCCTAGTTATGAAGCCTGAGTCTTGGGATGGAGACCAAAGAAATCATATCCTCCATGTGGGGGAGCAGAAGGAACAAAGTGAGATGGGAGAACAATGCCCAGGGAGGAAGAGAATGGATTAGCAGAAAAAGAACCAGATCAGTTCTGAGTCTGACGTGCACAGCTGCTCATGAGGAGGAGGGTCAGACGTGAAATATATCAGGTTTCACAGGTCACTGACCCGGGCCTAGACTCTCTCTCAGCCGTAATCTGAACAAAAGCCCTTCCTATTCAGGGAAGCCCACTGAGGTCTCTGTTCTGGGTCTGAATGGAAAGAATGGCCAGGTCCCCTGAGCTCCCTCAGGACTCTGATCCTGGTGACCACTGACAGAGCCATTTCTCCCTTCACAGGTGGCAGCCTGCGTTTATGCACGTGATAAACTTTTTATCAGTTTACGCAAACTTTTCTAATTGAGAGATAAGTAGCACAGAAACGTGGATCTAGAGAGACTCCCCGAGAAACTGTTGGAAGAGGAAGCCGCAGACCCTGACAGGAAACCAGCCCTGAACATTCTCTGCACCTGCTCCTGGGGCTGACTCTGTGCCTCGTGGTCTTGAGCGCCCCCTGCAGCCCACGGCCTCCTGTCTCCCTGCAGGGAGGTTTGTGTCTGGGCTCTGACTTCCCCTCATTGTGTCTCTCACACAGTAACACATGGCCGCGACCTCAGATTTCAGACAGTCCATTTGCATATAGATAATGCTTTTGGAATTCTCTATTGTAGATGGGGCATCCCCCTTTCACCTTGCAGTGTATGCTGTTGTGTGACTATTAGCTTGTTTCTAATAACAACACCCACTTCAGTCCTTTTCCTGGAGCCTGACAAATCCAGTTTACATAATTGTCACTGATGCTGAATCCAGACCCTTTGCGGGAGAGTCTCAGACACCCCCCAGGCTGTCTGAGTTTCCCCCCAGACTCCACTACTTGCAACTCACATTGGACACCTGCAAACAGAGAGAAACCTTGCTTAAGAAAAGACTCACATAAACACACAGAGACAGGTCTCCAGTTTCTCCATATTGTTAGAAAGTAAAATGATCAAAGTGAGAGCCCAGCTCAGCCCAAACATCAAGGTGCTTCCTCTGGATTAACTCCTGGAACAAATGGGAACAGCAGAGATGGTGGGGGTAGGGGCTGCTCTCCCAGAGCTGTAGTGACAGGGGCGGGGCTGGGTTTATCAGCACAGGGAGCAACCCATATGCATGTCCTCCTCCCCTTAGGGACAGAGAAGGGGAGTCCCTGGCTGAGGGTCCTCCCTGGACTCAGAGGGGCAAACACACTCTCCAGGAGTGTAGGGTTGTTATAGGTGGCATTTTCTCCACAAGCTGTAGAATTATTGTATTGTTAAACACTATTGAAGTATTTAAAGACGTTTTTAATTTACAAAGATCTATCACATAAGCAACAACTTTCATGGAATTCTATCTCAGAGTGCATCTTCCCTGTGTCTGTGTCAAGGTGTGGATGTCAAGAGAGTTCAATCATCATCTTTAACATCCTGGGCTGGTGGACAGTGGGCACTGCAAAGTGTGATCTTTTGTGTTGTCAAGATGAAAATGGAGCCCATTTTTCTTCTGTGGATGGAGATTCCATCAGAGCAGAGAGAGTGGAGAGAAGGAATATATGCTTAGAAAGTATGTTCACTGCCTGGGAAATTCTCTGGGCTCTGTCTGTTCATCCCTCCCAGCCCTAGTGGCTGAACTGCTTTAATCTCAAGTGACTGTGGGACAACTTTACTGGAATGATTATAAAGCAACACCATAAGGCATTAATATTGCTCAAAACTTATACTGCCATTACCATCCACAATCTTCTGGAAAGTTTGAAAGAATTCCACCCTGGAATTAACATCATGAGCACCTTAAGAAACACTTAAAATGTCTTGGGGATAGATAGTCCCCTGTGGCATTGTGGCCCGCTACTACAAGAGGACATCGGTTATCTCCTTGTGACTTGGTAAGTGGAAAGACCATGCCTTTAGGGATTTTTCATCCAATAATACCCGTACTCTGCAGCATGCAGAAGTGACAAAATACTGAAAAGGATTCATGAATTGTATCCACTCCTGTCACCAACAGAGTAAGAACACCTTTCCAATGCATCTGTTTAGAGGCCTACCTAGGACCTCTCACCAGGAAATTGTGCCTGTTTTGAGAAATATTTAAGAAAAACCTTTCTTTGAATCTCGTTGGATGGACTCTCATGATGTAGCTTTTCATGTTTTTTAAAAAATTATTTATTGTTTTATGTGTGAGGAACATCGACACTGAGCTAACATTTGTGCCAGTCTTTCTCTATTTTCTGTGGCATGTTGCCACAGCATGACTTCATGAGGGGTGCTTGGTCCATGCCCAGGATCTGGGCCTGTGAAGCCTGGGCGGCTGAAGTGGAACATGCAAACTCAACCACTATGCCACCAGGCCTGCTCCTGTCTCATCATTTATTTTAAACAACAAGCAAAGCAGTGAATCTCCAATGACTCAATCCGTGCATTCATGTTATCCAACTCTCTTAACCCAGGTACACACCTCCAACAAATCACCCTAGACTGAGTGGCTTATAAACACAAAATTTATTTTTCACAGTTCTGAGGCAAGGAAGTCCAAGATCAAGGTGCCAGCAGGTTTGATGTCTGGTGAGATCCCTCTTCATAGATGGAAGTGCTTTCACTGTCAGCTCACGTGGCTTAAGGGTTCAAGAGATCTTGTTCAGTCCTAATTATAAGGGAACTAATCCCATCCATCAGGGCTCCACCCTCATGAGCTAAGTACATACCAAAGGCCACATCTCCTAATACCGTCACACTGGGCAGTAGATTTCAACAGATGAATTTTGAGGGGACACAAACATTCAACCATAGCAGCAAATAAAGAATAAGTTCCTAATTCCACACACTTGGAGGGCTACTCCAACAGAGCAACTCAAACTGAGGATTCTCATAGATCCTGGAGAAGCTTCTGATGCGTGGAAGGTGAAAGCTGACCCAAGACCTTCAGAACCAGCTGATGATCTTCGATGGTGGACATCTTCTACCCAAGACATTGGTCCAAGATCTCTGTTTACTTCTATTATTATTTCACTCTTACTAAGCTTGCTTACAAATAGTCATTCTTCTCCTTATCTATAGACTCAAATTGTTTTCTACTCCTCATTGTCCCTTATCTCTTTTTTCATTCATTTTTTAATAATTATTATTTGAGAGAATTATTCAGACTACTTTTTGATGTTTGGCTGTTGATACAGTAAGGCTCATTCCCTCCTCTTCATTTTCTGCCCAAAATGGCAAATATAAAAAATAAACAGTTCTCCCTCCTTTGATGCTGGTGGGATGTCCAAATTGCAGGACCCCTCCTGTGAACAGAAGACTTACTCCTCTCCCAGGACTGACCCACAACAAAATCCCTGAGCCAGTCTCCTTTCCTGGCCAGATCATGCTATTTTTGATGTGCTTAAAAGGGCTGCCTGGCTCTCCACAGACACTTCAATAATGGAGGTGAGAAAAATTTTCATACTCTGTTTATGAGCCTGCACAACCATATCAAGTGTTGGTGGCATCTGCCTGCGTTTGCATGGCGTCAACTGATGTTGGTGCCACAAGTGTGGTTCCAAGTCATTCACCACCATCATTGGGGTCTTTTTAATCTTACTTTGGATTTATAATTCTTCTGTTGCCTGACGTCCGGCCTGCACGTTATGCTCCTGCTTGCTGTGTGACTTGTACACTGAGCTGTGTTGTGCTACATTGTTGAGTTGAACAGAGTCTCGTTTATAGATTTAGCTGACTTAGATCAAAATCTCTGATTAGTACTTGGCATTTAGGGAGTACGTGTAAGAGTAGGAGGCTGTAAGTGACTATGCCTTTCATGCCTGTGAGAAATTTTTCTCCTCTTACAAAATATTTGGAATTCAGAGACTAAAGAGCTAAGCACAGACTCAGATAGCTTCCCTGTGGGAAACAATTATATGGAGAGGAAGGCCCTGACTCTGACAGGCAACTAGGCCTTAATCTGCCTCTGCATCTGCTCATGGGGTTGACACGCAGAATTGGTGGATTGAGTGCAACCGCTGATGTCCTGAGCAGCCCCTGGTGGTGCTGAGAACTCCTGCTGGTATCAAACCGTCTCTGGTAGTTCTGAGCGTCCCCTGCAGCCCAGACCTTCCATAGGGTGGGTTGTGTGTGGACTCACACTGACTTGCTCTCCTTGTGTGTCTTGCATGGTAATACTTGGCCTTGTCCTCAGATTTCAGGGTGGTCATGTTGAGAGAGACGGTGCTCCTAGGGTTGTCTCTATAGTATGTGAATCCTCCTTGAACTGGTGGAGCATAATACTGATATTTTGCAGTTGGTTCACTCTCTCCTGCCACCCACTTCAGCCCCTGCCCCGGAGCCTGATTGACCCAGTGCATACTGCAGTCAGTGAAGGTGAATCCAGAGGGTTTTTAGGCGAAGCTCTGAAATAATCCTGTCTGTCTCACATCTCCCCTGAGTCCACCAGCTGAACTTCACACAACACCTGTAAACACAAATAAAACAGACTAAGGACAGTCCGTGTGGAGCGGTGGCTGCTATGCCTGATGCACAATATATATTGCCTCTGAGAGTAATGAGAAGGGAGTCCCACAGAAGCACAGACCCCAGGGTGTGGACACTGAGGAAGGATGCAGACATGGGAAGGCTCCTCACCAGCATCTGCAGGGACAGGAGATGAGCTGATTTTCATGGACAGAACAGGGGCCAGTTTTTCATGTCTTTCCCCCTGTGGACATTGTGACCTGCACACTTGGGAGTCCCCTTCCCCTGCACTGATTTCCAGGGAAGTTGTGTGAAAAAGATTCCTCTATTCGGGTGCACATGGGTACTGTGTCCATCACCCCTTCGTTTTCCCTAATGTGGACACTGTCTGGTAGCTTCATGGTATGGACCCTTATCACAGTGAAATCCAGTAAGGGCATTAAATGTAAACTTCTCTAGAGGAAATGGACACTCAACAAAATTCTTTAGATTAATTGGGGTTGTAGACCACTGTCCTTTTCTTGAAATCCTTCCATTAAAGGAAGCAGAAGTCTACAAATGATCGGTGCTACAGCAAATGATTCCAAATGTCCAAATGTCCTGATCTCAGGTTGTCATCTCAGCCCACAACAGTCCGAGACAGGTCACCCCAATGTGCCTCTCTGCACTGCTCCCTGTGCCCTGTGGGAAGCGGGAAAAGATGGCTCATCATGTCTGGGAGAAGGATCTGCAGACACTGGTAAAGATGTGACCTGCTCTTTAGTCCTTACACCTTGTCTCTGCTCCTACAGGAGCAGGAAGTCCCAGGGCTGAAGGGACACTAGGAGGAACAGTCTACCTGGAATGACCCCATGTTTGGTCAGATATCTCTGAGATCTGTCTTGGAGGCACAAAAAAGTGAACATTCACATGCCCAGCATTATTTGGACTCTGAACACTGACAAACGTGTCAGCAGAATAAGAAATTACACACCTACGTGGAGACAGATGCATACTTCCGAAAGAATGTTGGCCAACTAAGTACAATTATACACATAATTGTAAGATAACATAATACCACAGGGTGTTCTTTATTCAGGTAATGTGAAGGTCATCAGATTTCAAAATTCAATCAATCCGATTTTCCTAAAGAAGAAAATGTTCTTATAATCAAACAAAGTGAGGGCTTAATTAACGAAACAAAGACTACCTGCAGGGCTGGCCCTGTGGCCAAGTGATTATGTTCACACACTGCTTCAGTGGCCTGGGGTTCACCAGTTCAGATCCAGGATATTGACCTACCCACTGCTAATCAAGCCATGCTGTGTTGGCATCCCACATAGAAGAACGAGAAGGATCTACAGATAGGACATACAACCATGTACTGTGGCTTTGGGGAGAAATAAAAATAGAGGAAGATGGGCAGCAGTTGGTAGCTCAGGGTCAATATTCCTCACCAAAATCAAAACAAATAAATAAATAAATAAATAAATAAAAAGACTATCAGGAAATAAAGCACATCCTATGTAATGGTACATGATTAAATCATCCCACAGAGATGGTGAATGAGGCAAGAATGGCTCAGCATGGCTTCTATCTAATGTTTTTAAAGAGACAAGGGGAAATAAGCAAAATGAACTAGTGGAATAAACGAAACTCTCCTTATTCAGATGTGATATGAGTGTGTTCACCAACAAATTATAAAGTGCAGAATATATAAGAATTTGTAACATAACTTGGAAGACTTTTTGCGTATAAATTGCAAAAAAATAAATAGGTGTATTTCTGTGTATTAGGATGAAAAATATCACTTTAAAAGAGGCATTGGAAATTTCATTCTTAAATCTCTCTTCTTGAAGCTTATGACTGTATACTTTCATGAAATCTTTCCATGTTTCTTCCAGATTTAAGAAGCAGAGGCGTCTCCTATTGGCTCACTCACCCTCTGATAGTGCTGCACTAAGACCGCTGCGTCAATACCTTCAAAATCTCCTTTATTCACCACAGTCCGTAGTAACCATTTAAAGACTTTTTTCTTACTGGAAGAGTTCCTTGAAAATTCCCTCTCCTTTCCCCATTCTCTGTAAATCATTTCAGTTTTCTCCTCATCTCTAATTTTCACAGGGGAAGCTGAGGAAACAAATCCCCCATGACTGTTGCCTGATTTTGCTGCAACAAGGTGGGTATCCAAGCAAAAGGTCCCCCAGGTGACAGTGCATACAATGACCTGGGCAAGAAGCATAATGAGTGATGGGAATCCTGGTATTTGTAAATAGAAAGGCCCAGCCCACTTCCAGTCTTGCTTCTGCCCACCAAGCTTCCCTGGGAGTGCCCTGGTAGATAATGAAGTTTCTCACAAAGTAAGATGCAAAGTGGAGTCTCATCAGTGTAGACTTACAAACCAACTCTCATGAGAGATCCGTAATGATTTGGGAGGATCAGCACAACAATTGGCAGTGTGAGAAAGACTGCAGGGCAATGACTACGACCCACTGACGTCTTTATTCTCTTCATCTGTTTGCTCACAGACTCTGCTGAGCAGTGGAGAGCTGCCTGCTGGAGACCTGGTGCGTTGGGCTGTGCTGTGTGCCACATCTACTGAGTTCTACCAAGTATCGATTATGTGGAGGACTGAGGTAAGTCAGTAATTCAGTGCCATTGAGAGACATGAATATGGGATTGGAAACTCCTCAGGGTGACCTCTGGTCCTGTGTCTGAGACTGCAACTCCCTGTGTGTCGTAGAGTGAATTCTATATCTTGAAACCAGAATAAGCTGTAGCTGACACTTTCCTCAAGAAAATGATTCTTACCCTGTGCTCTGTTGCTTGTGTCTAAACTTGTATTGTCCCAGACCCCATAGAGAACTGAGAGGGAAACATATATAGCCCATTTGATCATGAATCACGTGAAGACTGAGCTGTCCTTGTTGGGGATGTGGGCTGTAGAGGTCCATGATCCTTCAGCCAGATGGTCATGACGTTCCTACAAATGGCTTTGATGGATGCTGCTGCTGCTGCCTAGGCTCCTGTCACAAAAGAGACTTTGATCCTTCAGATTTTTGGGAAAAGCAAGCACGCAGGCCCCTGGGACATCCCAAGGTTTAATTCAACCATTGCCATGGGGGATAAAATTATTACAATGTTGATTTGAGGCTCTTAGGCATGAGCAACTTATACATATGTCCAGACTAGAGAAGACACACCTAAATTACACCTAAAAACTAAACAAAATGGAAAAGAAACAAGAAGGAGGATGAGGAGGAGAAGGAGAAGAAGAAAAAGAAAGATGGATACATCTTTATGCCAGCCTAAGTCACACTCTGCCTTTTGTGCATTTGAGAAGTTTTCCTCCTACAACAATGAGTCTTTTAGAAGTCAGAGTCATCAGAGGAAGACACAGAATCCTTAATCTGGTATGACTACCCGAGGAAACTTTCGCATCAGACTTGGGTCAGTCCCTCCATTGTTCCATCACGTTCAGCACCTTGGACAGTAGTTCTGGCAGCAGCAAATGGAAACACACTTTAGAATTTGGACATTTCTGGTTAGGACAAATTTTTGCTTCTCAAGGGTGGCTGTGTTCAGAAGTAATCCACTTGCCACCAAGTAGGTGGTGGGTGTGCCCACAGGATGGGGCCATGTTGACAGACAGGTATCCCTATTGGCTCAGGCACTCAGTAGGCGGTACCAGATCAGTCCAGGAGGAAGACAGCCCTGGCCAACCTCAAGAGCTGAAGGCAAACGAAGCCCTGATATGAACATGTGTGTGTAAGACCTGGGGGAGTAATGCTGGGTCCACTGTTAAGATCATTAGACTCCGATTTCCCTGGACCCTCTGACTCAGCAGAGCAATCTTGTCTAGCATGGTGTGCTGATTCATTTTATAGAGTAATTCATTTTATTGGACTTTACAGTGTTAATTAATGTAGACTTTTATAGCTTAGAGACTTAGACTCATCCTTGAGAAATTGTAACATTAAATATCAGGCAGATGTAGACAAAAACTAAATGGCATGATGGAGATGCCAAGTAGAGGTGCCAGAGGAATAAAAGTGAAAAGATCATTTCAAGGATGGGAAAGTACCAGTGAGGACCAAGGCAATGAAGAGGTTGGGCAGAAAAAGTCATGAACAGAAGTGACTCCTTTGACATCCCAGCATGTTAATTAAAGCAGTGAGATTCCTTTGTGAATTTGCTTGTGTAGACTGGAACTTAGAGCGTGTGAAAGAGAGAATGGAACCTGCAAGGTCAGAAGACACATAGTTTATACAACTCCTTCAATTTTACTGTGAAGAGTAATGGACTCATTACACGTGGAGGAGGTATGTGATCTTTAAAGAAAGTTCTCCATTGTGAGTTGCTAGTAAAACCAACCAGATGATACCCTGGCAGAGGATCACAGAGGTGACAGTGCCCCATGGTGATCACTATGTGTCACACAGTTGTGTGACCCTCGTGTTCTTTCCAGCTTCCTTTCCATCCAATTTGGTCTTGGGAAAGCTCACATTTAAGGTCAGCGTTTAGTCTGTGAAGAAGAGAGGAGTGGGAGGGCACAGAACTTAAGAATATCTTGCAACTTTTACAAATTCCTTATTAATTTCAAAAATGGGAATGTTTCTGGTTGATTTGGTATTTGCAGTTTTGGGAGTTTAGCTCTTTAAGTGTCCAATCAAGTTGATTGACACCTTCAGGTAGTGTCTGCAAGTGCAAAGAAATGCAAAGTCACTAATTTTAAATACGTGAACTAAGAGTTACACTCATTTCAAACACACATTGTCTACACTTTGTTCCATTTCTTAAGGACATTTACTCCTTTTGCCTTGTGTACATTTTGAAATATTTCTCCTAAACGTATTTGCACCTGTGAGTTCCTTTCTCAGTCCTACTTCATGTGTGTTCTATAACTTTGACATTAACACATATTTGACTATATATTTACACTCAGGTCACTCGGGACATTGGTGATATTGGGGGAGACCAGCCCAGCAGCCTATTTACTGACCAGTGTCTGATCCCAGCCACCCATGGGCTCATCCATCATGGTGATCTACAGCTTGTGGAGTCATCTGCATATCCTCTGACATATGGCATATGAGTATTTAGAGGTGTCCTAGGATCACCAGACCGCTGTGCCCATACATGACACAGGTATGTCCTGTGGTACACTGTGTGACCTGGAATGATACACATGCACAGCACGTTGGCTCAGTAGGGTGGGTGTGCCAGCTTTGGGGCAAACATGTGTAATACCCTGTGGCATTCATGGATGGAGAGAAATTGGAGGAGTTTTTAGATATTTTTATTTTTCAGTTTTTAGTGTCCCATATGGTTTAATTTTGACATAAAAAATGTGCCTTCACACTGGGTGGTCAAAGGCATGTGATTGTGTTTTTGTGACATATCACCTTCCGAAGATTGAGATGGATTTTGGGGGTTAGTGCGGTTGGTTCACTGGTGGCCAGGCTTTACTGAAGCTCCATCTGTGCCTGGCTCTGGGGGAAAGCTCAGAAGAAAAGAGCAGAGCTGTGGTGTCGGTGCTCAGGGTCTAGGGGGAGATTTTGTGGGATTTAGACAGCAGAACACAGAGGCGATATTGGCGTGGGTCTCTGTGGGATACTAAAGGGACAGAAGGAGTTGGGAAAGGGTCAGGATTCAGTTGAGCTGGTTCTCATTGTCCAGGTGGATTCTCTGAATGGAAGGTGAGAGACACCTCTCAGGACAGAGACTCCAGGGCTGCCTTCAGAGGCCCCACCTGGCCCTCAGCAGGGCTGTGATGGGTGTTCCTCTCTGTTAGGCTTCCTGACTGCTTCACGAAAACATCTGAGAGATGTGTCCTGCCTCAGGCGGGCTGCTTCTCCATGCAGGACGTGGAGGGATGGCTACAGAAGCGGCAGTGTCTGAGCATCAAAGTGCATACGAGTGTTTAAGAGTGAGAGGTTAAACTGTGGCAGTGAGGTCAGGGGCCCCATGCAGCAGACATCCAGGTGGATGGCTATAACCGTGGGGGAACACATGTGCCTGTCTGAGGAAAGTGGCTCACGTAGGGAGAGTGGTGTTGTCCTGAGGTGGTACTTGGGGAAATCCTTCCCAATCAAGAGTGATGAGAATCCTCAGGATAACGTGTTTGTCAAGAAGGAACAATAGGTCATGTGGAAACCTGTTGAAGGACAGATCCCTAGTGGGGTTTCCAATCTCATCTACAAAATAATATCCTTTATCCTTTGTTGCCTGCATTGAAATGTGAAGAGTTAGAGCCACAAAGAAAAATCGTTCTTCATGAAGGGATCTTGGAATTAGCAGCAGAGAGGAAACCACTGATTCCAGGAGGTAACCCCTCCACATTTTTTCTCTGCACTTTCATCAGGGTCTGGGCCCTTGGTCATTGGATCCTGAGTGCCTCCTGGTGTCCTGAGCATCCCCTGTTGGACCTAAGAACCTCCTGAAGTCCAGCCCCTCTTGTCCCACGCAGGGAGGTTTGTGTCTGGGCTCTCACTGACCTCGCCTCAGTGTGCATCTTGCACAGTAACTCACAGCTTTGTCCTCAGTGGTCACGGAGCTCAGCTTCAGGGAAAACTGCTTCTTGGTCATGTCTCTGGAGACAGAGGTGCGGCTCTTTAGCGACGTTTTACAGTCTGTGTTCCCATGATAAGGTATATCTCCCATCCACTCCAGCCCCTTCCCTGGAGGCATGAGGGTCCAGTCCCAACATTATCTCCTGGTTGTGATGGAGATTCCAGAGGCAGCACAAGTGAGGGTGTGTGTCTGTGAGGGCTGCACCAGTCCTGGACCAGACTCCTGATCCACACCTGGGACATGACAGCTGAGACAAGGAGAATCAGTCCCTGTCAGTGATGTGCAGTGAGAACCATCCCCATAGACCCTGGTCTGACCTTCAGACACTGAAATCCACCTTTTCTCTTCACACGCTGACATCTCTTAGTTCATAAACAGCTTGCACATGAATCCGCATCTCCTATTCTTCCTCCAGGAAGCCAACCCAAGGCACGAGACTGTTTACGAGATCTGTCTATCCCAAGTTTGTTAGTGCTCTTCATTATCATGAGGCTTTCAAATAAATACTAAAAGCTGTGAACATTATTTCCAAACAATGTTCCACCCCTAAAAAATGTGTTGGATATATTCACAATGGCCAAATTCTAGCCTCACAGTTTTATATAAGAATAATATTTGATGGCAAGTTTGGTAAATCAAATCCCAACCTTCCCCAGCTCCTATTTCCTCTCACGCAGGCGATTCCCACTTTACGTGTAAATGAGTAACTCCAATGCACGGGGCGCTGGGGCATCCTTGATTCCTGATGGTCAAAGTTTTATGTCTAAGATGTCTAAGGTCCTCAGTGCAAACACTTTCTTTAAGCCAGCCCGGGGCATGTCACAGAGAACTCTCGCGAGTTACGTTAGAAAGATTCAGACACTTATATGAAGAATTGGTAAAAACAAATACAATGACTATGCTTCTATATATTCCAGCATCAGCCAAATATCTACACAACAATGCAGAGCGATAACTAACTAATTTTCATGGAATCAGTTGTTAAAGTAGAAATTGGGGTCCAGATTCGGGAAAGTAGAGAGATGCCCCAGCTGAGTCAGCAAGCGCCTCCCTCCCCAGCCCCTCTGCCTACCCCTGGGCTGCCCTGTGGTCAGAGAGTCCTAGGCTCCCTGTGTGATGCACAGAGATTTCTCTATAAGTTATATGATTGGTAAATATGTTCCCCCAGTCTATACTTGTCTATGGCTTTGTTAAGAATATCTTTGACAGGACATGTTTTAATTTAAACAAAGTTCAATTAATGAACACTTTCTCTTATGAGTTGTGATTTGATGTTTTTGTTCTAACGTATCATCAATGAACTCCTTGTCACCGAGATGATCTTCAATATTTCCTTGGAGGAGTTTAATTGCTTTATATTTTATATTTAGGTCCATTATACATTATGAGTTAAATTTTGTGTAAATATTCATATATGCTCTGAATTTCCTTTTGAAGTCATTTCCATGTATACAGAAATGAACAATTGTGACTGCACTGTTTTGGAAAAGGCTATACCCTTTCTACTGGATTGATTCTTTCAACTTGGCTGACTACAATAGTATGAGTCTATTTCTGGGGTGTCTAACTCGTTCCTTTGATCCATCCGTCTTCCCCTCTCCAATTTCACACCAGTTTGATGACTGCAGCTTTGCGATAATTCTTGAAATTCAGTAAGATGACTCCCCCGCCGTTGATCTTCTGTTTAGAAACATTTTGGCATTTCTAGCTATTTTACCATTTCAAATAAATCTTATTACCAGCTGGTTGATATTTATAAAATGCTACTATGTGTTTTCATTTGATTTCGTTGAATCTGTAGATCAAGTGGGAGAGAATTGGCATCTTCACAATAGCGAGCCCTCTGATTGGTGATTATCGTCCATATTTCCATTGATTAGGTCTTCTTTGATTTATTTCATATATTTTTTTTTACTTAGCCCCACAGAGATCATGGAAGAATTTGGTTATATTTGATTCTAAGGAATTTGGTTAGAGCCGTTGAAAATAACATTGCACCAATTGGCTTTCTCACCAGGTGTGCATGAGCGTTCCATTCATTGCAAATCCTCTCTGAAGCTGACAGTGTTGGTTCTACTGGATGTGCAGTGTGTGCATGTGTGTGCACGTACATGTGGGTGACAATGATAGCATTCTGTGAAACAGAGTCATTATTTAAGGGCGTTAAGGTAAGTACACAGACCTGGTCCTTGACGGCCACATGAGATGAATAGAAACATGTGAGGTTCCTGGATGCTGCCCCTAGGGCCAGGCCAGGACTTCCACTCTTCCTCCTCTCTCACCTCGGATTTCTCTGGGCTGAATTTTGCTGAGGGGATGGATAAGTTATTAAAGCATGATTTTCCATGAAGACTCAAATCCTTCACAGAAATCAAGAGACTGAAGCACAGGGCACTCTCTCATGGGTCAGTCAAATGGTCACAGAATGAGCATGAACCTAAAGGTGTAGGCTGGTCTGGCCTGAGGTTCCTAGTAACGTAGCAGACCCCAGGTCTCACATGCCAGGTGCTGTGGGACTGAGTAGACAATCTTAGCCTCACCTCCTGGTGTGGCTGCAAGCTAGTCCAGGCCTCCTTCCTCTCTGACCTCCACTGCCACAGCTGTCTTCTAACTAATCTCATTGCAGGGGTCAAAGTGGTCATTCTACAGTGTAAAGCAGTTGATGCAACCTCCCCTCATCCAGGTATCTGTCGTCCTCCCAAGAACCTTCCAGAATTCTTTCCTGAGATCCTAGGCCCTCCCTGTATTCTGAGGAGGACAGTCCTTGGTTTCAGACTTGGAGCTGGGAGTGTTTCCTAGGGTTTCCCTTTAAAGGGTGACCTCTGTCCAGTCATTGAATCAAACTGTGCCACACGCCTGTACATAAGAAATGGGGAACAGGGTTCCATCGGAAAGTGAGTCAAGAAGCTCCAGACTTGGGGATGTGCAAAAATTCCCCAACATGTGTCATTTAAACCAACAACAGCTATTTACATTGTTCGGCACCCTCTACTCTGTGAGCAGCAGGCCCTCCCTGCCCCATGCATTGCTCACTGTGAGGGTCCCAAGGACAGTGTGCATCTACTTCTCAGATGCACACTCACCTGTCTGCAAGCAGGCCCTGGCTGTGGGCTGGAGGCTCAGCCAGGGCTGAGGGCTGGCCCGGATCCACTTTGTGTGGACATTTCCATGAGCCTGACTTCCTACCAGCAGGGGACGGGGCCTCTGAGCAGTCCCTGCTTCCTGGTCATTCCTCAGGGTGATCTCTTACAAACTCAGCCACCATTTAATACATGATTCCAGCAGTCACGCCCCTAAGGATTTGCCTAACTGACTTGCAAACTTAAGTCTACATAATAAACTGCACATGAATTATTGCAGTAGCGTCACTTATAATTGACAAACGCTGGTGGCAACAAAGGCCTTCTTCCACAGGTAAGTAGATCAACCATGCGTGGTATATCCATACAATGGGACTCATTCAGCAAATTAATAATTAACCAGAGTACCATAAGCAGACTTGAATGAATCCTAAGTGCACGTTGGTAAATAAAATAAATGAGACTGAAAATGCTACACATTGTATGATCACATTAGCTTGACAGGCTGGAGAGGGCAAAATTATAGATATAGTATATCGATCAGTTTCCACCAGGAATCTGGGGAGAATTTATTTGATAGGTGAAACACAGATGACATTTAAAGATGGTGAAACTCTTCTGTGTAAAATTGTACTGGTGGATGTATGATACTATGAATTTACCAAAATGCATAGAATGTTATAGTACAAAGACTGAACCTTATTGTTTAGAAATTAAAAAGTAATTTAAAAGTTCAGAGATTCAGTGATGCTATATTCAGTCTGTATAAAGAATTCGTGATGTCATTGTGAGTCTGTGGGTCACCTTGACTGAAGAGCATGGGAGAAGGAGGTGCTGGACTAAGTAGCACTGGGAATGAAGGGAACCTGCGAGCCTAAAGTCTACAAAACGGCTCGTAATTACTGGACTCCAGTTGATAATGATGTTTCCAGGAGGAGTTCAGGCTGACAATCCTACACAACTCTACATGTGGAGTTGGACAATGCAGTACACACATGGCACATGATGGAGCCATGTTTCCCACTGTTGGAGTGGAGAGTAACACAGAAGCAAGGCAGAAAGGCTGGAATTATCCAGGTCATATTGCACTAGGATTGGAGACTTGGATTGTTCTCATATTTCCCTCAATATAGGTACAGAAGTTTTGATACTGAAATAGTTGTTGGTATGTGTGTCTACATGCATTAGGGTACTCAGATGTATTTCCAAGGTCCATTAGCCAAGAAGTTGTAGAGGCAACACACCAAACAATGACAGGACACCCAGCACCAACATCCCGATATGCAGCATCTCAGTTCCTAAAACTATTCTCCCCAAAACAAGCTGTGCTCCATCTGAGAAATGGCTGAATCTAGGGCTGGAAAAGAGAACACAACAGACCAGCCTGCAGATTCTTGTACTACCAAAAAGTAAGGAAGTGTTCAAAAGTGGATGGGACAGGACATCAGCAACATGGCAGAATGAGCTCACTTGGGACTCTCTCCCCTCCAAACTACAACCAAAAAACGAACAACTGAATTTCAACAAATAATTCTAATAATACAGAGATCGTCAGAGACCCACAGCAGCCAAACGACGGAGGGCGGAGAGGCTAGAGCTGCCCTTGGAGGAGTTGGAACGGGGTAAGAGAGAACTTCTCTCCCTCCTAGAGACTGTGATCGCCTCCGCAGGTGAGGGAAGGAGTGTGGGAGAGGTCGCGTGTCCCAGGATCGTCCACCACTCCCACGGCCCATGCAGTGGAAACCCGCTAACGTGGGAAAGCTTTCGACTGCGGGGACCCCATCAAGCCAGGGCCCCGGAAACCAGAGAGCAAGATCTGATGGGAATCCAGGTCGGCGGGCGAGAGAAAGTGCCCCTCCTCCCCCAATGCACGGTGCCCCCCGCCATCACGGCTGAAGGCAGGGGGCTCAGAACGTGTGGCTCTTGACCCCCATCTAGTGGCGACAGGCTGTACCTGAAACAAAATAATAGCATCGTGTGCAAAACCGCTCCTCTACCAGCCAGCAAATTTATGAAAGCTCCAGACCAGAAGGAAAACAATAGAAACACAGAAATAAGTCCTGAGGACTTGGAAATATGTAAACTGAGTGAAAATGAGTCCAGAGTAGCTATCACCAAAAACCTCAATGAGGTAAAGGAAAATATAGAGAAACAAGTCAACGAATTCTGGAGTTACTTCACAAAAGAGATCGAAACTATAAAGAAGAATGAATCCGAAATACTAGAGATGAAAAATACAATGGATCAGATAAAACCGAAGATGGATTCCCTGAATGCCCATGTAGACATCATAGAGGACCAAATTAACAGAATCGAAGATAGAAAGGCTGAATGGCTCCAGAAAAAGGAAGAAAGAGAACTGAGGATTAAAAAAACTGAAGAAAATCTCCGAGAATTAGTGGACTGAATCAGAAAATGCAACTTACGTAAAGTCGGAATTTCTGAGGGAGTGGAAAAGGAAAATGGAGCAGAAAGTGTGCTCAATGAGGTAATGGAAGAAAAATTCCCAAATCTAGGGATTGAGGGAGAAATGTGTGTGGAGGAAGCTTTCAGATGTCCTAGAGTTGTCAATGTAAAAAGACCTACTGCAAGGCGTATAGTAGTAGAAATGGCAAAATGAATGACAAAGAAAGAATAATCAGGGCAGCAAGGAAGAAGAACATAACCTACAAAGGAGCTCCTATCGGACATTCTGCAGATTTCTCTATGGAGCCCTTACAAGCTAGGAGAGAATGGATTGATATATTCAAAACTTTAAAGGATAAAAATCTTCAGCCAAGAATACTCTATCCAGCAAACATATCCTTCAGATATGAGGGTCAAATTAAACATTTTCCAGACAAACAAAAGCTAAGGGACTTTGTAATCAAAAAGCCTCCACTACAAGAAATCCTCAAGAAGGCTCTCATACCTGAAAAAAGAAAAAAAGGAGAAAGGAGTCACAAATCACAGAGTAGGGAGAAAAATAGATAGAATCAGAATAGGATAGCAAATACTCAACTATAGCATTAGGATAAAGGGAAGGAAAGCACCAAAGCAAAGACAATTTTATCACTCTAACCACAAGCTCACAACACTAGCTGGAATAAGATGAAAATAATAATTTAGGAGGGGAAGAGGAAAGGGACTAAATCAGTCTAGGGCAAGTAAATAAGAGACCACCAGAAAATGGACTAGATTATACATGAGATTCTGAATACAAACTTCAGGGTAGTCACTAAACTAAAAAACAGAACAGAGACACCAAACATAAATAAGGAAAAATCTAAGAAACCCAGCATAAGAAATTGCAGAAGTCAATGGGTGGCTAAAACACACAGGGCAGGAGACAAAGGTAACACAGCAAAACCGGATAACAAGCGACAGAATGACAGCATTAAGCCCTCATGCATCAATACTCACCCTCAATGTAAAGGGATTGAACTCTCCAATAAAAAGACACAGAGTGGCAAAGTGGATTAAAGAACAAGATGCAACAATTTGTTGCCTCCAGGAAACACACCTCAGCCCCAAGGACAAACACAGGCTCAGAGTGAAGGGGTGGAAGACAATACTCCAAGCTAATAGCAAACAAAAGAAAGCAGGTGTCGCTATACTTATATCAGACAAAACAGATTTCCAAATAAGGCGGGTAAAGAGAGACACAGAGGGACAATATAATGATCAAAGGGACACTTCATCAAGAAGAAATAACACTTATAAATGTCTATGCACCCAACACAGGAGCACCAAGGTTCATAAAGCAACTATTAACAAACCTAAAAGAAGATATTGAAAATAACACAATAATAGTAGGGGACCTCAACACGTCACTCACATCAATGGACAGATTATCCAGACATAAAATCAACAGAGAAACAGTGGAGCTAAACGAAAAGCTAAAACTATTGGACTTAATAGACATATATGGAACACTTCCTACAAAAACAGCAGAATACACATTCTTCTCAAGTGCGCATGGAGCATTCTCAAGGAGAGACCATATGTTGGGAAACAAGGCAAGCCTCTACAAATTTTAAAATATTGAAGTAATAACAAGCATCTTCTCTGATCATAATGGTATAAAGCTAGAAATTAATTACAAGAAAAACCTGAGAAAGGCACAAGGATGTGGAGACTAAACAATACGCTACTGAACAAGCAATGGATCACTGAAGAAATTAAATAAGAAATCAACAAATACCAGGAGACAAATGAAAATGATAACATGCCATATCAACTCATATGGGATACAGCAAAAGCTGCATTAAGAGGTAAATTCATCACAATACAGGCACATGTTAACAAACAAGATAAGCCCAAAATAAGCAATCTTAAACTACACCTAAGTGAATTAGAGAAAGAAGAACAAACAAAGCCCAAAGTCAGCAGAAGGAGAGAAATAATAAAAATCAGAGCAGAAATAAACGCTATTGAAACAAAAAAGTCAGTAGAAAGGATCAATGAAACAAAGAGCTGGTTCTTTGGGAAGATAAATAAAATTGACAAACCCCTAGCCAGACTTACAAAGAAAAGAAGGGAGAAAGCTCAAATAAACAAAATCCGAAATGAAAGAGGTGAAATAACAACAGACTCCGCAGAAATACAACAGATTATAAGAGAATACTACGAAAAATTATATGTCAACAAAATGGATAACCTAGAGGAAATGGATAAATTCTTGGACTCCTACAATCTCCCAAAGCTCAATAAAGAAGAAGCAGACAATTTGAACAGACCAATCACAAGGACAGAGATTGAAGCAGCAATCAAAAGCATCCCAAATATCAAAAACCCAGGACCATATGACTTTCCTGGGGAATTATACCAAACTTTCAGAGAGGATTTAATACCTATCCTTTTCAAGCTATTCCAAAAAATTAGGGAGGTTGGAACACTTCCTAACACATTCTACGAGGCCAACATCATGCTGGTACCAAAGCCTGACAAGGACAGCATGACAAAAGAGAACGACAGGCCAATATCACTAATGAACATCGATAGAAAATTCTCAACAAAATTTTGGCAACCCGAATTCAGCAATTCATGAAAAGTATCATAAATCATGATCAAGTTGGATGCATTCCTGGGACACAGAGATGGTTCAACATCAGCAAATCAATCAATGTGATACACCTCATCAACAAACTGAGGAATAAAAACCACGTGATCATCTCAATAGATGCAGAGAAAGCATTTGACAAGGTCCAACAGCGGTTTATGATCAAAACTCTGAACAAAATGGGGATAGAAGGGAACTACCTCAAAATAATAAAGGTCTTATATGACAAACCCACAGCCAACATCATACTCAATGGGCAAAAACTGACTGCCATCCCCCTGTGAACAGGAATGAGACACTCTGTATCTAAGCTTATCTGTCACCTCTATCACCCCTCGTGTTTAACATAGTGGTGGAGGTTTTGGCCAAAGCAATTAGGCAAGAAAAAGGAATAAAAGGAATCCAAATAGGGAGGCAAGAAGTGAAACTCTCGCTGTTTGCAGATGCCATGATCTTATATGTAGAAAACCCCAAAGACTCCATTGGAAAACTTTTAGAAGTGATCAACACTACAGCAAAGTTGCAGGGTATAAAATCTATTTGCATAAATCGGTAGCATTTCTATACTCTAATAACGAACTAACAGAAAAAGACATCAAGAACACAATACCATTCACAATCCCTACATAAAGAAAAAAATAACTTGGAGTGAGTTTAACTAAGGACGTGAAAGACCTATGCAATGAGAATTACAAGGTTTTTCTGAAAGAAATGGATGACGACATAAAGAGATGGAAAGACATTCCATGTACATGGATTGGAAGAATAAACATAGTTAAAATGTCCATTCTACCTAAAGCAATCTACAGATTCAACGCTATCCCAATCAGAATCCCAAAGACATTCTTTACAGAATTAGAACAAAGAATCCTAAAATTCACATGGGGCAACGAAAGACCCCAAATTGCTAAAGCAATCCTGAGAAAAAAGAACAAAACTGGAGGCATCACAATCCCTGACTTCAAAACATACTACAAAGCTACAGTAATCAAAACAGCACGGTACTGGGATAAAAACAGGTGCTCAGATTGATGGAACAGAATTGAAAGCCCAGAAATAAAACCACACATCTACGGATAGCTAATCTTTGACAAAGGAGCTGAGGGCATACAATGGAGAAAAGAAAGTCTTTTCAACAAATGGTGCTGGGAAAACTGGAAAGCCACATGGAAAAGAATGAAAATTGACCATTCTTTCTCACCATTCACCAAAATAAACTCAAAATGTGTCAAAGATCTAAAAGTGAGACCTGAAACCATAAGGCTTCTAGAAGAGAATATAGGCAGTACACTCTTTCACATCAGTATTAAAAGGATCTTTTCGGACACCATGTCTTCTCAGAGAAGGGAAACAATAGAAAGAATAAACAAATGGGACTTCATCAGAATACAAAGCTTCTTCAAGGCAAATGAAAACAAGATTGAAAAAGAAAAACAGCCCACTAACTGGACAACAATATTTGCAAGTCATACATCTGACAGAGGCTTAATATACACAATATATAAAGAACTCACACAACTCAACAACAAAAAGTCAAAGAACCCGATCAAAAAATGAGCAGGAGACATGAACAGACATTCTCCAAAGAAGATATATGGATGGACAATAGGCACATGAAAAGATGTTCATCATCGCTGATCATCAGGGAAATGCAAATCGAAACTACCCCAAGATATCACCTTACACCCATTAGAGTGACAAAAATATCTAAAGCTAATAGTAACAAATGTTGGAGAGGTTGTGGTGAAAAAGAACTCTCATACACTGCTGGTGGGAATGCAAACTGGTGCAGCCACTACGGAAAAGGGTATGGAGATTCCTCAAAAAATTAATTAATAATTTCATATCTCCTATTTGGTATTGGACTTGCATCATGAATATACAAGAAACTTACAACTGAACAACAAAAAGAAGCAACCCAATTGAAACTAAGCAAACTACCTGAGCAGACACCTCCTCGAATAAGAGATTAGAAGGTCATCGACACAATGTTTTGTTAAGGGAACACAAAATAACACAAAATTGAGATACTGCTACTCACCCATTACAAGGCTCAATTACACAGTTCTATGTGGTCTTTTTCTCTATTCAGTGTTTACTTCGTTACTGTAAATATTTGACTGTTGTCTCCAGCTCTGACAAAGTTGATTCGGGTGGTTTTGCTTGAGTCTCTTATTCTTGTGGAGGAGATGATGCTGGGAAATGCCTGCATGACCATCTGCATTGGATTGGTTCCATTCTATTGACGATGACTTCCTTTCTGACGTATACTGAGCAGTCAGACCTCAGCTCTACTGTGTCTCTGTGAAGCCAAAGTATTTCTTTAACTCATCGCTATATGGTTTCCAAAATAGATTCCATTTTCTATGAGGTTTTTGAAAATGCCTAGGTGTGCTATGAATCTATTTCTTGCCATGTTTTCATTAAAAAACACTCCATAAATTCCCAATCTTCAATATGTTTTTCAATTATATCTCTATCTTCTACTTCTAGGACTGAAAAAAGTCTTTTTTTCTCAGCATTTTATTGATTTCACATGTGTTTTGTTTTATTTTTTCTTTTATCTCTGACATTTAGACTACAGATATTTTCTGGACTATTATCCTAATTAATACTTTAACCCCACAGATGTCTACTCTGCTGCCACATCATTTCTGTATTAGTTTGCTAGGGTTGCCATTACAAGCTTACAAACTGGGTGGCTTAAACTACAGAAATTTATTTCTTACTATATGGACTATGTGGGCCCAAGATCAAGGTGTCATCAGGTTTGGTTTCATCTAAGTCCTTTCTCCTTTGCTTGCAGACGGTCACCTTGTCACTGAGTCGTCAGATGGACTCTGATCTCTGTGCATGTGCACCCCTGGTGTCTCTGTGTGTCCACTTTTCCTCTTCTTACAAGATGACAGACTCCTTGGCCTTACTTTAGCCAGGCTCCTCAAAATGCTCTTCTCAACTATGTGTCAACGTTTGGGCTCCCTGTCCATCTTCCTGGTCTTGTTTTATCAAGATCCCTGATGATCAGGTTAATGAGGATCCCCACCCTTGACATCTGCTCATCCTCACATTGATCAAATTCCTCATCCCCGTTCTCTCCAGGTGAAATCTGACCGCCTGCACTCCCTTCAGAAGAAGCATGTGGAGCCGGTCTTGCCAGAAACCCTGATTTGATGTCTCCTCTTCATAATTTTCTATCCACTCACCACTTCCTGCTCCTTGACCATAAACGTCCAGTTGTCCATATTATGTTGGCATTGAGCCTGGTTTCCAGGACTGCCTCCAATACACAGTGACTTTTGTCTTCCTCTTATTTGGAGTAATTTTTATTTGATATGTTAGCAGAGAGCTCATGGTCAAGGGCAGTATAACTTGTGCCTGAATGAAGTTTATGTAACATCTATATTTTCTCCTTAAGGCACTTCCCAGCCTTTCTGTGCACATGAACAGTGGCCAGCACCTCAGCACTATGCACGGGAGCCACTTTAAACAGGGAAACTGCCAACTACAAGCACAAAAATGTGAAAAACGTAGCCCCACGTTGAGCTCAAAGGAACTTCTTTACTTGATGGAGCTGAAACCAGAAGGCAGAGAACTGCCATTGTGACCTCAAATTGGAATGTGCCTGTGCAGTGTGACTGAAATTACTGGCCACAATGAACATTTCCATGAGTGACTGCAAAAATAATGAAGTTTTCTTTTAAGGAAGGAAGTACAGTTTAGTGAGGAAGTGAATTTACAAATATGGAATCTGTGAATAATGAGGGTCATTGTGTTTCCAACACCAGGACACTCTGGCCTTAGAAGTCTTCACCAGGGCACACTGCACAGACCTCAACCTATTTGTGCAGTGCTCACAATGCTGGAGGGTGGGGCTCCTCTTGCCCTCCGTAAAATAGAAACATGAAGAACAATTTATATGTGATTTAAAATCCTCTAGGGCTCCTCAGCATACTCACCAAGATCCACGAGTTCAAATTCTACTTGAAACTATGGTGACCTGAATAACGCATGTAGCTCCTTTAAGCAGAAGAATAATAAAGGGGGAAATCTCACCTTAATTTCTTAGTAAATAATATTATATTCTGAATGAAACATAAAACACAGCGTTGACAAAATAGGACTTAGGAGAGGGTCCCTGGTGGAGTTCCTGGGCAGGAGGAGGAAAGCAGAGATTCTAAGTAGGAAAGCCTCCCAGCCTCTCGCTGCACCTGCTGCTGGCTCTGCTGACCCTGCACTTGGTGGGTCCTGAGTGCCCCCTGGTGTCCTGAGTTCCCTGCTGCTCAGCCCCTCCTTTCTCCCGGCAGGGAGGTTTTTGTCGGGGCTCACACTGACTTCCCCTCACTGTGCCTCCTGCACAGTAATAGACGGCCGTGTCCTCGCTTGTCAGGCTGTTCAGCGTCAGATAAACTTGGCTCTTTGAGGTGTCCTTGGTGATGCTGGCTCGGGACTTCAGGGCTGGGTTGTAGTTTGCACTTCCACTACTAGCTATACCACCAACATATTCCAGCCCTTTTCCTGGAGCCTGGCGGACCCAGCCTACAGCATTACTGCTCAAAGATAATCCAGAGACAGTGCAGGTGAGGGAGAGGGTCTGCGAGGGCTTCACCAGGCCAGGTCCTGACTCCTTCAGTTGCACCTGGGACAGGACACCTGTGGACAAAGAGAAACACAGTAAGTCATGCGGTCAGACTCAGTGTCCCCATATCTTCATGTCTGAGTCCTTGATTCACTCACATGTAGGAGCGGCCACCAGAAAGAGGAAGAACCACAGGTGACTCATGTTCTTGCAGATGAGATTCACGACTCCCTGAAAATATTTTCAGGGTGAGGAGGAACCTGAATTTAAGTGACTGTTTACACCTTGTGACCTAAGTGGAAATTTGCATGTGGCAGTTGCCTTTCTACAAAAAGGAGAAGGAAACTAGGAGAGGTCCTAGTCTCTTGGGCTCCCCCTGGGAGGAAGATGCTGACCCTGCCTTCAGGGAACTCAGTCTTTTTCTGTTGTTTCTTTCCTAACATAGTTGATATGACCATCAGAGCCCTAATCCTGCTTTTTCCCTGTGCACAACTGAGTGTCTGCAAGAACAACATGAGCCCCAGGACTCAGGGTGTGCACACTGAGGAATGTCCAGCCCTACACCTGACCACAAATAGACAGTCAGTGGAAGCTACTCAGCACTCTGTATGCTGGGCCACTAACTGGTCTTGGTGGACACACTCACACATTCTAGAAGTATCTGTTTCTTGTTATCTTGCCACTGACAGTGAATTTTGAATTCAGTGAACATGGTTTCCCCCTTGTTGGGTGGAAGAACATATCCCATTCTTGGAAATTCACCTTCATAGTGACTGGCTTAAAAATTGGATCAGATCCACGTGGTCAGAGGGAAGCTCCCCCCTCAGGAAGAAGGTTCCCTTGAAAACTGTAGATGAGAGTTGCTTTCCTGAGTGCCTGTGTCATTGAATCCTGGGGCTGTGTCTGAGATCACATGAGTAAGTAGTGGTGGAGAGCAGAGCACAGCTCCATCTCTTCTTGTTCTGTGACACAGCATGTGGCCTCTCCCTTCTGCATTTAAGTGTGAAGAGATATAAACTGTTGATCACAGGTAATTTCATTGTGAAATTTACAGTGGGGTAACAGGGCTGTTAAGTGTTGTCATCAGTGTCATCAGCGGTCTCACCTCTGCTGGGATCCAGCACAGACATATGTGAGCATGCATCTCTGACGGACAACTTTGTACATGTAAGAATTGCTTTGGTCCTGCCCTGAGATGTCCCACCTGTGGGTCTGGGCTGGTCAACTCACCCCCAGGCCAGTGACCTCGCCTGTATGTTGATTAATTTGGAACCAGTTGTCTCTGAAAAGCCCTTTCCTTGATATCATTTCATGAACAGAGCCCTGCATGCACCATATTACTTCAGTATTTTCCGTGATATTACCAAAGTAAATAACTAGTGACTTGCTGGTCTGAATGTAGATAATAGGAGAGTCAAGCAAAGTGTCATGATCCAGAAAAACAGGACACGACTGTGTCCTCTGGTTGAGATCTGGAAAAGTGAACTGATACTCTCAGGGCAGTGGAGAGGAACAGACAAGATCAAAAATCCAGAACCAGGTGAGCCTGTGACTCATGAGAGGTTTCTGGGCCTGAATTTGAATAGATGCAGAAGGATTGGTCCTGGCTTTGATGAGCAGGTCATCCTAAGTAAATTGATATAAATTCATATTCATGTGGAGAGAAATATAATAGTTGAATATTTGTTTCAGTGAGTGGGAATAAGTTGATAGGGTCCAATCCCTGTAAAAAATACTGTTAGGTCACCAGCATCAGAAAGCGTTTGGCATTTGTGGAGGCAATTGAAGACAATCATGTCTTGACACTAGACCATGTTACAACGCTGAAGGAAATATCTGTTGAAAATGACCAACATGTGATGGTAAATAGAAGTGGTGCGATTTTAAGTGAGAAGGTTTTGAAGGTTCCTAGTGATGATTGTACCGGGAGGGCCCAACCATTGTGATGAGAAGGAGAAGGAACAGATGGTGCTGGGCTTCCTGATGAGGAGACAGGCAAGGTCCATCTGATCGCTTCTGTATTTCCCCGTGTAGAGGGATGAGAGTATAAACTGAGAATGGAGTGTGGACTTAAGGAAATTTGAGGCCTGCTGTTTAAGGACAACTTAGTGTCAATGTTGGAATCATCAAGGAAGAATAAGAAGCATGAAGTTTACATTGAAAAACAGTAGCGTTTCTGAGTAATATTCAGCTCGGTTGAATTTGGTTTTCCTGAATATACAGGATTCAGTGTCCTCACTTGTAATCCTGCAGTTCCACTTTGATGTCCAGTGTCAAACATCAGGGATGTCAATGAAACTCATTCATTTTGTAACAAAGTGGTGCAGAAAGATTAGGAGGCATAAGCTGAGGTTATGGGAATGTGCTATTGAAAAGGTAATTGCCAGTCTCTACTATGAAACAGCAGGAAAACCAGAAATGATATAAAAAGCATTGCTTTTGCTTTTCAACTATTGCTTAAAACTAGAGAATAATCCACGTAACTGAATCACAGACACAGATTCCTCTCAGGTGAAACTTAGGATTAGAAAAGAGTCTAATTGAAGAAATCTTACTCTTCCCATGAAGAATGAGTGTGTCTGTTGACATGTGACATAGTTCGAGTCAGCAAGACAGGAGTGGGGGACTGTCGGGGCATTCCTGCTCCTTCAGAAGGTCATCTCAGAAGAAATGTCCCCTCTCTTCACCCAGCCCATCATCACATGTGACAGAGGCTTTGGAGTCAGCTGTCACGTCTCCATCCATCAAGTCCCTCACTGTTCAGGCCGTGAAAAGTGCTTTTGCTTCACTTTCCATTGAAATAGCCACAAGTAATCATGGGAAATCATGGAAAAATATGGAAAATTAGCCCAAGGGAAAGCCAGAGATTGAAAGAAAACTTTTTCAAAGGACATCTGACATATCTATTTCAAAAATACACAAAAGAAGTGTTAAATTCAACAACAGGAAACAAATACAAAAATTTAAAAAATAGGTCAAATCCCTTAACAGATACTTCACTGAAGAAGATACACAGATGAGAAATAAGGATACGAAGAGAACATGCATAACAGGGAAATGCAAGTTAAAACAATGATGCACCACCACAACCTTAATAGAAATCACCGCATCCAGAGCCCCAAGATCATCAAATGCTGATGAGGATGTGGGGCAACAGGAACTGTCATTCATTGCTGGTGGGAATGCAAAATGGTGCATCCATGTTGGAAGACAGTTTGGCAGTTTTTTACAAAACTAAACATGCTTTTACCGTATTATGTGACAATCCCAACCTTGTATTTACTCAAAGGATAATAAAATTCATGTCCTGACAAACACACGCACAGGGATGATTGTAGAAGCTTTATTCCTATTTGCCAAAACTTGGAAACAGCTAAGAGGTCTTTCAGTAGGTGATTGGATAGTAAACTGTGACACATGCACACAATGTGCTCTTAAATGTCACATAGATTTGGAAGAAGCGTCAAAGGATGTGATGGCCTTGCAAAGGAGAGATGCCAGAAGAACCCAACTGAGGAGATTATTTCAAGAATGTGAAAGTGGGCAGCGAGGTCTAAGGCTGTGAAGAGATTGTGCAGAATGAGACAGAGAGAAGGCAGACTGGGTTTGAAATCCCATAATGTTATGTACCAGTGGGAGCTTTCCTTAGAATTGACGGTTTGGATCCAAAAATGGAATGAGGATATTTGATTGATTTCATATTTGTAGTTTTCGTGGTTAACGCTGTAAGTGTACAATGAAGTTGACTGATCCCCTTAGAGAGTGTGAGTGAGTGTAAAGAAATGGCATAATGTCATTTTAAATGTGTGTCCTAGACATGTACTCATTGTGATACAGAATCTCTGTCCTGAACATCTTCTCAGGTAGAGCACTTATCTCATATCCTTTTGCTGTTCATTAATTTACCTCTAATCAGTTTTTAAGCTGAGGATCTTTCTCTCCATCTTGATTTCCTGCTGTTCCTGCACTTTCAGGCTTACAGATAATTCCTTGTGTATTTCTGCTTTGGTCACTGAGAACATTGGTGACATTGGTGTGACCAACCCTCGAAGCCAATTCTCTGACCACTGACTCCAGCCTCCCCCAGCCGTGTCCAACATGATGCTCTGCAGCTCTTGGGGTTGTCTGGATGCCCTCAGCATAATGTCTCAGTCGTTAGAGGTGTCCTGATATGAGCAGCCAGCTGTGACTGTGACTGCCTTTGACACAAGCCTGTCTTGCAGTAGACAGAACATACATTTCCTAGAATCGTATGTGTGTAGAACACATGTGCTGAGCAGGGTGACTGTGCCAGCTTCAGCACACATGAGCATAACCAGCCCTGGGGTGCTCGTGGGTGGGTGGATTCATGCGAGGGATATGAGGGGATGAGGCTGGGATGTGTTTATGCCCAAACATTGCGAAGATTGCATACTGCACCTGGCACTGGAGGAATAGCTTAGAATAAGTGTGCAGAGGTCCGACGTCATGGATCTCAGTTCCTAGGTCAGATTTAGTGAGAATTTTGACAGTAGAAAACAGAGGCTGATGTTGGGATGAGCTTCTGTGGGACGCTTGAAGGACAGCAGGTGTTGGGCAGGGATCAGAATTCCATCTGGCTGGTTGTCATTATCCACGTGGATTTCCCATGTGGAAGCTCAGAGACACATCTTAGAACTCATCCTCCAACTCAGCTTTCAGAGACCACACACAGAATACAAGCAGCGGTGATATGACAGGATTCCCTCTTTGTGCTTGTCTTCCTTCCTGTTTCATGGGAAAATATGAGTGCTGTGTGAGGTTCTTGGGCTCAATGCTCCCCTATACAAGGAGACTGAAGGTCAGCCACAGATGTTATCATTCCTGGACATCAATGGCCAGCCATGAAGGTGAGAATCAAGACGTTAATCTGCCCCAAAGAGGACAGAGATTCTCATGGGGCAGCCATGGTGGGGGCTTATCATCGTCACGTGGGGGCAGTCTGTGAATTTCTGCATGAAGAGAATGTGAGCTCACTACATAGATTCATGGCCTGTGCATGTGTCTGGGGAAAATCTTCCCTAATCCAACAATCATGACAATCCTTGGAGGTTTTATCAACAAGACGAAGCAGGTCTTAAAGGAACATCTTGAAAATATGGACCCTCCTGAGTGGCCAAATCTTATCTGTACAAAAGTGTCCCTTCCTCCTTTTTTGCCTGCAGTGAGAAATTAAAGACACAGAGAGAAAAAAGAATCACCCCAGATGCAACTGAAAGGGAGAAGAGGAGAGAAAAGCTCTGGGCTCAGTAGCAAGCCGCTCCCCATTCCCTCTCTGCACCTGCTCCTGACATCAACCCTTGTGTTCCATGGTTCTGAGCTCTGACCAATGGTCCCTATGAACTCGGGCGTTCCTGAGTGCCCCCTGCTGTTCCTGAGAATGCCCTGAATTCCTGCCCCTTGTGTGTCCTTGCAGGGAGGTTTGTTTCTGGGCTCATGCTGACTTCCATTCACTGTGTGTATTGCACAGTAATACACGGCCATGTTCTCAGCAGGCAGGGAGCTAAGCTTCAGGAACCACTGGTCCCCCGACTTGTCTCTGGAGAGGGAGGTGTGGCTGTTGAAGGATGGGCTGTAGCAAGTGTTCCCTTCAGAACAGATGTGTTCCATCCACTGTGGCTTTTCCCCTTGGGGATGGTGGATCCAGCTCCAGAAGTAACCACTGGTTGTGATGGAGAATCCAGAGAGAACAGAGATGAGAGAGAGGGTCTGTGAGGCTTCACCAGTCCTGGGCCCACCTCCTGCAGCTGCACCTGGGACAGGACACCTGGGGACAAGGAGAATCAGTCCCTGTCAGTCACATGCAGTCACAGCCATCTCCATAGACCCAGGTCTGACATCTGTCACACTCACCTTTGGGAGCCATCACCAGACAGAGGAGAAGAATCAACAGTCTCATCTTCTTATAGAGCACAGCCCACCTCTCCCAGAGACCTCAGCCCTGTCTGAGGTGAGAGCTGTGAGCTCCCACAGTCCTCAAGTGGATTTTACTGTACAGCTTGAAGAGGAATTTGCATATTGAGAGCCTGGTCCTTTTAGGTGGGCAGGGACTGAGGTCAGGATCCCCCTGGTCCTTCCAACCCCTCTGAGGAATGTCCCTTCCCTTAACATCTCAGACTGTGTGTCTGGGATGGCCGAGCCCATGTATTATGAGGCATTTTGGATACATGTCAAGGATTCTTCCACCTTTCTGAACCCAGAGCTACCTTTCTTCAATTCCTCCTCTGTCCTGTCCTTCCCTGGTCTCAGCCCAACTTTCCCTCATCTACTCAGGCACTGGATCCTCAGTGCTGAGCCCAGCACACTTCCTTCCTCCTTTCTCTGTACCCTCTCCTGTGATGTGGTTCTCATCAACCTAAGAGCTTGTTACATTATTTCATTGCATTGATTACATTACAGTCATGTTCCACTTAATGATGGAGATGTGTTTCGAGGAAGGCCTCATTAGGTGATTTTGTCATTCTGCAAACATCATAGGGCCTACTTACACAAGCCAAATTGTATAGCTTAACACACACCTAGGCTATATGGTTCTAATCTTAAGGGATCACTGTCTTATATGCGGTCCATTGTTGACTGAAATGACATAATGTGGCACATGTCTGTAGTTACAGGCGAGACTTGTGCTCCACCGTCACGTGCGTTTGTGATTTGAGTGGTTGTTATATGGTGACAATCTGATGGGACCTTAGGTATTTCATTCTGTCACACATCTGAAAGCCACCTTTATTTCTTTACTCCCTGTCCACTCTCAGGCCACACCCTCTCAGTTCTTATTTGTTTTCCACGGACTATGATTTTCATCCACTCCCAACATGCCCAAGTTTATCACAGGCATCAGAACCCAGTTCCCAAAGGCTGAGGTGCGATCAAGCACAGGAATTTCAATGTCTGAGTTCATCAGGAGGAGTTTTCATCTGGAGAAGTTGGATACTGCATCCCAGACAGAACAGAAACTCAACTCTGCAGCTCCTCAGAGACCTGGGATTCTGATGAATGACTCCTGTGGAGACAAACACAAAGAAGGTCAGACAATCATCAAGAATGAGTCAAGATTCAGAACTTTCAAGGGGATGGATAAGCCAGAGCACAGAGCCTTAGAAATCAACAGGTAACAGGTGGTTGGGAAGCAAATACTGGACAAGGGCAGAGCTCCAGAGCTCATGCCAAAGGACCCCTACATCATGAAACAGAGACTGGATGAAAATGGGGGTCTGTGCCTCACTCCAACAACTCATTCTCAATATTTAGAGAGGAGCATAGACACCCTGTTTTCAAAGCTCCCTTCCACACAGACTCAGGTGCTTCCAAAATGTGAGAAATTATAACCAATTTCAGTGTTTTCCCTTTTGCTCTGAAGGGAGTCCCCTAATGGATCCTTAGGGATATCACCCCTGCCTTTAGTCCCCTCAGGTCATCACTGATTCCCCCGTTCTGAAGTTGAATTCATATTAGTCATTTATCAGCAGTAAGAAAGTCCCTTATGGTGCAGCCTGTAACCCCATTTGTGATTCACATTAAGCCCCATTCCTCCCCTTCCTCTCAAACTTAGAACCTTGTAGTCAGCCTCCCAAGGGCCCACCTTCCCCTCATTCTCTACTTAACTCTAATCTCTACTACTATCTCTGCATGAACAATGAGGGGATTCAAGTAGACTGAGATTCACACCAGGGCCTCCTTGGGCCAATGTTTGCTGAGGCATTGAATCACCGGATAATAACTTATTCTCCAAAAAAATGTTATTCCTCACCACAGTGAAGAGGATGGCTCGCAGGACAGTCTCCTGTGAGCCTGTCTAACGAACACAGAGCAGGATGGTTCTAACAGTGTGGGCTGTGACAGCATTAGGTGTCCTGGTACTTCCAGAAAACTCAATGGCTCATAAAGCTGCTTTCTGCAGGACTGACTGAGCAATCTTCACCTCACAACTTGAGTGGCTGCAAAATTGTCCAGGTCAACATCTTCCATGACGTCTACTGTTGCTATTGTGTACTAACTATTTTCATCGCTCTGGTCAACATTGTCCTTCTAAAGTGTAAATAAGATGATTTTCTCTCTCTACACATAACTTTCCTACTGGGTAAAATGCAAATGTCCTTACTGTGAGCTCCCAGGTCCTCCCTCAATTATGAAGAGGAAATACCTTGGGCTCTGGACTTGGACCATCTGGGGTTGTTTCCAGCATTTACCACCTACAGTGTGACCTGTGTCCTGTCACTTAATCAGCCGGTGCCATGTTCTCCTCATGTGTGAAATGGGGAAATAGGATTCCATGTGAAAGTGGTTCCTATTTGTTCCAGTTGTCAATCGCTGCACAAGACGTTGACACAACTCCTGGAAGGTTAGAACAACAAGAATTACTTGCATTGATCAGCACTCTGTGATCTGAACAAGGCTTGGAAGAGCAGGCCCGTTACTACCCATGAAGCGCTCTCTAGAGGTGCTGAAAGCATGTCTGCAGGATCTGTTCCAAGTGAGCGTTCACAGGTCTGGCAGCTGGTCTTGACCGCTGGCTGGATGTTCAGCCAGGGCAGAGAGCTGGAGCTTGAATCCACCCCTGTGTGCACCTATCTTGTGCATCTGGATTCCTCCCAGCCAGGTCACTGGGTCAGCTGAGTGTTCTCACCTTCACAGTCATCACTGAGGGCAGTTTCTTACAAACCTAAACATTTATATTGTAAGATCCAGTGATCACAGCTTTAGGTAATTATGTAAATAAATTGAAAACTTATGTCCACAAAATATAAATAATGATAGTAGTTTCATTAATAACTATCAAAATCTGGAAGCCACAAAATGTTATTCTATGGGTGAATGGACAATCTGTGTTATATCTAACCAATGAAATTCTATTGAGGAGTTTAAAAAATGAGCTGTAAAACTATGAAAATACAAGAATAAAATTTTAATGCAAATTAAATGAAATAAATCAATAAACTGAATGAATACTTAATAAAATACATATACGTTTATTTATAAATATATTAGTTTGTCAATTTATGTATTTATCAATACAAAAGAAATATTTCGTAATAAGTGGCAAATTAATAAAAGTGTTACATAATTTAAGTGAAAATGAGTTCAGAGTAGCTATCATCAAAAAACTCAATGAGGTAAAGGGAAATACAGAGAAGCAAGTCAACGAATTCTGGAGTTACTTCACAAAAGAGATTGAAACTAATAAGAAGAATCAATGAGAAATACTAGAGAGGAAAAATACAATGGATCAGAGAAAACAGAATACGGATTCCCTGAATGCCCATGTAGACACCACAGAGGAGAAAATTAGCATAATAGAAGATAGACAGGCTGAATGGCTCCAGACAGAGGTAGAAAGAGACCTAGGAAATAAAAAAACTGAAGAAAATCTCTGAGAATTAGCGGATTGAATGAGAAAATGCAACTTAAGTATAATCAGAATTTCTGAGGGAGTGGAAAAGGAAAGTGGAGCAGAAAGTGTGCTCAATGGCATAATGGAAGAAAATTTCCCAAATCTAGGGATGGAGGGGGAAATGTGTGTAGAGGAAGCTTTCAGATCTCCTAGAGTTTTCCATGTAAAAAGACCTACTGCAAGGCATATAGTTGTAAAAATGGCAAAAATGAATGACAAAGAAAGAATACTCAGGGCAGCAAGGCAGAAGAAAATAACCTACAAAGGAACTCCTATCAGACTTTCTGCGGATTTCTCTACAGAAACCTTACAAGCTAGGAGAGAATGGAATGATATATTCAAAATTTAAAGGATAAAAATCTTCAGCCAAGAATACTCTATCCAGCAAAAATATCCTTCAGATATGAGGGACAAGTTAAACATTTTCCAGACAAACAAAAGCTAAGGGACTTTGTAATCAAAAAGCCTCCACTACAAGAAATCCTCAAGAAGGCTGTCATACCTGGAAATAGAAAAAAAAGGAGAAAGGAGTCACAAATCACAGAGTAGGGAAACAAATAGATCGAATCAGAATATGATAGCAAATACTCAACTATAGCATTAGGATAAAGGGAAGGAAACCACCAAAGCAAAGACAATCTTATCACTCTAACCACAAACTCACAACAGTAGCTGGAATAAAATGAAAATAATAATTTAGGAGGGAAGAGGAAAGGGACTAAATCAGTCTAGGGCAAGTAAGTAAGAGACCACCAGAAAATGGACTATGTTATACACGAGATTCTGAATACAAACTTCAGGGTAGCCCCTAAACTGAAAAACAGAACAGAGACACAAAACATAAATAAGGAAAAATCTAAGAAACCCAGCATGAGAAATTGCAGAAGTCAACAGGTAGGCTAAAACACACAGGGCAAGAGACAAAGGTAATGCAGGAAAACTGGAAAACGAGTGACAGAATGACAGAATTAAGCCCTCATGTATCAATAATCACCCTCAATGTAAATAGAATGAATCGTCCAATAAAAAGACACAGAGTGGCAAAATGGATTAAAGAACAAGATCCAACAATTTGTTGCCTCCAGGAAACACACCTCAGCCCCAAGGACAAACACAGCCTCGGAGTGAAGGTGTGGAAGACAATCCTCCAAGCTAATAGCAAACAAAAGAAAGCAGGTGTTGCAATACTTATATCAGACAAAACAGATTTCAAAATAAGGCAGGTAAAGAGAGACACAGAGGGACAATATAATGATCAAAGGGACACTTCATCAAGAAGAAATAACACATAAATATCTGTGCACCCAACACAGGAGCACCGAAGTTCATAAAGCAACTATTAACAAACCTAAAAGAAGATATTAAAAATAACACAATAATAGTAGGGGACCTCAACACATCACTCACATCAATGGACAGATTATCCAGACACAAAATCAACAAAGAAACAGTGGAGCTAAACGGAAAGCTAAAACAATTGGACATAATAGACATATATAGAACACTTCCTACAAAAACAGCAGAATACACATTCTTCCCAAGTGTGCATGGAACATTCTCAAGGATAGACCATATGTTGGGAAACAAGGCAAGCGTCTACAAATTTTAAAAAATTGAAGTAATAACAAGCATCTTCTCTGATCATAATGCTATAAAGCTAGAAATTAATTACAAGAAAAAAGCTGAGAATGGCACAAGGATGTGGACACTAAACAACACACTATTGATCAAGCAATGGATCATTGAAGAAATTAAAGAAAAAATCAACAAATACCTGGAGACAATTGAAAATGATAACATGCCATATCAACTCATATGGGATACAGCAAAAGCTGTATTAAGAGGTAAATTCATCACAATATAGGCACATCTTAACAGACAAGAAAAATCCCAAATAAGCAGTCTTAAGCTAAACATAATGGAATTAAAGAAAGGAGAACAAACAAAGCCCAAAGTCAGCAGAAGGAGAGAAATAATAAAAATCAGAGCAGAAATAAATGCTATTGAAACAAAAAAGTCAGTAGAAAGGATCAATGAAACAAACAGCTGGTTCTTTGGGAAGATAAATAAAACTGACAAACCCCTAGCCAGACTTACAAAGAAAAAAAGGGAGAAAGCTCAAATAAACAAAATCCGAAATGAAAGAGGAGAAATAACAACAGACTCCACAAAATACAACGGATTATAAGAGAATACTACGAAAAATTATATGCCAACAAAATGGATGACCTAGAGGAAATGGATAAATTCTTGGACTCCTACAATCTCCCAAAGCTCATTCAAGAAGAAGCAGACAATTTGAACAGGCCAGTCACAAGGAAAGAGATTGAAACACCAATCAAAAGCATCCCAAATATTAAAACCCCAGGACCAGATGGCTTTCCTGGGGAATTCTACCAAACGTTCAGAGAGGATTTAATACCTATCCTTTTCAAGCTATTCCAAAAACTTAGGGAGGCTGGAACACTTCCTAACACAGTCTACGAGGCCAAGATCACGCTGGTACCAAAGCCTGACAAGGACAGCATGACAAAAGAGAACTACAGACCAATATCGCTAATGAACATCGATGAAAAATTCTCAAGAAAATTTTGGCAACCCGAATCCAGCAATTCATCAAAAGGATCATAAATCATGATCAAGTTGCATTCATACCAGGGACACAGGGATAGTTCAACATCCGCAAATCAATCAACGGGATACACCACATCAACAAACTGAGGAATAAAAACCACATGATCATCTCAATAGATGCAGAGAAAGCATTTGAAAAGATCCAATAGCCATTTATGATCAAAACTCTGAGCATAATGGGGATAGAAGGGAACTACCTCAACATAATAAAAGTCCTATATGACAAACCCACAGCCAACATCATACTCAATGGGCAAAAACTGACCGCCATCCCCCTGAGAACAGGAACGAGACACTCTCTATCTAACCTTATCTATCACCTCTATCACCACTCTTATTTAACATAGTGGTGGAAGTTTTGGCCAAAGCAATTAGGCAAGAAAAAGGAATAAAAGGAATCCAAATAGGGAGGCAAGAAGTGAAACTCTTGCTGTTTGCAGACAACATGATCTTGTATGTAGAAAACCCCAAAGAATCCACTGGAAAACTTTTAGAAGTAATCAACAACCACAGCAAAGTTGCAGGGGTAAAAATCAATTTGCCCAAATCCGTAACATTTCTATACTCTAATAACGAACTAACAGAAAAAGAACTCAAGAACACAATACCATTCACAATCCCTACATAAAGAAAAAAATAACTTGGAGTGAATTTAACTAAGGAAGTGAAAGACCTATACAATGAAAATTACAAGGTTTTTCTGAAAGAAATGGTTGACAACATAAAGAGATGGAAAGACATTCCATGTACATGGATTGGAAGAATAAACATAGTTAAAATGTCCATTCTACCTAAAGCAATCTACAGATTCAATGTTATCCCAATCAGAATCCCAAAGACATTCTTTACCGAATTAGAACAAAGAATCCTAAAATTCACATGGGGCAACAAAAGACCCCAAATTGCTAAAGCAATCCTGAGAAAAAAGAACAAAACGGGAGGCATCACAATCCTTGACTTCAAAACATACTACAAAGCTACGGTAATCAAAACAGCACAATACTGGTATAAAAACAGGTGCGCAGATCAATGGAACTGAATTGAAAGCACAGAAATAAAACCACACATCTACGGACAGCTTATCTTCAGCAAAGGAGCTGAGGGCCTACAATGGAGAAAAGAGTCTTTTCAACAAATGGTGCTGGGAAAACTGGAAAGCCACATGTAAAAGAATGAAAATTGGCCATTCGTTCTCAACATTCACCAAAATAAATTCAAAATGGATCAAAGACCTAATGGTGAGACATGAAACCCTAGGGCTTCCAGAAGAAAATGTAGGCAGTACACTCTTTGACATCAGTATTAAAAGGATCTTTTCGGACACCATGCCTTCTCAGAGAAGGGAAACAATAGAAAGAATAAACAATGGGACTTCATCAGAATAAAAAGCTTCTTCAAGGCAAATGAAAACAGGATTGAAACAAAAAAACAGCCCACTAACTGGGCAACAATATTTGCAAGTCATACATTGGACACAGGCTTAATATACACAATATATAAAGAACTCACACAAGTCAACAACAAAAAATCAAACAACCCGATCAAGAAATGAGCAGGAGACATGAACAGACATTTCTCCCAAGAAGAAACATGGATGGACACTAGGCACATGAAAAGATGTTCATCATCGCTGATCATCAGGGAAATGCAAATCGAAACTACCCTAAGATATCACCTTACACCCATTAGAGTGACAAAAATATCTAAAACTAATAGTAACAAATGTTGGAGAGGTTGTGGTGAAAAAGAACTCTCATACACTGCTGGTGGGAATGCAAACTGGTGCAGCCACTACGGAAAAGGGTATGGAGATTCCTCAAAAAATTAATTAATAATTTCATATCTCCTATTTGGTATTGGACTTGCATCATGAATATACAAGAAACTTACAACTGAACAAAAAAAAGAAGCAACCCAATTGAAACTAAGCAAATTATCTGAGCAGACACCTCCTCGAATAAGAGATTAGGTCATCGACACAATGTTTCATTAAGGGACCATAAAATAACGCAAAATTGAGATACTGCTGCTCAGCCATTACAAGGCTCAATTACACAGTTTTATGTGGTCTTTTTCTCTATTCAGTGTTTACTTCGTTACTGTAAATATTTGAGTGTTGTCTCCAGCTCTGACAAAGTTGATTCGGATCATTTTGCTTGAGTCTTTTATTCCTGTGGAGGAGATGACACTGGGAAATGCCTACATGACCATCTGCATTGGATTGGTTCCATTCTATTGAGTATGACTTCCTTTCTGACATATACTGAGCAGTCAGACCTCAGCTGTGCTGTGTCTCTTGGAGGGAAAAATATTTATTTAACTCATCACTATATGGTTTCCAAAATAGATTCCATTTTCTATGAGGTTTTTGAAAATGACTAGGTGTGCTATGAATCTATTTCTTGCCATTTTTTCATTAAAAAACACTCCATAAATTCCCAATCTTCAATATGTTTTTCAATTATATCTCTATCTTCTACTTCTAGGACTGAAAAAAAGTCTTTTTTTCTCAGCATTTTATTTATTTCACATGTTTTTTGTTTTATTTTTTCTTTTATCTCTGACATTTAGACTACAGATATTTTCTGGACTATTATCCTAATTAATACTTTAACCCCACAGATGTCTACTCTGCTGCCACATCATTTCTGTATTAGTTTGCTAGGGTTGCCATTACAAGCTTACAAACTGGGTGGCTTAAACTACAGAAATTTATTTCTTACTATATGGACTATGTGGGCCCAAGATCAAGGTGTCATCAGGTTTGGTTTCTCCTAAGTCCTTTCTCCTTTGCTTGCAGACGGTCACCTTGTCACTGAGTCGTCAGATGGACTCTGATCTCTGTGCATGTGCACCCCTGGTGTCTCTGTGTGTCCACTTTTCCTCTTCTTACAAGATGACAGACTCCTTGGCCATACTTTAGTCAAGCTCCTCAAAATGTTCTTCTCAACTACGTCTCAAACTTTGGCCTCTGTGTCCATCTTTTTGGCCTTATTTTATCAAGATCCCTGATGATCGGATTAATGAGGATCCCCACCCTTGACATCTGCTCATCCTCACATTGATCAAATTCCTCATCGTCGTTCTCTCCAGGTGAAATCTGACCGCCTGCACTCCCTTCAGAAGAAGCATGTGGAGCCGGTCTTGCCAGAAACCCTGATTTGATGTCTCCTCTTCATAATTTTCTATCCACTCACCACTTCCTGCTCCATGACCATAAACGTCCAGTTGTCCATATTATGTTGGCATTGAGCCTGGTTTCCAGGACTGCCTCCAATACACAGTGAGTTTTGTCTTCCTCTTATTTGGAGGTAATTTTTATTTGATACGTTAGCACAGAGCTCATGGTCAAGGGCAGTATGACTTGTGCCTGAATGAAGTTTATGTAACATATCTATTTTCTCCTTAAGGCACTTCCCAGCCTTTCTGTGCATATGAACACTGGCCAGCACCTCAGCACTATGCACAGGAGCCACTTTAAACAGGGAAACTGCCCACTACAAGCACAAAAATGTGAAAAACCTAGCCCCAAGTTGAGCTCAAAGGAACTTCTTTACTTGATGGAGCTGAAACCAGAAGGCAGAGAACTGCCTTTGTGACCTCAAATTGGAATGTGTCTGTGCTGTGTGACTCAAATTACTGGCCACAATGAACATTTCCATGAGTGACTGCAAAAATAACAACAGTTTTCTCTTGAGGAAGGAAATACAGTTTAGTGAGGAAGCGAATTTACAAATATGGAATCTGTGAATAATGAGGATCGTTGTGTTTCCAACACCAGGACACTCTGGCCTTAGAAGTCTTCACCAGGGCACATTGCACAGACCTCAACCTATTCGTGCAGTGCTAACAATGCTGGAGGGTGGGGCTCCTCTTGGCCTCTGTAAAATAGAAACATGAAGAACAATTTATTTGTGATTTAAAATCCTCTAGGGCTTCTCAGCATACTCACCAAGATCCACGACTTCAAATTCTTCTTGAAACTATGGTGACCTGAGTAATGTATGAAGCTCCTTCAAGCAGAAGAAGAATATAGGGGAAAATCTTACCTTAATTTCTTAGTAAATAATAATATTGTATTCTGAATGAAACATAAAACACAGAGTTGACAAAATAGGGCCTAGGAGAGCGTCCCTGGTGGAGGATGAAAGCACAGATTCTAAGGAGGAAAGCCTCCCAGCCTTTCCCTACACCTGCTGCTGGGCTCAGCCCTGCACTGGGTGGGTCCTGAGCGCCCCCTGGTGTCCTGAGTCCCTTGCAGCCCAGCCCCTCCTGTCTGCCTGTGGGAAGTTTTTGTCGGGGCTCACACTGACTTCCCCTCACTGTGTCTCGCACAGTAATAGACGGCCGTGTCCTCGCCTGTCAGGCTGTTCAGCGTCAGATAAACTTGGCTCTTTGAGGTGTCCTTGGTGATGCTGGCTCGGGACTTCAGGGCTGGGTTGTAGTTTGCACTTGCACTACCATATATAGCACCAACATATTCCAGCCCTTTTCCTGGAGCCTGGCGGACCCAGCCTACAGCATAACTGCTCAAAGATAATCCAGAGACAGTGCAGGTGAGGGAGAGGGTCTGCGAGGGCTTCACCAGGCCAGGTCCTGACTCCTTCAGTTGCACCTGGGACAGGACACCTGAGGACAGAGAGAAACACAGTAAGTCATGCGGTCAGATGCAGTGTCCCCATATCTTCATGTCTGAGTCCTTGGTTCACTCACATGTAGGAGCGGCCACCAGAAAGAGGAAGAACCACAGGTGATTCATGTTCTTGCAGATGAGATTCACGACTCCCTGAAAATATTTTCAGGGTGAGGAGGAACCTGAATTTAAGTGACTGTTTACACCTTGTGACCTAAGTGGAAATTTGCATGAGGCAGTTGCCTTTCTATAAAAAGGAGAAGGAAACTAGGAGAGGTCCTAGTCTCTTGGGCTCCCCCTGGGAGGAAGATGCTGACCCTGCCTTCAGGGAACTCAGTCTTTTTCTGTTGTTTCTTTCCTAGCACAGTTGATATGACCATCAGAGCCCTAATCCTGCTTTTTCCCTGTGCGCAACTGAGTGTCTGCAGGAACAACATGAGCCCCAGGACTCAGGGTGTGGACACTGAGGATTGTCCAGCCCTACACCTGACCACAAACAGACAGGCAGTGGAAGCTGCTCAGCACTCTGTATGTTGGGCACTCACACATTCCAGAACTATCTGTTTCTTGTTGTCCTTCCACTGACAGTGAATTTTGAATTCAGTGAACATGGTTTCCCCCATGTTGGGTGGAAGAACATCTGTGTTTCTGGGAAATTCACCTTCCCAGTGACTGGCTTGAAAAGGGGATGATTTCCTCATGGTCAGAGGGAAGCTCCCACCTCAGGAAGCAGGTTCCCTTGAAAACTGTAGATGAGAGCTGCTTTCCTGAGTGCCTGTGTCATCGAACCCTGGGGCTGTGTCTGAGATCACATGAGTAAGTAGTGGTGGAGAGCAGGACACAGCTCCGTCTCTTCTTGTTCTGTGATACGGCGAGGTGGCCTCTCCCTTCTGCATTTCAGTGTGAAGATATATAAATTGTGGATCACAGGTAATTTCATTGTGAACTTTATAGTGGGACAACAGAAGTGTTAAGTGTTGCCATCAGTCTCATCAGCGGTCTCACCTCTCCTGGGATCCAGCACAGACATATGTGAGCACGCATCTCTGACGGACAACTTTGTCCATGTAACAGTTGATTTGCTCCTGCCCTGAGATGCCCCACCTGTGGGTCTGGGCTGGTGAACTCTCCCTCAGGCCAGTGACCTTGCCTGTACGTTGATTGATTTGGAACCAGTTGTTTCAGAAAAGCCCTTTCCTTGATATCATTTCGTGAACAGAACCCTGCATACACCATATTACCTCAGTATTTTCAGTGATATTACTAAAGTAAATAACTACTGAGTTTCTGGCCTGAATGTAGATAATAGGAGAGTCAACCAAAGTGTCATAATCCAGAAATACAGGACACATCTGTGTCCTCTGGTTGAGATCTGGAACAGTGAACTGATACGCTCAGGGCAGTGGAGAGGAACAGACAAGATCAAAAATCCAGAACCAGGTGAGCCTGAAACTCACGAGAGGTGTCTGGGCCTGAGTCTGAATAGATGCAGAAGGATCTGTCCTGGCCTTGATGAGCTGGTCATCCCGAGTAAATTGATATAAATTTATATTCATGTGGAGAGAAATACAATAGTTGAATATTTGTTTCAGTGGGTGGGAATAAGTTGATAGGGTCCAATCACTCTGAGAAAAGAAAAAAAAACCTGATAGGTCACCAGCATCAGAAAGCGTTTTGTCATCTGTGGAGGCAATTGAAGACAATCATGTCTGGAGACTAGGTCATGTTACAACACTGAAGGTAATCTCTGTTGAAAATGACCAACATGTGATGGTAAATAGAAGTGGTGAGATTTTAAGTGAGAAGATTTTGAAGGTTCCCAGTGATGATTGTACCGGGAGGGCCCAACCATTGTGATGAGAAGGAGAAGGAACAGATTGTGCTGGGCTTCCTGTTGAGGAGACAGGCAAGGTCCACCTGATAGCTTCTGTATTTCCCCGTGTAGAGGGATGAGAGTATCAGCTGAGAATGGAGTGTGGACTTAAGGAAAGTTGAGGCCTGATGTTGAAGGACAAGTTAATCTCGATGTTTTAATCATCAAGGGAAAATTAGAAGCATGAACTTTACATTGAAAACCAGCAGCATTTCTGAGTACTATTCAGCTCAGCTGAATTTGGTTTTCCTGAGCATACAGGATTCACTGTCCTCACTTGTAATCCTGTGGCTCCACTTGATGTCCAGTGTCAAACATCAGGGATGTCAATGAAATGCATTCATTTTGTAACAAAGTGGTGCAGAAAGATTAGGAGGCATAAGCTGAGGTTATGGGAATGTGTTATTGAAAAGCAAATTGTCAATCTTTACTATGAAATAGCAGGAAAAACAGAAATGATATAAAAGGCATTACTTTTGTTTTCAACTATTACTTAAAACTAGAGAACAATCCAAGTAACTGAATCACAGACACAGATTCCTCTCAGGTGAAACTTAGGATTAGAAAAGAGTCTAATTGAAGAAATCTTACTCTTCCCATGAAGAATGAGTGTCTCTGTGGACATGTGACATAGTTCGAGTCAGCAAGGCAGGAGGGAGGGACTGTCGGGGCATTCCTGCTCCTTCAGAAGGTCATCTCAGAAGAAACGTCCCCTCTCTTCACCCAGCCCATCATCACATGTGACAGGGGCTTTGGAGCCAGCTGTCTCGTGTCCATCCATCAAGTCCCTCACTGTTCAGGCCGTGAAAAGTGCTTTTGCTTCACTTTCCATTGAAATAGCCACAACTAATCATTGGAAATCATGGAAAAATATGGAAAATTAGCCCAAGGGAAAGCCAGAGATTGAAAGAAAACATTTTCAAAGGAAATCTGACATATCTATTTCAAAAATAAACAAAAGAAGTGTTAAATTCAACAATAAGAAACAAATATGAAAATTTAAAAAACAGGTCAAAGCCCTTAACAGATACTTCACTGAGGAAGATACACAGATGAGAAATAAGGATATGAAGAGAAAAAGCATCACAGCGAAATGCAAGTTAAAACAATGATGTAACACCACAAAGTTAATAGAAATCACAGCATCCAGAGCCCCAAGATCATCAAATGCTGATGAGGATGTGGAGCCACAGGAACTGTCATTCATTGCTGGTGGGAATGCAAAATGGTGCATCCATGTTGGAAGACAGTTTGGCAGTTTTTTACAAAACTAAACATGCTTTTACCATATTATGTGACAATCACACTCTTCTATTTACACAAAGGATAATAAAATTCATGTCCTGACAAACACATGCACAGGGATGATTGTAGAAGTTTCATTCGTATTTGCCAAAACTTGGAAACAGCTAAGAGGTCTTTCAGTAGGTGATTGGATAATAAACTGTGACACATGCACACAATATGCTCTTAAATGTCACATAGATTTGGAAGAAGCGTCAAAGGATGTGATGGCCTTGCAAAGGAGAGATGCCAGAAGAACCCAACTGAGGAGATTATCTCAAGAATGTGAAAGTGGGCAGTGAGGACTAAGGCCGTGAAGAGATTGTGCAGAATGAGACAGAGAGAAGGCAGACTGGGTTTGACATCCCATAATGTTATGTACCAGTGGGAGCATTCTTGAGAATTGATGGTTTAGATCCAAAAATAGACTGAGGATATTGGATTGATTTCATATTTGTAGTTTTCGTGGTTAACGCTGTAAGTGAACAATGAAGTTGACTGATCCCTTTAGAGAGTATGAGTGAGTGTAAAGAAATGGCATAATGTCATTTTGAATGTGCGGACTAGACATGTACTCATTGTGATACAGAATCTCTGTCCTGAACATCTTCTCAGGTAGAGCACTTATCTCATGTCCTTTTGCTATTCATTAATTTACCTCTAATCAGTTTTTAAGCTGAGGATCCTTCTCTCCAAATTGATTTACGTCTGTTCCTGAACTTTCAGGCTTAGAGATAATTCCTTGTGTATTTCTGCTTTGGTCACTGGGAACGTTGGTGACATTGATGTGACCAGCCCTCTAAGCCAATTCTCTGACTGCTGATGCCAGCCTCCCCCAGACCTGTCCACCATGATGTTCTGCAGCTCTTGGGGTTGTCTGGATGTCCTCAGCATGATGGGTGTCAGTAGTGAGAGGTGTCCTGATATGAGCAGCCAGCTGTGACTGTGACTGCCTTTGACACAAGCCTGTCTTGCAGTAGACAGACATACATTTCCTAGAATCGTATGTGTGTAGAACACATGTGCTCAGCAGGGTGACTGTGCCAGTTTCAGCACACATGAGCATAACCAGCCCTGGGGTGCTCGTGGGTGGGTGCATGCATGAGATGGATATGAGGGGATGAGGCTGGGTTTATTTATGCCCAAACATTGCGAAGAGTGCACACTGCACCTGGTACTGGAGGAATAGCTTAGAATAAGTGTGCAGAGGTCCGACGTCATGGATCTCAATTACTAGGTCAGATTTAGTGAGAATTTTGACAGTAGAAAACAGAGAGTGAAGTTGGAATGAGTTTCTGTGGGACACTTGAGGGACAGCAGGTGTTGGGCAGGGATCAGAATTCCATCTGGCTGGTTCTCATTATCCACGTGGATTCTCCATGTGGAAGCTCAGAGACACATCTTAGAACTCATCCTCCAGCTCAGCTTTCAGAGACCACACACAGAATACAAGGAGCAGGGATCTGACAGGATTCCCTCTTTGTGCTTGTCTTCCTTCCTGTTTCATGGGAAAATGTGAGAGCTGTGTGAAGTTCTTGGGCTCAATGCTCCTCTAGTCAGGAGACTGAAGGTCAGCCATAGAAGTTATCAAATCCCGGACATCAATGGCCAGCCATGAAGATGAGAATCAAGACGTTAATCTGCCCCAAAGCGGACAGGGATTCTCATGGGGCAGCCATGGTGGGGGCTTATCCTCACGTGGGGACAGTCTGTGAATTTGTTCATGAAGAGAATGTGAGCTCACTACATAGATTCACGGTCTGTGCATGTGTCTGGGGGAAATCTTCCCTAATCCAGCAATGATGACAATCCTAGGAGGTTTTATCAACAAGAAGAAGCAGGTCTTACAGGAACATGTTGAAAATAAGGTCCCTCCTGAGCGGTCAAATCATATTTGTACACAAAGTGTCCCTTCCTCCTTTTTCCTTCAGTGAGAAATTAAAGACACAGAGAGAAAAAAAGAATTGGCCCAGGTGCAACTGCAAGGCAGAAGAGGAGAGAAAAGCTCTGGGCCCAGTAGCTAGCCCCTCCCCATTCCCTCTCTGCACCTGCTCCTGACCTCAGCCCTTGTGTTCCGTGGTTCTGAGCTCTGACCAATGGTTCTCATGAACTCGGGCGTTCCTGAGCGCCCCCTGCTGGTCCTGAGAATGCCCTGAATCCCTGCCCCTTGTGTGTCCTTGCAGGGAGGTTTGTGTCTGGGCTCATGCTGACTTCCATTCACTGTGTGTATTGCACAGTAATACACGGCCATGTTCTCAGCAGGCAGGGAGCTAAGCTTCAGGAACCACTGGTCCCCCGACTTGTCTCTGGAGAGGGAGGTGTGGCTGTTGAAGGATGGGCTGTAGCAAGTGTTCCCTTCAGAACAGATGTGTTCCATCCACTGTGGCTTTTCCCCTTGGGGATGGTGGATCCAGCTCCAGAAGTAACCACTGGTTGTGATGGAGAATCCAGAGAGAGCAGAGATGAGAGAGAGGGTCTGTGAGGCTTCACCCGTCCCGGGGCCCACCTCCTGCAGCTGTACCTGGGACAGGACACCTGGGGACAAGGAGAATCAGTCCTGTCAGTCACATGCAGTCACAGCCATCCCCATAGACCCAGGTCTGACATCTGTCACACTCACCTTTGGGAGCCATCACCAGACAGAGGAGAAGAATCAACAGTCTCATCTTCTTATAGAGCACAGCCCACCTCCCCCAGAGACCTCAGTCCTGTCTGAAGTGAGAGCTGTGAGCTCCCACAGTCCTCGAGTGGATTTTACTGTACAGCTTGAAGAGGAATTTGCATATTGGGAGCCTGGTCCTATTAGGTTGGGAGGGACTGAGGTCAGGCAACTCCTGGTCCTTCCAACCCTTCTGAGGAATGTCCCTTCTCTTAACATCTCAGAGTGTAGGTCTGGGATGGCTGAGCCCATGTATTATGAAGCATTTTGGATACATGTCAAGGATTCTTCCACCTTTCTGAGCCCAGAGCTACCTTTCTTCAATTCCTCCTCTGTCCTGTCCTTCCCTGGTCTCAGCCCAACTCTCCCTAATCTACTCAGGCACTGGATCCTCAGTGCTGAGCCCAGCACACTTCCTTCCTCCTTTCCCTGTACCCTCTCGTGTGATGTGGTTCTCATCACGCTCAGAGCTTGTTACATTATTACATTGCATTGATTACATTACAGTCATGTTCCACTTAATGATGGAGATGTGTTTTGAGGAAGGCCTCATCAGGTGATTTTGTCATTCTGCAAACGTCATAGAGCCTACTTACACAAACTAAATTGTATAGCTTACCAAACACCCAGGCTATATGGTTCTAATCTTACGGGACCACTGTCTTATATGCGGTCCATTGTTGACCGAAATGACATAATGTAGCACATGTCTGTAGTTACAGGAGAGACTTGTGCTCCACCGTCACGTGTGTTTGTGATTTGAGTGGTTGTTATACGGTGACAATCTGATGGGACCTTAGGTATTTCATTCTGTCACACATCTGAAAGCCATCTGTAATTCTTTATACCCTGTCCACTCTCAGGCCACACCCTCTCAGTTCTTATTTGTTTTCCATGGATTATGATTTTCATCCACTCCCAACATGCCCAAGTTTATCATGGGCATCAGAACCCAGTTCCCAAGGGCTGAGTTGCAATCAAGCACAGGAATTTAAATGTTTCAGGGCATCAGGAGGAGTTTTCATCTAGAGAAGTTGGACACTGCATCTCAGACAGGACAGAAACTCAACTCTGCAGCTCCTCAGAGACCTGGGATTCTGACGAAAGACTCCTGTGGAGACAAAGACCAAGAAGGTCAGACAATCATCAAGAATGAGTCAAGATTCAGAACTTTCAGGGGGATGGATAAGCCAGAGCACAGAGCATCAGAACTCAACAGGTAACAGGTGGTTGGGAATCAAATACTGGACAAGTGCAGAGCTCCAGAGCTCATGCCGAAGGACCCCTACATCATGAAACAGAGATTGGATGAAAATGGGGGTCTGTGCCTCACTCCAACAACTCATTCTCAATATTTAGGGAGGAGTATAGACACCCTGTTTTCAAAGTTTCCTTCCACACAGACTCAGGTGCATCCAAAATGTGAGAAATTATAACCAATTTCAGCATATTCCCTTTTGCTCTGAAGGGAGTCCCCTAATGGATCCTTAGGGATATCACCCCTGCCTTTAGTCCCCTCAGGTCATCACATATTCCCACGTTCTATAATTGAATTCATATTAGTCATTTATCAGCACTAAGAAAGTCCCTTATGGTGCAGTCTTTAACCCCATTTATGATTCACATTACTCCCCATTCCTCCCCTTCCTGTCAAACTTAGAACCTTGTATTCGGCCTCCCAAGGGCCCATCTTCCCCTCATTCTCTACTTAACTGTAATCTCTATTATTATCTCTGCATGAGCAATGGGGGGATTCAAGTAGAGTCAGATTCACACCAGGACCTCCTTGGGCCAATGTTTGCTGGGGAGTTGAATCACCGGATAATAACTTATTTTCTCAAAAAAACCCATTATTCCTCACCACAGTGAGGAGGATGGCTCGCAGGACACTCTCCTGTGAGCCTGTCTAACGAACACAGAAGCAGGATGATTCTAACAGTGTGGGCTGTGACAGCATTAGGTGTCCTGGTAATTCCAGAAAACCCAATGGCTCCTAAAGCTGCTTTCTGCAGGACTGACGGAACAATCTTCACCTCACATACTTGAGTGGCTGCAAAACTGTCCAGGTCAACATCTTCCATGACATCTACCATCGCTATTGTGTCCTAACCATTTTCATCGCTCTGGTCAACATTGTCCTTCTAAAGTGTAAATAAGATAATTTTATCTCTCTACACATAACCTTCCTACTGGGTAAAATGCAAATGTCCTTACTGTGAGCCCTCAGGTCCTCCCTGAATTATGAAGAGGACACACCTTGGGCTCAGGACTTGGATCATCTGGGATTGTTTCCAGCATTTACCACCTACAGTGTGACCTCTGTCCTGTCACTTAATCAACTGTGCCATATTCTCCTCATGTGGAAATGGTTCAATAGGATTCCATGTGAAAGTGGTTCCTATTTGTTCCAGTTGTCAATCGCTGCACAAGACGTTGACACAACTCCTGGCAGGTTAGAACAACAAGAGTCCCTTGCATTGATCTCCACTCTGTGGTCTGAACAGGGCTTGGAAGAGCAGGCCCATTACTACCCATGAAGCGCTCTCCAGAGGTGCTGAAAGCATGTCTGCAGGATCTGTTCCAAAGGAGCATTCACAGGTCTGGCAGCTGGTCTTGACTGCTGGCTGGCTGCTCAGCCAGGGCTGAGAGCTGGACCTTGAATCCACCCCTGTGTGGACCTATCTTGTGCATCCGGCTTCCTCCCAGCCAGGTCACTGGGTCAGCTGAGTGTTCTCACCATAACGGTTGTCACTGAGGGCAGTTTCTTACAAACCTCAATGTTTTTATTATAAGATCCAGCAATCATAGCTTTAGGTAATTATCTAATTGAATTGAAAACTTATGTCCACACAATATAAATAATTATAGTAGCTTCATTAATAATTATCAAAATCTGGAAGCCACAAAATGTTACTCCATGGGTGAATGGACAGCTTGTGTTATATCTAACCAATGAAATTCTATTCAGGAGTTTAAAAAATGAGCTATAAAACTATGAAAACACAAGAATAAAATTTAAATGCATATTAAATGAAATAAATCAATAAAATAAATGAATACTTAATAGAATAAATACACATTTATTTGTAAATACATTAGTTTGCCAATTTATTTATTTATAAATACAGAAGAAATATTTCATAATAACTGGGAAATTAATAAAATGTTACATAATGTATGATTTTTTTGTTTTGACTTTCAAGCAAAGGCAAAGCTATAAATGTGTTGAAGAGGTCAGTGTTTGCCAGGAGTTTGGGGACAGGGTGAGGAAGAGGTGAAACGGAGCAGGCCCTTTAGAAGGTCGAGGAGCTGTTATGTATGAAATTCGAAAAGTGCATGCATAGCGCTATGCATTTGTCAAAACTCGTGTCATGTTGCAGCACAAAAAGTGATCATTAGTGTATCAAATCAAACAAAAATTGTTTAAGAGATCAGGGATTCCAGGATGGAATGAAGACCGAAGGATATTCAATTCAGTTACACATCTATGAAATCACTTCTGTGAAGAAGGCGGGGCTAAATGTGCTGGCCTCTGTAAATGTGGAAATGAGTGGAGTCTGTAAGATAAAGGCTAATGAAACTGTACACAAGCACTTACTCTAGGTGATGAACGTGTCCCAACAGGGATACAGGTGCACAGTTATGAAACCACTATTCATGATGCAAGGAGCAACTAAGTACATGCTTGGCATATGGTGGGAGCCAAGTTCCTCACATTAGAGTCTGTAGTTCCAGACAAGCACAGAAGGAAGGCTAGAGAGCTCATGTGGTATTGGGTTAGAGTTGGAGACATCTGTATATTTGTGCACTGACCTTAGTATAGGTACAGAAGTTTAGATATAGAAATATTTGTAGGAGTGTGTCCGTCCATGTGTTAGTGTATACACCATATCCCCTAGCTTTGTTAACTGACAGGTCCTACACGCAAGGACACCTAATAAGGACAAGGACACACCTATCAATATCCTAATACCTGGAATCTTGGTTCCTAATACCATTCCCAGTGGAAGGAGCCATGTTTCATCTGAAAACTGTCCACTTCAAGGGCTGGGGAGGAGAATATAAAAGAGGAGGCTGTAGATTCTTGTAGTACCAGAAAGTAGAAGGTATTCTAATTTCAAGAGGATGGGAGCACGTAAACTAGATACACGGGCCAAGCAGAAAGATTTCTCAGTGTCTAAAAATCTGAAAAAATGTGTAAAACAATGGATATTTTAACATTGTATCTTAACACAAATTTTGATATAAATTTTCAAGAACAACTACTGATAATAATAGATGATAGCATACATAAAACCATTGGCATTTGGAGGAAAAACCTCCAATCCAGGATGATATTGATATGCTCCCTACAAGCAGGTGGAGATTAAGCCCCCTGTCTTGATTGTGGTCTGGGCTTAAGGTAATGAGGAGAATTCTGGGTGAGCTTGAATTTCACAGTCCAGTTGTAGAAATCATACCGAAAACATGGGTCATGAAAGAACAATTCGATAAATTTTACTGTACCAAAATTAAAACCTTTTGTTCTGAGAAACATACTGATTAGGGAATTAAAAGACAAGATGCATGGGGCTGGCCCCGTGGCCGAGTGGTTAAGTCTGTGCGCTCCGCTGCAGGCGGCCCAGTGTTTCGTTGGTTCGAATCCTGGGCACGGACATGGCACTGCTCATCAGACCACACTGAGGCAACGTCCCACATGCTACAACTAGAAGGACCCACAACGAAGAATATACAACTATGTACTGGGGGACTTTGGGGAGAAAAAGGAAAAAATAAAATCTTTAAAAAAAAAAAAAAAAAGACAAGATGCAGACTTGGATAATGTGCTTTCAATCACATGTTGGGGAAAGACTTATATCATGAATAAACAAGGAAACTTATACTGAACAAAATAATACAATGCAATTAAAAATGGGAAAATGGTCTGAATAGACACACCCTAGAAGAAGATATGAAGGGAATCAACATGCTATTTCATCAGGGAAAAGTAAAAAAACACAGAATTGTGATACCAATTCTCCCCATTAGATTGATGCCCGTACAACATATGGACACAATTAAATGCTAGTGAGGAGGTGCAGCAATGGGAAACCACATCCATTTGCTGGTGGGAATGCAAATGGCAGCCCCTTTGGAAGAATGTTGAGTATTTCTTACTGAGTTAAGCAGAGACTTATCACGTGATTGAGGAGTGGGCCACAGGGAATTCACCCAGCTGATTGCCAAATATATGTGCACACAGACACCTTCATGGGAAGGCTCATAGCAGCTCTTTCTAATTGAGCATTTCCCAGTGGCTCAGTTTTGCTCAAATGGTAATTGGTTTATGGAAAATATCCAATAAAATAAGCAAACACACATTTCTATAGTTCCTTTTCATCAATTACTTAGCTCTGTTTTCTAAACAAAGCCTTGAACCTAATTGTCCCTGTCATCCCCTCAGTCCAGCACGGTTGTCCTCTCCCTCAGCATACTGACACACTCATGGTGTGGGTTATCACACTGTGTCTCACACAATAATACATGGCTGTGTCCTCAGATCTCAGAATGCTCAGCTCCACATAGGCTGTGTTCATGGACGTGTCCCTGGTCATATTGATTCTGCCCTGGAACTTCTGTGTGTAGCTTGTGCCATCACTACACACGTTGACCTCACACATGCACTCAAGCTCCTGTCCAAGGGCCTGCCTCTCCCAGTGCATGGCTAGTCAACGTGAATCCGGATGCCTTGCCAGAGACATTCACTGATGCCCCAGGCTTCCTCACCTCAGCCCCAGACTGCACCAGCTGGACCTGGGAGTGGACACCTGTAGCAAGGAGACAGGAGTGCATGGAATCCCCCTTCACTGGCCCTGGTCTCTTTCTGACCACAGGGATCAGGGAGCCCCTTACTTGTAGCCATTGCCACCAAGGAGAGGATTCTCCAGCACCAGTCCATAGTGAGGGGCTGTGCTCTCAGGGCTTCTGTAGGGGAGGGGATGGTTGCTGGGTGCTGCTCTCAGGACACAGACAAATCCATATTTAACCTAGTCCACCTCCACTCATTTGCATATTTATGAGGCATAATATTTCATACTCAAGACGGGGACCAACATGAGAAGATTGGTGCCACGTAGACTATGCTTAGTGAGATGCTGAGTGCTCAATTTGTAGTCCTGCTTTAGGACATGTGTCCCTGCCATGTCCCTGAACTCAGTGCAGACAGAGCTCTCCCACTGAGGACTAATACCCCAAAGGTATTATTGTGACCTGGCCTTCTCATTGTGAACCAACGTTTGAATGGCACAGAGACCACCTGAACCTGTTCGGATATTCCTGGGATCCTAGTGTCTCTCAAAATACTGTTCTCATTGAACGAATAAAACCATCCTTGTCTTCTAACTACTTAAAATTAAGGTACCTGGAGGCCCTACAAATTCCCCTTTTAAATGAGGTTCTCACTGAACTTATGCAGTTAGGTAAATGCTCCCACTAGAATAGGATCCTTATACACACTTCATAAGTCCTTGTCCCACTCTTCCTTGAGATTGCTTTTTCTTTTGAAAAAGGAGGACCAGTCCATCTGAGGAAACCCCTCCCCAGCTCCCTTTGCATCTGATACTGGGCTGGAGCCCTGTTCTGGGAGGTACTGAGCATATCCTTCCTCCCCATCCCCACCCTTCAGGGAGAAAGAACAGTTAATGCTGAATTCCCAAACTCCCTGAAAAGCTAAAAGGAAGGGTTTTCATGTGGGGTTTTGGGTAGGGGAAGGGGAAGCATGTGGCCTTGTTGGACGGAGCTTTTCCACCAGCCTGTGTTTGGCCTTGAGACTACTTACAGAGAAGAGAAGGAGAAGACAACACATCCAGGTGGTTGTCCTTGGCCATTTGTCTCCATGGAGGTACAGTGGATTCAGGATCCAAGCCAGGGAGTAAGCAGGGAATGAGAGCTTTGGTTTTAACACCATAGATGCTGGGTATAATGTAGGGAAACTGATATCAGGGCCATTATCAGCGTCAGAATTGCAGGCTGTTGAAAAGAAAGACCAAGCACTGACCAGAGCAGGCTCACCCACCCCACACTTATGCCTGCATCCAGAGGGGTCTGGAATGATAAGAAGGCAAAGACGCTCAAAGACAGTGTGCATTTCAGAAGTCATTTAAGCATCTCTAGGGAACCCCAGAGTCAACAGACGAGCGAAAAGGAAGGACCACAGAGGAACTGTTAGCTCAGACAACGGTGCGTCTTTTCATCCTCTTTAAACTGTCCTTCCAACGGAAAAAGCTTGAAGTTTTGAGTCCAAATTTATTTCATGGCTCGTACTGTGGTACAAGAACATTTGTTGTCAATGTTCAATTTTGCTGCTGAAGCATAATTTAAGTCACATATTCCCCAGTCGGTACCACTGTACTCTCTGACATCATTGTTGAGATTAGTTATCAAGCCTCACTCCATGTGTGAAACTCAGTGAGGGATGGGGCAAGAATGATCAAGGCTCCAGCCTGATGGAGTCAGGGTCTAGGAGAGATTCAGTGAGAATTTAGAAACAGGAAACAGAGGGCGAACGTGGGTGGGTTTCTGTGGGATGATGGAGGGAAGCTGAGAGTGGGCAAGGATCAGGACTCTGACCAGCTGGTTCTCATAATCCCTTTGGATTTTCCTGTGGAAGCTGAGAGACCCAGTCCAGGGCTGCTTTCAGAGACCCACCCAGAACAGGACTCAGAATGACTGTGATGTTTTTTCATCTCTTTGTTTATCATCCTGTCTGTTTCATGGAGAAGGCTGAGGGCTGCCTCCCCTTAGCTGGGCTGCTTTTCTGTCCAGGAGACTGAGAGGCAGCCACGAAAGGGGTCAGTCCCTGATATCAATGTCCACCCAAGTAGATAATGAGCAAGACTAAAACTGTAGCCTCGAGAAGAAAGAGACCCAAGGGGCAGATGTCCTAGGGGGATTTGCATTACGTGTGATGTCAGTGTGGGCCCTTCTGAGGGCAGAGAAGACGAGCTGGTTTCTCAGGGATGATGAGAATCCTCAGTGTGTTGCCTTTGTCAAGACAAAAAATCAGAGCCTCTAGGAACTTGAAACAAGTTCTCTAGAAGAAATCTCATCTTCAAGAGAGAATGTTATCTCCAACTTTGTTGGCTGCACTGAGCATATGAGAAAACAGAGCCAGAAGAACAGAAACTGAAGTGTCCCTGAGGGCTTGGAGAGGAAATCCCTGAGGTCACAGGAAGATTCTTCCCCATCCCTCCTCTCCACCTGCTCCTGGGTGCAGTCTCTGTGCTCTGTGGGTCTTTAGCACTAGTTGGTGGTCCTGAGTGCCACCTGGCGGCCTTGAGCATCCCCTGCAGCCCAGCCCCTCCTGTCTCCATGCAGGAGGTTTGTGTCTGGGCTCACACTGACTTCCTCTCACTGTGTCACTTGCACAGTAATAAACGGCCGTGTCCTCGGTGGTCACGGAGCTCAGCTGCAGGGAGAACTGGTTCTTGGACGTGTCTCTGGAGATGGAGGCGCGGCTCTTGAAGGATGGGCTGTAGTAAGTGCTACCACTATAAGCTATGCTCCCAATGTACTCCAGCCCCTTCCCTGGGGTCTGGCGGATCCAGCTCCAGCCATAATACCTGCTTGTGATGGAGCCTCCAGTGACAGTGCAGGTGAGGGAGAGGGTCTGTGAGGGCTTCACCTGTCCTGGGCCCGACTTCTTCAGCTGCACCTGGGACAGGACACCTGGGGACAAAGAGAATCAGTCTCTATCAGTCACATGCAGTCACAGCCATTCCCGTTGACCCAGGTCTTAGAACAGAGACACTCACCTTGGGGAGCCGTCACCAGGCAAAGGAGAAGACCCAACAGCCTCATCTTCTTCTAGACTACACTCTGCCTTCCCCAGAGACCTCAGCCTCGTCTTAGGAGAGAGCTGTGAGCTCCCACAGCCCAAGAGTGGATTTTACGCTAGAGCTTGAAGAGAAATTTGCATGTGGGGAGCCCTGTCCTTATAAGTGGGGAGGAACCGAGCTGAGGCTCACCCTGATCCTTCCACAGCCCCTGTGGGTGTCTCTACACTTGTACTTATCTTCTGTGTAAGCCAGAGAAGGGAAGGTAGTGGATATTTGGTATCTGAGAATCCTTAGAGACAAGTCAAATTTGGTTCCTACCTTTTTGTGCCCAGACCCTTTCCTTCCAGGCCCTCCTCCCTCCTGCCCTTCCCTGATCTCGACTCAACTCTCCCCTATCCACTCAGGGCCTGGGTCTCCTTCCTCTGTTCTGACTCCAGAACAGCTGATGCCGACTTTCCCTGTACCCTCTCCTGGGATGGGGTTCTCATTCTCTTTAGAAGCTGTTACATCGTTTATTGTGGCTTTTGTATGGGGTGTCCATCAGCTTTTTGCTGCACCCATCCTGTGACCTCGTGATGTAAGCTGGACTATATAGCACCTCATACACCATCAACACACAGCGTCTATACAAATTCTGGGGCTAGCTGTTTCTCATCAGTTTTATCTTCTGTCTTTTGCTCCCGGACACAAAGAATGGTGTTCAAGGGAGGCCCTTGTGGGGACAAACACAAGATCCGCACGTGCTCTCTGTCGTGGACTTTTCTCCACAGTGGGTCTGTGCTTTTACATGTAGTCTCTTCCTGAAGATAAACATGCCAGTAGAGGAGGCAAGATTCCAGATGAAATGCGTAGTCAGGAAATATGAGTGAGGCTATGCAAATCAATAATCTATACTTTTTATTATTAAATGGGGTCACATTGTGATATGGATCCATTACACTCTAGGGGAAAGGTAATCAGGTACAACCATTTTAACAGCTATTTGTAAGCGATGAAGGAAAAAAATCTCCAAATTATTCATAAACTCACTTTTGTGCTTATAGATCTAGTCAGTTATTGTCAGAGACTAAGCCACGACTCCTGAAGAGTTGTATTTATAGTTACTGTTTCTACGGAAGATAAATGAAATGAACTCCAGGACCAGTCATTTCTCACACACAAGGAGCAGCAATTGCAGGAGGAAGTACACTTGTGCCATGGCCATGTTGTCATCACTTCCTGAACATGAGGAAAGGACCCTGACCCCCAGCCCCTCAATCTCTGACTCACTGAGGCCCTATGGGGATCCCCTGATTCATCTTAGGCCCCGAGGCATCAGGGGTGCAGCTGGGAGCCTGGCTTCTGGCCAGAGACCTGGGTGGGATCTTTCAGCCTGAGCACAGGCAGCTCCATGGCTGCTCCCGGAGGCCTCACTGTGGGAAGCAGCCCCTACCTGACTTGGTGCAGAGCTGGCTAAGACAATATTCTGGATGGAGTTTCACTCAAGGATGCAGCCTCTCCCCCTGAGACCAGCCATGCTTGTGTGCATGTCTGCAGCCCCAGCCTGGGTGCCTCCACAAAGACCCCCTATCAGGGACCTTGCCTCAGACACACTTCTCCTTTCTGACTCCGTCAGTTTCCAGCCCAAGCCCTTTCCCCTTCCCACACTGGCTCTCCTGGATCTCTGCATTCATTATGGTCAGGGTCGTTTTGCTCTGTGTTCCTCAGCAGGGAGGCCACTTCATCCTGGCCTTGCTGCATGCCAACCGGCCTTCACCTGATGCCATTCTTGGGGGAAATGTATTTTTACCGGCAGACTCCGTCTTTAGGAATCATGACAAATGAATTATAAATGGTGCAAAATACACAAACCAATGTGTTCAGGAAAGAAGGGCAGCTTAAGGAACTTCAAGGGGAGAAATATCACATTATACTGAGACCAGAAACCAAGTGGGCTTTTCTACCCATGGGAAGAGGAGGTAGAGATGGGCCAAGACTGGGAATCTTGGATCCTGTCAGAACGGACACCAGTCAATCAGAGGAGGCAGGATCACGTATTGGAGGGTGTGGGTCTCTCCGAGGATTGGGGCCCAGGTGGGAAAGAGAGTGGGATAAGGAGGACGATCCCTCCACACGTGAGCTGCTGTTTCTATTCTGACAAACCACTGTGGATGGTAACGCCTCCCAGCCCCAGGGAGGGGATATGCAAATGGTCTGCCTGAAACAAAGGGGTCAGGTTTTCCATGAGCCTCACCAAGGAGTGGACTCTGCTCACTCTGGTGCATCAGGAGGTACAAAGAGATATGTTGAAATTCCTTCCTTCCTCCGTGATGGAGAAGGTGAAACAAGTGCCATTGAAACTGGAAGGGAGTCCCAACGGAGTCGCTCCCTTGAGGACAAAAGGAAATCTCAGAAAGTGACAAAATAACAACAACAACAACAATCACCTGTGGTGCCCCCCTGTATTTATCCTTGTCACTCTTCCCGGAGCTCGGTGGTTGTGAGTGCCCCTGGTGGTTGTGAGTGCCCCCTGCAGCCCAGCCCCTCCTGTCTCCCTGCAGGGAGGTTTGTGTCTGGACTCACACTGACTTCCCCTCATTGTGCATGTTGCGCAGTAACACACAGCTGTGTCCTTCCTGATCAGAGAGCTCAGCGGCAGGGAGAACTGGTTCTTGGACATGTCTCTGGGGACAGAGCTCCAGCTTTTGCATGTTGGGTTATAAGTTGTGCTACCACCATCACAGATGCATCTCGTCCTTTCCAACCCCTTCCCCGGGCTCTGGAAAACTCAGCTGCACCAGCCACAGATGGCTGTGATGCAGAAACCAGAGACAGCACAGGTGAGGGCGATGGTCATCACGGGCTTCACCAGTCCTGGGCCCAGCTCTTCCAGCTGCACCTGCAACAGGACCCCGGGGACCAGGAGAGTCGGTCCCTGTCAGTCACACGATTCAGAGCCATCCACATAGCCCCATGTCTGACATCTGAGACACTCACCTTGGGGAGTCATCACCTGGGACAGGACACCTGGAGACAGAGAAGAACACGGTGAGTCCTGTGCTCACTTGAAGCATCTCCATGTGGTCGTGGCTGAATCCATGTGACACTCTTATCTGAAAGCTGCCACCAGAAAGATAAAGAACCACATCTGTGCTAGCAGGTGAGGTCCTTAATTTCAGAAAATATTTTCCACGATGAGTCATAACATGAATTTAAGTGAACATGCACAGTAGTTTCATCTAGTTGTCCAAGTGGAGATTTGCATTTTGGGGAATCTTTGTATGTAAATATGAAAGGGAACACGGGAAAGTGTCTGTCTCTGGGGCTCCCCCTGTGAGGAGGATGCTGTTCTTGCCTTCAGAGAACTCGGTCTCACACTGGGGTCCACTCACCATGCCCAGAGCTCTTTTATTCCAGGTCAGAATAAGTGCAGAAGGAGTTGGTTAGTGAGGGGGATGTGACCAAGGACCGAAGGTGGCTTTGATAATAGATCAGCATGCCTCTACTTTCAGAGTCTGTACATTTATCAAATGCTCAGCACAAATCAAAGAACCTCTAAATTATTAGATACCCTTTCCAATCCTTTTCCCTTCTCCCTTATCACATGTTTAAACTGGGCTATTCCAAAGTTTTGAGGCATAAACTAATGTAATCACATTGAATTCAGAACAAATTGGGTGTAATACAATGTTTGCCGTACAGTAGAGTGGCTGTATTGACTACCTTGACTTGGGTGAACATTTCTTCATGTGAGACGTGTTCCAACCGTGTGTGTCCAAGATTTCTATGGAGGAGGATATGTCCATGCCAAGCGATCACACACTCTATTAGTGGCACAGGGTGAACTTTTTCGGATGGTATCTGTTGCTATCATTGTTGAAATAACCATCATCCCTGATCCTGCTCATCTTGTAGGAAGCTGAGTTGGGTTGAGAATATCCTGGCCCTGCAGACTCTCTTCTTGGGTGAGAGCTTTGAGAGGCCTAAATTCACTTCAGGACGTGAAATAGAGACAGCTGGTGGAAAGCCCTCAGCTGACCAATGCTGGTCAGCATCCTGGTCGCAATGTACAGACTCATATATCCTAGTAGTATCCATTTATTTTTAATCAAAACCAGTGAATTTTGGATTAACTGGAATGGTTCTCCCTATAGCGGGGGAGAGGACTTCAGGACTCTTGGCAATAGACCTGCAGAGTGAATGGGTTGCAGGGTGGATGAGTTCACCACAGCCAGAGGGAAGCTCCCTGCTCTACAAAGTAGGTCCCATTAATCAGGCCGCTGAGAGCTGCCGTTCTGAGTCCCTAAGTCACCAAATCCTGGGATCATGGCTGAAATCTGATGAGTGTGTAGTTGTGAAGATCAGAACACAGCTCCATCTTCCTCAAAGTGTAACTCTGAGGATATGACCTCATCATTGTGGTCTTAAGTCTGAAAAGCTGTAATTTGGGGATCCCAGTAATAAGTTTGCATGTGAACTTCATAGTAGGCACCCAGTAATGTTAGGCATTATCATCACTGTGATCAGTGGTACTATCTCCCTTGGGAACTGGAAAGGACATCATCACAGATGGCGCAAGGAACTCCTGCTCTGCTCCTGCCCTGACATGTCACACCTGTGCAACTGAGACAGTTCAACCCACACTCAACCCAGTGTCATGACATGTAAATGGACCAACTAAGGTCCAGTTATCTCTGAAAATTCCATTTTTCTTTATTATTACAAAAACAGAAACTTGAATGCAGTGTATTATCAATTGGCTGTTTAATAATGTTGGTGAAGTGAATTGAATGATAAAGCATCCTCATGCTTGAATGTAGGTAACAGAAGAGTCACTAGAAGTCGGTTGAGCCAGATCAGTAGCACCACTGTGGACCCTCTGGTTAGGACCTGGACAAACATGCTGCCCTGCTGTATGACGGTGGAAGGGAAGAGACAGCACTCGACACCCAGAACCAGGTGAGCACTTGGCCTCAGGTGACCTCTGGGCACTGAGGTATGAACAGATGCAGAAGGGTCTGTCCAGGCCCTTTGGGGCTGATGCACCTGGAGGGAGGCTGAGATAAATTCTTGCTCACAGAGATGATTAGAGATAGGTGTACATATGTTTATGTTGGTAGGAACAAGTTTATAGGGTCTGTCCAAACATAGGAATGAAAAAAAAAGGATCGTGTCATCAGCATTGAAAGGCGATTGTGGCGTTTGTGGGGATATTCAAAGGCGAGATGACTGGGTAGCAGATTATCTTATAGTGCTGCTGGGGTTAGATATGACTGACTTGATATGCTAAAAAGAGATGTAGAGATGTGTGTGGTTATAACACTGAAGAGAAGATGTACCCTCTTTCAGATTTTTAAGTATATAGTACAATCTTTTTACCTATAGGCACAGTGTTGTGCATCAGATCTCTAGTACATATTCATCTTGCATAACTGAAACCTTTTAGACATTGAGTAGCTACCAGCCATTCCCTCCTCCCCCATCCCGTAGCAACTACCATTCTGTTCTGTGCTTATGAATTTGACTATTTCAGATACATCATATAAGGGGGATCATGCAATATGTGTCCTTGTGTGACTGGCTCCTTTCCCTCCTTGTAATGTCCTCCTGATCCATCCATGTTGTCTCATGTTACAGAATATCCATCTTTGTAAGGTGAATACTATTCTATGGTATGAACACATCACATTTTCTTTCTACATTCGTCCATCAGTGGGCATTAAGGCCATTTCCACATGTTAGCTTTTGTGAATAATGCTGCAGTGGAGATGGGAGTGCAGATATGTCCTTGAGATCCTGATCTCATATCATTGAGTGATGTACCCAGACGTGAGATTGCTCGATCAGGAGCTGTTCGATTTTTACTTTATTGAGGAGACTCCGTACTGCTTTCCATAATGACTCCACAATTACATTCCTACCAACATTACACAATGGTTCCCCTTTTTCCACATTCTCACCAACAATTGTAGTCCTTTTTTATAAAAACAAATCACGGTCATCCTTACAGATGTGAAGTGATATCTCATTGTGGTTTTCACTTACATTTCTCTGATGATTCATGATATTGAGCACCTTTCATTTACCAGTTGGTCAGAAGACTTGAGTGGGCATTTCTTCAAAGTAGTGAGCTTAACATGAGATGATTTGAAGGTCGCCATAATTAACAAGTCAAGATGACCCAATCACTTGTTGAGAGAGAGAAGGGAAGACGGTGGTGGGTTTCATATGTTGGGATTGGTAAAGCAAAGATTATAGCTTTCGTATTTCCCCTTGAAAAGTGGTGAAAGCGTAAACTGAGAATGGAGTGTGGACTTATGGGGAATTGTGGTGACATATTTGAGGACAATTTACTACCTTTGTCGGTTTCATTGTAAAAGTGAGAGACATCGTGATCTACACCTGGAATCACAGGAATGTTCCTGGATCATATTCAGTTCAGTTGAGTGTGATGTTGCTGGATATTTAGGAGATTCACAACCCCAATTTTTCATATGACAGGTCCAATCGTGAGCCATGTTTCATACATAAGGGACATGAATGGAACACTCATTATGTAATGAAGTGCTGCATGAATTATGGGGGGTGCAAGTCAATGATATGGAAACGTGTGATTGGAAATGTGGATTTAAATATATAATGGAATAACAGAATATAACAAAAACACTTTACAATCTAAATAAGCATCAGTTTTCTCCTCAGCCACTCCTTAAAGCCACAGAATAAATCAAATAATTACTCCTCATAGATTCTGAGCCATCTCAGGGTAAAAATTCAGAAAGTGGTCAGCCTCCCCGATGACATCTCCCTCTTCCCATCACGGATCTGAGTCTCTGTGGACATGCGACATTGCTCTATCAGGGCAGCAGGAGAGAGGGTCTGTTGGGACATTTCCCGTTCTTTGGAAGAAATATCCCCTCCTTCACTCAGCCCATTGTCATATCTGAATGTGACAAATGGCAATGCTGTCATTGTGTCCACAAGTTAAGGCCTTCATTGTTTAGGCAGTTGTACGGGCACTAGCATGTGTGCCCTTTAACAGTCTTTCGGGCCCCCTATTGAGCAGGATGTCAAACTCATGGGCAGGATGCCCATTTGCTGGGATTTGTAACTCTCCAGGACCTGGTCAGCCTGGACCTTACCTTATCTCTCTCAAAGAACATCACATCGTAAGGGAACATAGAACCCCTCCAGGTGAGGTACTGTTCCTGGTAATGCTCGGTGTGCCAGCCACAGCGCCTCTTAGCAAGCATAGAGCTTTTGTGTCCCTTACCTACATAAGCAACCCCCTCCACACCCATGATTGCAGGAGCACACTTCTGCCCCCCCCCACCCCCCCCGCCCCGAGCAACAACCGGGTATTCCCTGTAAGTAACTTCCAATAAGCCCATATGTCCTGCTCACCCTCTCTGGGTCTTTTCTTAGGTCTCTCCGCAACCTATCCTGCACTGCTTACCCAACTGGGTGTGCAGTCAGACAGAAGTGGAAATTGCCCTTTTGTTACTTTCCACTAAACTAATTATTCATGATAAGGGAGAGGTAGTAAAAACCCATGTAATATTTAACCCAAAGTCAATGTGAATACATACAAATGCTGTGTCTAGTGGGGCATGCAGGAGGCTGCATACAAAGCTTGTGCTCACAGTTGTGTCATCTCAGTTCAGGCATATTCTGTGCATCTGTCGTATTTATTATAGAATCCCATCCAGCACCTTGTCCCAACACCGTGTGTGGATGGATCACACGTCAAATCTGTAACTGGAGATTATCAAGTGAAATAAATTATCACTAATGTGAGCACTAATTTGAATGTAGTCCTACCTGCAGTAAACACAGCCCAGATGGCAGATTCTATTGCATTTACTCAAGATTATAAAGCACCCAAAGACCGGAGTGTAAACACACATACAGAGAGCAAGTGTATTTCTCAAGAGTGCTAGGATTTGTGATGCTTTGGAAATAACGGTTTTTAGTTTTGTTTAATTTTTTCTCCTCTGCTGAAACACACAACATTTCAATTGGAGTCAAAATTCAGGACAAAGCTGATGTCATGTCCCAGCTCAAAGGCAGTCAGGCAGGAAGAATCCTCTTTCACTTGGGGGAGAGTCAGCCCTATGTTGTATCCAGGCCATGAATTGATTTATTCAGGCCCACACATCTTCTGGAGCAAAATCATTTTTATTCAGTTCACCAACATTAAAGTTAATCTCATCCAAATACACTTTCACAGACACGCTCAGAATAACGTTTGTCCAAATACATGGACACTCCATGAGCCAGTCTAGTAGACACATAAAACTGAGCAGCACATACGCCATGTAGTACACTCTTTCCTGCCAACTTCAGCTTCAGGCTGCCTTCCCACCTCACGCTAAACAGTCTCTTCATGATCTCCAAGCAGGAGCTTTCTCTTCCTAAAGAGACATCAGGGAAAAACAGCTTTTGAACCTGGTTGAAGACATCCTAGCTGTTGTGCTAACAACAAAGGTAGCATTGAAACCCCAGAGTCTACCCCTGGGGCTCACATCTTACAACTGAAGAAGCAACTCAGAATTCCATGCCTTTGGAGGGCTCCTCCCGTGGAGGACCTCTAACTCAGGATTCTCAGAGATCCTCTAGAAGAAAACCTTCTGTGGACATAGACAGCTGACCCATGACCTTTGGGACAAGCAGATGAACTCTGAGTGTAGATATGTACCATGCAAAGATTCTAATAGCTTTATCATTCTTATCATTACTATTGCTTAATTATAGTCACTCTTCCTGTTTCCTGTAAACTCAGGTTGTTTTAAACGCTCAATGACACTGGATCTCCTTTCTGGATTCCCCTGTTATTAGAACTTTTACCTATAGAAAATGCCCTACTCCAGTTTTTGATGCTCGATTGCTGACAGCTTTCAAGCCTCCCCCTCCTTCCTCCACATCTGCCCCACACCTGGACGAGCTGCTAAGAAAGCTGAGAGTTCTCTCCTTGTCTCTGCTGGGAGAGTCAAACCACACAAGCCTCTGCCCACACACAAGGGCACTGAACCCAGCCTTACTCCCCAAAGAAAAGTGTCTCATTGCCACTCTCCTTTCCTGGCCCTCTGAAGCCATATTACCCCAGCTTGTGCGGCCTACACCGCTCTCTCCAGAGAGCTCAATTATGTAGAAATAAACATGGTCCTGTCCTCTTGGCATGAGTGTGACATCACCAGACCCAACATCTGAACCTGCTTTTGGCAGGAGCTCCCCCTGAATTTTCCGAGAGATATATTACTGCTAACGTTTGGAAATATTTATATATAATCGTAAAAACCAAAAGTTCTTGGCACCCTGTCCCCCTCATGTTGATCACTGCAGCATTAATTATAACTGAAGAGCCAGCTGTTCTCTATATGCATCTGGGAAAGGCCTCATTCTGAAGGTGGAGGCTGTGTAATTTTGTCTAAGGCTCTGTGCACACACTTCCCTTAAGACAGGCCACAAGATATGCCAGAGGACCCTAACCTCAAGTTCATCAGAAAGGATCACACTTTTGAATAGAAAACACATAAAACTAGAAACAAGGACTATTGTAAAACTGAGAAAACTATCATTATATCCAGGATATTAATGTGAAGTTCTATTTCCCAGAGTCCACACATGGAGCGTAGCTGGAAGGTCCTGGCCAATGGAGACTGAGAAAGTCCCCTCAGCCTTTCCCAGGTGCTGCAGGAGCCACAGCCTGTGCCACACCTGAGCCCCAGGTCAAGAGCCTGATTCTTGGGATGGAGAACAAAGAAATCATATCCGCCACTTTCAGAAGCAGAAGGAGCAAAGTGAGATGTGATCACAATGCCCAGGGAGGAAGAGAATGGATTAGCAGAAAACGAGAGAACCAGATCACTTCTTTGTCTCACGTGCACAGCTGCACATGGGGAGGAGGGTCAGACATGAAATATATCAGGTTTCACAGGTCACTGACCTGGGCCTAGACTCTCTCCCGGCTGTAATCTGGACAAAAGCCCTTCCTATTCAGGGAAGCCCACTGGGGTCTCTGTTCTGAGTCTGAATGGAAAGAATGGCCAGGTCCCCTGAGCTGTCTCAGGACTCTGATCCTGGTGACCATTGACAGAGCCATTTCTGCCTCCACAGGTGGCACCCTGTGTTTATGCACGTGATAAACTTTTTATTCAATTAAACAAACTTTTATAATTGAGAGATAAGTGGTAATCACAGAACTGCAAATCCAGAGAGGCTTCCCAAGAAACTTTTGGAAGAGGAAGCCGCAGACCCTGACAGGAAACCAGCCCTGAACATTCTCTGCACCTGCTCCTGGGGCTGACTCTGTGTCTGCTGGTTCTGATCAGCCCCTGCAGCCCAGCCCCTCCTGTCTCCCTGCAGGGAGCTTTGTGTCTGGGCTCTGACTTTCTCTCACTCTGTCTCTAACACAGTAATAGAAGGCGATGTCCTCAGATTTCAGACAGCCCACTTGCATAAAGGCAGTGCTTTTGGAATTCTCTCCTGTAGATGACGAATCTCCCTTTCACAATGCAGTGTACTCTGTTTTGTGACTGTTAGCTTTATTTCTAATAATAACAACCCACTCCAGTCCTTTTCCTGGAGACTGACAGATCCAGTTTACATAATTGTCAAGGAAGGTGAATCCAGAGCCGTTACAAGAGAGTGTCTGAGACCTCCCAGGCTCCACCAGCTGCAACTCACATTAGAAACCTGCAAACAGAGAGAAACTATGCTTAGGAAATCACACACACACACACACATCGCCAGTTTCTCCATATTGTTGGAAAGTAAAATGATCAAAGTGAGCGCCCAGCTCAGCCCAAAAATCACTGTGCTTCGTCTGAGTTATCTCCTGGAAGAAATGGAATAATCAGAGATGCTGGGGGCAGGGGCTGCTCTCCCAGAGCTGCAGTGACAGGGGCAGGGCTGGGTTTATCAGCACAGGGAGCAACCCATATGCATGTCCTCCTCCCCTTAGGGACAGAGAAGGGGAGTCCCTGGGTGAGAGTCCTCCCTGGACTCAGAGGGGCAAACACACTCCCAAGGAGGGTAGGGTTGTCATAGTTGGCATTTTCTCCACAAGCTGTGGAATTATTGTATTGTTAAACACTACTGAATCATTTAAAGAAGGTTTTAATTTACAAAGATACTTCACGTATGCAACAGCTTTCATGGTATTTCATCTCAGAGGGCATCCTGCCTGTGTCTGTGTCAAGGTGTGGATGCACAGAGAACTCAATCATCATTTTTAACATCCTCGGCTGGTGGACAGTGGGCACTGCAAGGGGCAGTCTTTTGTGTTTTCAAGATAAACATGGTGCCCATTACTCTTCTGTGGATGGAGAGTCCATCAGAGCAGAGACAGCACAGAGGAGGAACGTACACTTAGAAAGTATGTTTACTGCCCGGAAAATTCTCTGGGCTCTGCCTATTCGTCCCTCCCACCCCCAGTGGCTGGATAAGTTTTAGATCATGTGACGGTGGGACACATCTTACTGGAATGAATATAAAACAATGCCATAAAGCATTAATTTACTCAAAACCTATACTGCCATTACCACGCACAATCTTCCGAAAAGGTTGAAAAAATGGCATCCTTAAATTAACATTATGAAAACCTTCAGAAACCGTCAAACTCCCTTGGGAATAGTTACTCCCTAGTGGCATTATGGTCCACCGCTACAGGAACTCATCGGTTATCTCCTTCTGACTTGGTGACTGAAGGATCACGCATTTAGGGATTTTTCATCCAATAACACCTCCACTCTTGCATGCAGAAATGGCAAATACTGAAGGGATTCGTGAACTGTACCCGCTCCTGTCACCAACAGATTAAGACGGCTTTTCCAATGCATCTTTTTTAATAGCTTCCTATGATCTCTAACCGGGAAATTGTGTCTATTGGGAGAAATAGTTGTGAAAAACTTTCTTTGAACCTCATTGGATGGGATCTCTTGATTTATTTTTTAATGTTTTTAGCAATTTATTTTTCTTTCCATATGTGAGGAAGATTGACACTGAGCTAACATCTGTCAATCTTCCTCTACTTTGTGTGGCATGCTGCCACAGCATGGCTTGATGAGTGGTGCTAGGTCCATGCCCTAGATCCAGGCCTGTGAACCATGGACAGCCAAAGTGGAACATGCAAACTTAACCACTATGCCACCAGGCCTGCCCGTTTCTGATCACGGATTTTTAACAACAAGTGAAGCAGTAAGTCCCCAATGACTCAGTCTGTGCATTCTTGTTATCCAACTCTCTTAAGTCATGTGCACTCCTATAAAAGATTGCCATAGACTGAGTGGCTTATAAACACAAAATTTATTTTTTACAGTTCTGAGGCAAGGGAGCCCAAGATCAAGGTGTCAGCAGGTTTGATGCCTGGTGAGATCCCTCTTCACAGACCGCACTGTTTTCACTGTAACTTCGCTTGGCTTAACGGGGAAAGAGAGCTTGCTCACTCCTAATTATAAGGGCACTAATGCCATTCATCAGGGCTCCACCCTCATGAACTAAGTACCTCCCAAAGGCCACATCTCCTAATTCCATCATATTGGGCATTAGATTTCAACACATTAATCTTGAGGGAACTCAAATATTCAGCCATAGCAGCAACTAAAGGATCACTCATAATTCCACACACTTGAAGGGCTACTCCAACAGAGCAACTCAAACTGAGGATTCCCATGGGTCCTGGAGAAGCTTCTGATCCTTGGCGGGAGAAAGTTGACCCAAGACCTTCAGAAGAAGCAGGTGACCTTGGATGGTGGGCAGCTTCCAGCTAGCACATTGGTCCAAGATCTCTGTTTATTTCTACTATTATTTTACTATTACTAAGCTTGCTTACAAATAATCATTCTTCTCATTATCCATAGACTGAAATAGTTTTCTACTCATCATTGTTATTTATCTCTTTCTTTTGCTCATTTTTCATGGTTCTTTATTGGGTGAAGTACTGAGAGTACTTTTTGCTGTTTGGCTTTTGATACAGTAAGGCTATTCCATCCTCTTCTTTTTCTGCCCAAACATGGCAAATACAAGAAAGAAACGGTTCTCCCTCCTCTGATGCTGGTGGGACATCGAAACTGCAGCAGCCCCTCCTGTGAACAGAACCCTTACTCCTCCCCCGTGACTGAAATACAACAAAATCCCTGAGCCAGTCTCCTGTCCTGGCTAGATCAAGGCATTTCTGATGTGCTTGAAAGGGCTGCCTGGCTCTCAACAGGCACCGCAATAATGGAGGAGATAAAACTTTTCAGAATCTTTTTATGTGTTTGTTGTGTTATCAGCCTGAACAACCATATCGAGTTTTGATGGGGTCTTTCTGCATTTGCCTTGTGTCAACTGTGGTTGGTGCCACAAATGTGGTGCCAAGTCATTGCCACCTTCAGTGGGGGTCTTGTTTCTCGTACTTTGGATTTAAAATGCTTCTGTTGCCTGATGTCCAGCCTGCACGTTATGCTCCTGCTTGCTGGCTGCCTTGTGCACTGAGCTCATCGTGCTGCATTGTTGAGTTCAACACAGTCTCTTTTATAGATTTAGCTGAGTGACATCAAAATCTGTGATAAGTACTTGGCATTTAGTGAGTAAATGTAAGAGTAGTTGGCTGTAAGTGACTATACCTTTTATGCATGGGAGAAATTTTTCTCCTCTTATAAAATATTTGTAATTCAGAGACTAAAGAGAAAGGCGAAGAATCAGATATGTTCCCTGGGGGCACCTGTCATACGGAGAGGAAGGCCCAGACCCTGACAGGCAACCAGGCCTGTACCTGCCTCTGCACCGGCTCATGGGGCTGACACGCAGAATTGGTGGATTGTGTGCAACCGCTGATGTCCTGAGAAACCCCTGGTGTCCTGAGCACCTCCTGCTGATGTTGAACACCATCTCATAGTTCTGAGTGTCCCCTGCAGCCCAGACCCTCCACAGGGTGGTTTGTGTTTGGGCTTACACTGACTTCCTCTCCTGTGTCTCTTGCACGGTAGTACTTGGTCTTGTCTGTCCTCAGATTTCAGGTTGGTCATGTTGAGAGAGACTGTGCTCCTACGGCTGTCTCTATAGTATGTGAACCTTCCTTGAACTGGTGGAGCATAACACTGATTCTTTCCAGTTTGTTCCCTCTCTCCTGTCACCCACTTAGCCCCTGCCCTGGACCATGGTGGATGCAGTGCATACGGTAGTCAGTGAAGGTGAATCCAGAGGGTCTTTAGGAGAATCTCTGAAATAATCCTGTTCTGTCACACATCTCCCCTGACTCCACCAGCTTAACTTCACACAACACCTGCAAACACAAAGCAAGCAGACTAAGGACCGTCCATGTGGAGCAGTTGCTGCTGTGCCTGATGCAGGAGAGACGTTACCTCTGACAGTGATGAGAAGGGAATCCCAGATGAGCACAGACCCCATGGTGTGGACACTGAGGAAGGACACACACATGGGGAGGCTCCTCACAGCATCTGCAGGGACAGGAGGTGAGCTGATTTTCATGAGCAGAGGAGTGGCCACATTTTCTTGTCTTTTCCCCTGTGCGTATTGTGATCTGTCCACTTGAGCTGGTCCCTCCCCTGACCTGGATTCTGGGGAGGTTCAGTGTAAATGATCCCTCTGTCTGGATGCTCAGAGTTACTCTGTCCATCACCCCTTTCTTTTCCCAGTGTAGACACTCTCTGGTACCCTTATCACAGTATGGGGTGAACCCTTGTCACAGTGACATCCAGTGAGGACATTAAATGTAAGCTTCTCCAGTGGAAATGGGCACTCAACAAGAGTCTGTAAGCCGGTTCCGGTTGTAAACCTCTGTCCTCTTCTGGAAGTCAGAACTTGGCCACAAGTAAAGGAAATGGACGTCTGTAAGAGATCACAGCTAGAGCAAACGGTTCCAAACGTCCTGATCTTGGGTTGTCACCTCAGCCAACAACAGCTGGAGTCAGGTCACCCCGATGTTCCTCTCTGCCCTGCCCCCTGTGCCCCGTGGGAAGCGGGAGAAGAAGATTCATCATGTCTGGGAGAAGGATCTGAGGACGTGGTAAAGATGTGCCTGCTCTCTAGCCCCCACACCTCGTCTCCCCTCCTACAGGAGCAGGGAGGCCCAGGGATGAAGGGACACTCTGATCTCCTGGGAACTGTCTACCTTGAATGACCCCATATTTGGTCAGATAATCTGAGATCTGTGTGGAGGCATGATGTAGGGAACATTGACATCCTCAGCGTTACTTTATTCTGAACGCTGACAAATGTGTCAGAAGAGTAAGAAATTTCAGACCTATGTGTCTGATGGAGGCAGACACATACTCCCGAAAAAGTGTTGGCCAACTAAATACAATTATACACAAAAGATAACCTAATACCACAGAGTGCTGTTTATCCAGGTAATGTGAAAGTCATCAGGTTTCAAAATGCGATCAATCCAATCTTCCTAAAGAAGAAAAAATTCTTATAATCATCAAACAAAATGAGGGCTTACTTAACCAACAAAAGACTATCTGTGGGGCCAGCCCCATGGCCAAGTGCTCAAGCTCACACACTCTGCTTCAGTGGCCTGGGGTTTGACAGTTCAGATCCTGGGCGTGGACCTACACACTGCTCATCAAGCCATGCTGTGGTGGCATCCTACATCAGACAAAAAGAATGATCTGCAGCTAGGATCTTCAACTACATGCTGGGGCTTTGGAGAGAAATAAAAATAGAGGAAGATTGGCAGCAGCTGGTAGCTCAGGGCCAATCTTCCTCAACAAAAAGCAAAAAAAAAAAAAAAAACTATCTGCAAGATGAATGATTTAGTATTGGACCTTAACACAAAGTATGAAATAAATACCTAATATCCATAGTGATATAAATAGATTGATTACATAAAACAAATGGCAGAGGAGTGACAAATATCTCATAAGAAACTCAGATAACTTATGTCGGGTTATTCCTCCCTCAAGAATGTGGATCTTGACCCTCCATCTCTCGAATATGGCCTGGCCTTTGGGACATGGCAGGAATTCTGGGTGACCTTGAATTTAACAGTGAATTTTCAAATATAATACTCAAAACATCCAGGGCAGAGCAAATTGATAATTTTTAACGTATCTAAATTTAAGAACTTTGTTCTGAAACAAGAACTACACTGATGAGGAAAGTTGAAGACAGTCTGCAGAATGAGAGAATATAATTTCATAGCTCCTATTTGGTATTGGACTTGAATCATGAATATACAAGAAATTTACAACTGAACAAAAAAAAAAACCAAACAACTCAATTCAAACTAAACAAATTACCTGAGCCGACTCCTCCTCGAATAACAGATTAAAAGGTGATCTACACAGTATTTCATTAAAGAAAACTTGAATGTAATCATCCCTGTCACGGCCTCAGCCCAGCACAGCTGCCGTCTCCCTCAGGGTTTCTGACAGGCTCAGGATGTGGGTTATCACACTGTGTCTTTTGCACAGTAATACACGGCCGTGTCCTCGGATGTCAGACTGCTCAGCTCCATGTAGACTGTGCTCGTGGACTTGTCTGCAGTCATAGTGACTCTGCCCTGGAACTTCTGCGCGTAGCTTGTATCATCAACTATAGGCAAGATCCCTCCCATCCACTCGAGCCCTTGTCCAGGGGCCTGTCGCACCCAGCTCATAGAGTAATAAGTGAAGCTGTCTCCAGAAGCCTTGCAGGAGACCTTCACGGATGCCCCTGGCTTCCTCACCTCAGCCCCAGACTGCACCAGCTGGACCTCGGAGGAGACACCTGTGGAGAGAAGACAGGAGTGGATGAAATCCCCCTTCACTGGCTCTGGTCTCCTCCTCATCCTCGGATCTGGGGAACTGATTACCTGCAGCCACTGCCACCAAGAAGAGGATGCTCCAGCTCCAGTCCATGCTGAGGGGCTGTGCTCTCAGGACTTCTGTGTGGGAGGGAGTGGCTGTTGGGTGATGCTCTCAGGGCACAGACATCTCCATATTTAACGTGGCACACCTCAGTTCATTTCCATATTCATGAGGCGGAATATTTCATAGTCAAGACATGAACCAACCTGAGAGAAGATCAAGGACCCAGGGACCATGCTCAGGGGGAGGCTGAGCATCCATGCCCTAATCCTTGTTTGAGGATACGTGTCCTCTGACATGTCCCTGAACTCTGTGCAGACAGAGCTCCTCCCAGTGAGGAACAAGCCCCCGCACGACATGCTCCTCACTGTGAACCATCTTTGAACAGCACGGAGACCACCTGAACCTGTTCTGAGTTTTAATATCTGAATGTCTTACTCCTGGGATAAAAGTGCCTCCCAAAACGCTGCTCTCATTGAATTCATGAAACCATCTGTATCCTCCAAGTTCCCACTATTAATAATTCCTAAGAAACCTCCTTTCTATGTGACTTTCATTGCCTTGAGTTAAATTATCTAAATACAATGAGATATTAAAAGAAACCATAGCAGAACTTGTCCAAATCCTAGTTTAGATTGTTTTTTTGAAAAAGGGAGACTAAGAACTTAAGAGGAAGCCCCTGCCCAGTCCCCTGTGCACATGCTCCTGGGCTGGAGCCCTGAGCTGGGAGGTCCTGAGCGCCCCCTGCAGCCCAGCCCCAGCCCTGCGGGGAGCATCCTGTCTAGGCTCACAGGACGTTTGCCTCTCAGTGTCTCTGGTCCAGTGTTACTGGCTGTGCTTTAGGATGTGACTTTAGGATACTCTCTCAGTGATACCATATTCTTCTTTTTTTAAGATTAGCACACCAGCTAACATCTCTTGCCAATCTTTTTTCTTCTCTCTGCCTCCAAAGCCCCCCAGTATATAGTTATATATTAGAGCCGTGAGTGTCTCTGGTTGTGCTATGTGGAATGACACCCAAGCATGGCCTGATGAGCAGTGTCATGTCCACACCCAGGATCTAAACCAGTGAAAGCCTGGGTGACTGAAGCGGAGCACATGAACCTAACCATCGGCCACGTGGCTGGGCCCGATACCATATTCTTTTGACATGATCTCTTGAAATAGTGAACTGGCCTTACTAAACCCACATGCTCTGCAGGAAGACCCCAAGCAAGGATTTTATGAAACCAGCACAGAGCCCCTTCCTTGGAGCTGCTGATACTGTCCACACTCACAGGGAGTCCGGGAACCTCAACTCACCTGTAGGTTCCTCTACTGGAAGATCACACTTGAGAACATCTGCAGGCACAGCATCACAGGTACACTTCACATGCACTATTCCAACACACACAGACACCCACAGACACACACACGCTGCCTGCTATTTTCAGCAATGGGATCTATATTTGTTCCTTGTCTCTATCTAGCACATGGGCAGTGCGCCCCACACTGACCCTAGGCCTGGGTATGTGACCTGCTTTGGCAAAAGCAATAAAAGGAAACATGTTTTAAGCCCCGACTTGGAAGAGCACACATGTTGCGTTTGTCTGTTCTTGCAGCACCTGCGAGCCCTGCAGCTGCCCCAGGACAAGGGGCCAGGCGTGTCCTACAGGTTGTAAGAAGTGGGCACAATCACACCACTGACTGCTCTCGGCCTGCAGCTGGGGGTCCCCAGGAGACCCCACACCTGCAGGACAGGAGACTCCTGAGAAGACAGAGGAGGTGGCAGCACCTTGCCAGCTGACTCCAGTGAGGCTGCTCTGCAGTGCCACCCAGTGGGCATGGCAGCAGCTGGCAGGTGAGCCAGGTCAGCTCCGTGAGGGATGCCAGGGTCTTCCCAGGACACCTGGTCAGCAACTTGGACGCAAGCCACACCATCCTCTGGGCTCATCCTGCTGATTATCTTCCCTCCTCACCACCTGCCCCACGGACCTCAGGCCCCACAGCAGACTTGGAGATGGACTCACAGCTCGTTCCCCTGTGTCTGCACCAGCCAGCTCCCTGTTTGCAATCCTGTCTCCTCCTAGCCCTGCGTCTCTGGTGGAACCGAGACGACAGATACAGCGGGACGCACCCAAAATTCCAGCAGGAGGAGGGAACTTTGCCACAGAACACTAAGGAAAGAGAAAGGGAGAGTCTGACCCACCAGAGAGCCATCCTGAGCCTTGTCTGGGAGCCTTAGGCGTCAGTGGCTTCGACCTGCTCTCCTGTCCCGATCTTGTCTCCTCTGTTGTCTCTGGGCGTCCCTAAATTCTCCTCTTTGGAGAGAGTCTGAGTCTTGTAGCACTTTCAGCTTTACTCCGCTCTTGTGATGCTGGTGGGGCAGTCGTGTGTGGGGAGGAGGCATTGTATACTCTTATGAATCCGCTCAATGATGCAGTGATGCTGGGTCTCTAACTTGTGGCTTTCACAAGGGTCTCAAGTTGTGCAGGTCATTTCTCCAGCGCCCACTCCTTTCCCAGGTTGCAGGTACCCAATCTCTTTCCTTGAATCTCCTAACCCTGTTCACAGTCCTTCACTCATTAGGTTATACAGAAGTACTGAGGGGTGCGTGTGGAATGGGAAATAGTTCCCTTTCCCCACCCAGGATACGGTTCTGGGAAAGTCCTTCCCCTGCAGGCTCTGCCTGGGGAGGGATCTGGGTGGATTTCCCAGTGATTGATCCTCCGCTCCCCCTGTGAGAGCCATAAGGGGATACATATGGATACTCACCTTAGAAACTGGAGTTTCTGGAGAGAAAGTCCACAAAAGTGTGGGGTGTGGCCCCAGGAGCTCTCACTGTCACACTACCCACCCTTGTGCCTAGCCGTTCACAGTAACCCTGGAAGTGCTCCACCTGTCTGTGCCTCCAGCGGCTTCTGTTCCAGGTAGCCGATCTCACCATGGGTTCTGGATGTGCCTGGTTTCCAGGTATTGGGGTAGAGATTTCCCCTGCAATTTCTCTGATGGGTCAAGGAAAAGGCACTAATTTTGTTTTCCCAGCTGTTTTTGATAAGAATAAGAGTGACGGTTTCCAAGATCTTTACACATCAGAGCAGAAACAAGACGTAACACCGTAGGTCGTCTTTGACCTGGTGTGGTCACTTTCCCTGTCGCGGGAAGGTAGAATTCAGAAGGCACAACCGGTGAGCCAGCAGCGAAGTCTCGCATGACGTCGTGATCGGGGAAGGCTCCCCTGCCCCTGGCTGGACACAGTGGATGCACCCGGGACCTCCCAACTGGGAACAGAAGCTGTCCTTCCTTAAACACAAGGCTCACTCGTGAGAAAGCTGTTTCCCGTGAAGAGGGCGGAGCAGGGTGGAGCTGGAGGGACCTTGCCTTCCAGGATGTGCTGGAACACGCGGTCTGAGATCTCATCTGAGGTGCCCTGGTCTCCAGTGAGGACATCACGTCAGCTCTGCCTGCAGGCCCTGTGGCTGTGGGGAGAACCAGGCATGGGACTCACTTCCTATTCTCACCCTGCCTGCTTCACAGAAAACTGTCAATGGGGAGCTTGACTGTATTAGTTGGATAAAAGTACTTGACAATTTTAGAGAATAGATAATATGTAGATATGGATTAGTGAGTACAGAAATGGTAGACTAAAAGAAAAGAAAGCCATAAGAATAGAAATGATATCAAGAGTTCTCTTTGTAAAATAACAAAGTATAGATAACATTGTGAACCTATGAATTTGCATCCCTATGAGAATAGATCTTCTACTGCCATATAGATTTAACCTGTGTGTGTGAGAGACAGAGAGAGAGAGAATGATAGTATTTACATAGTGTAACCATAATTCATAAAGTCTTTAAAGTAAATACAGGCCCCTGGTCCTTGATGACCACGTAGGATGGAGAAAACGACGTGAAGCACTGAGGCCACGTCTGGCTCTGCCCTCTGCCTCCTCCTTCCCATGAGGAGCTGGGGCTCTGCATCTGGGCGGTGCTGATCTCGGGACCTAGGATCCCTGGGAAGCCTGTGTGATGATGGATCTGTATGTTCTCAGGTTCTGTAAGGAAATGATGTGAGTAATTAATTTCCAACTGATTACCATATTCTTTCATTACACAGTCTGTCCTCAAGGTGAAAAGGCAGCATGTGGGTTTTTCGCTAGATCTTATTATTATGATCACTCTTGTTGTCGTTTCCATTGTGCCTGGCTCTTAGGACAACAGGGATCTCAGTTCAGAAAGTTGACTTCACAATGTCGGTTATATGTGAGTTCAGTTCACAGTTCCAGCCAAATTCAGGAGATGAAGAAAATATGTATGCTCCCAGGTGAGGTGGACCCTGAATGTCAGTAAATGAGAGCTGTGATTTCATTGAGTTGCCCAAGTGGGGATTTGAATGTCAGAGGTGACTTTTATGAAAATGGGAAAAGGGGCATGGGGGTCCTTATTCCTGGGGCTCCCCCTGGGAGGGGGGTGCTGGCTGGGTCCTTGGAGAACTCAGCACTCCCTCTGGTGTCTGCCAAGACCAGGGTCCTCTTCTTACCATGAAGGAAATGCACTGAAGGAGCCAATCAGGGAGCCCAATGCAGCCAGGAGGGAAGGGCGGCTTTGAGGAGAGCATCATAGTCCCTCTACTCACAAGGATGTTTATACATTTTCAAATACCCTCCACACATACAGGGGTCCATGTAGTGAGATAACCATTCCAGCCCATTGCCTTTCTCCCTAGTCTCGAGTCTAAAGTATTGGACATTCAAAAGTTTGAGGAGAGCAGCTAAGTGTAGAAATAGCATTGAATTCAGACAAAGCTGTGCCCACCGCACTGTTTGTAATAATTCAAAACAGCACTACTGGCTCACTTAACTTGAGCGAACACATCTTCGCAGAATCAGCTTCAGGACGGGGTATGTTCACTGCTGCCGTGAACTTGGACTTACTCATGTCAGCCCATCATGCAGTTTATTTTGGGTAGAAGATAGACATTTATGCTGGAGGGCAATCACTGCTATCATATTGAGAGGGCTGGCAGCCCCTAATCCTGCCTCCTTCTGCACATAGCTGAGTGTCTGCAAGAACACTGTGGACCCAGGACTTTCTCCTCGGGGGACGACATTGAGAAATGCAAACCCCACTCAGAACCGCAGACAGAGACACTAGTGGCAGCACAGAGCTTGCTGACACGCTGTTCCATTTCAGCGATATGTGGGGTCACTGTGTGACTGTGAAGTTGGGGCCTCACACCTTGTGCTTGTGTCTGAAAAGATGCCGACTGGAGATTGCAGTGACGTCTTTGTCCATAAACTGTGGGACAGGATGGTGGCACTGTGAGACACTGCCCTCACTGCAGTTAGAGTTACCTCCCTGGACTGATGCGGGGTCGGTGAGCCGAGGAGTCGAAAGAAAGATTTCTTGGACTCTCAAGATCTGGCAGTAGTGCTCTTTTTATTTAGAGAGTAGTGTGGAACAGCATGGGGACAGGACCCATGGGCAGTCAGAGCTCTTGCTGCTGCCCTGAGTTGAGGGTTAGGGCTAATTTTATAAGGCATGAGTACGTGACTTATTTTTACTGGAAAAAGAAATGATGTAAAAAGTCATTAAATGATTTCAGTGCAGATGGGGTCTGGTTATCGTGTGGTCATATAACTTTAGATACGAATCTGGCCATATAGATCGGCACGTAGGTGAGGATGCCCTGGGCTTCTCTCCCTGGGGCAGTCCTAATTCATACCATAAAAAAAGTCCACTGGGTCGTATACTTTGGCATGTAGGCCAGGTCACCTTGGGCTTCTCTAGCTGGGGCAGCCTTAACCCACATCATGGACGACTCCTCGTTTTTCAAGGACTTGTATTCTTTTCCACAAATAATGGATATTTATCTGTTTTTTCATTCACTCGTAATTATAACTTTTTCATTTCATTCATGTGTAGTTGTTAAACGGAGCAAGTAGTCAGACTCTGCTTTTTAATGTTTGACTAATGACACCTTAAGGCTCCTTCCTCCCTACCCTTACTTTGCCCACACAGAGGAAATCTGATGAGAAAGCCTGGGTTCTCCCTCCTTTGATGCCAGTGGGAGATTCAGACCACACAAGCCGCACCTGTGAGCAGGATGCTCACCCCTCTCCCACCACTGAATTACAATGAAAACCCTGAGCCAGTCTCCTTTCCAGGTTCTATCAAACCATTTCTGATTTGAGGAAAGGCCTGCCCTGCTCTCAACAGACACCTCAATAGCGAAGGTGACAAACATTTTATATTCTCTTTTTTGTGTGAGTGGCATCATCTGAATCAACTTCTATATCAAGCTGGGTGGAGGTCCCTGTGCATTTGCATGGTGACAACTGAAATTGATGCTGTGGGTGTGGAGTCAAGACAATGACCTCCACCATTGGGGTTTTCTTCTCTTGCTTTGTTTTCATAAGGCCTCTGTTGGCTGATGCCTGGCCTGCACTTTAAGCTGCTGCTTGCTGGCTGGCTTGTGCACTGAGCTGTGCTGGGCTGTGCTGCATCGCTAGGTCGAACAGAGACTGTTACAGATTTATCTGACTAACATCAGTAGCTTTGATAATTAATTGGCACTTATGGATAGTAATCAATTGTAAGTGACTCTATGCCTTCTGTATATGTGAGTATAGTTTTCTCCCAATACAACAAATATTTCTAAGTCAGAGAGGGACAAAGTGAACATAGAATCATGAGTCCAGAGAAGTTCTCTAGTTGAAGCTACTATATGGAGAGGAAGCCCCAGACTCTGATGGTAAACCAGCTCTGAATCTCCATCTGCTCCTGCTCCTGGGGTTGAATCACAGAATTGGTGGGCTGTGCGCACTCCCTTGTGGTCATGAGCACCCCCTGCAGCCCAGCCCATCCCCTCCTCTCCCTGCAGGGAGATTTGTGTCTGGGCTCTCACTGAATTACCCTTGTGTGTCTCTCACGCAGTAACACACGGCCGTGTCCTTGGATCTCAGACTGCCCATTGGTAGATACAGTGTGTTCCCGGCATTGTCTCTGGAGACGGCGAATTGATCCTTCACGGAGTCAGCCTAGTTAGTGCTGCTTCCATCAGTATGAACTCAACCCAGTACAGCCCCTTCCCTGGAGCCTGGCAGAATCAACCCAAAAGGCAGCTACTGAAGGGGATCCAGACACTGCACAGGAGAGTCTCAGGGAGCCCTCAAGCCTCCCTGAGACTGCACCAGCTGCACCGCCCACTGGACGCCTGCAAACACAAAGATCCTGGTCAGAAAACTGCCTCACATCTGCTGCTTCTCTCACTCATATCCTCTCACATACTCGATGTCTCTTGTTCTACACAAATTACCTCTTCAAATAGCAACAAGTGGAATCCATCTAGGCAGAAAATCCATGCTGAGCGTTCTGCGTTCAGGCCTGATCACTGAATGGGGCACCTGGGAATCCTGGGGCTGGGGCTCCTCTCCCAGAGCTGCATGGTGTGGGATGGATGGCTTTACTTCAACAGAAGGGGGGCCTTATTCGAATGTATGAATATACAGCGAGCTCTGGGTTTGGGCACCTTGAGAGAGAAGAGTACCACAGAGTCGATGCGAGTGTCCTGGGGCAGTTTGGTGGCAATGAGAACATTTGGGAAAATATGATATTTTATTATGAAATTGTTCCGTGACACTTAGCATCCGTCATCTTACTCATTTTTACATACACACGCAAAGCATATGGCATAGCTCTCAATTTTGCCTCCACACAATAGGAACCATAGAGTGATGGGGTGATGTGTCTGAGAGCACACAGCAGGTAAGGGAGAGCCCAGTATGGGGACCTGTGCTCCTCACGGGACCTGACTGATCCCATGTCCCAGACTGTGACAGAGCTGAGCATGCCCAGTGAGGTCTGCAGAGCCCCTTCGTGTGATGAGATCATGGAGTGGTTTTGCTGCATTCTAGTGTTTACTGAGAGAATGTAGAGACACAGGGTCCAGGCATGTGTATTTCTGGGAGTCTCTAACAATCTGGTGTCATCTAGGACTCTATCCCTCTTTCCCTAATTATCCATTTCTTTATTTGCAATAGTTTTAAGGAGGCGTAATTGACCTGTGATAACCGGCACATTTGTCAACTGTACAGCTGATAAGAGTTGACATATGTACACACCTGTGCAACTGTCATAATAATCAAGGTCCTGAGGCAATCCACAACCATTCAAAGTCTCCTTTCCCCTCTGTAACTCCTCCCTCCCACATCTTCCCTTAACGCAGCTTGTTCACAGGCAACTCCTGATATTTGTGTTACTTTAGGTTAGTTTTCATTTCTTAAAATGTTTAAATATGGATCGTATACTGTGTATTTATTTGTCTGTATTCCTTCATTTAAAATCACTGCTTGTGAAGGCAACAATTTTGCTGCGTGTATCAAGCAGTCATGGATGGTAATGATGGGAAGAATTCCAATGAATGATTATGCCACAATGTGTTTGCCAGTTATGCTTCTGATTGGTGTTTGCAGTGTTTCCAGATTCTGGGTATTACGAATATAACTACTGCTCAGCTGCAGGATGTACACAGATGGAGAAAATGTTGTTTCTATTCTTATAACAGCAACTCTACTGAATAAACTGCAAATTAGTGAACTTTCTTCGTTACATTCGACAACTGAAGTTATACGGCAAACAAAAAACCTGAAATTGGGAGAGAAGCTAGTGGTTTCCAGGAGAAACAGTATGGGAATAGTATCTAACCTGGGGCAGAGAACATGCAGGCACATTTTATATGATGGCTTATAAACTAGTCCAAGAACAAATGAGAAATCCTTAGTGGATTTCTTGAAGTGGAGTGTGGTGAAGCTGCTGTAGTGTGATATTCTCAGGGGCCTCACAATTATGGAGATTTCTATTCCCTTTAAAGCCTCGTTCCCCAGGATTGGAGACACATCCCAAGAGCTCACTCCCCAAGATTGTTCTTTCTGGGAAAGAGGAAGAGCAACTACTGTTAAAATGCATCCAGGCCACCTCACAGACCACAACTAAGAATCAAGTAATTAATCTTTATTGAGAAAGCCACCAAAATGAGTATTCTAAGGCTGTAGTGGAAACCAATAGGAACTGGGAGAGGAACAGAGGAAACAAGCAGAGAGGGAATTTTACCTGAGACTATGGTGTGTCTTTTCATCCTCTTTACAAAGAAAACGCTACAAGTTTTAAGTTCAGCTCAACGTTTCTTTCATGTCCATGTTTTTGTACCATCACATTTGTTTTGATATTTCACTTTCCATCTGAATCAGATTTTGAGCCTCAGATTCTCCTTTGAGTACCATGTTGGGTCTCTGCCATCATTGCTGAGATTAGGCATTGAGCCTCACTCTGTGTCTGCACTTGGTGGGGCATCTGGGAAGAGTGATTACATGTCCAACCTGATGGAATCAGGGTCTAGGAGAGATTCTGTGAGAATCTAAACATGGAAAACAGAGGATGATGGTGGGTGTGTTTCTGTGGGATACGCGAGGGAAGCAGAGAGTGGGCAGGATCAGGACTCTGTCTAGCTGATTCTCATTATCCACATGGGTTCTTGCATGTAAGCTGAGACATATGGACCAAAGGATTCTGGAGACCCACTCAGAACATGACCCAGCATGGCTGTGACAGGTGTTCATCTCTTCGTTTATTTTCCTGCCTGGTTCATGGGGAAATCTAAGAGCTGCTTCCTCTTAGGTGGGATGTTTTTCCATCCAGGAGGCTGAGGGACGGCTACAGATGGGGGCAATCCCTGATCTTCAGTGTTCACCCAATTTCCTAATAAGCAAGTGCTTAAACTGTAGCAGGCAGGACAAGGAACCCTTTGGGGCAGATGTCCTAGGAGGATGGTCATAACACACGGAGTCAGTGTGTGCCCATCTGAGGGCAGAGAAGATGAGCTCAGCACACAGAGTGCCTGGACTGTGCTGGTGTTTCTCAGGGTCAGTGAGAATCCTCAGTGTGTTTTCTTTGTCAAGACAGAAAAACAGGACCTATAGGAAGTTGAAGGAAAGTTCCCTAGTCCCTGGTGTTATCTTATATACAAAAAAAACTTACTTCCTTTTTTTGTGGGCTACACTGAGAACATGAATAATTAAAGCCAGGAGAACAAAACATGAAATGTCCCTGAGGGCAATGGAGAGCTTGGAGAGGAAATCCCTGATCCCACAGGAAGTCCCTTCCCCATCCTCTATCTGGACCTGCCCCTGGGTCTGGTCTCTATTCTCTCTGAGTCCTGAGCACCCCCTGGTGATCCTGAGCTCCCCCTGCAGCCCAGCCCCTCCTATCTCCCTGCAGGGAGGTTTGTGTCTGGGCTCACACTGGCTTCCCCTTGCTGAGTCTCTTGCACAGTAAGACACGGTCATATCCTTGGTGGTCACAGAGCTCAGCTACAAGGGGAGCTGGTTCTTGGATGTGTCTCTGGAGATGGGATGTGGCTCTTGAGGGGTGGATTGTAGCCAGTGCTACCGATAGAATATATGTACTGATGGATCCAGTCCCAGTAATAACCACTGGTTGTGATGGAGGAACCAGAAACAGTGCAGGTGAGGGAGAGAGTCTGTGAGGGCTTCACCAGTCCTGGACCAGACTCCTGCAGCCTCACCTGGGACAGGACACCTGGGGACAAGGAGAATATTTCCCTGTCAGTCACATACAGCCACAATCTTCCCCTTAGACCCAGATCTGACATCTGAGACACTCACCTTAGGGAGCCATCACCAGAGAAAGGAGAAGACCAAACAGTCTCATCTTCTTCCAGACCACAGCTCCGCCTTCCCCAGAGACCTCAGCCCTGTGAGCTCCCTCAGCCCAAGAGTGGATTTTACTCTTGATCGTGAAGAGAAATTTGCTTGTGGAGAGCCCGGTCCTTATAAGTGGAGAAGGTCCTACTGGGAGCTTGAAGTAACTTAGCCTCACATTCTGAGATGGGGACGCTTGTTCCATTAGGTAAAATGGAAACAGCTTATAGGAAGTCCCTGTCCTTCTGATCATGAGAATAAAGACTAGACAAGAAGAGTGGATCATCACTATTTTAATTTCATGGATCTTTAACTAGCTATCCAAAAACATTAACATTTTGTCCAGACACTTCATGAAATCCATAAAAACCACTTTAAATGCATCCACCTTTGCCAAATATTTGTAATCATAATTCCATGTAAAATAATATTCTAATGTCAACCTTGATATAAATATAAACCAAAAATAAAGGACAATCATTCTCAAACTCCCATTTCTTTCAGTTAAGCAATTATGATATTACTTTTTTCTGAGTAACTATTTCCAGAGCATAGGGACGCTCACAGACTCCTGATTCTTGATGTTGAGAGTTTTATGACTGTGGCTTTTGTGTTTTTATTGTGTAGCAAACAACTGTTAAATCTTCTATTTCAACAACTTTATAAGATATACATGTTTTACTTATATTCTTACAATGTGTAGTTTTACATTAATTTTCTTAAAATTGTTTAATATCAAACATCATAATATTTGGATGGAAATCACTGTATTGCTTTTGCAGGGCCTGTATGTTCTGTGTCAAATCTAATTGACACTAGGCTTATCCAAGGTCACACATACTCTCTTCTATTGATCTGTATCTATCCCTCCACCAATACCACCCAGTCTTATGTATTGTGGCCATATATTAAATCTCTTTCAACTTGTACAAAGTCTTCAATAATATGTAAACATAACAGATGCATGGTAGGAGTGGATTTCTGGAAGTTCTTGAAAATAGCTTCAGTCAGAATCTTTGTCATCTACTGCATCATCATTGTAGATCCCAGGCGTCACACACATGGTCTAAGGACATTGCGCTCTCCATCCTCTGTTGCTGATGGAAGATTCCATCAGGTGAAACACTTTGGGAGACCTCTGTGGCTTTGGGGTCTGGATTGTGTCTCAGGGATATGAGCTTCATGGTCACGCTTTCCCTCCTCGATTCTCCATTGTCTATATTGATCCCAGTTGTGGGTTTGAATGACCACTGGCCATTTGCAGCATGAAATGAAGGCAGTGAAGGCCATCCCATGAGAGTTCTGACCTTGTTCTCTCTGTTCTCTGCTCATCAATGTGCCCAGAGGTTGAACTCAGGCTACAGAGGATATGGGGCTGGTGCTTAGATTCCCAGGACACCACAACCCTGAGAGACATTCACCTCTGTCCTGCTGGGAGAAGGAGGGAGCCAAGAGCAGTACAAAATCTAACATTAGTGGTGAGCAGAAAACGGGAAAGTACATGTTCACTGTGGTAATTTCTGGATGCCAAGTGGAAGATCCGAGTGAATGGGAAACATTTAAATTCAGCAGGAGGGATTTTTCAACCATTTTTACTTCTCTAACGTGTCACATAACATCTTTTGCTTCTTTTCTTAGTCCCCAACAGGCATCCTGTTAAGTCATCTCCCGCAGCACTCTTCTGCATCTCTTCCATTTTTCCAGATGAGGTGAAGGCACAATACACTCCATCAGGCCCTTGGGAATTCTGACATAAAGGTTTAAATATGTAGTTAACTGTGCCTTGCTTGCTTAGGGATCACTCCTGCTTTTGGCACCCACAGTCACAGCCCTGTTTACTGGACCCCTGAATCTGGTAGGAAAAAAACAAAGTTGAGGTGAGTGGGGAAGAACTGGATATCTGCATGTTACCACAGTACTTCTTCCCCAAATCCCAGAGGACAGTGGAGGACTCGGTCTACCTGGAACCTTCCTTGCCCTCCTCATGTTGAATGTGAACACACACTGGTGATTCATGTAAACCAGACCTCATGCTTTTATCTCCTCATGTTTTAGACAGAAAATATTTCAATAGCCTGTTTCAAGTTCCAAATAAACAATTAATATGTAGATAATATGGAACGTCATATGAGTATTTGAAGGGATGCCTCTTTGCTCAATTTTAGGCATCATGGAAAGTAATGTGTGCCCCTTGATATGACTAAATGTAACTCAGCAGTCCAAATTTGCAAGGTATCTAATTCCAGTCCCTTAAAAGTGTGTCAAGCTTTTGCCTCTACCACTGATATGTGAAGCTCAGTTTGGAGAAAGTGTCTATTCTTGTCCTACATCCGTTCACAGCCTCCTTGGTCTACCAGTCACGGGGTGATATGTTCTACTTGTGAGTTATATATGGGTTAAGAATCTATCTCATAGAAATCTTCAGTCTCTGTCTCTCTTTCTGGCAGGCATCACAGCAGTTATTTCCATTTTTTTCCTCAGTGGGTGCAAGAAGAATATGTTGATTATCTTCCCATCACTGCATTGCTAAAGCTTCCCTGTGTTGACTCATCTCCCAAGCCCGGCTGGCCAACTTAAGCACTTGCACCAGGATGTCCCATTGCTGTCTCCAATCACCTGTGAGTTTCTTCCATTGGGCAGTGATGTGGCCTGATAAACATGCTCCTGAAATTCACTTAGTGATTTATGTAGGAGCAAGTCCCATGTGCTTATCCGTATCCTAACCCAGGTTCCATTACCCATCTTCATGACCTGATGGCAAGGTCATTGGACAGCACCCATGTGTCAGTAGACACCCAAGCACTGGGGCTCTTAATTTTGATCAACACTTTAGACACAAAAAGGAAAATAGAATGCACGTGAGCTGGCTGAGATCATTTGTTCTTACCTTTTCCATCCATCATAGTGTGACAGCTTTCCAACAAGATGCTGTCTGTCCTTCTTGGAAATGTCATCTGTAACCCAAGTAGCTTTTTATTGGTCAATTGAGAACTTTTCATAAGACATCAGCCATATGACAACACGAACCAACTGCTCCTCAAGTTTTTCCAGAGTCCATCATAGTGGAAGAGAGGCTCCATCCTCATGAACATGGCTAGGAGCTCCTTGGTTCATCTAGTTGCATGTCCTTGTATAAGTCATTCCCAATTAATTACGAACTTGTCTGGTCACTACCTTCCTTATTAAATGTTTCTCTTTCATTACACAGGACATCATGAATATCTTAGGTCCCAAATTGTTTTTTATCTTTCAGCCAGAGAAGAATTTTCTTTGGACTAGAAAGCTTATAATTGTCTCTAAAGTAGTATTACTGTCCACCATCCGCCCCCCGACATGTGGAAGGTTTCTGGTACAAATCCTAGCAGTTGATGCTGGTGTTACTCATGAACTTTTGTCGTGAGCTCTAGTCTTCATGAATGCAAGTTATAAATAGTTTCATAGTCATATCTGAACATGAACAATAAAAGCCAAGCACAGTGAGTAAGCTATCATGATTTGGAATTCAGACATGCTGGGCATCATTCAGGCTCTCATCTGAAGACAATGTTCTCTGGGATAGTCTCATGGAGGAGAACTATGAATAGTCCAAAATGTGGAACTTGTGTCCACTGAAATCCAGACGTTGTGTTTCTTGCCTAATTCCAGGGTTAGGCACTAACATTAATTTAATTCTTAGTGGTCTGTGGCATGGAACACATGGCTCCTTTTTAGGAAATTACTAAGAAATTCCCCATTTTGCAAGAGCTCAGATCTGTGCTGGATTTATCAAGCTTCTGTTATTCATGTGTGTCACCACTGCATTTAAGCCAGTCCGTATTTTTCTTCTACGTTGAAATTGTCATTATAATACACGATCACACTTGGGACAAGCATCGAGTCAGCATCCTTTCTAACCAAATGTCTGCAGGTGAACTTTGATGAACTGTGTCAGTACAGTTAGTATACATCAGGATCTTTCCTATGTGAAGGCAAATTGCGGTTGGCTCTTTTTCAAGATTGACATGGATAAAAAATGAATTGCAAGATGAATCATTGAGGAACAGTCTCTTTTAGCTTGTTGTAATTTTTGAACTGTTGAAATCACGTCAGTGATTTCTGATGCTATGCAGTGCTGCTTTATTCAATCATCAAGAATCTACGTTTAGTCTTCATGAGGCACCTTCATTTTCAGTGGGCTGCACAGGGCTACTGTACAGAGGATGTTTGATACCAGCATTGTAAATTCTAATTTACCATCAATTAATACAATAATCTCATTTTCTTCACAAAGTACCAGTGTTGTTTTAAATTAACACTTGCGTGGTCTCTGGGAATTCTATAGACTCTTGCTTATCCTGTCCAATTAATGTTGGCTCGTGGGTAAACTTGTCTGCCTTCTGCTTTAGTGTTGTATTAGTCATGGTTCTCCAGAGAAGCAGAACCAATAGGGTATATGCATGAAGGGATTTATTATAAATATTTGGCTCATGCAATCACGGAGTGTGAGAACCTCCTGATCTATTGCCTTCTAGCTGGAGACTGAGGAGAGCAGTTGGTGTAACTCAGTCTGGGTTAAGACCCGAGGGCCAGGAACACCCAGGGCAGCAGCAGAATTCTGTTCCAGATCTAGTGCTCTAGAAACCAGGCAGTATGGCTAATTATTCGTTTTTCCACCATTTTGTTCTAGTCATTCCCTCCAAGGAATCATGATGCCCACTCACATTAGGCATAACAAACTGCTTTTCTGAGCCCATCAAATCGAAGGGTAATTTCATCCAGAAATACCCTACAGACAAACCCAGAAATAACATTTAGCCAAATATTTGGGTACCCACAGATCCGCTCAAGCTGGCACAGAAAATCAACCATCACAACAATGCTAGATAGGAGAAGTGTTCCCCAGTCAGATATAACATTCCTCTGAACAGTACATTTAGATAAAGGAGGAGCAACCACTTCATGCAATGTCTGTTCAAACATTGCAATTTTCATCCAAATTTTACCTTAATGTCATCAACTGCCTCATCCCGTATCCTCCCAATATAATTGTAGACTTGATTGGGAATTTGCCACTGGGGTTTAGAATCATAGTGCATTGGGCTGTCATGTCAAAGAGCGCAAGAAGTATTTCATATTCACCCCTGTACCATTTTTTTCCCACATATGTGCATATGACTTGGGCTCCCAGATGAGGGTAGGACAAGATACCTTGATTGCCTTGTCAATATTCATCATGATAATCTTACGAGGTCAGCATCAGTCCGATGATTACAGCCCATGTTTTCCCCTGCCATAAGCCCTCATGAATGGGATTAGTTCACTTATAAAAGAGATGCCAGAGTGTTCCCTTTCCCATTCCACTCTGTGAGGACACAGCAATAAGAAGGACATCTGTGAACAAGGAGGTGGGCCCTCACCAAAACCCGACCAGGATGGCACCCTGATTTCTGACTTCTCAGCACCAGGATTGTGATAAAGAGTTTTTTGTTGTTTGTAAGCAACTCAGTCTCTGGTACTTCATTAGAGCATCTTGAGCAGCCTAATACAGAACATATTACATGGAAGGACATCTCAATTATTATGAGACCAATCCGTCAGGCTTGTAGAAGATCAAACTCTTTGTCTATAGAGTTCACTTTGAACATAAAAGATGGATTGACAATTCCTCTTCTCAGGATAACAAACTTCATAACAGCTGTTTCCACTACACCAGGCTGTCATATAAGGAACAACCTACAATGTGTTTGGGTCATGCAAGCCATCTGTGATTGCTCAGTATGGAGCTGTGAGTCCATCATCAAACCAACCACATTCCTCCATTCTGCAGCACTCGAAACAGGAGACTGCTCCCATGTCAGGCACTCTCATGGTCCATTTTAGTAAAAACTCTTCAGGATCTGATGATATCCATCCCAAAATGAGACAGCTGGCTCATTCTATCTACTCACTGGTTTCATTAGTTTCATGATCCCCCCACTCCCTATCCAGAACCTTGGAATAACTTCTAGGTGATCCGAATATGTAAAGGGGCTGTCTGTTGTTCTGGCGTATTTTCTCCTTCAGTGGGGGTCCTGAGTCTAGCAACTTTAGTCAGGATGGCTGAAATCTGAACTTGTCACAGTGCCAAAATCCACCCCAACACTCTCCTTTACTTCCCTTTTAGCACTTACAGAAAAAATTCCGTAAGGTATTGTGTAACTGTGTTGTTTCTCATTAGTTTGTACTTTCTTGGGCATCCATCAAATCAACTCCTCAGGCGTGAGGGCTATTATTTCTAAATTCCATCGATAACTTTTACCTCCAGTGGCTCACTGCAGTGTGGATGCTATCTCATACCATAGGTGACCTGTTGCCATCAAGGCATCAAAGGTTCATCGTGCTTCATCTCATGATCTCCCCTTTTCCAAAACAGTGTTCCAGCCATGTTTCTGTAAATTAGGGTCTTTCTAGCAAATCCTACTTCTCATGCAACTGTCTCTGGGTTTCCCAATAACTCTTCGGCATAATGGCCTCTAGAAATACACTCAGATGTTAGGAAAACTGCTATATTCATGGTTTCTCAATATTACAGCAGAAGGATACAGAAAAAAATCAACAAAGGACGAGGGACATGGGACAAAATCCATGAGAAAAATGGCACTAGTGTTAAAGATGCCTATCCCAGAGGAGTCTCATGGACACACAAAGTTCTCCCAGTCATGTTGTTTTACAATATCTGCAAAGAGGAGCCAACCAGAGAATTTAACCCAACCCTGGGTGTCCAGGGTCATGTAGGCAGAAGTGACTGTGTGAATGACCTCTGAGGCCAAGAATTCAGCCCCTTGAGAATGAGAACATGCATTGATCATAGATCACTATGTCGTCAATTTACTACAGCGTGTCTCAAGGCCTCAGACACTGAAAATCACTTTTATCAGGGAGATTCTTCCAAGAACTCAGAGCTCTTCTCCCAGGAGCCTACCAATGTCCAGAACTGAAGACATATCTTACTGGAAAAGTACAAGATTTGCAAAACCCAAGACTGCTAAGAAAATTCTTTCCTGCACGCAGTTCAGATGGACAACGAGGGACTGTCAGAACGGATGGCCTTCCTCAGAGGAAAGAAAGAGGGAGGAGATGGCCAAGGTTGAACACCTAGCGAGTAACACAGGGAATACAGTAACCATTTAGGGGGTGGGTATTACATAACTATGAATGTTAGGATGACTTTGTGTGATTTCAGAATTGAAGAAGCCTGTAGAGAAATACAAATACTGGTGTTCCAAGATTCTATATACTACACACGTATTCTAGAAGTTCACACGTACACACACTATAGTAGGCTCTGGGATGGTTGGGCACAAGAGACCTTGCCTCAATCTGGACCTTTGTCCCTCAGTTCTAATATTTTCAGTTCCTTCAAGCATGTGATCAGAAACACTTCTGCTTACTAGGCACTCTCCCTTTGTCCATCATCTGTGCATCTCTGTCAGGTCACTTCCTTTCATTCTGTAAGGATTTACCCATAGTTTGCTGCCCTTTTGTCAAAAATTATTATAATCTGCAATGACCAAAGGAACTGCATTCATGAAACCTCATGACCATCATTATCATGAATTCATTCCGCTTATGTTAACTTCCATCTCTTCCCAGCACTCACTTCCACAAGTCCCTCATTAGAACTTGTAATTTTTATTAATTTAACTAAATCTGCTTCTGTCTCACTCCCTTACTCCCCATCTTATATCTATCTATCAATCTATCTACCTACCTATCATCTCTCCATCTAGTTATTTTCTATCTATCTGTCTATCTATCTACATCTATCTATCTATCTATCTATCTATCTACCCAGTCAGTCAGTATACATAGTCATTGGAAAACCACCTGGCTAAAAGGGAACACAATACATAATGTTGACTACAGAAGTATTCCTGAACATACTTTTATTCAAATTGTTATTTAATAAGCAAGATAATTACACTTTTGTGAGAGTATAACTTAAATAAATATGGACATATTGACCCACTTTGCTCTAAGGTTCTATGAGTTTGGATAAGGACAATCTTGTAAATATTATGAAAATGAAGTTATCAGAAAATTGAGTCATTCCCACTCAAGGAAATTCATTATTCTCATTTCTATCCAAGCCCTTTTCTCACCCACACAGATCACTTTTCTGTGGTTTTAGTTTTGTAGATTCCATATCCTGGTATCATGTAGATGTGATAATGCGGTGTGTAGCCTGCGGCAGCAGCTTCTGTCATGTAGGACAATGTATGTGAGATTCATCCATATTCCCGCATATACTGATTCTTCTTATTGTTTGTTTGTTTGGCTGAAGAAGATTTACCCTGAGCTAATATCCGTTTCCAATCTTCTTCTTTTTGCTTGGGAAAGATTTTCCCTGAGACAACATCTGTGCCAATCTTCCTGTATTTAGAATGTGGGCCACCACCACAGCATGGCTGCTAATGAGTGGTGTAGGTCTACACCTGGGAACTTAAGTGGAGCACGCTCAACTTACGCATTAAGCCATGGAGCTAGCCCCCAGGTTCTTGCTCCTTTTAATTAGTAAACAGTACTTCACTGTTTATTCATTCCCTTGTTGGAAGAAATCTTGGCTGCTTCTGTTTTGAAGTAAATCCAAATAAGCCTCCTATAAAAATCTGTGTACATGTTTTGAGTGAACATTAGTTTTAACATCACATAGTTATGTACCTACCATTGAAATGACTGGTCATATGGTAAGCTATTGATTAACCTCTCCAAAAGGTGGCAAAGTTTTCAAAAGTGGGGGTGCCATTTTGCATTCCCATCAACAGAACCTCACTCTGTTTTAGTCTCATCACATACTGGGGACATCATCAGATCTTGTGCAATCACCTCAGAATCACGTGGATAGGACCAGGAAACAGTGCACCTGCAGCAAGCCCCTTGATCATTGCACCTGAACATGCTGGTGTTCAAAACCCAAATTCCTGCTTTAGATCTATGGTCATCCACAGTCTGCACTCCAGCTCAGAAATTAGAAGTAGACTTTGAAAGCCCATATTGCCGAATGCCTGTGTGAAGACTCTTATGAATTACAGGATCTAGTGTGTGAATTCTTGATCTCCCACGTCATCCAATTTTATTTCATTATGAAGATAAACTCATATTTGTCCATCACATTTTGTGGGTTACTAGGTAGTCCAGCTTCTGTATCAATCAGATCTAAACAGGGGAAGGGCTTGCATTCTGCAACGGTTCACTCCTTGTTCTTCTGGGATTCACAGGGCAGGTGACTGAGTCAGCAGGCGGCTCTCTCTTCACAGATATTCCTGGAGATTCCTTGCTTGGAACACAGGTCCTGGCTTCAACTACAAAAGGATTAGGGAAAATAAGATTAGCTGTGTATCCTGGAAGAGGAGGGGATATGGATATTGATGAAATTCTAGGATTTTCCATCATAAACTGTCTTTAAAATAAATGGCATGTATCTCAGATACACTGTATAATTTGCAAAATCATCTCCACAAACAGAAGGATTCTAGATATAAACTGAAGTGTAAATGTTGTTATGTAATTCTGTGTTCTAACTCTAACAGTGAATTATGGAATAAATTATTCTTCCAAAGTAAATTCTGAAATAGTTCATAATAGATTTGAAATTGGTTAACCTTAAAATGATGACTGTTAGGAAGTTGTAAATATTTGATGTAGAGGAAAATCATTTCCCTTTAACATCACTATTATGAGAGGGATTAGTGATTACATGACTGTGAAAATAATAAAAGAATTGGGAAAAATGGATTACAATACGCCGAATGATAACTCAAATTAGATTTAGTTAAATTGTTTTGGTAAATGGAATTACATAGTAAATTCACATTTTAGACCTAAAATATAAAGTATTTTTAGTTTAAATATATTATTACTCATGTAAAAACTTCAAATAAATATTGTAGGAATAGGAAAATCTAAAAATGATGTGCATTACCATGTATGTTAAATTATCAGAGATATTCACAAAATAAATTATACCAAGGATAATTGGGAAAGAAGCATATTAAAATAAGACAATGCATCTAAAATATTTTGTGTCAATCCTTACATAATTAAAAAGAACAAATGCATGAATAGTTTACAAGCAACGCAATAGAGGAAAGCATCCTCATTATGCATAGCAAAAACTAAGAGAATATAATTGAGAAAACTGAATAAAATGAAAAGTTTTGAAGACAGCTTTAGGAAGAATTCAGAGGTTAAGCAGGTAAATGAGAGGGACTGTGAGGGTCCCCACTCCTAGATCATCTTCTCCAGATACACCTGGGCCAGTACATTTAATACAATAAGAATCACAAGGACACAGGTACATTAGACTAATAGTTCTTCACACACATTTCTGAAATAGCTGAGATACACACACAGGACAAGTGCCCCCAGACATAAGGAGGTCCTTAGAATTGCATTTCCCAATGGATAAGAACAACCATCCCCAAGATATCGTCATGCTAAGGGGAGGGGTGGGCACAATTTGACCCCATGGGCAGAGGCTTGTTTCTCATGTAGAAGCTCATCTGATGTTACAAGAATGTAAGGATGCTGAGTAGGAGAGCACTTCCTCTGTCTCGCCTGAGGCCTAGGAGAAGGTGCTGGGTTTCATGGAGGGGGCAGCATCCACCGTCCATCATAACCTTTCTCTCCTTCATGGGGCTACAGTCCTCTTCCCCAGACAACTAATAAATAGAAAGGCGTGGGGAGAAACGTGGAGGGCCATTCCAGTTTCAACCGGTGAAGATATCATTGTTCCTAGTTTTACAATGATCCTGCTTTGGTCTCACGTGAGAACATATAGTTTGTGTGTGAATTTTCAAGGGTGAAGTTCCGTATGTTCCATGTCAACATATTGGGTCGTGGATGCAATGATCCGCTTGATGAGAAAAGAGAAGACCACTTCCCTGAGGAGTTAAAAGTGCTCCTAGTCTCTCAGAAAAGGACGAGGATCTTTAGAGCTCAGACGGCACACTGTTGTAGGCTGGAGAATACCTCCTGGGATATCAAGGTGTTGACTTCTAGAAATTGTGGATATGATTTATCATCCACAATTTATCATCATCCCTTAGATGATAAAAGGGAATTTGAAAGTCTGAGCATGTGAAGGATCTTGAGATGCAGAGATGGTCCTGGCTTTTTTGTGTAGACGCTAAATAGAATCACCCTCTCCCTATAAGAGCAAGGCAGAGGGAGATTCTGCAAAGAAGAAAGAGCATGATGGCTGAAGTAAGATGCTACCCTGCCAGGTTCTAAATGAAGCAGCGTGTCATGAGCCTGCAAGGCAGTGAATGCAGCTCCAGGAGAGGAAAGGGCCCATGGAGCCTCTGGAAGAAGTGCAGCCCTGCTGGCATTTTAATTGAAACCCAGCTTAACTGATCTCACACTTCTCGCTTCCCAAACTGTGAGAGAATACATCTGGGTTTTAAATCCTAGTTTGTGGCAATTTTTCACAGCTGCCATAGGAACTACCATGCAGGATCTATACACACATGCATGACTGTGGATGCCAATTACTTCCAATGACTATTTGGGGGAAGTGGCATATCATAGCCCATTTGTGTTCTTCTCCATCCTTCATTCTGCTTCCAGTTGTAACTCTTAGACTATAATGCAGTCGATCGTCTCTGACCCTAAGAGAGGGAGCAGCTGCTATTGCTCCAAAGAGAAGATGCCAGCGCCCGTTGAAGACTCCGTGTTCAGTGACTTCACGTTCAAATCCACCATGATGGTCTATTTATATCACAGAAATTAGAGAACGCTACAGAAAGTTTTGAGAGTCTTTGCCCCACTTCCCTTCTGAGTAGGTTTACCAACACGCAATTGAAAACATTTCACAGATAATCAACAAACGCAGTTTTTTTCATTTCTCACATATGAATTTATAAGCCTAAATTAAAGAAAGGCTGCAGCACGTTGTCCCTTAATCTGTCTCAGCCCAGCACAGCTGCCGTCTCCCTCAGCGTTTTGGACACACACAGGATGTGGGTTATCACGCTGTGAGTCTTGCACAGTAATATGTGTCTGTGTCCTCAGACTTCAGGCTGCTGATCTGTAGATAGGCCGTGCTGACAGAGGCGTCCATGGAGAAGACAAATCGTTCTGAGAAGCCGGAGGCATACGTGGGCTTCCCAGTATTTGTGTTAATCCATCCCATCCACTTGAGTCCTTTTCCAGGGGTCTGTCACACCCAGTTCATAGCATATTCAGTGAAGGTGTATCCAGAAGCCTTGCAGGAAACCTTCACGGATTCCCCAGGCTTCTTCACCTCAGCCCCAGACTGCACCAGCTGGACCTTGGCGTGGACACCTGTGGAGAGAAGACAGGAGTGGATGAAATCCCCTTTACCGACCGTAGTGTCTCCCTCACCCCAGGGACTGGGGAGCCCCTTACCTGTAGCCAGTGCCACCAAGAAGAGGATGCACCATCTCCAGTCCATGCTGAGGGGCTGTGCTCGCAGGGCGTCTGTAGGGGAGGGAGTGGCTGTTGGGTGATGCTCTCAGGGCACAGATATCTCCATATTTAACCTAGTACACCTCCGTTCATTTCCATATTCATGAGGCAGAATATTTCATAGTCAAGATACAAGCCAACCTGAGAGAAGATTGATGACCCAGGGACACTTCTCAGGGGGAGGCTGAGGGCACAAGTCTTAATCCTTGTTTGAGGATACGTGTCCCCTGCCATGTCCCTTAACTCTGTGCAAACAGAGCTCCTCCCCCAGAGGAACAAGCCTGACAGGACATGCTCCTCCTTGTGAACCCACCTTTGAATGGCACAGAGACCACCTGAACCTGTTCTAGGATTTGACATCTGAACATCTTATTCCTGGGATAAGTGTGTCTCCCAAAATTATTTGCCCAATGAATTAATAAAATCATCTGTATCCTCCAGGTTCTCATTATAATCAAGTCCTGGAAACCTTTTGTGTGTGGTTTTCCTTGCCTTGAGTTAAATAAATTCTCTAAATAGAGGAGAACAATGAAAGAAACCATAACAGTCCTTGTCCAACTCCTAATTTTGATTGGTTTTTGAAAAAGAGAGACTGGGAGTGTAAGAGGAAGTCCCTCCCCAGCCCCTTGCGCACCTGCTCCTGGTCTGGAGCCCTGTTCCTTGAGGTTCTGAGTGTCCTCTGCAGCCCAGCCTCCACCCTGCAGGGATGGTCCTGTCTGGGCTCACGGGGCATTTCCCTCTCAGTGTCTCTTGTCCTGGTTTAAATGATTGTGCCAGGCTTCAGGATGATTCTGCCAGGAAACTGTGGACATCACCAGGACTGTGACTTTGGGGCTGGAGCTGAAGCCAGACATGGACAGAGTCACCACCTGACCTCTCTCAGTCCTGCAGCTGGGGGTCCTCTCAAGACACAACACCTGTGGGAGAGGAGAACCCAGAGTAATGGAGGAGGAGGAGGAGGCAGAGCTGTTGTCCCCTGATTCTCCTGAGGCTGTTCTGCAGGACCAACTGGCAGGCAGGGCAGCAGTCAAAGGTGAACGAGGTCAGCTCAGTGAAGGATGCTCCAGCCTCCATAGGACACCTGGTCAGCAGGACAGACTCGTGTACCTCTTTCCTCAGGGTTTCATCCTGATGGTCATCTTCCCTTCTGTCCACCTGTCTGAGGACCTAAGGTCCCGCATCCATCCTGGAGACAGACTCATTGCTCAGTTACCTGGAACTGTGCCTGCTCCTTTCCTGTGGGCAATCCTGTCTCCTCCTGGATCTGCAGCTCTGGTGGAACCCTGATGATGGATGATGGATGCACCTGGATACACCTGGAGGGTCTGCCTGGAGATGGTTCTTGGTGGCTTTCCCAGTGATTAGTCCTCCCATTCCCCTTGCCAGAGCCATGAGGGGATATATATGGATCCTCATTTGGAACCCGGAGGTTTCTGATAGAAGAGCCCACAAAATGTGGGGTGTGGCCCCAGGAGCTCTCACCCTCACACTATCCACTCTTTTCCTCCAGACCTTCACAGTTACCCTGAAAGTGGTCCACCTGATTGTGCCTCCAGCAGGTTCTGTTCTAGGCAAGCTGATCTCACTGGGGGTTCTGGATGTGGCTGTGCTTCCATATATTGGGGTGGAGGTTTTTCCTGGAATTTCTCTGATCAGTCAAGAAAAGTCACTAATTTCCACTTTTCCAGCTTTCTTTTGTAAAAATAAGAGTGACAATTTCCAAATCTTTATATGTCAGAGCAGAAACCAGAAGTTCCCTCTGAGGTCACCTTTGACCTGTGACTAGATGCAGGAATCTAATCTCACCAAGTGCAAGTGGACCCTGGACAGACATCACTGAACATGAAACCACTGAAAGTTTCAGCGATTTCAAGCCTCTCCTGGGAGCCATAAATCAGAAAGCACAACAGGTGAGGAGCCAGGTAAGCTCATGTGAGATCATATTCTGGAAGCATGTCTCTTCCCCTGGAGGGTCCCCGTACATGCACCTGAAACCTGACAACTGGGAACAGGAGCTCCCATTCCTCAAACACAAGACACCACCATGAGAAAGCTGTTTCTCATGGGGAGGTGCAGAGCAGGGTGAAGGAAATGGAGGCATCCAACCAAGAACCAACAAAAAGGAAAGAAAAAATAATTGAAAAGTGAAAAAAGGAAACCTGATTACATATTGACGCCTCTGTTTGTCCCACTCTGCCTTTCGTGCGTTTGAGAATGTTTCATCCTATTATAACTAACCCTTCTGAATTTAGAGACATCAGTGGAAGGCACAGAATCATTAGTCTGGAAAGGTTCCCTGGGAAACAGTTAGATGAGAGGAAGCCCCAGATGCTGGCAGGAAACCAGCTCTTAACTTCCACTGCACCTGTTCCTGGTGCTGGTCTCCTCTACTGCGTGGGCCATGGCTGCCCTCTGGTGGTGCTGGGTAACTGGTGAAGCCCAGACCCTTCTGTCTCACTGTGGGGAGCATTGTGTCTGGGCTCACACTGCCTTTCCCCCACTGTGTCTTGTGCAGAGATACATCACTGTGTCCTCAGCCACCACAAAGCTCAGCTGCAGGGAAAACTATTTCTTGGAAGTGATGTCAGCAGTGATGGAGATGCGGTCCTTGATGCATGGGTTGTAGTCTGTGTTCCATGATGATGCCCTATAGTGACCATGCCCAAGCCATTCCAGCCCCTTCCCTGGAGGCTGGTGGACCCAGCACCAGGATTCATCACTGGTGACAAAGTTACCAGAGAGAATGCAGGCTGAGGACGTGGTCTCTGAGGGCTTCACCTGCCCTGGGGCTGACTCCTGGCACTTTGACTGGGACAAGACACACGGAATGAGAGAAAAAAAAATTGCTGTGAATCACACACAGAGCACATTCTTCCCCATGATGTCATTTCAGATGTCACTGAGCTACTCACACTGGGCAGCCGTCAATAGACAAAGGAGGAAATGTAAGAATCTTATCTTATCTGGTGAGAATGTACTGCCTTTCCTAGAGTTACTCGGCCAAGGATGGAAGGAGAAAAGAGAGAGAGATTGAAAGAGACTGACAACACTGCACTGTTACTGTGATATAAACTGAGCTGGAGGAGAACTTCCATGTGCCAGAATCCCTGGTCTTAAAAGGGGAAGGAGCCACAGGGAATCCTGTGCCTCTGAGGCTCACCTCTGTGGTGAGTGTCCTTGCTCAGGCCTCAGAGAATGCAGACAATGATCTTCAGAAAGGTCCCCACCCTCATGGGCTTCTAGACTTTCCTTCCCACCTCAAGGGCAGGAAAATGTTTCAGAGAAACTGGCAGGTATGTCTGACACAGTGGGGAGGGAAATGGCAGAAAACCTTGGATGACCACACCACTCCAGAGATGGAGCTTTGTGCAGAGAAATGTCTCACCAGAAAAACCAGTCTTCTGCTGTAAGTGTTAATTATATTCTCTCCTGAAGTAATACTGTAGAGTAAATAGCAAAAGGATATGAAGGAATAGATGAAACTGTCTTCATTTCAGACAACAGGATTGTCATCATACCAAACAACAAAGAATCTACCCAAATCCTGGGAAACTGATCATGGAGATGAGCCGGGATGCAGGGTGCAATTTCAAGTGCATTCTGGTATTCTGGAAATGAACAATCAAGATATGAATTTAAAAGCTATGCCATTTACATTACACCAACTAATTAGCTCTGCAACCTGAGACAAATGTGTAGGATCTGTATGAAGAGAAGTTAAAAAAAATGGAAGATAAAAAAAATGGTGTAAGTAAAGGAGAGACATAGTGACTCTCTACATATGAATACTAAATAAAGATAAGATGCCTATTTTATTCTGCGTAATAGTTTTCCTCCCAGAAGACTAATGGTGAAATGCGTTTCTCCATTTGTGAACAGTACACCGTGCCATGATGACTGTGCAGTGGCTATACTTTCTATTTATAAATGGAGAATTGGCTAAGCCTTCAGTGAGAATGTTGATAGCTGTACACTGATGGGTTGGCTGACTGTGTGAAGAAAGGTCCGATGGTCTTGTGAGGAGCAGCTCTCATAAATTTCTTCCCAGAGTATATTTTTTGTAGTAAATATAAACTGAAACATAAGAGTCACGGGAGTTAAAAAGTGCTGCTGCATTGCACACATTCCCCATGGTCATCACACATCGATCTATTTCATCATCATCCCATAGGACCACAATTTCTCCCACAGGAAGTCCAGTCAGGTTTGCTAGTTTCCATTCAGCTTCATCAGGTTCCAAAAGCAATGGTGGTTTTGGAAACTGTGGATTCACCCTGTGTGTATCGGCTCTACTTTGCTAAGAAGCAATGATCTCTTGCTCTGCGTCTCTCTCAAGATACCAGCGTAGTAGTCGATCTCCCTCCTGGTGTAACACATTCCCTCTTGTATCTACTTTCAGGCACCATTTGCACTTATCTTTATTTGACATGGAGTTTATCTCCAAGTTTCCATAATTGGAAGGTATGACACATATACGACGGGAAGTAATTCCAGTCTAGCAAGGTCCTCCCTCTGTGTACACTCTACCAACATGGGGTACAGTTCCACAGGTACAGAACATGTGGGCGATCTTGACCACTAGGCAGTAGAGCTGCAGTCACTGGGGATCTCAGTTGTGTCAGAAAGTGTGAAGGTGCAATGCATCCCACGAGGGGCTCAGGACTTTTGACATGAAGGTTTAAAACTATAGTTAGAATTTCATGCTTAGAACCATCCTTTTACCTGGGACCCGCGCCAAGCAACATAAGAGAAAGTTGAAGTGGTGTGGGGAGAATTGTGTGGTCATACCAGCCTCCTCCCCAGAGCTCCTTCCCCAAGTCCCGCTGAAATGTGGTGGAATCTCCTGAGTGGGAACTCTCTCTCGACCTCCATCATGCTGAGTGTGAGGAAAATATCATGGGTCATTATCAATGCCTCTATTCCTCTTTCTTTCTTTCCTGGTTATTCATTTGATTATTTGTAGTAGTTTTAAGGAGTGTAACTGAAATATAGTAACCTTCCCCTATGTTAAATGTACAATTTGATGAGTATTGACATATGTGCACACCCGTGCGGCCATCACCATAATCAAGGTTGTGAAGAGAACCATCACCGTTAAAAATCTCTCTTTGTTCCTCTGTAGTATCTCCCTCCCACTTCCCTTAAAGTAACTTGTAGACAGCCAACTCCAGATCTTTGTGTTACTTTAGAGTTGTTTTCATTACTAAATTGCATATACATGGATCATGAAATGTGCATTTTATTTGTCTGTATTCTTTCACTCAAACTCATTGCTTGTGAATGCAATAATTTTTCGTGCATGCATCAAGCATTCATACACTGTAATCATGGGAAGTATTCCAATGAATGATTATATCACAGTGTGTTTGTCTATTAAGTTTCTGATTGACATTTGGATTGTTTCCAGATCCTAGGAATTGCAAATATAACTGCTGCTCAGGATCAGGATAAACACAGCTGAGGAAAACGTTGTTTGTCTTCTTTCAAAAATAACTATCCTGAATAAACTGCAAATTAGTGACCTTCTTCAATGAATTAGATAATTGAATTTATAGTGCGAACAATAAACTTGAAATCTGGAGAGAGACAAGTGGTTCCAGGAGAATCAGTATGTAAATAACAGCTTCACTGGGACAAATAACACCAGATTGCCTATAAACTAGTACAAGCGTAAATGAGAAATTCTTAATAGATTTCTTGAAGTGGAACGTGGAGTAGGTGCTATAGTATGATATTCTCAGAGGCCACATAATTAGGGAGATCTCTATACCCTTTAAAGTCTTTTCCTCCAGGATTGAAGACCCATCCCAAAGAGCTCCTCCCCCAAGATTGTGCTGTCTGGGAGAGAGGAACAGCACCTGCTGCTGAAATGCAGCCAGACCCACCTCACCAATCACCACTACTGTACTAAGTAACTACCCTGCAGGGAGAAAGCCACCGAAACCTGTATCCTAAGTCACAAGTGGAAACTAATAGGAATTGGGAATGAACAGATGAAACTTCGAAAACTCTATGCTGAGCCCCGTCTCCTCTTCCCTAAGGAGTAAAAGCATACGTATGAAGGAAAGAGCAGCAAAACTGGAAAGAAGTTAAGGACACAGTTACAACATCATGGCTGCCGTGGGAAGGACCACCTGGGAAAGAAACAAAGATACTTTCTACCCGAGAGGGAACAGGAATACAAGGAGAAGCATCATCTCAGGAGGAGGAATAAGAACAGGGATAAAGCCATGCCTGAGACCCAGGGTCACGACGCCTGCCCAGGAATAAGGCCCAGTCAGATGGTCCTAGATCATGCCTTTCATCCAGCCATTTGCACCACATTAACAAGGTCAAGCCAATATGGTGCTGGAGTGTACTTGAGAACGCTGGAAATAGATTCATGTAGAGAGCACAGTGTGAAGATGCAAATTCTGGCAGAGAATACAAACAAGGAATTACTGGGGGAATCTGAGTTCTCTGTTGGCCACAGAAGAAACACAATTTACCTCTGGTAGCCACTGCAGATATAAGGTTCAAATGTGCCCAAGACTAGATTCACACAGACATCCATAACAAAGATCCAAGAAAGACAGTGTGTGATCAACTTCAGGAAGAACAAATGCATAAAATAAAATGATAGGCCCATTTCAACTGTCCAATCCAACACTTCAGGCAACCAACATAGTTATGGGCTACAGGTAGAAGAAAGTCAAATGCCATAATGGGCGACTATGAGAATGATATTGCAATATCACACAGAGACTGCAACTATCCAACTCAAAAGAAAATTTTAAAACTATGATCAATATTTAAAAATCAAAATTGAGCCTATGGTCAGGCCACCCTAAGATTCAACTCTCACCGCTCCCCGTGCCATGTGGAAAGTGGACTTCACTATGTCTGGAAAAACTTTCTGGGAACACTGTGACAAAGTTGTGACCTGCCCTTTGTGTTTCTGCTCCTTTTGGTGCCTCCTGGGGGGTCAAGTTCTTCCAGTCTTAGAGAGACATGCTACAAGCTGAGAAGTCAGCTGTCATAACCGCCTCATTTGGGGGTATAATGGCTGCTCTATTCACTGAGATCTGGTGAAGGGGGCTCTCTAAGTTGGAATATAGCTTGACTCCAAACACTGGTAACTTAGTCACGAGAAAAAGCTACAACACAGCTATGGGTGTATTAGACACAAATGAAGACATCCTACGAAATGTTGGGAACTAAATACAGTTATCTCTATAAAACTAATACAATCCATCAGTTTTACCACAACTGGGCTGGCCTAGAAGCACTGAAATGGAGTGTGAAGAGCTAAGCCCATGATGTGAGGAAACACTTTTGGGATCATTCTTCAACTGCCAGGGACAATAGGTCCTGGCTTCCCTTCAGATGGCTGACTAATCTCCCCATTGTCCTGGTGGATAGCTGTGAGGTTCTGTTGAGATGGGCCATCGATACCAATTTTCCCATCAAATTTGGCCACCTTCGTCTTGTTTTCTCCAGAACAATTCTCCTTCCTTGCAGTATGGATAGGTGGAGAATTTTTCAAATTTTCAATTCTGATTCCTTCTTGATTAACAATTATGTCTTCAAGTCATGTCTCTCATCTATCATGTTGTTATAAATCTTTAAGAGAAACGGAGCTGATCTTTCAACACTTTTCTTAGAAATTTCCTCAGCCAAATATCAAATCTCGTCTCTCACAAGTTCCAATATCTATAAGACACTAGGACGCAAACAGAATTCAATCAAGCTGTTTGTCACTTTATAACAAGGATCACTTTTCCTCAGATTTCCACTGTCACTTTTCCTTATTTCCATTTGAGAGCACATCAGAGTGGTCTTTCCATCCATATTTCTACAAATCCTGTTCATGACTGATAAGGCACTCTCTAAGGAGACTGAGGCATTCTCTACCACTCTTGCCTTTTCCCTCTGAGGTTTTACCAGAATCATCCGTAATGGTCCCTTAATGGTAATGTAACCTTATTTCTGGCACACATCTCAAAATTCTTCTAGCCTCCACCCATTACCCGGATCCTAAGCCACTTTCACACTTTTAGGTATTTGTTAACAGCAGCGCCCCCGCTTTTCATTACCAATTTCTATCTTAGTCCATTTCAGCTAAAATTACAAAATAGTATAGACTAGTAGCTTATGCACAGTAATTTATTTCTCACAGTTATGGAGATGTGGAAGTTCAAGCCGAAGGCAGCAGCAGATTCGGGGGCTGCCGAAGGCCTGCGTAAGGGAGGAAGAAATATTCCTCTACTCTTTTCGGTTCTCCTGATTGGCCTAAGAATTAAATTGATAACTTTCCCCAGGGAAACTGCTATATAGAGAGAATGACCCAGACACTGAGAGTAAACCAGCTCTTAATCTCCATCTTCCCCTGCTCCTGGGGTCAAAGCACATAATTGGTGAAGTGTGGCCTCCCGGGTGTCCTGAGCACACACTGTTGGTCCTGAGTGCCCCCTGCAGCACAGCCCCTCCTGTCTCCCTGCGCTGAGGTTTGCGTCTGGGCTCACACTGACTTTCCTTTACCATGTTTGTTGCCCAATAATGCAGGGCCATGCCCTAGGCTCTCAGACTGTTCATTGGCGGATGTAGCATGTTCCTTCATTGTCAATGGACGTGGTGAATTGACCCTTCATGAAGTCTGAGCCAGAAATGCTATCACCATTATAGTTAATAGATGAGTGCCACTGCAGTCAATTTCATGGAACCTGGTGGACCCAGTGTATGGCATAGTCATCAAAATAATCAAGAGGCTTCAGAGGAGCGTCTCAGAGACCCCACAGGCTGCACCAAGCCTCTCCGACACTCCACCAGCTGCATCTCTCACTGGACACCTGGAAACACAAAGACATCCTTGTCAGGAAACTGTTACACACCCACTGATTCTCTCACTCATATCCTCTTACAGTCTCAATGTCTGCTGTACTCCGTAAATAACCTTTTAAAATATCACCAAGGAAAACCCAGCTCAGCTGAAAATCCATGGTGACTTGTCAGGGTTCAGTCCCATCCACCGTAAGGGAACACCTGGGAATCCCCTGGCTGGGGTTCCTCTCCCAGAGCTGCATGGTCTGGGCTGGGCTGCTTTTCATCAGCAGAAGGAGGACCCTATTTGCACGTCCTCTAACTATTTAGCAACCTCTGGGGTTGGGCACCTTAAAGGAGGCCAGTTCCCCAGGGTAAGTGTGAGTGTCCTGAGACGTTATGGTGCTAACGAGAATATTTTGGAAAATATGATATTTTATTACGAGATTATTTTGTGACAAACACTTAGCACCCATAATCATATTCATTTTCACATACACACAAAGCCTGTGATGTAGCTGTCAATTTTGCCTCCATTTCACAGATGAACATCTACAGAGGGAACCATAGAGCGTTTGTGTAATGTGTCTGAGAGCACACATCAGGTGAGATTGAGCCCAGTTTCGTGGCCCAGGCTCCTCACTGGACCAGAGTACAGCCAGAATCAGCTCAATGGCAGAGCTGGACAGGCCAGATGAGGTTTTCAGAACCCCTTTCTGCGATGAGAACATGGCATGATTTTGCTGCATTCCAGTGTTACTGAAAGAACGTAGAGAGAGCCAGGATTCACGCATGTGTATTTCCGGGAGTCTCTAATTTCTGGAGTCATTTTCTGTGAGTCTCTCCCTCTTTCCTTACTAACTATCCATTTGTCTATCTGCAGTAATTTTAAGGAGGTAAATTGACATGTAACAACCTGCACCCATGTCAAGTCTACAACTTGATGAGTATTGACACGTGCACCCGTGTGAAACCATCACTATAATCAAGGTTGTGAAGGGATCCATCACCATTAAAAGTCTCTCCATGTTCCTCCGTAGTTCCTCCCTCCCCCTTCTTCTAATCCAACTTATAGGGAACCACTTCCCGATCACTGTGTTACTTTAGTTTTCATTCACTAAAATATATATAAGCGGATCATACAGTATGTGTTTTATTTCTCTGAATTTTTTCTCTCAACATTGTTTCTTGGGAATGCAACCATTTTTTGTGTGTATCAAGCACTCATATATCATACATTGCTATGTTGGGCGTTTTCCAATGAATGATTAGACCAGAATGTGTCTCTCTGTTACGCTTCTGACTGACATATGGATTGTGTACAGGCTGTGGGTTCTACAAATATAACTGCTGCTCGGCTGCAGGGTGGACAGAGCTGAGGAAAAGGTTGCTCCTCTTCTTACAACAACAACTATACTGAAAAAATTGCAAATTAGTGACCTTCTTCAACACATCAGATAGTTGAAGTTATAGCTCAAACAACAAACATGAAATCTGGAGAGAAACAATTTGTTTCCACAAGAAGCAGTATGGGAATTGGAGCTTAACTGGAGCAGAGACCACCAGATGGCTTATAAATTACAACAAGAATAAATGAGAACGTCTTACTGGATTTCTTGAAGCGGAGTGTAGTGAAGGTGCTGTAGGGTGATGTTCTCGGGGGCCACATAATTAGGGAAGTATCTATTCCCTTTAAAGCCTTTTCCTCCAGGACTGAGAACACATCACAAAGAGCTGCTCTGCCAGATTGTTCTGTGTGGGAGAGAAGAACAGCACATTCTGCAGAAATGAATCCAGACCCACCTCGACAATCATCATCACGGTGTTAAGTAATCTGCAGGAAGAAAGACACAAAAATCAGTATAATAAGGGACTAGTGAAAGCCAATGAAAACTGGAAGAACAGAGGAAACTTGCACACAGGAAATTGTAGCTCAGACTATGATGTATCTTTTCATCCTCTTGACAGCTTCTTTCTCAGAGCAAAAGCTTTAAGTTTCAAATCTGACTCAATGTTTCTTTCATGGGTCATGCTTATGTGTCATCACTTTTGTTTTTATAGAGTGTTTTTTACTTTTTTTTTTGAGGAACATTAGCCCTGAGCTAACATCTGCCACCGATCTTCCTCTTTTTGCTGAAGAAGACTGTCCCTGAGCTAACATCTGTGCCCATCTTCCTCTAATTTTTATACGTGGGACGCCTGCCACAGAATGGTTTGACAAGCACTGCAGTGGTCCGCACCTGGGCTCTGAACCGGCAAAACCTGGGACATTGAAGCACAACGTGAGAACGTAACCCCTGTGCCACTGGGCGGGTCCCTCATCACTGCCCCAGGGACAGCAACACTTTCCTGGCTGTTTCTGTGGGGACGCACCTCTTCAAGGACTCACCACTGACGGCAAGGACTGGAGAATGGTGTGTGCATGTAGACTGTGGTTGCAACTGGCGCACCTGTCCACCCACAACTTTGTTACAATAAATTTAGGATTGTGCTTCCAGACTATCCTGTGCATGATGCTTGATCAGCCTGAGAAACAGAAATTCATGCTTGTCTTTCATATCCTTACTTTCCCAAGCAATAGGCCAGTTTTCCAAAATACGGTGAAAGTCAGAGAACCTGCTAGAGAGAGCTCTGTAGTCCAAGAATCCCACATTTGACACCAAGCAAATTTTCCCAGATGATCCGTCAACTAGGATTTCCAAAGAACAAAAGGACTCATTATCCCCAGTAGAAAACCCAAGTAAATGACACTGGTCTTTTGAGGCAGGATCACCTCCCTGTATCTTGCTCAAAGAACACTTGGGATCTTAAATCCTTCCAGTAATAGACTAGCGTGCCCATGAGGTCATTATCCTTTATCTCAGATTCCTGAGTCTTTGGTATGAGGAGCCAGGAGAATTATACTCCCTTCATCTCCTCAGCCCAGCACAGCTGCCGTCTCCCTCAGGGTTTCTGACAGGCTCAGGGTGTGGGTTATCACACTGTGTCTGTTGCACAGTAATACACGGCCGTGTCCTCAGATGTCAGACTGCTCAGCTCCATGTAGACTGTGCTCGTGGACTTGTCCGCAGTCATGGTGACTCTGCCCTGGAACTTCGGTGCGTAGCTTGTATCATCATATTCAGCATAGATAGATCCCATCCACTCAATCCCTTTTCCATTGGCCTGTCGCACCCAGTGCACAGCATAGCTACTGAAGGTGTATCCAGAAGCCTTGCAGGAGATCTTCACTGATGACCCAGGCTTCTTCAACTCCGGCCCCGACTGTTCCAGCTGACCCTCGGAGGAGACACCTGTGGAGAGAAGACACGAGTGGATGGAATTTCTCTTGTGTGGCCATGATCTCTTCTTCAGTGCAGGGACAGGGGAATCCCTTACCTGAAGCTACTGCCACCAAGAAGAGGATTCTCCAGCTCCAGCCCATTGTGAGGCACTGTGGTCTCAGGGCTTCTGTAGGGGAGGGAGTGTGATGTTTGGGTGATGCTCCCCGGCAACAGACATATCCATATTTATCTCCATAGATCTCCTATCATTTGCATATTCATGAGGAAGAATATTTCCTAGTTGATGACCTGGCCCAACCTGAGAATGAGCTGACAGATGATACAGCAAGCGCGTTCAACAGGATGAGGAGGCTCCTAGTCCTAATCCGTGTTGTAAGATGTCTGTCTCCTGACATGTCCAGAGCTTTGTGTGTACAGACCTCCTTGCACTGAGGCACAAGCCCTCAAAGGACGTGCTTCTCATTTGTAACCCATCTGATCCTCTTCTGGGCTTTGATGTCTGAATGTCTTATCCTTGGGATGAGAGAATCTGCAAACATTTTGTAAACTTTGAATTAATATCATGATCTTTCTAGTCCAAATTTTGACTATGAAGATATTTAGAATTCCTAGAAGCCCATTTTGTAATATAGTTTGTCATTCCCTGACTGTTTTTGATAAATTATCCCAATAGAATTATCCGTTTAAAGACATTTCAGCAATCCTTGCCCGGATCTTATTTTAGATTGCTATTTCTTTGAAAAAGAGTAAATCCAGGCTCTTTGAGGAAAGCCCTCCCCAGTCTCCTTGAGCACCTGCTCCTGGGCTGGAGCCCTGTGCTGGGTGGTCCTGAGCACCCCCTGCAGGGGATGATGCTGTTGGGGCTCACAGGGCGTTCACCTCTCGGTGTTTCTATGCAGTGTTAGTGACTGTGCCCAGGCTTCAGAATGCTGCTGCCCAGGACTCTGTGGACACCACCAGGAGTGTGAGCATGGGACTAGGACTGAGGCTAGAAATGGAAAGGGTCACCCCTTCAACACTCTCGGGCCTGCAGCTGGGGGTTCCCTGGAGACACTGCAGCTGTTGGAGGTGAGATCCCTGAGAAGTAGGAGGACAAAGAGGCAGGACTGTTGTCAGCTGACTCAGGTGAGGCGGCTCTGCAGGGTCCCCTGGTGGACAGGGCTGCAGCTGGCTGGAGCAAGATCAGCTCCGGAGGGTGCCCTGGCTTCCGCAGGACACCTGGTCATTAGGACAGACTCAGGTACTGCCTATCCTTGGGGCTCCATCCTGTTTGTCATTTTCCCCTCCTGACAACTTGCCTCGTGGACTCAAGACCCCACGTTCAAGGCGGAGAGAGACTCACTAATCAGTCACCCCATGGAGAGGCGAGTGCTGGCTGTGTCCTTGGAGACCTCAGTGCTTTCTCTGGGGTCCCACTTCACCAACACCAGGGCTCCTCTCTTCCCAGCAGAAAATGTGCTGAAGGAGCTTGTCATGGGGCCCTATGTGGCCAGGAGGACTGGCTGCTTTGAGAACAGTGCCATCCTCTCTCTACTCATGCGGATGTTTCTACATTTATCAAATGCCCACCACAAATCCAGGGGCTCCATATTGTCAGATAACCAGTCCAGTCCATTACCCTTCTCCAGTATCTCATGTCAAAACTATTGGATATTCCAAGTTTGAAGAAAGCAGCTAAAAGAAAAAAAAAACTGCATTGAATTCAGACAAAGCTGGGTGACACCACTGCTTATCGTAATTCAGAACAGCTTTACCAGCTCACTTAACTGGAGAGGACACCTCTTCAGTGAAACAGCTTCCTGACCAGGTATGTTCAGTGCTGTCATGGACGTGGATTTACTCATATCAAGTTATTTTGCAGTTCATAATTGGGACAAGGTGGACATTTCCACGGAGGGTAATCATTCCTATAATTATTGAAATGACCGGCAACCCCTATTCTTGCTTCTTTCTGTACAGAGCTGAGAGTCTGTGAGAACAATCTAGACTCAGGTCTCCCTCCTTGAGGGACACCGTTGAGAAATGCAAGTGCCACTCAGATCACAAACTGAGGCAGCTGGTGGGGGCCACAGAGCTCACCAAGATGCTGGGTGAGGCCACTGATATGAGGAGTCACTGTGTGGATGTACAGATGTGGGCTCACCCCTTCTGATTGTGTGTGAAATACTATAGGATGGAGGTTTGAGTGGCAACGTTGTATGCACACTGCACAGTAGGATGGCATTGCTATTGCCTCCTTGGGGGCCTTCCCAGTTTTTTAGGGGCTTGGGTTGTTTTCTACCCACATTGGATGCTTATCTCTTTTGTCCACGCACTTTTTCTAGTTGTAAGCGGAGTAATTAGTCAGACTATCTTTGACATTTGACTGCTGATACCTTAATACTCCTTCCTCTCTAGTCTCATTTTGTCCAAATATGGGAAATCTGATGAGAAAGCACAAGTTCCCCTTCCTTTGATGCTTTGAGAGATTCAAACCCCACGAGACCCTCTGTGAGCAAGACCCTCACTCCTCCCCGAGATTGAACCATAATAAAGGCCCTGAGCCAGTCTGCTTCCCGGACTCCATCAATCCATTTCTGTCCTCATGGAGAGCCTGCCATGCTCTCAACAGACAGCTCAGTGACGGGGACACAAACGTTTCTGTTCCCTTGGTGAGTGGTGTCATCTGACTCCACTTCTACATCAGCTGTGGTGCGGGTCCCTCTGCATCTGCATGGCGCTCCTGAAATTGATGCTGTGAGGGTGGGGTCAAGACAATGATCCCACCGCTGGGGGTCCTTCTTCTCTTGCTTTGGACTCATAAGGCCTCTGTTGTCTGAGGTCCAGCCTGCACTGCACGCCCCTGCTGGCTGGCGGGCTTGTGCACTGAGCTGTGCTGGGCTGCATTGTTGAGTCCAGCAGAGCCTCTGTTATAGATTGAGCTGACCTCAGAAGCTTAGTAGTTAGTTGGCATTTGTGGAAGGTGTAGTCCACGGTGGGTGACTCTCTGCCCTCTGTGTTTGTGAGTACAGGTTTCTCCTATTGCAACAATGTTTCTATTCAGAGACTGTAGAGGTAAACACAGAATTCTGAGACCAGATAATTTCCCCAGGGAAAACTGCTATATGGAGAGCAAGCCCCAGACCCTGACAGGAAACCAGCCCTTAACTGACATCTTCCCCTGCTCCTGGGGCTGAAACACAGAATTGGTGGGTTGTGTGCACCCCCTGCTGGTCCTGAGCACCCCCTACATCTCTGCCTCTCCTGGGCTCACACTGACCTCCCCTCACTGTGTGTCTTGCACGGTAATACACAGCCATACCCTTGGTGCTCAGGCTGTTCATTTACAAATACAGCATGTTCTTGTCATTGTCTCTGGAGATGGTGAATCAGCACTTCACAAAGTCAGCATAGTAAATGCTGCATCCATCTGTACTAATTCAACCAACCCAGTCCAGCACCTTCCCTGGAACCTGGCAGACCCAGTCCATCCAGTAGCTGCTACAGATGAATCCAGAGGCTGCACATGAGACTCTCAGAGACCACCCAGGTTGCACCAAGCCTCCCCCGGACTCCACCAGCTGCACCTCACACTGGACACCTGCAAACACAAAGACATCCTGGTCAGGAAACTGTCTCACATATACTGATTCTCTCACTCATATCCTCTCACATACTCAATTATCTCTTGTTCTCTGCAAATTCTCTCTTAAAAGAGCAACAAGGAAAACCCAGTTCAGCCTAAACTGCATGGTGCGTGGTCTGTGTTCAGTCCTGATCACTGAATGGGAACACCTGGGAATCCCGGGTCTGGGGCTCCTCCCCAAGTACTGCAGGGTAGGGCCTGGGCTGGTTTTCATCAGCGGAGGGAGGGCCCTGTTTGCCAGTCTTCTGAGTGTGTAGCAAATTCTGGGGCTGGATAAGTACAGAGAGCAGAGTGCCCCAGAGAAGATGAGAGAGTCCTGCAGGAGTTTGTTGGCAATTACAGCGTTCCAGAAAATGTGATCTTAGCATGTAATGTAACATGATCAAGACAGGCCTGGTTATATGATTTTATTTTACATATGTACACAGATCATGTGATGCCATGTCAATTTTAATTCTATTTTGCAGATGCAAACCTATACACAGAAACACAAATTTGTTCTGCAGTTTGTTACTGAGTAAGCCCCTGAAACGTTTCTGGGTTTGTGCTCCAGACTGGACTCACTGTACCCTGGACCAGCTCCAGGACAGAGCTGGGCATGCCTAGAGAGGTTTACAGAAGCCCCTTCCTGTAAGGAGAACATGTGTGATCTTGCTGCATCCTCGTGTCACCTAGAGGATGAAAAGATAACAGAGTTCATGAAGGTGCATTGGAGTCTGACATTCCACATGGTGTCATCTGTCTCTAACTCTCCTTGTCTACCAGTTTATGCAATCGTTTATTTGTAGCAATCTTATTCATGAATAACTGATACATAACAAACTGCACATATTTACCACATACATTTTAAAATATTGTCATATGTGTACACCTGTGCAAATCACCTCATCCAAAGAGTGCACAACTCCTCCACACTGAATTATTTCATATCGCTCCTCTGTTGTTCCTCCCTGCCACTTTGTCCCTTCTCCCACCCAGATGTGATGTAACACGTCCATGTTGTGTGAATCCGGCTGGCGTTGATTTTAATGCTGAGCAGTATTCCAAGGTATGGATACACCTCAAATGGTCTCCTATTCCCCTGTCAGTTGGTACCTGGATTGTCCCCAGTGACTGGCTGTATAATGAAATTGCTTCTCAATTTGAAGACTCAGAGAGCTGAGAAAAAGTAGATTTTATTCTTTTTATTTATAATATGTTTCAATTCTGCAACATTATAATTTGACATCTGTAAATGCTACAAAGTGATCCCCAAAAAGTCTAGTTACCATCTATCACCCTACAATCAATCGCCATCACCCCATTCCCACACCATCCGACCCCCTCCCCCTCTGGTAACCACCGAACTCTTCTCTGTATCTGAGAGATGTTTTTGGTTTGTTCTGTTTCTTGATTTTTTATTAGATTCAATTTTTTTGAAATAATACAGTGCTTGCCTTTGTCTTTCTGACTTATTTCACCTGGCATAATTCCCTGGAGGTCCATTCATCTTGTCGCAAATGGTAATATTTCCTTCTTTTTCATGGATGACTAGTATTTCAATGTATATATAGATCACATCTTCTTTGTCAATTTTTCCACTGATGGGCACTTAGATTGTTTCCGTGTCTTGGCTACTGTCTGTGAATAATGCCACAATGAACATGGAGGTGCTTATATCTTTCTGTATAAGTGTTTTCATATTGGTGGGAAGGTATATTGGTTCAGCCATTATGGAAACAGTATGAAATTCCTCAAAAATTAAAAATAAAACTAACGTAGGATCCATTCCATTGTCTGAGTATTCCACGGTCCAAAGAATTGAAAAACAGTAATTCAGGGGCTGGCCTGGTCATGTGGAGGTCCACTTCACACATTCTGCTTTGGTAGCCTGGGGTTCATGAATTTGGATCCCAGGCATGGACTACACACTGCTCTTCAAGCCATGCTGTGGTGGCATCCCACATACAAAGAATAGAGGAAGATTGGAACAGATTGTTTGCAACAATCTTCCTCACCAAAAAATAAATAAAAGATAATTCAGAAAGTTGCTCTTATTCTAAAAACAACAAACACAAGAAACCTTGGAAATGTGCAGTAACAATTTATTTTCAACACATCAGAGAACTGAAGATGCAGGGGAGACAACAAAATAGGACCATGGAAAGAGAGGTGCCTGCAGGTAGAATCAGGAGCAGTCCATTAGCTACCTGGGTCAGAGGTTGCCTGATTCATGTGATCTAGACAGAAGTTTGAACTAGAAAGATTTAACAAATTACTATATGACGGGTATATTCATCAGGAGTCTTCAGAGAAAGAACAAATAGGAGATATCTGTCAGACCGAGAGCCTCGAGAGGAAATTCCTGGTCCAACAGGAAGCCCCTCTTCCACCCATCTCTGCACCTGCTCCTGGGGCGGTCTCTGTCGCATGTGGTTGCTGAGCACACCCTCGTGGTCGTAATCACCCCCCAACAGTCCAGCCCTCCTGCAGGAAGGTTTGTGTCAGGGCTTAGCCTGACTTCCAATCATTGTGTCTCTTGCACAGTAATAGATGGCCATGTCCACAGTGGTCCTGGAGCTCAACTGCAGGGAGAACTGTTTCTGGGACTTGTCTCTGGAGATGGAGATGCAGCTCTCGTGGGATGGGTCATATGCTGTGCAACCATCAGCATTTATGTACCACATCCACTCCAAGCCCTGCCCTGGGGGCTGCTGGATCCACATGCATTCATAACCACTGATGATGGGGAATCCACAGACAGCACAGGTGAGTGACATGGTCTGTCATGGCTTCACTAGACCTGGGAATGACCCTTGCAGCTGCACCTGGGACAGGACCCCGGGGATAAGAAGAATCAATCCCTATGAATCAAGTGCAATCACAAGCATCCTCATAGAACCAGGTCTGACACCTGAGACACTCACCTTGGGGAACATCACCAGGTAAAGGAGACGATTCAACAGTCTCATCTGCTGGACCACAGCTGTGCCTTCCCCAGACCTCAGCCCCGTCTGAGGAGAGAACTGTGAGCTCCCACAGCCCAAGGGTGGACTTTACTCTTGAGCTTGAAGATAGATTGGCATATGTGGAGCCCTGTCCTTATAAGTTTAGAGGGACTGAGGTCAGGCTGTTCCTGCTCCTTCCTGCATTCTGTTTCTATCGTCTCTCCTGTGAGATGGGTCTCATAACACCTGAGAGCTCTTTACATCGTTATATTCCATAACTTGCCTTTCAGACCCCTTTGTTCTCCATCCATCCTGCACCTTTGTGATTAGAGGGGATGCCGTGACATTTGGGGAAAGCATCAGATGGGCCACAGGCGGTTTCATTTTACCACACACTCCAAACCCACCATTTCTTCTTTACACCCTGTCAATGATCTGGATCACCATCCCTCTACTCTTATATGTGTAGATCCATTAATGGGTATTGAGAAAAAAGCATTTTCCAGATCAGTCTCTGTAATACCAGGAACCATGGTTATGTTAATTTGCTCAAGCAGTGAAATCGTATCTGATGCAGCAGCTGAGTTTGAAGTCACCACTTGGTTAAGCTGACAATTATCCACGTCATTCTCCAATATCCCTGTCCATGTCTACAATATCTCATGCACTGGCCAAACAGGGGACTTGAATGGGATGTGGTAGGAATTACCCAGGATATTTGATATCCTTGATTGTGGCACAAGTCTCTGAATGTCCTCTTTTGGGTTCCTAAGCAGAAATAGTGTTAGTGGCTTCTACTTGGTCATTTCAACCATGAGTACTCACTCCAAAGATCATGGAAACACTATGGGGATACTGTGAGATTTGTATTACGTCTCATGATGATCTTATGAAGACCAATTATTCAATCCATGTCATGCAATACATGACTGTGGGGAAGGAACCAGAGGATGTGTTCAAGGACCCTCTGCATCCAGTGTAAGATGAGCCCCGCTGATACCCCACTGAACATTTTAACTTCATAAGCCCCTTTGTTGACTGGTGTGCCACAGTGACATTTCAGGTCTTCTGAAATAGTGTCAGTTCAGAGACAATGATTAGTAATCCTTTAAAGTCTGATTATTTCCTGTTCTTCATGGACTGTCACCTGGATAAAGGCCACAGGTTCTTTGAACAAGACTCGGTAAAAGTTCAATAGTACACTTCTAGTAGTGTAGCAGCATCCTTCCTCAAGGGACCTGGCCTCCTCTTTATTCCAGGGCTTCTGGGTCTGTAAACTGGCTCAATGTTGAACACTGATTGAACGTTCTTGAATCTATGATGGTTAATCAAGTAAGAATCTATATTCTTGGCCTAAAACTCTTCCACATACACGTATCAAGCAACAATTTAGTAGTTTCTACATCAATTAATTTTTTAGAGATATCATGATCAAAAAGCCAATTGCCACAGAGAAAGACTGTTCTGAATATTTCTTTGACTCTGCTGTCAGTAAAGGTAACCAGGCACACCTTATCATTTGTGTCAAGGTCTATGAGCTGAGAGTTTCTAGAAGCAGTGACTCCCCAACAGAAACAAGTGCTCTTAGCACAGACATCTTGGTTTATAACACAATTCTCCAACGAATGAAGGAGGACTCCTTGTAGAAATGTTGAATTCTAGGGCTGGGGAGGAAACATATAAGATGATCCTGGGGTATCTTGTAGTGTGAGAAAGTAAGGAAGTGACAAAAGCCGATATGGGAACATTTTAAAAGGATACAGGAGCCAACAAGACAGATCTTCCAAAGAACAAAAAACCTACCCCAGTGTGGACAACATTAATAGCAAAGAATTGGATTTTAATCCAAGAATAACATAAATATGTATGAGTCCATACTAATATCAATAAATGATTGAATAAATAAAACAAATGTGGTGAAAGGACAAATCTCTCTTAAAGTATCATTTCAAACAACATAGGTAGAAACCCCTCCTTTCAGGGGTACCTAACAGGGTGTCTTGCCGTCAACTATGCATATCTGGTAAGAATTTAGCTGACTGTACATCTATTCATTTTCAAGGGCATGGAGCTTCCATTCCATCCTTAGATCATGGCCTGTACTTATGGACATGGGAGAATTTCAGGGTTGTCTTTGAATTTGGCAACCAGATTCTAGATATTACACCAAATATGTGATACTTGAAATTAAAAAAATGATAAATTTTACTGCATCCAAATTATTAACTTATGTTCTGCAAAGACACTGTTCAATGAATGAAAAAAAAAAGACACAGGCTGGGAGAATTTATTTCCAAATTGCATATTTTTATACCATGAATATAAGAGGGCTGCTATATAGGAGAAAAGAAATCCAGGAAGCCAACTTAAAAATAGGACAAAGATCTGAACAGACACCTCATTTAAGAGAATATGAAAAAGTGTTTGACATGATTTTCAATAGAGAAAGTAATATTTAAACAACACTGAAATACACTACACATTTATTAGAATGGCAAAAATCCAAAATGTTGAGAATTTCAAATGCTGACAATGATGTGGAGCAGCAGAAACTCTCACCAACTGCTGGTGGGAAGGCAAACAGCACATTCACTTTGGAAGACAGATGGACACTTCCTTATGGAGTCAACACAGACTTCCCACATGATTCAGTGCTGAGTCAGGAAGGCCTCTGGGGTTCTGCCATTACACAGAAGGCACTGGGTCATCCGGAGAAGGGAACTATCAGGAAACAAGCCCCGTAGAGTATTTGTTGTAGAAATGCTGCTCAGGTGGCTTTGAGGGGACATATTTCAGGGAACAAGGTAAGACTCCTGTGCAAATGTCCAGGGAGGTTTGACAAGCCGCCCATTTTTACTACCTCAAATGAGAGCACAGACAACAGACATTCTGGACCTCTCAGGAGACACTGGGTCCTTCTGGAGATTTCCCTCATTGATTTCACCCCACGTATCTCATCCAGTGCATCAGAAAAAGCTGTTCAGGTCCTGATGTATATGGAAATATGACACCCATGGACTGCAGGAGGGAACATGAGCCTTCTTCCACTCACACTGTGCTCTTGGTCATTTCCAGCTGTGGATATACATCCTGTGAATTCTTAGTACCTCTAATTCCATCCCAAGGCATGTGGAGCAGGATGGCAATTAGCAATTGGTAATAAAATTTCCAGAAATTCTCTCATGGTGTCTCAACTACATTTAGGAGGAAGAGGCAAATATTAAAATATAGATAGAGGAGACAGGCAAGACAATGCCGAACATTATTTAAGGAGAAGCCCTGCTGATGTAACAAGCACTTTCTCTTCTTGACAAAGAGCGACCCCAGTCTGTATATGCATTGATAAAACAACAAGGGAGGAAAGTTATGTGTTAAGAAATTAAAGAATAGGAGTAAGGAGGACGGAAGACAGTTTTGGAGGGAGGCAGGAAGTGATGGATTGTGTGTAATGTTCTCTGCAGCAAATCACAGTAAAATATTTGAGACGCATAGGCTAGGCAGGCTTTGGATGGTAACCATGCAATAAGACTATGGGCAACATTGTCGAGGACACAGCGTGACCTACTGCAGAGACACCACATTCCACCAGAAGGAATTAGGTCTCCAGGAGTGGCTCCCTGTCTTGTTGCTTCATGGCAGAGTTCCTTCCCACAATCTTCTGACGTTCTCTCTACTGAGGACGCAGCACATGGTGCTTCCTCTGGGGGTGGATCAGAGTGGTCTCTGGGGGAGGGGCTCTCGGGCTCTCCTCTGCAAGTGGACACTGGTAGAGGAGGTTTGATGCCCTGAGGATGTGGTTTCTCTCTCGGTGTCCCTCGCACAGTAATGCATGGCTGTGTCCAAGGACTTCAGGCTGCTCTGCTGCAGATAGGAGGTGCTGATGAAGTTGTCCCCGGAAATGATGGCATGGCCTTGGAGGAATGTACTGTGGTGGGCATCCCGCTCAACAGGATGGATCATCTCTATCCATTCCAGGCCTTTCTTGGGTGTCCAGCACAGGCAACTGATCCAGTAGCTGGTGAAGCTGTATCCAGAAGTCTTACAGGAGATCCTGAGAGACTCCTCAGGTCTTTTTACCTCTGCCCCAGACTTCACGAGCTGCACCTGGCTGCTGCCACCTTTGTGGGAGATGCATTGCTCAGGTCAGTGGTTCCCTTCTCTCTACCCTCCACTTGACAGCAACCCCTGGGCCATGACTGACTGGGAGAACAGCCAGGAGGAGGGCAAGTTCAGTGGCAGAGCCCATCCTGGAGGAAGACAGGAAGCGATAGCAGTGAGGACCCTGCTGGGTGGTGAAGGAGATTCCACCGTGAGGGGGAGCCTGAGCTTTAATGGGTGGTCTCCTAACATGATTTTATATATGTACCACCCTTGCTTATGGGAGAACCTCTAAGGGTTCATAGCCCAGAACTCCAAAGGCACAGGGAGAGGTGTCTGTCTGAGCCTCCAGGAGAGGCAGGATACGGTCCAATAACCTCCTTCCTCCCCTGCACGCATATTGTATCAGCACCTGGGGACCCTGGGCCACACAGACGTCCAGGACCGAGAAGTTCAACGGTTGATGTGTACAATGTCCTGAATACTCTTGGTTCTCATTATGTGGCCCTCATACCAGCATCACCTGAGAGCCTGCTTGGAATGCAGAATCTCAAGTCCACCCTAGATGCCCTGAATCTGAATCTCTGAGGGTGGGATCTATGCATCTCCATTGTAATATGTTCTGCAGGTGTGTCTTGTTGCATGGATGATTGAGAAATACTGGCCAACCCTTAGCTATAGACTGAGGTTTATCTGTCAGCTCCCCACACCACTGGGAACTAAAATAAACAAAACATCACGTTGTATGTGTTATGGGCTGCAACGTGTTCTCCCCAAAATTCTTATGTGAAAGACCTAACCCCAAGACCTGAGAACATGACTGTATTTAGAGATAGGGTCTTATTGGGAGTAATCAATTTAACGTGAGGTAAATAGGATCTAATCTAGTGCAAGATGACTGATGTCCTTATAAGAAAAGGCAAGTAGGACACAGGTGCTCACAGAGGGAAGACTCTCTGAAGACAGAGGGAGAGCACAGCCATCTGCAATCCAAGTAGAGTGTCCTCCTGAAAAACCAACCCTGCTGACATCCTGATCCCAGACTTTTGGCCTCCAGAATTTATGAAAATAAGTTTCTATGTATAAGTCAGTCAGTTCCTGGTATTTTTCTATGGCAACCTTAGCAAATAAAAAGTATCCAACAAGCAACTTCTGACTCCTCTGGTGTTAGATCCTTCAGCCCTCAGGAAAGTGAAACATAATCAGAAAGTGTCCGGTGCGTGGACTCTGGGAGTTGTCCTCAAAACACAAAGCAGGCATGAGTGGGGCAGGAGCGTTCCTCAGTGTAGTGCTGGCTGCACAATTTGGTCTTTTTAAGTTTTTAAAATTCCCTGGAAGAAGGATTCTCAACAGCCTAAAATAATAGAAACATAAATATTGAAACAGACAGAGGGTAGGAAACTGTTAGCTTTCATCTCTGCTGGTCTGTGCTCTATAGTTTCTCAGTGAATAATGTTCAGGCTTAGATCCCCAAGGAAGGACAACCCAGAAAACTTCAGTAAAAGCATTTGCTGGAGTAAGTTTCTATGTTTCAGAAACAGCAAATAGGATGGTGAGGAGGCCTTGGTGTTGTGGAGGTCACTACCCGTGAGCAATGAAACTCATGTCCTCCACGAACACTTGATAAACTACGTGATGACCTGAGGCCCTGAGATTTGGCCATTTTTTTCCTCTGGTGCAAGCTCTGCTGCTTGATGGTCATCCCTGGGTGTGATAAGGTCCCTGCATACCAGGGCTGCGCTGATGTGTGGCCTCACAGTCATGCTGCCCTGGAGAAGGCTGTGCATCACCTGGGAGCCCCCCCAAGTGACGGTGAGTCAAGTCCCCACAGAACTGTCAAATACAACTGCTGCTGAAATCTATGTTGGCCCCTGGGGACGTGAATGGGAGCGCCAGGCATCCACTACAGCGTGTGCATAAACTTCACTTTTGTCAGGTGGATCCACCCAGACTCGTGTTCAATCCACTCAGCCACAAGGCCTTTGTGACAATATCCAGCCCCAATGTACACGGAAGTCAAAATGTGAGTGTCAGTGAGTCGGGGTTCATCGTGCACTGCTGCAGGTGGACGTGTGGTTTTGCTTGACATAATCCAGCATCCTGCCCAACCCACAGTCTGCATCCCTCTAGGACCTGCCCTGACCTGCTGAGAGGGCGTCACTGTGTTTCTTGCCTCGTGGGATGGCCCATGCCTTGAAAACTGACTGCCCATTGCCTTTGTCACCAGGCTATCATCCAGGGTTTGGGTGATGCAATTATCCTTCATAGCTCTGAGTTCAATGGAGAAACTCACAGACACTGCCCAGGGCGGACTGAGCACTCTGTCCCTGAGGGTAGTGGCAACCTGAGCCCCCAAATGGAAGAGGAGTCAGTTATCACCACAGGTAGAGTAACACTTCCTTTTTGGGCTGATCCACAGTACTGAGGACTCCAATCGATGAGGAACAGTCACAGCCTCAGGATCAGCAGAGACTTTAAAGTGCCTGCTGAGGAGCATCCTCCCTGGGAACTGGGATCTTCAATCCTTCACAGCCTAAGATGGCAGAAACAAGAGGGAAACTTCTGCACGTGGTCAACATACTTGTTAAGAGGAACTCACCCTACTGTACCCACTGGTCTCCAGACCCTTGTGTTCCTTTTCCTGGGCTGCAGCACCCTGCACTGACCACTGAGCTGAGATGTGCACAGCTTCCTGGAGGATGCAGACATAGTATAGGGGAGTTTGATTTAGATCTTATGTTAACTCCTGAAACAAAATGCCATAAAATATCTGGGGTCAAGCACACAAAAGTCCATTTGCAGACACTTGAATCATTCCTTCTCTTGTACTCTCACGGTTCTGCTTCTGGGAAAACTAGAAAGTTTTAGGACCACTGGAACCCATGCTCATGTTCTCATGGTCGCACTTTCTAAGCAACAGTAATGACCAGATTCCTGAATCATGCCACCCTGCAGGGTCTCCGATCAGGGAAGGAGACAGCACCTGGGGCACTGGGTCTGGCAAAGGAACTAAGAGCAAAGCAAACTCACGTTAACATGCAGGTAAATTCTGGTTGGGACAGGCTGCCACCTCCCAAGATGGATGTGCTCTGAAATAATCAAGCAGATAACACATGGACGGTGGGTATTCTCATGGGAGGGGGCTGAGCTGACAGATGGGTGTAATATCTATCATATTTAGCTCAGGCACTCGGTGGGAGGAGTGTTAAAGAACAAAAGAACTATTCCCACACTTATTAAGAACAGTAAGGCAGACTTAATTCAGGGGTGCTGGTACAAAGCTGTTTTCCAGGAGGTGAGGAGAGACTGGGTTCCACTCTGAATAAAAGAAGGGAAAGTTGTAATTTAGAGCCAAGGAGTGGGGAGCAGGTTAGCGGATGGAAAATTACTGATGGAACAACAAGGGTAAGAGGGAAGAACCTGCCAGTTCTTGCTAAAGTTGGGCCAGGGCAATCAAACATCACCTTGGGGGCGGTGGTGATGAGAAACCTAATTAGGTAACAAGAGTGATCAAATATTGAAGATAAGAGATTCTGGCCAAACCAAGTTAACAGGACTTTTGCTAAAATGGGTCAGTGAAAAGATGCACAAAAACATCCAGTAGTTGTAGTCTGTTCTAGGACAGACTCTTCCTGAGGAGCCAGGTGAGCTTAGTGGGAGGGAGCCCCAGTCAGCCCCCGAGGTCCAGGCTGATCTGAACACACAGGACCCAAGAACATTTGGGGCAAAACTGATTGCACTCATTTTCTTGTACCCGCTGACTCAGCTGAACAACTCTTTCTGCATGGAGGTGGTGATTCGCTTTATGGATTAATGCATTTGACTGGACTTTGCGGTGTTAATTGTCATGTACTTTTACTAAGAATATTCAGCAGTGAAACTCCATGGAGTCAGTTATTGAGTTCACGTTTTGCAAATACCTTTGCTCATGCAGACTGCTCTAATAAACTGCCCTAGATTGGTTGGCTTATAAACAACAAAAACTTATTTGTCACAGTTCTGAAGGGTGGAAATCCAAGATCAAGGGGCCAGCAGATTTGATGTCAGAATCATGCAGTGCGTGTCACTCAGAGTGACCACTAGTGGGCGTGTTAATTCCCCAGTCCCTTCCCAGAACATAGGATGGCTGGCTTTTCCCTGTGACCTCACATGACACAAGGGGGCAAGGCAGCTCTCTCAGTCCTCTTCTATGGAGCATCAATCCCATTCAGGAAGACTCCATATTCATGACCCAAGCACATCCCAAAGACCACAACTCCTAATCCCATCACATTGGATATTAGGTTTCATCACATGAGTGGGGGCGGATACAAGCATTCAGCAATAGCAGCAAATGATCGATTCATAATTCCACACACTTGAAAGGCCACTGAAACAGAGCAGCTCAAACAGGATTCTCATCGCTCTTGCAGAAGCTCCTGATCCTTAGAAGCAGAAAGCTGTCCAAGAACTTCAGAAGAAGCTGATGACCTTGGGTCATGGACAGCATCCACCCAAGTATTTGGACTAAGATCTCTTTCTACTTCTCCTATGATTTTATTGTTTTATTTTTAACATGTAATCACTCTCATTTTCTATAAACTCAGAGTCATTTTCTACTCTTAATAGCTGTTTCTATCTTTTTCACACACTTTTTCTTTTGTGGATAAGTGGAATGAGTCATCAGCCTTTACTTTTTGATGTTTCACTGCCCACAGTTTAAAGCTCTTTTCTTGCTCTTCTCCGTCTGGCCCACAAATCTGATAGGAAAGCACGAGTCTGCTCTTTGTAAGTCATTGGGAGTTTGAAACCACACAAGCCCCTCCTGTGAGGAGGACACTCACCCCTCCCTGACTACTGAACTGAAATTAAAAGCCTGAGCCGGTCTCCTTTCCAGGCTCTGCCCAATCCCTTCGGACAGGCGCACCTGCCCTGCTCTCAACAGACATCTCGATAATGCAGGTGCTGGAGCCTTTCATAGTCTGTGTGTGCCTCAGCTGTGATCAGACTAGACACCCACATCAACAACAGCCAGGATCTTTCTTCTCTTACTTTGGATTTATAAGGCCTCTGTCGCCTTACATGCAGGCTGCACTTGATGCTGCTACTGCCGACAGGCTTGTGCACCGAGCTGTGCTGTGCAGAGCTGGATTATTGAGTCCAACAAAGCCTCTTTTGCATACTTTGCTGACTTAACACAGAGATGTTGATAGCTAACTGATATTTAGTGACAGGACTGCCTGTAAGTGACTCGATGTCTTTAGGGCATGTGAGAATGTTTTCCCCCTCTTACAGCAGACTTCATAATTCAGAGACCTGAGAGGTAAGCGCAGAATAATGAGGCCAGAGAGGTTCCCAGGGGAAACTGCTAAGCAGAGAGGAAGCCCCAGATCCTGACAGGAAACCAGCCCTTAACCTCCCTTTGCACCTGCCCCTGTGATGGACCTTGTGTTTCGGGGGACTGAGCGCCCCCTACAGCACACCTTCCAGCCCCGTGACACAGCTTTGTGTCTGGGCTCTCACAGCATTTGTATCACAGTGTCTTGAGCACAGTAATACACGCCTGAATCCTCAGGCATCACACTGCTCAGCTGTAAGAACACTTGGTTCTTGGTGGCGTCCCTGGAGATGCTGACTCGAGACTGCAGGTGGGGGCTGCACTGAGTGTCCCCCTTAGCCCAGATCACACCTACGCACTCCAACCCCTTCCCTGGGAGAAGGCGAATCCACCACAGGGAATATTCTGAAACTTTGCGTTTGTAGGCGGCACAGGTGAGGCTGAGTGTCTGTGAGGAGACCACCACTCCACCTCCCCATTGCACGAGAGGGTCCTCAGCCTCGACACCTACAGAAAGAGAACAACAGTGAACCACACACTCATGTCCTCATCCCATCACACCATTCCTGAGACTCATGAGTCACTCACCGTGGAGAGCAGCCAGCAGGCAGAAGACGACCAGGAGAGGGGCCATGTCTGTCTGGATGGGTCAGTGCTTACCAGAGATGAAACCCAGAGTGAGGAACAGAGGGACGCTTCTCCAAGCTGCCTGGATGTCTTCTTGAAGCCAAGTCGATTTGCATGGGCAGAGCTGCAGAGGCATAAGGGGAAGGGTCATGTGGGTGGAGGGTCACCGTCTCCAGCCTCTGCTGGGGGAGGAGTCAGGCTTATTGAGGGGAGGAGCCCCTGGGAAAATAGGAAGATGTGGATCCAAATATGCCTCAGGACTGTGATGCTCTTCCCAGGAGCCTCCTACCCGAGATGCCTCCTCGTAGTAATTCTCCATCCAATGACCTGCACAGTCTGCTCCTTCTCTTTAAATCCCCATGTGTCCTGTTGTGTTCAGAGGTGAGCCTGCTCTCTTTCTTTACTTCAATGCCCATATTGCAATAGTGTTGAATGAAGTCTTCTTTACCTTGTTGACCATGTCACAATACATTTTCTTCAACACAAAGAGTGCTTCAGGGAAGGACTGTAACCTGTGCCGTGGACGAGTTCATGGGTGGTCGCTTGAGTGGAGGAAGGTCAGTCTCTCCTTGAAGAGCAGTCACTCCTGGAAGACTTGGCTTGCTGAGGTCCACACTCCTAGGAAGGTGGCTCGACAGCCCCTTTCAAATGTCTTTGCCTCCGCTGCTGCTGTTGCTGTGCCTGTGCTGACAAAAAGACTGCCATCCCTAGGATTATAGATCAGAGTAGATAGGCACTCCTGAGGGGGAGCCAAAATGCTAATTCAAGTATTGTAATGGAGAGGCCCCTAAGACCGATAATATGAATTTGAAGGCACAGAACATGAAACATCTTTAAACACTTACAATTTTCCTATTAGCTGTAAAAATACAAGTATCTCTGGTTGATTTTGTGGTTAGTTCTTTAAGTAAGCCATCAATTTGATTGATATTTGTACAGACTGTGGGCCAGTATTAAGACAGGAAATAGTTGTTCAAAATGATGTAGAGGGACGGGCCATCTAGCTGAGTGGTTAAGTTCATGCGCTCCACTTCAGCGGTCCATGGTTCACCAGTTTGAACACAGAAGAACTAGAATGACTTAGATTGGCAACCAGTGTTAGCTCAGGGCCAATCTTCCTCACACAAATAAGAAAAAATAAACAAAAGAAATCATGAAAGGATGTACTACAAGTAATACGCAATTCACATACATATTCTCTGCACTTTATCCACCTTCCTAATTAGAACACATAGCTCATTTGTCTTCAGTATATTTTAGAATCTTTTCCCCTAAGTGTATTTCCTTGTGTGGATCCTTCTCTTTGCCTGATGTCTAATCGGTACAATCACTTTAAGATTCACAGATATTTGACTGAATATATATGATCCCTATAGATGCTATGGCAATTGGCGACATTGGGGGTAACCAGCACACCCAGACTTCTCCCTGACACTTGTCTGACTCAAGCCACCCATGCGACTTTCCACTGTGTTGTGTCACAGGTGATAGGGCTGCCTGGACCACCTTTGGCAAAAAATGTTAGAGGTGCCATGGGGTCAGAAAATGCCTGTGCTCCCACATGACCCAGGCCTGTCCTGAGTTAGAGCCTGCATGACATGGAACTGTGTGCCTGGCACATGGCCTCAGCAGGGAAGATCAGGCCAGCTTCAGGCCAGCTGTATCTAAATGGCCCTTGGGTGTCCATGGCTGGATGGACACATGGGATGGAGGTTAGAGATGAAGTAAATTTGGGTGCACTGATGGCTAAATCTTTATTGCACACCCCTCTGTGCCTGACACTGAAGAGCCGGATTAGGAGAAGTGTTCTGGACTCTGATTCCTTAAGTCGCAGGGTCTGGGTACAACAATTGTGTGCATTTAGACAGTAGAAGACAAAGGGCAATTATCCTTCAGGCTTCTTAGGGACACTAGGGGGACAGCAGAGGGTGGCAGCGACCAGGGCCCTGTCACTTGGCTCTCATTTTCCACATAGATTCTCCACGTGGAAGCCGAGAGACACACCTTAGGGCACACCCAATGTGCTGTTTCAGAGACCCCACCCAGAACACCATCCAGCAGGGCGGTAATGGGATGTCATCTCTGTGCTTGTGTATCTGCCTGGCTCACAGGGAAACCTAAGCACTGTGTCCAGTGCTGGGTTGGCCTTCTTCTGCAGCCGGGAGATGCAGATACCACTACAGAAGGGCACAAATGCTGAACATAAATGTCCACCCATGTGGTTCAAATAGGAGGCTCTCCTGTCTAAGGGAAGACAAAGACGCACTAGGGGCCAGGTCCTCAGGGACGTGCTGATCATAACCACCTGGGACATGTGCCTGGACTGAGCTGGTGTTTGGATGGCTGCTTTTCCCAATCAAAGGAGCATGAGAATCCTCAGGATGCTAACTATGTCAAGAAGGAAAATGGGTTACCCAGGAAATTGAAGGGAAAGAGAGCTCACACCTTATCTGCAGAGAAAGTCATTGCCTCTTTTGTTTCTTACAGTGATAATGTGAGAAATTACAGTTAAAAAGAACAAAGCAACAAGTGTCCCAGAGGGCAAGTGAGATCCAGGAGAGGAGAGGAAACCCCTGATCCAACAGGAAACTTCTCCCCATTCCCTCTCTGCACCTGCTGCTAAGCTGAGCTTCAGTGCTGTGAGTTCTGAGCGCCGCCTGGTGTTTCTGGGCGTCCCTGGCACCCCAGCCCCTCCTGTCTCCCTGCAGGAGGTTTGTGTCTGGGCTCACACTGACTTCCCCTCACTGTGTCTCTTGCACAGTAATACACGGCCGCGTCCTCGGTGGTCACGGAGCTCAGCTGCAGGGAGAACTGGTTCTTGGAGGTGTCTCTGGAGATGGAGGTGCGGCTCTTGAAGGAAGGATTGTAGTAAGTTCTACCATCATAATATATGTACCCCATGTACTCCAGCCCCTTCCCTGGAGGCTGGCGTAACCAGCTCCAGCTAGAATAGCTGCTTGTGATGGAGCCTCCAGTGACAGTGCAGGTGAGGGACAGGGTCTGTGAGGGCTGCACCAGTCCTGGGCCCGACTCCTGCAGCTGCACCTGGGACAGGACTCCTGGGGACAAGGAGAATCAGTCCCTGTCAGTCACATGCAGTCACAGCCATTCCCATTGACCCAGGTCTGACAACTGAGACACTCACCTTGGGGAGCCGTCACCAGGAAAAGGAGAAGACACAAGAGTCTCATCTTCTTCTAGATTACACTCTGCCTTCCCCAGAGAGCTCAGCCCTGTCTGAGGAGACAACTGTGAGCTCCCACAGCCCAAGAGTGGATTTTACTCTGGATCTTGAAGAGAAATTTGCATGTGAAGACGCCTGTCCTTATAAATGGGGAGGGATTTATAGCAGCCTCCACAATCGTTCCAGGGACTCTGCGGACCTCTCTTCTCCTGATTGCAGATGGTTTTTCAGTCTGGCATGGCAGGAGACTTGGTTTCAAGGCTGTTTTTAAACATATTTGTGGATTCCCCTCTTTTCTTAGCCCAGCGTTTCCAGTCTTCAGGCATCTGCCCCGCAATCCCCACCTTGACCCCAGCCTAACTCTTCACCATCCACTGACAACCTGGGTCTTGGCTCCTCCATGCTGAGCAGAGCACGGCTTCTGCTTTCTTTCCCTATAATCTCTTCTGCTATGTGGTTATCGTCATACCGAGAGCTTGATAGCTTGTTATATTGTGTTACATTAGTTCAAGGTCGGGCTTATGCTCCATGCATCTTGTTCATGTGTGATTGGAGAAGATGTCATATGTTGAAAACTTCAAGTAGCACCACAGGTGTCCTTGATCCATCACTCCCCTAAAATCCCGCGTGTGTTTGTTTGCACACTCAATGGGATGTGCCCCACCCCTGGTCCACCTCTACTTGCCCTTAGCCACGTGAGAAGGAAGGTGAAATCCCCCCTCTCTTGTCTCAGGGGTGGACGCTCTGAGCCCTGTTCACCCCCAGAGTCCCTCTGCAGGGCGGGCTGAGGCTCCTCTCTGGATTTGAAGCTGTGACACCTGTGCTCATCTCCTGCCATTCACCTGTGCTGTTGACCTCACACTCTAGGCTGTTCCTACTGGGAAAAAGTCTAAATAAGTTGCTTTTATAAGAATCCATTTCTCTACTTCTGCAACTTGGAACTGTACCAAGAGACAAGGCTATTTGACAGAGGGAGAGAATGTGTGTTGAAAGGATTTTTTTTTGTGACTGGTTTCTTTTCTTCCCCTAGCTTTATGAGGAATTATTGACAAATAAAAATTGTACATATGTAAGAAACACAATATGATGTTCTGATATATGTACACATCGTAAGTGAGTGCCACAATCGAGCTAATTAACATATTCCTCACCTCACACAGTCACCATTGTGCGTGTGTGTGATGAACACACTAAAGATCCACTTTCTTAGCAAGTTTCAGGTATACAACACGTTATCACTAGCTACAGTTGCCATGCTGTACATTCGGTCTCCAGAATTTATTCGCCTTGTAACTGAAAGTTTGTACCCTTTGACCAACGTCTCCCTATTTCCCCGACCCCTCAGCAACCGGTAGCCACTACTTTACTCTTTGTTTCTATGGATTTCACAATTATATGCTCCACATCTGAATGAGATCACGCACTATTTGTCTTTCCGTATCTGCCTTATTTCAATTAGCATAATGTCCTTCAGGTTCCTCTATGTTGTCACAAGTATCAGGATTTCCTTCTTTTCTCAGGCTGAATAATATCCCATCAAATATATACATACATATATATGTATGTATGTATAAATTCTTTCTCCATTTCTTTGTGCATACATCCATTGCTGGACACTTAGGTTGTTTCTGTATTTGGCTGCTGTGAATAATGCTGCTATGAACGTGGAGGTGCAGATATTTCTTCAAGATAGTGACTTTCTGGTCCTTAGATATATACAGAGAAGTGGAATTGCTGGGTCATGGTAATTATGTTTTGTTAATTTTTGGAGGGAACTCCTACTTTTTCTGTAGTGGCTGTAGCAATTTACATTGCCAAGAGCAGTACACAACGGATCCTGGAGGGAATTGTTTTATAGAAAAATGTACTAATTCTTTTTTCTTTTTTTGAGGAAGATTAGCTCTGAGCTAACATCTGCTGCCAGTCCTCCTCTTTTTGCTGAGGAAGACTGGCCCTGAGCTAACATCTGTGCTCATCTTCCTCCACCTTCTTTTACGTGGGACGACTGCCACAGCATGGCTTGCTAAGCCGTGCCATGTCCGTACCCGGGATCCAAACGGGCAAACCCCAGGCCACTGAAGTGGAATGTGTGCACTTAACAGCTGTGCCACCGGGCCTGCCCCAATGTCAGAATTCTTTCGACATGGCACAGAGTTCTTCAGTAACTTAGGGTGCAAGGTGTTGATATCCAAACAGTCTTGTCAGCGACGGATAGAGGATACAGTGGGAGGTACTGGAATCTAACTGTAGGTGTCTGGTAAGAAACTGCAGACACCGTTCACAGTCCTGAAAGGCACAGGCTGATAAAATCAATGCTGCGCTCGATGAATACACTCCAAACACACATGTGAGTATATTTAGTGACCACAGCAAAGATGTTTCAGGGTTTTGGCATCACCAGTAATCACCATGTCAAAATCATATAAATCCATAAAGATATTCACAATCTCCACCTTTTTCAAAGTCATATTTCCACACAGAAATAGATGTCTTGATAGAAATTTTTGCAGATATGTATATATAATTGTGAGAAAAGGAGAGTCCTCATGAGTGTATTCCCTTCATGTTGAGCACAGTGAGATCAGTTTTATCTGAGTAGCTATATTTTCCCCATAGGCGGCTGGGAGATCTCTCATTCTGGAACATGGAGGCTGTGCAAATTTATCTAAGGCTCTGTGCACACACTTCCTTTAAGACAGTGCACAGCCTATGTCAGGGGACCCTAACCAATTTCATGAGAAAGAATCACACTGTTAACCAAAGACATAAAATTGAAAACAAGGACTATGCTTGTAAAACTGAGCAGCCTCCAAATATTGAAAAGCTGTTGGCATGGGAGAAATTGCCCCATTTTCTCAGGATCCGGTGTCATATGAGAAATTGGGACTCAGACGCAGGAGAATGGAGACAGGCTCAGGACTTTTAATCCTAATAAAGGGGACTGCGCACCTCGGCAGGAAGACCCTCAATCCCCAGCCTCCCTCCGCAGCTGGCCCTCCGTCGGGCCCTGTGTTCAGAGGGTCCTGAGTGTCCCCTGAAGACCAGTCCCCTCCCCTCATCCAGGGTTCTTGCTGCTTGCTCTTCCTGGTGGTCTCAGGTTCCTACATCTCAGGGTGTCCTGGGCTCCGGGACAATCAGGAATAAGAGATCTGTCCTCATGTGTCCTTATCAGTGTCCCTTCACTCTAATATTTATGATCCTTTCAGTCTCATGCCAGGTGTCCCTTCTGCTCACTAGGATCATCCTTGATTCCATCATCTGTGGTCCTCCTTCGGTAAATCCCTGTCCTCCCTTCATTATTTACCAATGGGTTTCCTGTCCTTTGGTCAACAATACTCAGTATAGTTTGTAATGACTAAAGATTCGACATAGATAAAACTCCTCAAACTCAAGCCAGCAATTACTTAGGTTTCATTATTTAAAGATTGTAACATCTAATACATCTTAGCCGCTCTACCCTTTAGTCCTACATTAGAAGTTGTCATTTTCAGGGGCCGGGCCGGTGTCATAGTGGTTATGTTTGGGAGTTTGTGGGTTTCGATGCTGGGCATGGACCTACATACCGCTCATCAAGCCATGCTGTGCTGGCAACCCACACACAAAATAGAAGAAGATTGCACAGATGTTAGCTCAGGGACAATCTTATTCACACACACACAAAAAATAAGGGGCAGACTTTCACAAAGTAGGGGTGCTTCTTTGCATTCTCACCAGCACCAAATTGCCCCAATCCAGCCTGTAACTTATGTTGGGGAAATTATTACATCCTTTTTCTATTGTGAGACTTAGGGATGACTGAAAAATATAGTCTTAGCCCAGGGAGCTCTTTGTTCAGAGCTCTCAAGCACACCAGGACACAATTGCCCAAATCTCTGTCTCGCTTCTGGAGTCAGTGACCTTCTGTTGTTGGCTTAGGCTTCTGGCTTTGATTTGGGGGGATGAATCACTGTGTGCTATGGAAAGCATCTACACATTAGTGGACCCAGTATGTGAATTCTTCTGGACCTTCTACCTGCTCTATATTCATTTGATCATATAGATAAACCTATATTTATCCAAGATAGAGTGTGAGTTGACTAGAGTAGGCTCACTTCTCCTTAAATAGATCTAAGAAGATGAAATGGACTAATTGATATGGTGAATCAATCCTGTTGACTATGGATTAAGCGTCATGGACCGTGAGGGATAAAGAAATATCGCTCACAATAAAAGAGGAGGTTAGTGATGTGAGAAGCTCAAAATGTTCCTTATTCTGTGCAATCCAGAGAAAAACCCAAGACGTGGAGTTACAGCAACTAAAAGTCTCAGACTTTCCTATCACACCCATCCTGTTTCTAATCCTCTTAGTGCGTACATCCCCAAATATGGCAAGGCATTGCATCAAAGAACATTTACATGATTCTAAAGCTAAAGTCACCAGCAGAAAAGACTATACAATTTCAGGGCCCAGTGTAAAACGAAGACAATGTTAAAAATTGAGTATTTAATGACAGTGGGAGCACAGCATTAAACTTTGAAGAATGGCACAATTCCTGCTTTTGTGCTCTTTTCAGTCCAATGGCTTTAATATATTCCAAAATATTTAGCCTCTTTCTCCAACAACAGTGTGTTCTGTTTTTTTCTGGTAACTCCATGTTGGTCTCATCCCATCAGATATCCTTGTGAGGGATCATGGAAGCAGCCTGCCCCCTAGTGTTCTCTGAGCCGTGGCGGCTGCATGATACAGGCACATATATCTAGACTTCTTTCCATCCACAAAAGACTGTGGGAGGAAAGAACTCACAGTCAAAGCGAGTGCTTTGCTCTAAAAAAATATTAGGAACATGAGGACAGACTGTGAGAGCCCCTTGCAGCATTTGCAGTGTTCTTTTAAATGTAAAACTTGGAGTCTAGCTGGTTGATTCGATATGTACAAGACCTTTTTCTCGTTGGCTTTTTAAATATACCACCCAATTGATTGATTCTTTTAAAGAATATTAGTGAGTGTACAGGTGACAGTAAATCAGATTTTTAAAATTTGTCCATGATTAATAAGAAAGTATTTCTATTCATTATCCATCCTCTTAAACACAATTACCTTATTTTCCTTTGCGATACGTAAAAAATTTGCTCCTAAATATACTTTCAGTTGTAGAAAATCCACTTTCAGTCCTGCTTCAAGTATTTTCCATGAATTTAGCTCAGAAATTCCTGACTATATATGAGAGGTGGTCACTGAGATGTGAGAGGTGACCAAAAACCCACTCTGTTCCCTGACCTCTAGCTCTCCATAGTCACCCATGAGGAGTCCACCAGGATGCTCTGCAGCAGGTGGGTCCATCTGGACATCCTTGTCATAAGGGGTGTGAGTTGTTGAGGGCTCCTAGCGTCAGCAGCAGGCTATTCCCTCACCTGACACAGCCCTCTCTTGTCCTACTGCTTGTGGGACCTGGAATCCTGCGTATGCACAACATGAGCTCAACAGGGTGACTGAGCCCAGATTCAGGCCACTGAGTGTAATCTGCTCTGGGCTGTCTGTGAACGGACAGAGACGTTAGGTGGGCATGAGGAGATGAAGTGGTGACACATTAGTGCCTTCTTTTTGGACCTTCCTACGCTGCCTGGTGGTATGAGGAGAGCTTGGAAGAGTGAGCAGGGGTCTAGCCCCATGGAGTTCTGATCTAGCACAGATTTATTGGGAATTTTGCCAGTAGAACACGGAAGACAATCTTGGGGTGGGTGTCCACATCCACGCAAGTGAATGAGGAGCAAGAGATGAAAGTGTTGTAGGGGAAAGAGGGCCCCTCTGGGCCAGAGTTCCAGGGGCGTCTGATCATAACACAATGGGGTTGTGTGCTCCTGTCTTCAGGAAGGACCCATGTCGGGCAGTGTGTGCATGTGGGGGTAGAGAGCCTGAGATCTGCACACAGCAGAATGGATTGTACTGTGTCTGTCTTTGTGGTGAATGTTTCCTGATCACAGGAGAGATGAGAGCCCTGTTAATGTTCTCTTTGTGAAGGAAGAAAAGCAGGACATATAGGAACTTGGTGAAGGAGAGATTTCTAGCAACCTGTAATATCTCATCTCAAACAGACAGCATTACTTTCTCATTTGTTGGTTGCACTGAAAATATGAGAAAGTAGGGCCAGAAGCAGAAAACACAAGATTTCCCTGAAAGCATCTGAAGGCTTGGGGAGGAAATCCCTGATCCCAGGAAGAATTTCCTTCTGTGTCAGCCTTCTGCCCCTCATCCTGTGCTCTGAGGTCCCTGAGAGATGCTGGTGCCCTAAGCACTCACTTTTGGTCCTGAACACTCCCTGCAGGACAGCCATTAACAAGCAGAGAGGGACCACCCTGGACTCACAGGGAATTTAGCTCTCAGTGTCACTTGTCCAGTATTAATGGCTTTGCCCTGACGTCAGGATGCTACTTCAAGGACAGCATATGTTTTTGACATCACCTCGTGAAATAGTGAATTGTCCTTACTAAACCCATATGCTCTGCAGGGAGTCTCCAAGCAAGGATTTTATGAAAACACCAGGGAGCCCCTTCCCTGAGTTGCAGGTGCACCGATGCACTCAGCACTCATGTGTGTCCAGGAATCTAGGGGCGTTTGGGGGAGACTCTAACTCCCTTAGGTTCCACTGGTTGAAGGTCATTTCAGAACAGCTGCATTCAGAGACCGTGTGGCTCCTTGTTAATCCACATCCACTATTCCAATAACACACATACACACATGCACATACAGTAGGTGATATTCGCAGCAACTGGCCCCAACTTTGCTCTTCTTCCCTGGGTCTAGCCCATGGACAGTGACCCCACACTGACCCTAGGCCTGGGTATATAATCTGCTTTGGAAGACAGAACAAAAGCAGGGACGATGAAAGGTGAGACTGGAGAGCACATGCACGCTGGCTTTGCTGGTTCTCACAGTATCAGGAACCCCACAGACGTCGTGGTCAGAAAGGTCCAGGCTTCACTGCAGTGGGTCAGACTCAGTGCTGAGCCAACCCCAGTCAGAGAAGCTGACTCTGAGTGCCCTCGACGTGGGAGGAGGGTTGCATTAGACCTAAGGGACACTTTGGCCCCCATTCTCACAGGGCTCATTCAGGAGTCCCCAAGGCAGGACTGCCTACCATCACCTGGACATTATATAACCTGCTGACCCCAAAAGTTGGGCATGTACCTCAACCGTCCATCATTAGATAGAAGAAGTGATAAGGACAAGACTGGGCCTGAGCAGGTCCTGATGGCACAAGCAAGTTACACGTAAAAGTGGCCCAAATGCCCATGGTACTCACTCTTGCTACACTGCCTTCTCTCTCCCAGTCTTCACCTGTGGTCTCAAAGGGAGTTCCCTACAACTTGTTGACAGAGGAAGAGAAGACCCTGGCATGGTTTACAGATGGTTCCTCATGACATAAAGGCATTATTTGAAAGTGGGCAGCTGAAGCCCTATCGTCCTCTCTGGGACATCCCTGAAGGGCACTAGTGAGGGGAAATCCTTCCACTGGGCCGTGAACCTGGTTGTACACTTTTCCTGGAAGGACAAATGTCCAGACCTTTGGTTATATGTGATTCACGGGTTGTCATCAATGGTTTGGATCAACATTCAAAGACGTGGAAGTAACATGTTTGGAAAATAAGTCAGAAGATAATTTGGGGAAGAGAAATGTGGATAGACCTCTCTGAATAGGCAGTAAAAGTGAAGACATTTCTTCAAATAGAGGAAGACGTTTTCAACGGTGCCTCATGTGAATGCTCACCAAAGGGTGAATCCATCACATGTGGATTTAATATTCTAGTGGATATGTGCCCAGCACTGTGGACATCAGCCAGTCTGTCTCCTCAGTTCTCTCTGTTTTCACTCAGTGTGCTCATAACTGTAGTGACATGGTAGCAGAGATGGAGGTTATGCATGGGCTCAATAGCCTGGACATCCACCCACCAAGGTCTACCTGCATAGAATCATTGCTGAGCGTTCCATCTCCCCACAGCAGAGACCCCCTGAGTCCTGAGTTTGGCTCTAGTCCCTGGGTGTTCAGCCAGCTGCCTGGTGTCAGGTAATTACATTGAAGCACTTCCATCACAGAAGGGGCAGTGTTTTGTTCTTACTGAAGACACTTACCCTGGATCTGGATTTTCATTCACTGAACGAAACGCTTCTGCCAAAACTACCTTCTGTGAACTTCTAGCACGCCTGCTCCACTGTCATAGTTTCCCACACAGCCAGTATTCCTTCTGATCGAGCGACTTGCTGTCTGACTTGTACACTGAGCTGTGCTCTGCAGAGCTGCATTGTGAGTCCAACAGTCTTTTTCAGATCTGACTGACTGACATCAGAAGCTTGGGCAAGTACTTGGCATTTAGGGAGAAAATATAAGAGTCACGGGCTGTGAGGCTCTGCCCTTTGTGCACATGAGAATGTTTTCCTCCTCTTGCAATAACGTTGTAATTCTGCCACTTAAGAGGAATGCACAGAATCACAGAGTCGGAGCGTTTCCCCAGGGGAAACTGCTATATGGACAGGAAGCCGCAGACTCTGACAGGAAACCAGGCCTTAACTTCAAATTGCACCTGCTCCTGGGGCGGAAACACAGAATTGATGGCTTGTGTTCCTGCCCTGGTGTCCTGAGCTCCCCTTGTCATCCACCCCCTCCTCTTTCCTTCCAGGGAGGTTTGTGTCTGATCTCACATGGACTTCCCCTCACAGTGTCTCACACAGTAATACACGGCTGTGTCTTAGACTCTCAGGCTGTTCCTTTGCAGATGGAGTGTGTCCTTGGAGTTGTCTCTGGAGGTGCTGAATTGGCCCTTCACGGTCGGTGTAGGATGTTGTAGTAGCATCACTGCTAATGCATGATACCCACTCCAGCCCCTCCTTGAGGCCTTGGGGACCCACCTCATGCCATAGCTCCTGAAGATGAATCCAGACGCTGCACAGGAGAGTCTCAGGGACCCCCCAGCCTGTACCATGTCTCCACCAGACTCCACCAGCTGCACCTCACACTGGACACATGCAGCAGGAAGACATCCTGGTATAAAAACTCTCACATACATCCTCTGATTCTCTCACACATATTTTCTCATATGCTCCGTGTCTCTTATTCTCCATGTATTACACTTAAAATAGCAAGAAAGTAAACCAAGCTCAGCCCAAACACCATGTTGAGTTGCCTGTGTTCAGTCCTGATCACAGAATGGGGACATCTGGGAATCCCAGGACAGGGGCTCCTCTCCCAGAGGAGAGGGTGGTGGTTGGGCTGGTTTTCATCATCAGAGGAAGGACCCTATTGTTCTGTCCTCTGAGTATATAGCAAACTCTGGGGTTGGACGTCTGAGAGACGATAGTGCAACAGAGAAGACGCAAGTGCCCTGTGGTAGTTTGCTGACAACAAAGGCATTCAGGAAAATTTAATTTCTTGGTAGATGACTGTGCTGTGATAAGCACTTGCGTCCATTGTGTGATTCAACTTTTACTCATGCACATACATCCCGCAATGCAGTATCAAGGTCACCCTCCTCTGCAGATACAAAACTGCACACAGAAACACAGAGGGCATTTGTGTGTGTCCAGCACCCCTATGGAAATGATATGCCCCAGGGCCTGGGCCTGTGCTCCTCACCCCTGGACATCATTTCTCCCCTAAACCACTTCCAGGATGGAGTTGGGCGTGCCTAGTGAGGTTTACAGAGCTCCCTTCTTGTAGTGAGGACATGATGAGATTGTCAGCATTCTAGTGTTCGCTTAGGGAATTTAAACACAACTGGGGTTCATGCACTGTATTTTCCGCAGTCTGAAATTTCAAGGAGTGTTACCTCTGTCTTTAACTATCTTTTATATAAATATACGCATTTTTTACTGTAGCAGCTTTATTGTGATATAAATAAACTATGATAAACTGCACATATTTAACATTCTCATTTGATAAACACTGGTGTGTATGCACCTGTCAACCCTCAGCACAATCAAAATGCTGCCCAAAGTCTTCAGCCCACGGCTGCTGCTGTTTCTCTGCCATTTCTCCTCCCTCTCCATCCCTCCTCTCAACCTGTTTGAGGCAACACCTGATCTTCTTTAGGCTTCTTCACACTAGGTTCCATCTTCTAGGGTTTATACCAATGCTGTCCTGTGATATGTACTCTAATTGTTCATCTTCTCAGCCTCATTATCGGGAATGGGTCATGTTGTGTGAATTAGGATCACACATATTTAATGGTGAGTCTTTTTTCAATGTATGGATGTGACTGAAGTTTTTCTTCTGTTCACCTGTGATAGATGTTTGGATGGTTCTCAGCTCCTGGTTATTACAAAGAAAGCGTCTACTCAGTGTGTACATGTAGAGAGGTGAGAATATGTTCTTATTTCTTAAACAAACACAACATTGATAACCATAAAGCTGGACATATCAGATAATTGAAATCACAGGGAAAACTGCAAAGCTGAAATCTGGAGATTCAGGTGCTTGTGGCAAGAAAGGGAACCAAGCATTAGACAGACAAAGTTAGTGACCTCCAGATGGCAGACGAGTTCCCAAGAAGATTAACATTAAAGTAAAATACAGTAAATAGGTCATGGGGATGTAATGCACAGCATGGTGACTATAATTAATAATAACACATCGTATAATGAAAGTTGCTGAGGAGCAGACCTTAAAGGTTCCCATCACAAGCAAAAAGTTTGTAACTTGTAGGGTCACAGAGGCTAACTAGACTTATTGTTGTGATCATTTCAAGATAAATACAAATATCGAAGCATCGTGTTTTACACCAAAAGTAATGTAGCGTTTTATGTCATTGTACCTCAAGAGAAGACATTAAATTAGAAATATTTAATCAAGTGAAAACAAACCCAGTGGGCTTAAGCTTCAGAGGGTGAACCCACCAGGTCACATGATTAGGGGGATTCCTCCCCTCCTGCCGGATCCTCCAGGACTGGGGAGGAGACACAAGCTCCCCATCCCTCCTGAGGTGGTGCCCCTGTGGAAGAAGAGCAGCGTGCACCGCCTGCCTGTGCCCCCACCCACCTCCCCTGGCCCCACTAGAGAGAAATGTGCTCACATGCAGGGAAGGGCAGCAAAACGGGCAGCTAGGACACTGGTGGAAAACAAGTGTGTGATGGGGAGAGATCAGCTGGGAAAAAGGCAGTCTGTCATGGCGGGAGCAGGAACCCGTGCCAGTGCCTGCCTGCCTCCTGGAGGAGGATCAGGACCTCATGGAAGGACTCAGCCCAGAGTGGTTTCTAACCCCTCCTAAGAACAAGGCTGAGTCAGAAGGACGGAGAAGGACCCCTACCCTGCCCGGACACCACACTAACAGCCATTGTGTAAACACAAGGACAGGGTACAGCTGGGAGGGCAGAAGCAGACAGATGCTCTCTGGTGAGAACACAAGATGTGGAGTCCATGCCCACCAGGAAAAATGAACAAGGAATTGCTGGATGAATTTGAATTGTTTGTTGACAAGAGCAGAATCCAGCTACAAGAGGGATCACCATGTAACAAAGCAGCCCTGACTAGGTTGACAGAGACACGCTCAGTGATGGCCTGGCAGGAGGGAGAGTGAGAGCATCTCTCACAAAGATAATGAACTAATGATGAAAATACTATAACAGCACATGGTATGTTACAATAATATACCTCTAGCTACTGTCTTTCCAACATGTTGAGATGCAACAAAAGTCATGAGGGCCACCAGAGAGCAAGACAAGCGTCTTAAGGAACATATTTTCAAAGTGGCATTCATATGTGCCACAGACACGGAGATTCATTAAATTAAACAGTGAATTCAGAGTAACTCTGATTAGAATGTTAAAAGCTCTAAAGGAAAAGGAAGAGAGACAACAGAGCAGAAAGGCAGCTACAGCTGAGACATGGAAACTAAAGAATCCAGTGGAAATGGAACAAGACAGTAAAAGACATGAGTTACACCTCCACAGGCTTATAAGTAGATGGCACAGCTGAGCCACACCACCAATCATCACAGAAAAGCCCATCTAAACCACAGCGAGATGTCACCTCACACCTGTTAGGATGGCTGCTATGAGACAAAACAAAAAAGAAAGATAAGAGTTATCAAGTGTTGGTGGGAGTTTGGCAAAAAGGGAACACTTATCCACTGCTGGTGCGAATGTAAAATGGTGTATCTACTCTGAACAACAGCATGGTGGTTCCTCAAAAACTTAAACATAGAAGCACCATATTATAGAGCATTTGAACTTCTAGGTTTTCATCTAAAGAGTGAAAATCAGGAAGTCAACATGATATTTTCACTCCCCTGTTCATTGCAGCATTATTCTCGAAGTCAAGATATGAAAACAGCCTAAAGTTCCTTCAAAGGAGGAATGGACAAAAGAATGTTTAACTTCATTAAAATGAAATAGGATTCAGTCCTAAAAAAGAAGAAAATTCTGCCTTATCCTCCCTCAGGAAGAATCTAGAGGACATCATATTAAGAGAAATAAGGCATCACAGAAGGGTCTACATTGTATGATTCCACTTGTGTGAGGAATTGAAAATAGAATTGATTTTCAGCAACATGTGAAGAACTTCCATATCTATGGTTGCAGTGAAAGGCGCTGCAGGAGACGGATGGATTCAGTGGAGGTGCCGTCTGCACTGTCCTCCCGCTGGTTTACAGGAGAGAGCCACGGATGGAGAGAGATGGAGGAAACAGCTACTGTCAGGACAGATACCAAATGCTGATCCTAGAAACCATCCTTCAAAGGAGACTGACTTTGTTTCAGTCTGTGGGGTAATCCATGCCTGAGGGAATTGTTGAAAGTAAGAGAATATTCAGCCTGCAAACAGGGCAGCTCTTCACCTGGGCATGCAGAGAAAGAGGCAACCAAGCCACTGTGGACCCAGGTGCTGTGTGAATGCCGTGTGTAATCTTTGAGACTGGCTTCCTTCACTCGGCACAATGCCTCTGAGGTCCACCTGTGTTGTTGTGTAGACCAATAGTCTGTTGTTTTTTATTGCTGACTAGTTTTACGTTAATGGATGTTCTCTACTTTGCTTATTCATTTAAATTTTGAAAGACTTCAGAGGCATCCCCAGCTTCTAACACACATGACGTTGCTATGAATATGTGCATACAGATTTTGTGAACAATGATTTCATCCCTCTGGAGCAAACACCCAGGAGCGGGAAATCTAGGTCATGAGCTCAGTGCATGTTTACTTTCATGAGAAACTGTGAAATGACTTTCCAGAAGGGCCATCACATTTTCCATTCCTGCTCGCAACGTTGGAGGCCCAGGAGCTCTGTGTGTTCACAGGAGTCGTACTGTCAGTACCAGCGATTTTATGGTGATGAGTGTGCAGGGTGCCTCACTGTGGTCTTGATTTGATTTCCCTGATGACCAGCGATGTTGAGTGTCTTCTTCTCCTGTGCTTCTTTACCATCTCTGTGGCTTCTTTGATGCAAGGTCTATACAAGTCTCTGCCGGTTTCTAAAGCATTGTTCCGTTCTTTCTTCTGAGGTATGAGCATTCTTATTGTGTTCCGGATGCAACTCCTAATGTGGTTATGAGATCAGCAAATATTTTCTCCTAGTCTGCAGCTTGTTTTTCATTATCTTGACACTCACTGAGGCAGAAAATAGTTTTTAATTTTCATGGAGCTACTTTATGGTTTTATTTTCTTTTATGGATCTTGCTCTTTCAAATATGACTTTTCATTTTCATGATGATTGGTTGTCTGTGGATAATTCTGTGGTTTACAATCTAGCCAAAGACCTTGCTTTTTTTGATCCCTCACAGTGCTGACCTGTTCACTCACTGATCTGTTAACTCAGTGGTTTTTCTGTTTATTTGCTTATTTAATTTATAGACTATGGCGATTCTTTTCCATGGTGTGATTTTCATAAGACGTGGATAATTCTGTTTTAATTCTCAGACTTTAAGTTGAATGCTGCTTTGCTGTATCTTTTCCACTAAGTTGCCTGTAGATTGAATACATGTGCTTCTGGCATCAGGCTTAGGCATTTTCCTTTCCAGCCATTGGGTTTATGAATTATCTTGGGATCTTATGGGCTCTCTGGGCACAAAATTCTGTCCTGGAAGCAAGAACTATCAATCAAATGTCCCAAGTGAAATCCCTGAAAATTCCTTTTGTGCACTGCCACAGCCAGACACTCCAGGCTGGGAACACAGTCCGTCTGTTTTAGCCTCTCATAAAATTATTTAATCTGTGCTCCTTTTAGATTACATTTTGTTCTTCATCGTAAGAAAATCTGGTGTCTGTATTTCAGTAATTCATGCTTTCTTATCTGCTAATCCTTCTCCAACTTGATATCCAGCATTTTAACAAAGATGTACATTGTGCTTGTTTGTATTCTGCCTCCTTGAGACATATGAGCCCATGAAACAGGCTGCGTGATGTGAATGATGCACCTGTGTTACATAATGAACTTGTGTTCCATTTTTGTGCAACATGTAGCTTATAAACAAAGGATAAGGGGACATGAGTCTTCTGAGTAGACAAGAGAAAGGAAGACGAGGCTCCCAGGCTCCTCACTGTAAGAGGAAACCCCAGAGCCTGGCAGGAAATGCCATCTCCCCACAGTTTCCTGTTCTGCAGAGGTGGGGGCCCTGGTGAGACCCAGACAGGGTTTTTGTATAGGAGGCCCCTGGAATGTATCTCTGTTCCCTCTTTACACAGTAATATGTGGCTATGTCTGCAGGGTCCAAACTGGTCATTGTCAGTATCACCTGGTTTTTTGAGGTGTCCTTGGAGATTGCGAGCCGGCTCTTCAGAGATGGGTTGTAATGCTTTTCATCAGTCCAGCAAACATAGGTGAGCCACTCCAGGCGCTTCCCAGGGGGTTGACGGATCCAACCAACACCAATATCAGTAGTCAGTGAGAACCCAGAGAAGGAGCAGGTCAGCGTAAGGGTCTGGGTGGGCTTCAGCAGCCCAGGACCAGACTCCTGCAGGTTGATCTGGGACAGAGCCCCTGTGGAGAGAGCAGAAGAAGGTGAAGCTGGTTCATAATGAGAACAGGAGTCTTTTCATACCTGAGCGAGTCTCTGATGAGAGCACTCACAGGAAGGGGTGGTCAGCAGCAGGAGGGTGGGATACAGTGTGTCCATCATGGGGCACAGGAGTCGCTGCCCCTGGTCCAGTGCTCAGCTTTTCAACCCTGGAGAGGGTAGAGCTGGGGGAGATTTGCATCCCCCTCACATGACGCTAATGCATACGTGGGACTCAGGTCTCTGCAGCATGGGAGCAAATTCGTGCTGGAGAAGTAGTGAGCCCTTAGCTGTGAGAGTCCATGTCTGTTCTCCACGGGGGCACCCCTCAACTTCAGGTCTGGGGATGGTTGGACACACAGTCCTCAGAAGTGTCCTTTGGTATGGATAGAATCAAGGCTAGGAGGCCCATGTTCCAAGAGACAGTGTCCTCTCCTTGGACACTCATCCAAAGACCTGTGGCTCTGGTCCTAGAGCAGTGGAAGTAGAGAGCTAGACAGACAGGGATCCTCCTGCCTTCCAGAGACAGAGGTGTGTGCCTGGGGGAGAGCAGAAGCCTCTTCCTGAGAGTTCTGTGCTGGCTTCCCATTGATTAGGACACAGAGGGATGGGATTTTTAAAATAAGGAAGGGTCAATCCTCAGGCATTATTTACTGTGTAAACAAGTGCATGCTGCTGAGTGTATCCACACTGTGTGTGCATTCCCATAGGAATAGTCCACGTGTATGGCCTTGTCCTGGTGCCCAGTAAGCCCTGTGACACACAGGCTGGGATTGAACTTGCTGTCAGCAAGATGCTCCCCTGTGGTCCTCCACGCCAGCTGCTCAGAGCCTCTCCTGAGTTGTGGTGAACAGAGAGGAACAGCTGGCTGAGGACCAGTTCTGGCCCAGCCTCACCCCACACGTGCACTGGAGATGGTCCCCTTTCCTGCAGGGTCCTTGAGACTTTCTCGGTCCAGATTTTCCACATTACTACTTATGATAACATATGGAAATGGCATATTTCTAGAACAGTACACTGCTATATACACAATTCCATACTGGCCATCTTGAGCTCCATGATTTGTGGACTTTAGTCATTCTGCACTCCTTCCGTAAAATATGGTCATCACCTATCTTTAAGTGTTGTTGTACAACCATGGTTCTGCAGTAAGTAAAGGCTTGTAGCTGACGTGTGGTTCTATTGCCAAGAGGTTTAGTCATCAACAGCAGGAAACGCGGCTAAGTGGCAGAGAGATTAAATTATTGGAAATGCACAGTGAGCTCAGGGTCAGATAAGAGACTGGAGGAAGCCTGAAAAAGGGTTGAAAAGGTCATTCCAGATCACAACCAGCAATCCCCTGACTTTCCCTCACTGCCTTCCCACAGAGTACCCCGCTTCCACTAACATGCCTATGAGCTTGGCTCAGTCACTGTTTCAGAATCTTGGAAAGAGTAAGTTTGGCCTTAATTTGGTTACACATTCAACTTATGATAAGGAATTGCAATGAGTAAATTGTTTTCACTAAAAAGAGATAATTAGATGCACCAAGATGAGTTTCACAAGTAAAACGATTTGACGTTGCCCTATGTTGTAAGGAAGATGTACATAAAGCTAAGGAATCTTTACTCATGTAATTTCTTCCTCCAACTGTATGTGCACACACACACACTCACACACCTGTGCACATACCCATTCACATATAATTTATTCAGATCTACATTTTACATAGTGTTCTGTTGAAGAAGGTAGATCAGGCTCAAATACAACAATGCAAAAATGAAAATACACACCCATCAATCTCTTCTGTGAAGGGACAACTTCATCTAGTAACTGATGTAAAACGGAAATCCACATAGGTGACCATGCATTTGCACACGAGGCTTGCGCTAATTTTTTCTTTCCCATTTAGATACCTCTTGCTTTTTTCTTCCCAAATTTCTCTGGCCAGGGCCTCCAGGCCTGTGCTGAATGGGCTTGGTGAGAGTGGGCAGCCTTGCATTGTTCTTGACCTTACAAGAAATGGTTTCCTTCTTTTCACCATTGAGTGTGATGTTGGCTGTGAGCTGGGCTTTCATGGCATTCATTATACTCATTAGTTTCCCTGATTCCTAGCTGCTGAGTGTTTCTATCATTAAAATATGTTAAATTTCATCAAATAGTTTTCCTGCATTGATTGGCACTTGAGGGAGACAGAACATTCTATTCAACAAATGGGAGTGTGATCCCTGGATATCCACATGTAGAAAAATGAAATTGAACCCTATCGTACACCACATACAATTAACTCAGAATGTTCAAGGCCTACATGTAAGACCTAAAACTATAAAAATCCTAGAAGAAAAATGGGGTAAAAGCTGCATGACAATGGATTTGGCAACAATTTCTTGGATAAGACACCAAAGCGTAGGCTACAAAGGCAAAAATAGCGAAAACAGGCTAATTCAAGCTCAAAGCCTCATGTGCATGAAAGGATATAAGCAACAAAGTGAAGAGGCAACCTGCATAATGGGAGAAAATATTTTCAAACCATATGCTGGTGCTATGTTAGTATCAGAAGATGTGAAGAATGCCAACAAGTGAACAACAACAAAAAACCAAATAACTCATCTCAAAAGTGGTTGAAGAAACAGAATAGACATTTATCCAAAGCTGATATACAAATGGCCGAGCAGCCCTGAAGAGATGGTTAACATCACTAATCATTTAAAAAATGCAAGGCAGAAGCCCAATGAGATGCCAGGTCACACCCCATGGGATGGCCGATAACCAGTGTGTGCAAGGATATGGAGAAATTGAAACCCTCCTACACTGCTGGTGGGAATGTAAAATGTCAGCTGCTGAGAAAAGCAGTATGGAGTTTCCTCAAAAATTAAAAAAATAGAACTACCATATGATCCAGCCATCCCATTTCTTGGTGTATTCCCAAAGGAGTTGAAAACAGCATCTCGAAGAGATATTTGGAAACTCATTTATAGTAGCCTTATTCACAATATCCAATAGGCAGAAGCAACTTAAGTGTCCATTGATGGATGAAAGGATAAACAAAATGTGGTACAAACATGCCATGAAATATTATACAGCATTAAAAAGGAATCCCATCACATGTTACAGCCTGGATGAGTGTTGAAGATATTATGCTGTGCATCTGTGTGTGTGTGTGTGTGTGTGTGTTTCTGTGCCCAGCCACCGTCACACTGGACGTCAGAACCTTCCTGCCTTCAGATGCCACAGTGAGTGGTTCTGTGAGCAGGTTGCTGATACAGTGACCAGGACACAAGATTTCTATCTTCTTTGGCTTGGAAATATGCTCTCATTCTGCAGCCTCACAGGAAGCATACAATTTGAGCCCCTGATTGTTGGCTAACTTGTGTGTTGAGTCATGCTGAGCTCTGTGTCATTGTTGAGTCCTGGAGAGCCTCTGCTATGGATATATAGCTGATCTAAATTGGGAGTTTCAAAACTAGTTGGCATTTAGGGTCACAGTGATGTCCCTGAAACATCCTTTTGATTTAGGGAATTTGGGACCGTCTTCACAGAGAACCATGGCCATGTGGATCCATCAAGTGCTACCTCTATGTGTTAGAATGAGTCATGTATCCCTCAAGGATTGATTATGTTGACTCAGGGCTCAGGGAAGCAACTCTTAGGATGAGATTACTGGCTGTGTCTCACTGAAGTGCTTTCCCCATTCTATAGGATGCTCAAGGGAAAGACTATGCTGTGCCTGGACAGGCCATGGGATGGTCCCTTCTGCGGAGGGAGATCAACCTCTATTTGAAGAGCAGTCTCTACTGGAAAGGTTGGGTTGCAGAGGTCACATTCTTACAGGAAGACAGCATGAGGATTCTCTGAAATGACTTTGCTTCTGAAGCTGCCTAGGCCACCATCACTAAAAAGGGTACCAGTCCTCAGGGTTATGTGGTAAAGAGCCCACAGCAGCCCTGTGAGTCAGCCAAGGGGATAATTCAACCATTGTCTTGTAGTGGGGAGGCCAATGACCCTGATAATACAGATCTGAAAATATGTGTAGAAAGGAACTTATCAATACGTGCATAAAAGAGAGGACCCCTGAAGCATTGCCAGAAGAAGTAGAGGGAGAAGGAGAAGGATGATGATGATGAGCGTGGATGAGGAGGAGATAAAAGAAAAGGAGGGGAAATTTTGGGAAAAAAAACCATAAGTCAATAAAGCAGAATACATCAAGCTGAAGAAAATCTGAAACAGTCTGTAACTTGAATAATTTGGAAATATAAAACTTATTAAAAGTATTATACAATAAACATATAAAATAGTAGTGGTGTTTTCTGTGCTCTACACTGTAGATTTGGAATTAACTTAATTATCTGCAAAAATTCACCAATTGGCAAAACCTTATTGCTGTCATGAATACTGTGGCTTAAATTATAGTTACATGTGGGAAAACCAAACAAATTTGAAAAGGTACCCTCTTACAACAATTACAAAATCCGAAATAGAGGACAAAGAGTAATGACTCACCTTAACCCCTGGAAATACCACCTTACATAGAATAGGCTGGAAAACCAGTGTCTTTCTGCCCCAACTAAGCAAGCAAGCAATGCAACCAAGTACATATTACTAATGAGTTCAGACACACAAAACAACAATGGTGCCTTTGTTTCCTGCCATCACAGGAATTCAGGATAGTCAGAGCTCTGTAGTTTTCAGTATAGTGATTTCTCACATCCTTGATTAAATTTATCCCTGAGCATTTTATTGTAGTTGATGCTTCTGCAAGTGAGATTGTTTATTTATTTTCAGATATTTCATTATTAGTGCATAACAACATGGCTGATTTCCATATGTTGATTTCGCGTCTTGCAACAATAGTGAATTTATTAGTTCTAACAGGATTTTTTTGTTCCTATCTTCAGGATTTTCTGTAGATGAGAAGATATAAACTGCAGATAAAGATACTTTCACCTCTTTTTTTTCTGGTTTGGATGCTGTTCATTTCTTTATCTTTCCTGATAGCTCCGGCTCAGACTTCCAGTACTGTGCTGAATTACAATGGGGAGAGTGGGCATCCTTGTCTCGTTTCTGATCTTAGAAGACAAAGTTTTAAGCTTTCACCATTGCGTATGATGTTAACTCTGGGCTTGTCATATACAGCCATTATTGTGTGGAGATACGTTCATTTTCTACCAAATATGTTGAGGGTTTTTATCATGATAGGATGTTCTATTCTATCAAAATATTTTTTGCATCTATTGAGATGATCATATAACATTTATCCTAACTTTTATTAATGTTTTATGTTATATTTATTGGTTATACATGAATTGGGCAGGGGATTTATATAAATAAAATGTGTTTTTCTTACGTAGAAATTTTTAAGAAATAAAAAAACATATAAACTATCAAAACAAAGATTTTGAAAGAGCAGCATTCAAGCTTGTCCACGCAGTCGTTGTCTCCTGTGCACCATACCCCAGGATCCTCAGAGAGGTGTCATCGACCTTGAACAGCAGTTTCTGAAAAGGTTCTCCTGCAGAGCCCATGGGAGAGAGCAGAGCGACACAAGCAATCAATTCAGTATTTCCTACTAGAAATGATGACGCATAAGTGCCTGCTCAGGAATTTCTCAAGGAAGGAAATGCATCAGTGTGCTGAACCATTTTTCTTGTGTTCCAGCAGAATCCCCCAGGGGGAATACTATATTTTTGGTACAAATATTTTATAAGCTTCATGTGGTTCAGATTAAAATCTTTGTTCATGAAACAGAAGTTATTTCTTCCTGAGCGTGATGGACAAGAAGAAAACATGGTTGGCATTGCTCTTTTGGAAAAATAAAATGGAAAACACAAGATAAGAGACTCAGGGAGAGCAGTGGAGTGAGCAGCCAGGAGCTTGTGGACAAATGGTCATCTGGGGCAGTCACTTCATGCAGCAATGAGTCAGCTCAAGGGTCCTGCGTCGTCATGCTGGAGCTACGGGACACAGCTCAGAAAGATGTGGACACCATCGCCTGAACTCACAGAAAACTGGTACATCCATAAGCAGCCCTCCCAAAACTCACAGGTTAGGGAGGTGAGTCCATGAGAGTTTGAGCAGAAAAAGGCATCAGTTCTACATACATATCCCACTTTGACCAAACAACTGCTATTACCCGGCTACTTATGTCCATGTGCGTTTCCCAAATGTGTCCATACATGGAGGACAGGGGGAGCGTCTAAGTCAACGGTGAGTGAGAAAGTCTTGTCCACCTTCCTCAAGTGCCTGCAGGAGACACAGCCTGAGCCACAGCTGAGCCCCAGGTAAAGGATCTGAGCCCTTGGATTTATCCCACAGACACCACATCGTCTATTTTCAGGTGGAAAAAGGAGCAAAGGGAGATGTGATGACAAAGCCTAGTGGGAAAGGAAAGAGATGTTCAGAAAAAGGGATCATCCGTCAGTTCTGAGTCTGACATGCACACTTCATTTTCTTTCTTCCCGAGGAGGCGAGTCGAATGTAAACTCCAATGTGTTTTATAGGCCATTGACCCTGGTCTAGCCTCCCTACTGGTTTTCAATAGGAATCCCAAAGAATCTCCAAATAGGGAATCCCACCGAGGTCTCCACCTGCCTTTAACTGGAAAAGACACACCAGGTCACTCTGAACCTTCCCAGATCTCTGACCCTGCTGACCACGGGCAGAGCCATTTCCTCCTCCAGAACTGACACTGCATTTGGTGCACATGAGAATGTGTCCTCCTGTTAGAAAACAAAAACAAAAGTTTCCTAATTCAGAGATGTCACCGTGAATCTAGAGAGGCTCCTGAGGAAACCATTAGAGGAAGCCCTGACACTTCAGGAGCCCAGCTCTTCGCCTCCATCTGCACCTGCTCCTGGGGCTGAACCCAGCACCCTGTGGGGCCTGAGTGCCCCCTGGAGTCTATGAAGAGGATGTGTGGAATGAGACATGAAGAGAATCAACTGGATTTCACATTCCAGGATGTTAATTACACCCGTGAGAGTAGTTTGTACAGTTTCCTGTTTAGATCAAAACTTAGACGACAATAAAAATAGAAAGGAACTTGAAGCTTCAGGAGTCCTACGGTGTTATCAACCCCTTCAGTTCTTCTGGGAAGAGTAATGATTTATTACACGTGGATGGGAGATGGGGTTTCTAAAGAAATTTCTCCGTTGATCATTTCAAATCAAACGAAAGATGTCCTGGTACAGAATCGTGGAGATGGAGCACCCTGGCCGTTTCTCTGAACCACGCATGTGGTGACCCTGGAGGCTTTTCCAGCTGCCTTTCCATGCACCAAAGACTTTGGTCTGGGGAAAGCTCACATTTCAGGTCAGTGTTTTACTCTGTGAACAAGTGAGGAAGAGGAGGCTACAGAAGATGGGACTGTCTTGCAACATTCACAATTTCCTTATTAATTACAAAAGTGGCAATATCTATGGTTAAATTAATATTTGAACTTCTGTGGTTAACTTTTTAATTATACAATTGAGAGAAACTTTTAGATAGTGTCAGTGAACATAAAGAAAATGCAAAAATCGTTACTTTTTAATGTGTTTACTAAAAGTTTTTCTCATTTCAAATACACGTGTCTGCCCTTGCTTCACTCATTAGGTGTAATACTTAGTTCTCTTGACCTCAGTATATTTTAAAAATTTTCTTCTAAACATGTTTACCTCTGTGGTTGACTGCCTCCATCTTTTTCAGGTATAATGTATAACAGAAATTTAACACTTTATCAGGGCTCTGGCCACTGGGGGCATTGGTGACATTGGAGGGGAGCAGACTTCCCAGCCTGTTCCCTACTGATGTGTGACAGTGGGGTTGTCCAGGTGTCTTCTGACATTAGGTGTGTGAGTTTTTAGGGGTGCCTTGGGGTCAGCAGTAAGGTTGGCAACAGTTAGACAAAATTTAAGTCAAAACTATCACAAGAGACAAATAGGATCATTATATAGTGACAAAATAATTAATCAAGAAGGAAAACATAACAATTGTAAATATACATGTACCCATCATTGGAGAGCCTAAAGATATAAAGCAAATATTAACAGATCTGAAGCTATAGACTATAACACAAAAATAATAGGAGAATTCAGTCCCCACCATCGATGATGCATGCACCATCCAGACAGAAAATCAACTACGAAACCTTGGACTCGGACTGTACTTGAGACCAAGGGGCCTAACAGACATATCCACACTCTTCTCAAGCACACATGGGACATTCCCAGCATAGACCACAACTTAGGACACAGAATAAACCTTAGCACATTTATGAAGACTGAAATCATGTCAATAATCTTGTCTAAAGACCATAATATGAAACTAGAAACCTATAATAGGAGAAAACTCAGAAAATTTGAAAATATATTGAGATTAAACAACAGGTATCATACAATCAATGGGTCAAGGAAGAACTCAAAATGAAAATTAAAAAAATATCTTGAGACAAATGAAAATGAAATGCCACATACCAAGGCAGAAGTGAAACTTATTGATAAGTAACTACAGGTGAAAAGAAGGAAGAGCTCAAATAGACATGCCAACTCTACAGCTCAAGGATTTAGAACAAACTTTGCACAAAGTTAGAAGAAGTAAGGAGATGACAATCTAAAATTGTCAAACTCGTAGAAACAGAGAAATTGGGAATTGTTGCATATCGTGTACAAAGTTTCAGTTATGCAAGATACATACTTTCTAGGGACCTGACGTATCATATGCTACCTATAGTTAATAATATGTTATTATTGATAAAAATAGCATCTTTTATGGCTTAAAAGTTGTTGAGAAGATAAATCTAATGTTATGTGTAATTACCCCCCAACACAAAAATTCACAAAACAACACAAGGGAATTTTTGAGCAGATCCATTTGTTTAGTACCTTTATGGTGGTAACGGTATTGCAGATGCATGCTTATGTGCCAACTCATCAAACCATATACATTAAATTTATGCGAATTTTGGGATATCAATCAGAAATAACTGAGCCTTGGTTTCCAGGGTATTGTAGACATGCAGACACTGTGTGATGACCCCTGCTAATCAGACTCAAGCTCCCCAGAGAAAAATCAGGCATTTAATATAAGTCACCATAATGTCAAACTTGTACGGCATGTCTCAAGGCGCCAGCATTAAAAACACTGTTAAAAGGCCAAGTTCTGAGGGGCCAGAGGTCATCTCCCAGGAGGTGAACACAGGCAGAAGTGGAGACAGACCTTTGTCTGGCAGTGTCACAGTTTGAACAAGCCAAGTCTGCTGTGTCAAGACTTTCCAACACACAAGTCCAGATGAGATGGCAGTGTGACGGTCAGAATGGATGGCCAGGCTCAGGAGAGAGGAGAGAGAAGATACAGACAAGGTGCATCCCAAGATGGTCCCCCATGGAGAGTAGGAGACGTATTACAGCCTGTGGAGGGATTAACACGTAGACCAGAGGTAGTGGGTCAACCAGGAGAGTTGTGTTTCCTAAGAGCCAAAGCAGAAGTTGCCACGATGGAGAGTGGGGGCAGTGGCCACGCAGTCAGTGGTTGGGGTGCAGTGGGAGAAAGAATGACAGATGTGTAGACTCAGGACAGCGGGAGGAATGTGGGCATTCCCACAGGAAGCTGGTTCAGAACCAAGCTTTCCCATGTGTCCTGCCTGGGCTTCCATCAATATCACAAAGAACAATGTGAGTAGATTTTCCCACCCTGAGAAGATGACTGAATCCCAGACTGAGGATGGAGATGTGGGGGTCCCGAGGAGAGCAAACAGTGAGCTCACATTAACCCCTCCTCGCCCTCACACTGCCTGTCGTCTTTCCCCAAAGCTTGGAGGAACTCGACCTTGTCCTGTAGTGGGAGCTGTGCTGAGTTCATAGGATCCTAAGATGTCTTGAGACAGTTAGTTAAATCTGCACTGAATCTGGCACTCCCAGCAATCTCTCCTTCTGCTTCTCGACAATGTATACACGATGCTTTAGGGTAAATGAAGCAATCAATGGCATTAACGATTGTTGAAAAAAAGGCTCATCAATGTACCTATGTTGAAAAGACTTTCTCTAGTTTCAGCAGCAAATCAGTAGAGAGATAATACAATTGTGGACACTCTGAGCTCTGGACAAGAGATTAAAATTTGCACATGTTCATGTTAGACCAAAAATGTAGAACCCCAAAATTATCAAGTTTTTGAGTTTCCTAGATAAATTCAGAAAAACCTGAGGAGAGATTGGGATACAAGCATGAGCGAAATTTGCTCTAAATAAACTTGAAACTGAAGAGAGGAGAAAAAGATATCAGGAGGAGGTAGATTGACTTGTTACCCACATGTCTGATGATGGTGAGTTGCAGAATGACGCTGAGAAAGGCTAGAGTAACGGTGTCCTGCTTCTGTGCCCACAGTCAGACCTGAGCAGCATTCACTGGCAGTGAGGCAGCTCCAGGTCTCCCCACTGGGGGAACACCTGGGTCTGTAAAGGTGCAGCTGGGGTCTGTGCAGGCTCTGAGGGGTGCAGGACCGGCTCCTACCTCCCATTCTCAGTCATGTACATCTCAGTTCTTCCACTGCAGAGACAAGGGGAAGTATGAGTGACACCCCGACCTGCTCGACCCAGGGTCTCTGTACATAAGAGAAACCAGTGAAAATGGGAACAAGAGTTATCCTGCTAGTCTTAACAATTCATGTTAAGAAAGGCAACTCTGGGGCAGGACACAGCACAGATTAATGAGTAGTGCATTTGCGGTTAGTGTGGAAATTAGACTTGTTTGCAATCTTTATGCCTCTTTTGCGTTTGCCTCTTTATGCCTTCTAAGAGAATCCAAAGAAACCATATTTTCCTACATAAAACCATAAACAGTGTGTCAGCTCTGAGAATGCACCTCCTTTACTTCTGACTTCAGGGGACTTGATGGACCAGGCTCCCTCCAGCTGCTCTCTGAAATCCATCACCTCCCTTGTGCTGAAGACTGGCATCCTGGGGGACTCCCAGACACACTGAGATCAGCAGTGACACCGAGGCAGATCATTGCTGGGAGACGTGGGTTCCCTGGTGTTCACCTTTGGCTCCAGGACAACCCAATGGTCTTGCTGGGCCTTCTGTGGACAGCATGGAAGTTCAGGAGTGTTCCACCCAAACTTCCCTCCTTCTCTCCTTCTACTGGCTCACACTGGCCTCTCGACTGACAGCTTTCCCAGAAGCACCTGCCCCTTGTATTTGCTCTCGCAAGGATGCCTGTGTTCCTTAAAAAAAAAAAAAAATCCATGAAAACTAATACAGGCCTGGTGCCTGATGCCCAAACTGAGAACTGAGGCAACGGTTTACCAGAGTTGTGGATAAAATTAACCTGTTTCTGTTGAAAAATATAAAGTACAAAATAATCATGACAATGGTCAGTTTCACGTGCCAACTTGGCTGAACTACAGGCTCCAGTTATTCAGTCAAACACTAATCTAGGTGTTAAGCTGAAGGTACTTTGAAGATGCTAGCAGGTCACATTGTTGTTTTACTTTACGTCAGAAAGATTGTCCTAGGTCATCTGGTTGCCTGATTCAATCAGAGAACTATAGAAGAGGGAACCATCTGAAGGGCAAGTTTCAGCTCTCCCCATGTTTCCAGCCTGACCTCTCTGATGAATGACTGTGGACATTGTAACCTGAAACCCAAAGACCATTCTTTTCAGGAAATCCCACTGAGGTCTCTATTCTGAAACAAAATGAAAAGAATGGACAGGTTCCCTGAGCTCTCTCAGGACTCTGATCCTGGTGACCACAGACAGAGTCATATGGCCCCCATAGCGGACAATCTACATTTAATCAGATGATTGGTTTTTCTCGTATTGTAACAAAATTTCTAAATGAGAGACAGTAATAAACATGGAAAAATGAATCCAGGGAGGTTCTCTGAGAAACAGTTATAAAAGGAAGCCCATATTTTGACCGAAAGCCAGCCCTGAACTTTCTCTGCACCTGCCTCACACTCTTATTCTGAGCATAGTGGTCCTGAACACCCCCTGCAGCCCAGCCCCTCCTGACCCCCTGCAGGGAAGTTCATGTCTGGACTCACACTGACTGTCCTTGGGTGACGGAAACCACAGAAGCCGGTCCCACAAGCAGAATACCTCCCCTTGCTCCCACCACTGAACCAAAACTAAAACCCTGAGCAAGCTCTTTCTTGAATCTATCAAAGCATTCCCGAATGCTGAAAGGCCTGATATGCTCTTCCCAGAGTTTTCAATCATCTACCTAATAGACCTTGCATATTCCCTTGGTGAGTGTGTTTGTCATCAGACTGGACATCCATACCAAGCCCTGGCAGGGGTCCCTCTGCCTTTGCGTGGTGTCACCTTCTGTTGATGCCATGAGCATGATGTCAAGTCAATGAGCACCATCAGGGTCTTTCTTCTCTGCCTTTGTTTCATAATGCCTCTGTTGTCTGAGGTCCAGCCAGCACTTTTCTCTGCCGCTTGCAGGCTGGTTTGTGCACTGAGCTGCACAGTGCAGAGCTGCATTGTCGAGTCCAACAGAGCCTCTTTTATAGATTTAGCAGAAATACATCAAAAGCCTTGGTAATAAATTGGTATGTTTGCAGAAGAGTGTTTTCCTTCTATTACAACAGAATTTTCTAATGATGAAGATACAGAGCTAAGCACATAATCACAGTTCCAGGGATGCTGTCTTGAGGGAACTGTTATATGAAAAGGAAGCCATGACAGGAAACCAGCCCTTACCCTCCATCTGCACCTGCCTCTGTGATGGTCCTTGAGCACAGGGGCCCTGCGCGCCCCCTGGTGGCCCTGAGCCCCTCCTGCAGGGAGGTTTGTGTCTGGGTTCACATTGACCTCACATCACTGTGTCCTTCGCACAGTAATACACGGCCGTGTCCTCGTCTCTCAGGCTGTTCATTTGCAGACACACCGTGTTCTTGGCGTTGTCTCTGGAGATGGTGAATCGGCCCTTCACGGAGTCGGCGTAGTGTGTGCTACCACCATCACTGTTAATACCTGCGACCCACTGCAGGCCCTTTCCTGGAGCCTGGCGGACCCAGCTCATAGCATAGCTGCTGAAGGTGAATCCAGAGGCTGCACAGGAGAGTCTCAGAGACCCCCCAGGCTTCACCAGGCCTCCCCCAGACTCCACCAGCTGCACCTCACACTGGACACCTGCAAACACAAAGACATCCTGGTCAGGAAACTGTCCACTGATTCTCTGGTTCATGTCCTCTCACATACTCAATGTCTCCTGTTCTTGATAAATTACCTCTTAAAAGAGCAACAAGGAAAATCCAGCTCAGCCCAAACTCCATGACGAGCCCTTTGTCTTCAGGCCTGATCTCTGAATCCTGGACCTGAGGCTCCTCTCCAGAGCTGCAGAGTCTGGGCTGGGCTGGTTTTCATAAGCAGAGACAAGGCCCTATTTGCATATCTTCTGACTATATAGCAAGCTCTTGGGCTGGACAACAACACAAAGAGGAGAGTCCCAGAGTGGGATGTGTCCAAATGCACTTATCTGGTGAGAAGTGGCCCCATTATCTCGTCCTCGGCTCCTCAGTACTGGACTCGACTGCCCCCCTGAACTGAATCCGGGACAGATTTGAGCAGGCCTAGTGATGTCTGGAGAATCCCCTCCCTCTAATGATAAAATGAGTGAATTTTATGCATTCTGTTTACCTAGGAATGTATAGTGAAGCAATGTGGATGCATTTTCAGAAGTTCCTGAAATTTCACATTATTCTCCATCCTCCTATAACGTTTTCCAGACATTATCCAATTTATATAAGTAATAGCTTTAGTCATGAATAACTGGGATGTAGTGAACTGCACAGTACAACAATGTGCAGGTCTCGTCTAAATCCACATGCATTTTATGGACCTGGAAGCAGGGAGCACAGTAGGAACAGCACCACCCACTTCCCCTCTAACTGGCATTGTGCCTGGTGACCCACCTGAGGACCCTGTGTCCCTGCAAACCAGCTCACTTAGGATGCTCACGTGAGAGACTAGCAGGCAAGGAAAGAGCCACCTTCCTGGCAGGGACAATGGACCTTATCACTAGGATGGGGCTGTGATTTCACCATGAGGGAAGGAAGAATATGATTAACACTTAGAAACCCACTAGAGTATATTTAGCATTGACCAGTTTTGACTAAATATGGACAATTGCAAACCTGAATATCTGACTGAGTTAATGATAACTAAATATTTTGGCTGTGTGAACACAACTAAGGCAGAATGTAAGCGTGTGTTGTCAGTCACATTGCATTTAATGCAGTGAACATATCCCATGGTGCTAGGTCAGAACAATTAAATTCACCCCTTATTCCTCCTCTTTGTCACCTACTAACTGCCTGTCCATCAGAAGTGTCAACCTTTCATTATTCCTAAATAGATCCCACATGTATTTCAAAATAGATGTCGATTCAGCGCAACCAGATAATCCATCCTCACCCTGCCTGCAGCATCTCCACAGCACGCCACTGCCCTGTGGAAACTGAATTGCATTTCATCTTGAGATGCTGAGGAAAAAGACCCTTGACCTCACCTCCACCTCCTTCCGTCTCAGACCTCACCTGTGTCCCTTTCCTGAGCCTGCAGATGCTGAGCTGTTTGAGCAGCTGGGTGGAGTGAGGGCAGATGTTCTCTTCTTCATGAGGTGGATGAGCATGAGGGTCTGGAGCAAATATATACCTGGAAAACAACCCATAAGTGGCAGATCGTGAGAGTCGATTCCGTATAAATGTTGGTACTGGTATCCTCACCCTTGGTTTTGTCCCAGCTTCCTGATCTTCATGAAGCTGTTGAGCCAATTTTTTTTCTATCACTGGAAATTGGGATCCTGCGAAGCCTTGAGAGAGCTGGTGGAGAGGCTGTGGGCTTTCAACAACCACGATGTCTCTACATAGACATCTAGGGAGAATGTTACAGAAGATAAAATAATAGAATAATTACTAAATTAAATTAAATTTAGAATAACTCAGATCAGTAAGAATGCTCTTATTTAAGATTAATTTGCTCATCTATTAAATGGAGATCAGTGTACACCTAAATTCATAGAATTATTATCATGATTATATAGGTTAAAATTATCGTAGTTCCTGGTCCTTGGCAAGTTTTATTATTATGAGAGTTTATTCTAAAAAGGGAAGTTGCCTCTGTATTTCCACATCTTTTAGGAAACTGCACTGTCTGCATGTCAGGAAGAGGTTACAGAGCCTGGAGAAATAACCCCTTGACAGGAGCCCAGCCCTTAACTGACCTCCTCTGTGAGAACATGAGCTCAGTCATTTCTGAGTGCCCCCTGGTGGTCCTGAGTGCACCTTTGGATGCCAAGCCCCCTGGAGAAAAATAGACACTCTTTTTCCCTTCCCCTTTATCCAACAAACAACGCTGGGTTCCAGCATAAGCACTATTATATGCTTTCCTGTTCACAGGGTGTCTCCTCTTAGTTATTTTCCATCACCTGACCTCCTCATTCTGCTCCTTGGCTGTAAATCTCCAGCTGACTCTGTTGTGTTCAGAGGTGAGACCTCTCTTTCTCTCCTACTGCAAAACCCCTACTGCGGAAGTCCTGAATAAAGTCTTTCTCACCATTTTAGCGAGTGTCAGAGTCAATTTTTCTTGATAAATAGAAAGAAAACAAAATGAAGGTAGATCTCTAGACAATCAAAATTTACTGTCAGAAAACAGGCTGATAGAAGTTCTCAGATTCAGACATCTGCTACCGTCCGAGAAAATGTCAGGGAAGATCCAAGGTTAGAACAACAGGCCCAGGGGTTGAGGTCTGAGGCACAGATGGTTATCCCCAGGCCTTGAAATTTAATGGTGTTTGCCTGGGGGATTTCATAACTGATTCATGCTGGTGATTCCTTTCTAACTCCCATTTTAACTCTTTTGGAATGGAAATGTCTGTCAGTGTTATCACATGCCTGCCCTGAAATTGTGCATTAGAAGAGGGAAACTTATTTCCTAGTATCACAGGTCTGAAGAGGGAGAGGATTGTTCCCCGTGTGGATCTCGGGCAAATTCTCCCCCATACCTGATTTAGATGATTAGTTAGGACTTGTGAGATGATGGTGTTTAGGTGGAATTTGGACCTGCCTCATTGCTTTAAATGGTTGGCATTTGGGGAGACTTTGGAATGTACTAAATGTGATTGGACTGTTGCAAGGATATGATAATCTGAGCCTGAGAGTGGACTGTGGCAATCTGGACAATCTTCGAATCTGTAGATGTTATTTTATGTGGTAAAGAAACTTTCTCCCGTTTGATTGATTTAGGAATCCTGAGTTCTAAATATTTACCTTGATTTTCTGGGTGACTCCTAATACAATCAAAAGTGTTTAGATCAGAGGCAGTCAGAGAGAGATTAGACTACTGAATAAGTAGAAAACTTCATACTCACTGATGTAATGAAATTTACTCCTGGATGTGAAGTTGGAAGAAGGGACTATGAGCCAGGGGATGCATGGAATGCTGCTCTATGGGCTGGAATAAGCAAAAAAACTCAGACTTTCCCTGTGTAATTCTATTTGGGCACTTTTAACAAAATATCACAAACTTGATAGCTTATAAGTAATAAACATTTATTTCTCACCTTTCTGGAGGCTGTGAAGTCGACAATATTTACCAGGCTGGATGGCTTCTGGGGAAGATCTTCTTCCTTGTTCATAGCTGGCACCTTCTTGCTGTATCTTCACAGGGTGGAAAGGGAAAGCAATCTTTTTGGGACCTCATTTGGAAACTCACCAGTCCCATTCAAGAGGGCTCCACTCCCATCACCTAAGAATTTCACAAAGAAGCCACCTACTAACACCATCATCTTTGGTGGTTAGGATTTAACATATGAATTTTGGGGCACACACATTTCCAGACAATTGCACTCTCCTAGAGCCTTTGGAGGGAGTATAACCCTTCTGACACCTTCATTTCAGGCCAGTGAAACTGTTTTCCGGTTCTGACCTCCAGACTGTAAGGGAATAAATGTGTTGATTTGAGCCCCAGTTGTATGGGAAGTTGATACAGTGATTGTAGGAACGTTATAGAGAATGGGATATGAGTCTCAAATTCTTGCCACTCAAAATTGGTGCTCTCTGCCCAATGCACATAAACGAGCCAATTAATTATGGTGCCAGCCTTTGAGGGGAGAAATCAGCTTTTTGTTCTGTGAGATCGATCTTCAGGGAGACAAGGGTTTGAGCCCTCACATGTGTCTCCTCAATTCATGATTTGGGACAACGTTTAAGCAGTTAGGCCAAAGAGGGTGGTACACAGAAACACTGGTGGGACTCCAGGTATTTATGGTAAGTTTCTAAACATTTATGAGAGGGTTCTAAACATTTATCATAGGGTTCTAAACATTTAGCATGAGCTGGAGAAATGCTTTGAACACCAGACCTTCCTGAATGAGTTGCCCCTGCATCTGACAAGAGTCTGGATTTCAAGTCCTGGCCGGGTCCCAGCCCTTGTTTTCCAGAGAAGGAGGATCTTTGGTTCTGAGGTCATTTAAAGTCACAATTTCTTCTTTGGCGCATGCCCTTGCATCGTGACTTTGCAGTTTATCTGAAAGACAATCCTTAATCGTTTTGTTGATATGAGATGGAGGTCTGTTTGCACTGGCTCTAGATGGGCCCATGGTTAGAACATCATCCAGATTCTCCACTTGCTGCCCCTGGTGTGTGATGAGCATCAGCACGGCCCAGGGACAGGGCCCTCTCAGCGCTGTGCTCTGTGTGGACGCACCTATTCAGGGACTCACCATGGAAGGAAGGGACTGAAGAATGATGCGCTGATCTAGACCGTGACAGAACCTGGAAAATCTGTCCATCCATCACGTTGTTACAAGGCTTCATGGTGTCCTACCAGAATGTCATGTGTGAATCTCCACCAGAGACTGGGAAAGGGAAATCCATTCTTGATCTTCATTGGCCTACTTTCCCCAAGCTCAATGCCAGCTTTTAAAAATTGGGTGAAAGTAGGAGAACTTCTAGGGAGAGCTCTACAGTCCAAGAATCCCAAATCTGACACCAAAGAAATATTCCCAAGATGCCTCAACTCACATTCCTTCATTAAAAGAACAATGAGGTGCTAAGTAGACTCTCCACGAAAATAATGATAAATATCAAGAGTCCTTGTAGGCAAAATCTTTCCCTCCACTGCATTTGAAACTTGAAAAATTTCCCCCAAAGACTAATGTGCCCATGAGAGCATTTTCCTGTCTCAGATTCCTGTCCTTTTGATGTGAGGAGTCAGGAGAATCATCCTCCTTGCATCTCTTCAGCCCAGCACAGCTGTCGTCTCCATCAGGGTTTCTGACATGCTCAGGATGTGGGTTATCACACTGTCTCTCGCACAGTAATACACAGCCATATCCTCAGATCTCAGAGTGCTCAGCTCCATGTAGGCTGTGCTCATGGATGTGTCCACAGGCATGGTGAATCTGCCCTGGAACATCTATGCATAGCTTATACCATCACTGTTGTGTAGATCCATTCCCACCCACTCAAGCCCTTGTCCGGGTGTCTGTTGAACTCATTGCATAGCGTGGCTTGTGCAGGTGCATCAAGATGTCTTGCATAAGACCTTCAGTCCCCAGGCTTTCTCACCTCAGCCACAGTCTGCGCCAGCTGGACCTGGGAGTGGGCACCTGTGGAGAGGAGGCAAGAGTGGATGAAATCTCCATTCACTGGTCCTGGTCTCTTCCTCAACACAGACACTGGGGAGCCCCTTAACTGTCACCACTGACACTGAGAAGAGGATTCCCCAGCTCCAGTCCATGGTGAGAGGCTGTGATCTCAGAGTTTTCTGTATGGGAGCAGGTGGATGCTGGGCGAAGCACTCAGGACACAGACATATCCATATTTAACATAGTACATGTCAGCTCATCTGCATATTCATGAGTCACAATATTTCATACTCGAGACATGGCTCAACCTGAGAGAAGAAGATTGATACCACAGTGACTATGTCCAGTGGGACTCTGAGGAGCCAAGTTCTAATCTTGCTTGAGTGTATGTGCCCACTGCCATTGTCCCTGAACTCTGTTCAGACACAGCTCCTTCCACTGAGGAACATGCCTCCACAGGAAATGCTCCTCATTGTGAACCCACGTTTGAATCGCACAGGTACCCCGTGAATCTGTTCTCAGCTTTGATATCTGAATGTGTTATTCTGGGGATCCCAATGTCTCCCAAAATGCCACACCAAATAATTTAATAAAACTGTCTCTGTCCCCCAGTTCCTTACTTCTAATCTATCTAGAACCCCTGAGGAGGAATACTTTAGGCTAGTTACTTTTAAAACTGCAGATGAGAAGGAGGCCGGTTACTTTTAATAAAAGCGACACTGAGGAGGCGAGTTTGCTTGCCCTTTGTTGGGAAACATTTACATTTCTAAGGGAAACCTCTATCTGTAAAGATGCTTCCCTCTCTGTGACAGGAAGAAGGGGGATGACCTTATCTCTAGAAACTCTTAATCAATGCCAAAGGCAAGAACTTAAGTTGTTTACTGTCTGGTAACTTCATGTAACTGACCCCCTCCCCCCAACATCCTTCTTTGTCTTTAGCTGAAGATAATATTTAAGCAGTGGTTTCTGCCATTTACTTAATCAGGTTTGATTCTTATCTAAAAGTTATAGGACCACCCAATATCCAGACCCCACTGGCACTTATACCATTTTAACAACTCTTTTTACATATTCTTTCCTATGTCTTGTGAAGAAATAACTCACATGCCTATGCCTTAAATTTAGCCCTACCCTCAACCCATGTTTGCAGCAGCAGCAGCATCAGTAGTGGCAGCAGCAGCAGCAGCGGCAGCAGCAGCTCTGACTGCCCATAGGTCCTTTCCCCATGCAGCAGCAGCTCTGACTGCCCATGGGTCCTGTCCCCATGCTATTCCATACTATTTTCTAAATAAAAGAGCACTACTTCCTGACCTTGAGAGTCCAAGAAATCTTTCTTTTGATTTCTTGGCTCACCGACCCTGTATCACTCAGTATAATTACCCTTTACAATCACTTAATGGAAATGTAGGCATTTTTTAGGATACATCTCAAAATTCTTCCAGCCTCTACCCATTACCCAGATCCTAAGCCCCTTCCACATTTTGAGGTATTGATTACAGAAGTAACACCGCTTTCAATTCCAATTTCTGTTTTAGTCTATTTGCACTGCTGTAACAAAATAGCATAGACTGGGTAGCTTATGAATATCAGTTTACTTCTCACCATTCTGGAGGCTTGGACATCCAAGATGAAGGCACCAGCAGATTCAGGGTCTGTGAAGTGCCTTCGTGGGTGAGGAAGAAATGTTCTTCCACTCTTCTAGGTTCTTCTGGCTGGTCTAAGAATTAAATTGACATGAGATCGAATAACAAGAGAGGATCAAAGTTTAATAACATGTATACATGGGAGAAGCCCAGGAAAACTGAATAAGTCACCAAAATGGCTGAAACTGTCAACTTAAATACCATCTTCAGCTAAGGATGAAGGAGGATGCTGGTGGTATTTGTTTGGGACTTCAAAGGAGAGGAAAGCAATTCATGTAGAGATAGAAAAGTCAATGATTAGTAAACAAATGTCTGTCATGCCTTGAAGAAACAATGAGATATGGAGAGGACTTTGATCAAATGGGCCTTGCTGGGATCCTCCCTTCCTACCACACCCAGTTCATACTATAGTTAGCTATGGTGACAGCCCCTCCTAGAGCAGGCCGTCTATCTGAAATTCTTGTAGGCAGCTAGAGGGAAGGTCAAACTTTCTACTGTAGTCCCTTGATCCTAAAAATAATCAGGCCAAAGAAACACATTTTGGGGTATCAAATTTGGCTCTGTTCCACCACTTTCTGGTCCATCTGCCATGAGTTTTCACTGTGTCCTCACTGATGTGGATTATGGCTGCCCCAGCTAGAGAAGCCCAAGGTGACCTGGCCTACATGCCAAACTATATGACCCGGTGGATTTTTTTTATGGTATGAATTAGGGCTGCCCCAGGGAGAGAAGCCCAGGGCATCCTCACCTACGTGCCGATCTATATGGCCAGATTCGTATCTAAAGTTATATGACTGCACAATAACCAGACCCCATCTGCACTGAAATCATTTAATGACTTTTTACATCATCTTTTCTTTTTCCAGTAAAAATAAGTCACGTACCCATGCCTTATAAAATTAGCCCTAACCCTCAACTCAGGGCAGCAGCAGGAGCTCTGCCTGCCCATGGGCCCTGTCCCCATGCTATTCCACAGTATTCTCTAAATAAAAGAGCGCTACTGCCAGATCTTGAGAGTCCAAGAAATCTTTCTTTCGACTCCTCGGCTCACCGACCCCGCATCGCTCACATGGTGGAAAGAAGAGGGGAGGGAGCTCTTCTCTTTAACCCGAGTGCAAAGCCACTCACATGGGCTCCTGCCTCATGACACCATCATCTCCTACAGGTGCCACCTCCCAACACCATCACACTGAGCAGTAACTTTCAACATATGAACTTTTGAGGGACACAAAACTTCAGACAATAGTACAAGGTAAATTGTTGACCCCAAAATTGAAGATTGTACAGGAATCACCAGATGAAAGCAGAGACTGATAAGCAGACACCTCCACAGGAACCATAGCGGAGTATGAAAACCTGACCTCTGATTGATGTGTTCATCAAGGCTCAGTGTGGAGAGATCTGAGTTAAACTCCAGACTGATTAGTCTTAGGGGATCCTGACAGTTCTGTGTTTTACATCCAGAACCCCTACAATATTCTCACAGTGACCATCAGAGGAAAATCCTCTGTGCTTTCAGCAAAGGGAGGTGAATAGAGGGCATGAAGAAATTTTACAGAACATTCTGCTCTTCTTGACAAGTGCTTTCGTCAGAGAATCAAATTTACCATAAGCTAACCTGCTGGGGATTTCTCAGAGCATCCTGAGCCTGGAGGAATGGAGAGACCCACTTCCATCCCTTCCATTTTAGCCTTCCTTTCTCACATAAGGGAAGGGGTAAAGTGAGAGCTTCTGTTAAAGTCATATCAAGAGTCACAGGCTCAGTAAAAGACAGACCAAATATAGGACTACAGACAACTCACCTACCCCACACCAACTGCCACATCCAGAAGGTCCTGTCAAATAACAAGGAAAGGCATTCAGAGACAGCATGCATTCTGGATGTTATTTAAATGTCTATAGGGGCACCCAGAGTCAAACAGAGGAGAGAAAAGCAAGGACTTCAGAGGATATTTTAGCTCAGGCTATGGTGTGCCTTTTCATCCGCTTTACAATATCCTTTCCAGAGAGAAAACTTTAAGTCCATTCTATATTTCTTTCATGGGCAATGCTTTTATATCATCTCATCTCACCAAAATCATATAAATGCATAAATATATCCACATTCACTCCCTTTCTTGAAGTCATTTCCACACAGAAATAGATGTTTTGAGAGCGATTTTGGCAAATGTGAATATATAATTTTGAAAACTTATGAGTCCTCACCAACATATTCCCCTCATGTTCAGCACAGTGACATTAATTTTATCTGAGTAGCTATATTTTCTCAATAGGTGTCTGGGAGATGCCTCCTTCTAGAAGTTGGAGGCTGTGTAAATTTGCCTTAGGCTCTGTGCACAGACTTCCCTTAGGATAGCCCATGGCATATGTCAGAGAACTCTAACCAATTTCATCAGAAAGAATCACACTGTTAACTGGAGGAGACATAAAAATTAAAACGAGGATGATGCATTGTAAAACTGAACATCCTCCAAATATTTAAGTCAGTGGCAGGGGAGTCATTGTGGCCACTGCTCAGTGCCTTGTGTTATATGAGAAATTGGGGCTCAGAGGCAGGAGAATATAGATAGGGTCAAGACATTGGTTTACTCGTAGGAAAGGAGGCTGCAGATCCTGTCAGGAAGCCCCTCTCTCTCTTTCCTCTCTCTGCACCCACCCCTCCGCCTGTGGCCTGTGTTCACAGGGTCCTGAGAAACCCCTGAAGCCAAGTCCCCTCCCCTCATCCGGGGTTCTTGCTGCTTTCTTTTCCTGGTCATCTCAGGTTCCTACATCTCAGGGTGTCCTGGGCTCTGGGATGACCAGGAACAAGAGGTCTGTCCTCATGTGTCCTTATCAGTGTCCCTCTATGCTAATATTTATGATCCTTCAAATCTCATGTCAGGTGACCCTTCTGCTCACCCGGAGCATCCCTGTGTCCACCATCTGTGATCCTCCTTCAGGTAAATACCTGTCATCCCTTGAAGATTTCCCAAAGAGTTTCCTGTCCTTTCGTCAACAATGAGCAGCATAATTTGTAATGACTAAAGAACCAACCTAGATGAAACTTCTCAAACTCCAGCCATCAATTACTTTGATCTCATTCTTTAAAGACTGTAACATCTGGGGGATGGCCCCGTGGCCCAGCAGTTAAGTGAGCACATTCTGCTTTGGCAGCCCGAGGTTCTCTGGTTAGGATGCTGCGTGCGGACATGGCAACGCTTGGCAAGCTATGCTGTGGTAGGCGTCCCACATATAAAGTAGAGCAAGATGGGCACAGATGTTAGCTCAGGGCCAGTCTTCCTCAGCAAAAAGTGGAGGATTGGTGGCAGATGTTAGCTCAGGGCTAATCTTCCTTAAAAAAAAACAAAAAGGTTGTAACATTTAATACATATCAGCTGCTCAACCCTATAGTCCTACCATAGGGATTGTCATTTTTAGGGACCAGCTTGGTGTCATAATTGTTATGTTTGGGGGCTTGTTGGTTTGCATACTGCATATGGCCCTACACACCCCTCATCATGCCACACTCTGCTGGCCTGCCACGTACAAAATAGAGGAAGATTGGTGCAGATGTTAGTTCAGGGATAAACATCCTCACAAAAAAAAGAAAGGGGTGGACTTTCCTAAAGTTAAGGATTCTCTTTGCATTCCTCTCAGCACCACCTTGCCCCATTCCAGCGCCAAATTTATGTGGGGGAAATTCTTACATCCTTTTTCCTTTGTGACACATCATGGGGATGCCTGGAAAATGTAGTCTTACCTCAGGGAGCTCCATTTTCAGACCTCACGAGCACACCAGGACAGAAGCACCGAAATTCCTCCCTAGACTCTGAGTTCAGCTACCATCTATTTTTGGATCAGGCTTCAGACTTTGATTTTGGGGGGTGAACTGCTGTGTGTGGTATGAAGATGTCCATAAATTAGGGGACCTGACGTGATCACCTAGATCAACCTTATTTATCCAAGACACAGTGTGAGTTGACTAGAGCAGGCTGGTTTCTCCTTAAATAGATCTAAACAGGTGAAATAGTCTAACTGATATGGTGAATCAATTCTATTAACCTTGGATTAGGGTCATGGGCCTCCCCATGAGTAGAGGATAAAGAGATATCCATCAGAATAAAAGAAGAGGCTATTTATGTGAGAAGCTCAAAATGTTCCTTATTCTATGCAACCTGAGAAAAATCCAACACATAGGGTCACCTGAACTATAAATTTCAAATCTTCTTATCACACCCACCCTATTTGTAACCCTCTTAATGCACGTATCCCCAGTTATGGCAAGGCACTAACTCAAGGACCCTTGACATGGGTCTAAAGCTAAAGTCACCAGCAGAACTGACTATGCAATTTCAGGGCCCAGTGTAAAATGAATATGATGTTAAAAATTAAGTATTTGATGACAGTGAGAGCAGAGCATTAAACTTTGAAGTTAGGTACAATTACCGTTTTTGTTTTGTTCATTTCAGTCCAATGGATTTAAAAGACTCCCATATCTTTAGGCTAGGTCTCCAACAACAGAGTGTGCTCTCCTTTCCGGGTAACATCATGTTGGTCTCATCCCATCAGAGGTCCTGGTGAGGGATTGTGGAAGCAACATGTCACCAAGGGTTCACTCAGAGCCAAGTAGGCTGCATGATACAGGCACATATATCAAGGTCTCTTTCCACCCACCAAAGACTTTGGGAGGAAAGAACTCACATTTAAGGTCAGTGCTTTTCTCTAAGAAGAGAATAGGAATATGAGGACAGACAGTGTGAGCAACTTGCGGCATTTACTGTGTTCTTTTTAATTGCCAAAATTGAAATATAGCTGGTTGATTCGATATGTGCAAGACGTTTTTCTAGTTGGCTCTTTAAGTGTAACATCCAATTAATTGATACTTTTACAGAACATTAGTGAGTATAAAGGGGAAAGTAAATAATATTTAAAAATTTTTCCATGATTAATAATAAATAATTTTTATTCATTATCCATCCTCTTAAACACACTTAGCTTATTTCGCTTTGCTGTATATTAACAATTTGCTCCTAAATATACTTTCAGTTGTAGAAAATCCACTTTCAGTCCTGCTTCAAGTATTTTCCATGAATTTAGCTCAGAAATTCCTGACTATATATGAGAGGTGGTCACTGAGATGTGAGAGGTGACCAAAAACCCACTCTGTTCCCTGACCTCTAGCTCTCCATAGTCACTCGTGAGGAGTCCACCAGGATGCTCTGCAGCAGGTGGGTCCATCTGGACGTCCTTGTCATAAGGGGTGTGAGTTGAGGGCTCCTAGGGTCAGCAGCAGACTATGCCCTCACCTGACCCAGGCCTATCTTGCCATAGTGCCTGTGGGAACTGGAGTCCTGTGTGTTCACAAGATGAGCTCAGCAGGGTGACTGAGCCCAGATTCAGGCCACTGAGTTTAATCCGCTCTGCGCTGTCTGTGAACGGACAGAGACGTTAGGTGGGCATGAGGAGATGAAGTGGTGACACATTAGTGCCTTCTTTTTGGACCTCCCTACTCCGCCTGGTGGTGTGAGGAGAACTTAGAAGACTGAGCAGGGGTCTAGCCCCATGGAGTTCTGGTCTGGCACAAATTGAGGGAGAATTTAGATAATAGAACACAGAAGACAATCTTGGCGTGGGTGTCCACATCCACGCAAGCGAGTGAGGAGCAAGAGATTAAAGTGTTGTAGGGGAAAGAGGGCCCCTCTGGGCCAGAGTTCCAGGGGTGGCTGATCATAACTCCATGGGGTCGTGTGCTCCTGTCTGCACGCAGGACCCATGTGGGGCAGTGTGTGCAAAAGTGGGTAGAGAGCCTGAGGTCTGCACAGAAAAGAATGGGTTGTACTGTGTCTCTCCTTGTGGTGAATGTTTCCTGATCACAGGAGAGATGAGAGCCCTGAGTATGTTCTCTTTGTGAAGAAAGAAAAACAGGACAAATAGGAACTTGGTGAATGACAGATTTCTAGTAACCTGTGATATCTCATCTCAAACAGACAGCATTACTTTCTCATTTGTTGGTTGCACTGAAAATTTGAGAAATTAGAGCCAGAAGAAGAAAACATGAAAAGTCGCTGAAGGCATCTGTGGCTTGGGGAGGAAATCCCTGATCCCAGGAAGAATTTCCTTCTGTGTCAGCCTTCTGCCCCTCATCCTGTGCTCTTTGTTCCCTGAGAGATGCTGGTGCCCTAAGCACTCACTCTTGGTCCTGAACACTCCCTGCAGGACAGCCACTAACAAACAGGGAGGGACCACCCTGGACTCACAGGGAATTAAGCTCTCAGTGTCACTCGTCCAGTATTAATGGCTGTGCCCTGACTTCAGGATGCTACTCAAAGACAGTGTATGTTTTTGACATCATCTCGTGAAATAGTGAATTATCCTTACTAAACCCACATGCTCTGCAGGGAGTCCCCAAGCAAGGAATTTAAGAAAACACCAGGGAGCCCCTTCCCTGAGTTGCAGGTGCACTCATGCACTCAGCACTCATGTGTGTCCAGAAACTCTAGGGGCCTTTGGGGGAGCCTCTAACTCCCTTAGGTTCCACTGGACAAAGGTCATTTCAGAACATCTGCATTCAGAGACCATGGGGCTCTTTGCTAATCCGCATCCACTATTCTCAGAGCTTCTGTAGGGGAGGGAGTGTGATGTGTGGGTGATGCTCCCCGGCAACAGACATATCCATATTTATCTCCATAGATCTCCTATCATTTGCATATTCATGAGGAAGAATATTCCCTCGTTGATGACCTGGCCCAACCTGAGAATGAGCTGACAGATGATACAGCAAGCGCGTTCAACAGGATGAGGAGGCTCCTAGCCCTAATCCGTGTTGTAAGATGTCTGTCTCCTGACATGTCCAGAGCTTTGTGTGTACAGACCTCCTTGCACTGAGGCACAAGCCCTCAAAGGACGTGCTTCTCATTTGTAACCCATCTGATCCTCTTCTGGGCTTTGATGTCTGAATGTCTTATCCTTGGGATGAGAGAAGCAGCAAAAATTTCTCTTCTTTTTCTGCCCCAAAATGACAAATATAAAAAAGAAACAGTTCTCCCTCCTTTGATGCTGGTGGGATATTGAAATTGCAGGAGCCCCTCCTGTGAACAGAAAACTTACTCCTCTCCCATGACTGACCCACAACAAAATCCCTGAGCCAGTATCCTTTTCTGGCCAGATCAAGCCATTTCTGTTGTCCTTAAAAGGGCTGCCTTTCACTCAACAGACACCTCAATAATGGAGGTGAGAAAAACTTTCATAATCTCTTTATGAGCCTGCACAACCATATCAAGTGTTGGTGGCATCTGCCTGCATTTGCATGGCGTCAACTGATGTTGGTGCCACAAGTGTGGTTCTAAGTCATTCACCACCATCATCTGGGGCTTTTTTATCTTGCTTTGCATTTATAATTCTTCTGTTGCCTGACGTCTGGCCTGCACTTTCTGCTCCTGCTTGCTGTCTGACTTGTACACTGAGCCGTGTTGTGCTGCATTGTTGAGTTGAACAGAGTCTCCTTTATAGATTTAGGTGACATATAAAAACTTTGATAAGTACTTGGCATTTAGGGAGTACGTGTAAGAGTAGGTGGCTGTAAGTGACTACGCCTCTCATGCCTGCGAGAAATTTTTCTCCTCTTACAAAATATTTGGAATTCAGAGACTAAAGAGCTAAGCACAGAATCAGATAGCTTGCCAGCGGGAAACTGTTATGTGGATAGGAAGGCCCAGACCCTGACAGGCAACTAGGCCTTAATCTGCCTCTGCACCTGCTCATGGGGCCGACACACAGAATTGGTGGATTGTGTGCAACCCCTGGTGTCCTGAGCAGCCCCTGCTGGTGCGGAACACCCTCTGGTAGTTCTGAGCGTCCCCTGCAGCCCAGACCCCCCATAGGGTGGCTTGTGTGTGGACTCACACTGACTTGCTCTCCTTGTGTGTCTTGCACGGTAATACGTGGCCTTGTCCTCAGATTTCAGGTTGGTCATGTTGAGAGAGACTGTGCTCCTAGGGTTGTCTCTATAGTGTGTGAATCCTCCTTGAACTGGTGGAGCATAACACTGATATTTTGCAGTTGGTTCACTCTCTCCTGCCACCCACTTCAGCCCCTGCCCCGGAGCCTGATTGACCCAGTGCATACTGCAGTCAGTGAAGGTGAATCCAGAGGGTTGTTAGGCGAAGCTCTGAAATAATCCTGTCTGTCTCACAGCTCCCCTGAGTCCACCAGCTGAACTTCACACAACACCTGTAAACACAAATAAAACAGACTAAGGACAGTCCTTGTGAAGCAGTGGCTGCTATGCCTGAGGCACAATATACATTACCTCTGACAGTAATGAGAAGGGAGTCCCACATAAGCACAGACCCCATGGTGTGGACACTGAGGAAGGATGCAGACATGGGAAGGCTCCCCACCAGCATCTGCAGGGACAGGAGATGAGCTGATTTTCATGGACAGAACAGGGGCCAGTTTTTCATGTCTTTTCCCCTGTGGACATTGTGACCTGCACACTTGGGAGTCCCCTTCCCCTGTCGTGGTTTCCAGGGAAGTTGTGTGAAAAAGATTCCTCTATTCGGGTGCACATGGGTACTGTGTCCATCACCCCTTCGTTTTCCCTAATGTGGACACTGTCTGGTACCTTCATGGTATGGACCCTTATCACAGTGAAATCCAGTAAGGGCATTAAATGTAAACTTCTCTAGAGGAAATGGACACTCAACAAAAGTCTTTAGATTAATTGGGGTTGTAGACCACTGTCCTTTTCTTGAAATCCTTCCATTAAAGGAAGTGGAAGTCTATAAATGATCGGTGCTACAGCAAATGATTCCAAATGTCCAAATGTCCTGATCTCAGCTTGTCATCTCAGCCCACAACAGTCCGAGACAGGTCACCCCAATGTTCCTCTCTGCACTGCTCCCTGTGCCCTGTGGGAAATGGGACAAGAAGGCTCATCATGTCTGGGAGAAGGATCTGAAGACACTGGTAAAGATGTGACCTGCTCTTTAGTCCTTACACCTTGGCTCTGCTCCTACAGGAGCAGGAAGTCCCAGGGCTGAAGGGACACTAGGAGGAACAGTCTACCTGGAATGACCCCATGTTTGGTCAGATAATCTCTGAGATCTGTCTTGGAGGCACAAAAAAGTGAACATTCACATGCCCAGCATTATTTGGACTCTGAACACTGACAAACGTGTCAGAAGAATAAGAAATTACACACCTACGTGTATGATGGAGACAGATGCATACTTGCGAAAGAATGTTGGCCAACTAAGTACAATTATACACATAATTGTAAGATAACATAATACCACAGGGTGTTCTTTATTCAGGTAATGTGAAGGTCATCAGATTTCAAAATTCAATCAATCCGATTTTCCTAAAGAAGAAAAAGTTCTTCTAATCAAAGTGAGGGCTTAATTAACCAAATAAAGACTACCTGTGGGGCTGGCCCTGTGGCCAAGTGATTGAGTTCACACACTGCTTCAGTGGCCTGGGGTTCACCAGTTCAGATCCAGGATATTGACCTACCCACTGCTAATTAAGCCATGCTGTGGTGGCATCCCACATAGAAGAACGAGAATGATCTACAGAGAGGACATACAACCATGTACTGTGGCTTTGGGGAGAAATAAAAATAGAGGAAGATGGGCAGCAGTTGGTAGCTCAGGGTCAATATTTCTCAATAAAAAGCAAAACAAACAAATAAATAAATAAAAAGACTATCAGCAAATAAAGCACATCCTATGTAACGGTAAATGACTAAATCATCCCACAGAGATGGTGAATGAGGCAAGAATGGCTCAGCATGGCTTCTATCTAATGTTTTTAATGAGACAAGGGGAAATAAGCAAAATGAACTAGTGGAATAAACGAAACTCTCCTTATTCAGATGTGATATGAGTGTGTTCACCAGCAAATAATAAAGTGCAGAATATATAAGAATTTGTAACATAACTTGGAAGACTTTTTGCGTATAAATTGTAAAAAAATAAATAGGTGTATTTCTGTGTATTAGGATGAAAATATCACTTTAAAAGAGGCATTGAAAATTTCATTCTTAAATCTCTCTTCTTGAAGCTTATGACTGTATACTTTCATGAAATCTTTCCATGTTTCTTCCAGATTTAAGAAGCAGAGGCGTCTCCTATTGGCTCACTCACCCTCTGATAGTGCTGCACTAAGACCGCTGCGTCAATACCTTCAAAATCTCCTTTATTCACCACAGTCCGTAGTAACCATTTAAAGACTTTTTTCTTACTGGCAGAGTTCCTTGAAAATTCCCTCTCCTTTCCCCATTCTCTGTAAATCATTTCAGTTTTCTCCTCATCTCTAATTTTCACAGGGGAAGCTGAGGAAACAAATCCCCCATGACTGTTGCCTGATTTTGCTGCAACAAGGCGGGTATCCAAGCAAAAGGTCCCCCAGGTGACAGTGCATACAATGACCTGGGCAAGAAGCATAATGAGTGATGGGAATCCTGGTATTTGTAAATATAAAGGCCCAGCCCACTTCCAGTCTTGCTTCTGCCCACCAAGCTTCCTGGGAGTGCCCTGGTAGATAATGAAGTTTCTCACAAAGTAAGATGGAAAGTGGAGTCTCATCAGTGTAGACTTACAAACCAACTCTCATGAGAGATCCGTCTTGATTTGCGAGGATCAGCACAACAATTGGCAGTGTAAGAAAGACTGCAGGGTAATGACTACCACCCACTGAGGTCTTTATTCTCTTCATCTGTTTTCTCACAGACTCTGCTGAGCAGTGGAGAGCTGCCTGCTGGAGAGCTGGTGCGTTGGGCTGTGCTGTGTGTCACATCTACTGAGTTCTACCAAGTATCGATTATGTGGAGGACTGAGGTAAGTCAGTAATTCAGTGCCATTGAGAGACATGAATATGGGATTGGAAACTCCTCAGGGTGACCTCTGGTCCTGTGTCTGAGACTGCAACTCCCTGTGTGTCGTAGAGTGAATTCTATATCTTGAAACCAGAATAAGCTGTACCTGACACTTTCCTCAAGAAAATGATTCTTACCCTGTGCTCTGTTGCTTGTGTCTAAACTTGTATTGTCCCAGACCCCACAGAGAACTGAGAGGGAAACATATATAGCCCATTTGATCATGAATCACGTGAAGACTGAGCTGTCCTTGTTGGGGATGTGGGCTGTAGAGGTCCATAATCCTTCAGCCAGATGGTCATGACGATCCTACAAATGGCTTTGATGGATACTGCAGCTGCTGCCTACGCTCCTGTCACAAAAGAGACTTTGATCCTTCAGATTTTTGGGAAAAGCAAGCACGCAGGCCCCTGGGACATCCCAAGGTTTAATTCAACCATTGCCATGGGGGATAAAATTATTACAATGTTGATTTGAGGCTCTTAGGCAGGAGAAAGTTATACAGATGAACAGACTAGAGAAGACACACCTAAATTACACCTAAAAACTAAACAAAATAGAAAAGAAACAAGAAGGAGGATGAGGAGGAGAAGGAGAAGAAGAAAAAGAAAGATGGATACATTTTTATGCCAGCCTAAGTCACACTCTGCCTTTTGTGCATTTGAGAAGCTTTCCTCCTATAACAATGAGTCTTTCAGAAGTCAGAGTCATCAGAGGAAGACACAGAATCCTTAATCTGGTATGACTACCCGAGGAAACTTTCCCATCAGACTTGGGTCAGTCCCTCCATTGTTCCATCACGTTCAGCACCTTGGACAGTAGTTCTGGCAGCAGCAAATGGAAACACACTTTAGAATTTGGACATTTCTGGTTAGGACAAATTTTTGCTTCTCAAGGGTGGCTGTGTTCAGAAGTAATCCACTTGCCACCAAGTAGGTGGTGGGTGTGCCCACAGGACGGGGCCATGTTGACAGACAGGTATCCCTATCAGCTCAGGCACTCAGTAGGCGGAACCACATCAGCCCAGGAAGAAGACAGCCCTGGCCAACCTCAAGAGCTGAAGGAAGACGAAGCCCTGATATGAACATGTGTGTGTAAGACCTGGGGGAATAATGCTGGGTCCATTGTTAAGATCATTAGAGTCCCATTTCCCTGGAACCTCTGACTCAGCAGACCAATCTTGTCTAGCATGGTGTGCTGATTCATTTTATAGAGTAATTCATTTTATTGGACTTTACAGTGTTAATTAACGTAGAGTTTTATAGCTTAGAGACTTAGACTCGTCCTTGAGAAACTGTAACATTAAATATCAGGCAGATCTAGAAAAAAATAAAATGGCATGATGGAGATGCCAAGTAGAGGTGCCTGAGGAATAAATGTGAAAAGATTATTTCAAGAATGGGAAAGTACCAGTGAGGACCAAGGCAATGAAGAGGTTGAGCAGAAAAAGACATGAACAGAAGTGACTCATTTGACATCCCAGGATGTTAATTAAACCAGTGAAATTCGTTTGTGAATCTACTTGTGTAGACCAGAACTTAGAGCACGTTAAAGAGAGAACAGAAGCTGCAAGGTCAGAAGACACATAGTTTATACAACTCCTTCAATTTTACTGTGAAGAGTAATGGACTCATTACACGTGGAGGAGGTGTGTGATCTTTAAAGAAAGTTCTCCATTGTGAGTTGCTAATAAAACCAACCAGAAGATACCCTGGCAGAGGATCACAGAGCTCACAATGCCCCATGGTGATCACTATGAGACACACAGTTGTGTGACTCATTTTTCTTCCAGCTTCCTTTCCATCCAATTTGGTCTTGGGAAAACTCACATTTAAGGTCCGAGTTTAGTCTGTGAAGAAGAGAGGAGTGGGAGGGCACAGAACTTAAGAATATCTTCCAACTTTCACAAATTCCTTATTAATTTCAAAAATGGGAATGTTTCTGGTTGATTTGGTATTTGCAGTTTTGGGAGATTAGCTTTTTAAGTGTGCAATCAAGTTGATTGACACCTTCAGGTAGTGTCTGCAAGTGCAAAGAAATGCAGAGTCACTAGTTTTAAATATGTGAACTAAGACTTACACTCATTTCAAACACACATTTTCTGCACTTTGTTCCTCTTCTTAAGAAGGACACTTACTCATTTTGCCTTGTGTACATTTTCAAAAATTTCTCCTAAACGTATTTGCACCTGTGAGTTCCTTTCTCAGTCCTACTTCATGTGTCTTCTATACCTTTGACACCAGCACATATTTGAATATATATTTAGGCTCTGGTCACTCGGGACATTGGTGATATTGGGGGAGACCAGCCCAGCAGCCTATTTCCTGACCAATGTCTGATCCCAGCCACCCAAGGTCTTGCTCATCATGGTGATCTACAGCTGGTGGAGTCATCTGTATATACTCCGACATAAGGCATATGAGTATTTAGAGGTGTCCTAGGATGGCCAGACCACTGTGCCCATACATGACACAGGTATGTCCTGTGGTAGACTGTGTGAGCTGGAATGATACACATGCACAGCACGTTGGCTCAATAGGGTGGGTGTGCCAGCTTTGGGGCAAACATGTGTAATACCCTGTGGCATTCATGGATCGACAGAAATTGGAGGAGTCTTTAGATCTTTTTAGTTTTCAGTTTTTAGTGTCCCATATGGTTTAATTTTGACATAAAAAATGTGCCTTCACACTGGGTGGTCAAAGGCATGTGATTGTGTTTTTGTGACATATCATCTTCTGCAGATTCAGATGGATTTTGGGGGTTAAGTGTGGTTGGTTCACTGGTGGCCAGGCTTTACTGAAGCTCCATCTGTGCCTGGCTCTGGGCGAAAGCTCAGAAGAAAAGAGCAGAGCTATGTTGTCAGCGCTCAGGGTCTAGGGAGAGATTTCATGGGATTTAGACAGCAGAACACAGAGGCGATATTGGCCTGGGTCTCTGTGGGATACTAAAGGGACAGAAGGAGTTGGGGAAGGGTCAGGATTCAGTTGAGCTGGTTCTCATTGTCCAGGTGGATTCTGTGAATGGAAGCTGAGAGACACGTCTCAGGACAGAGACTCCAGGGCTGCCTTCAGAGACCTCACCTGGCCCTCAGCAGGGCTGTGATGGGTGTTTCTCTCTGTTAGGCTTCCTGACTGCTTCACGGAAACATCTGAGAGATGTGTCCTGCCTCAGGCGGGCTGCTTCTCCATGCAGGATGTGGAGGGCCGGCTACAGAAGGGGCAGTGCCTGAGCATCAATGTGCATACAAGTGTTTAGGAGTGAGAGGTTAAACTGTGGCAGTGAGGTCAGGGGCCCCCGTGGGGCAGACATCCAGGTGGATGGCTATAATGATGGGGGAACATATGTGTGCCTGTCTGAGGAAAGTGGCCCACGTAGGGACAGTGGTGTTGCCCTGAGGTGGTACTTGGGGAAATCCTTCCCAATGAAGAGTGATGAGAATCCTCAGGATAATGTGTTTGTCAAGAAGGAACAATAGGTCATTTGGAAACCTGTTGAAGGACAGATCCCTAGTGGCATTTCCCATCTCATCTACAAAGTAATATTCTTATCCCCTGTTACCTGCATTGAAATCTTAAAAGTTAGAGCCGCAAAGAAAAAACCATTCTTCACGAAGGGATCTGGGAAGTAGCGGCAGAGAGGAAACCACTGATTCCAGGAGGAAACCCCTCCATATTTTTTCTCTGCACCTGCATCAGGGTCTGGGCCCTTGTTCATTGGATCCTGAGTGACTCCTGGTGTCCTGAGCTTCCCCTGGTAGCCGTAAGAACCTCCTGAAGTCCAGCCCCTCTTGTCCCACGCAGAGAGATTTGTGTCTGTGCTCTCACTGACCTCGCCTCAGAGTGCATCTTGCACAGTAATTCACAGCTTTGTCCTCAGTGGTTACGGCGATCAGCTTCAGGGGAAACTGCTTCTTGGACATGTCTCTGGAGACAGAGGTGCGGCTCTTTAGCGACGTTTTACAGTCTGTGTTCCCATGATAATGTATATCTCCCATCCACTCCAGCCCCTTCCCTGGAGGCTGGAGGATCCAGTCCCAGCATTATCTCCTGGCTGTGATGGAGATTCCAGAGGCAGCACAAGTGAGAGTGTGTGTCTGTGAGGGCTGCACCAGTCCTGGACCAGACTCCTGAGCTGCACCTGGGACAGGAAACCTGGGGACAAGGAGAATCACTCCCTGCCGGTGATGTCCAGGGAGAACCATCCCCATAGACCCAGGTCTGACATTCGGACACTGAAATACACCTTTTATTTTCACACTCTGACATCTCTTAGTTCATAAACAGCTTGCACATGAATCCACATCTCCTATTCTTCCACCAGGAAGCCAACCCAAGGCACGAGACTGTTCACGAGATCTGTCTATCCCAAGTTTGTTAGTGCTCTTTATTATCATGAGTCTTTCAAATAAATATTAAAAGATGTGACCATTATTTCCAAACATTGTTCCACCCCTTAAAAAATGCATTAGATATACTCACAATGGCCAAATACTATCCTCATAGTTTTCTATAAGAATAATATTTGATGGCAAGTTTGGTGTAAATCAAATCCCAACCTTCCCAAGCTCTTATTTCCTTTAACTCAGGCGATTCCCATTTTACGTATAACTGAGTAACTCCAACGCACGGGCCTCTGGGCCATCCTTGATTCCTGATGGTCAAAGTTTTATGATGGTCTCTAAGGTCCTCAGTGCAAACACTTCTTTAAGCCAGGCCGGGGCATATCACAGAGAACTCCAGCAAATTATGTGAGGAAGATTCAGACATTTATATGAAGAATAGCTAAAAACAAATACAGTGACTATGCTTCTAAAAATTCCAGCATCAGCCCAATATCTACACAACGATGCAGCGCGATAACTGACTCATTTTCATGGAATCAGTTGTTAAAAAAGAAATTGGGGTCCAGATTCAGGAAAGTAGAGAGATGCCCTAGCTGAGCCAGCAAGCGCCTCCCGCCCCAGCCCCTCTGCCTACCCCTGGGCTGCCCTGTGGTCAGAGAGTCCTGGGCTCCCTGTGTGATGCACAGAGATTTCTCTATAAGATAGATGATTGGTGAATATGTTCCCCGAGTCTATGCTTGTTTTAAATTTGTTGAAAATATTTTTGAGCGAACATGTTTTAATTTCAACAAAGTTCAATTAATCAACACATTCTTGTATGACTCGTGATTTGACATTTTTGTTCTGACGTATCATCAGTGAACTCCTTGTCACCGAGATGATCTTCAATATTTCCTTGGAGGAGTTTAATTGCTTTATATTTTATATTTAGGCCCATTATTCTTTGTGAGTTAAATTTTGTGTAAATATTCATATATGCTCTGAATTTCCTTTTGAAGTCATTTCCATATATACAGAAATGGACAATTGTGACTGCACCATTTTGGGAAAGACTATACCCTTTCTACCAGATTGATTCTTTCAACTTTGTTGACAACATTTGTATGAGTCTATTTCTGGGGTTTCTAATTTGTTTCTTTGATCCATCCGTCTTCCCCTCACCAATTTCATGCAAGTTTATTGACTGTAGCTTTGTGATCATTCTTGAAATCCAATAAGATGACTCCCCCGCCGTTCATCTTCTGTTTAGAAATACTTTGGCATTTCTAGCCATTTTATCATTTCAAACAAGTCTGATTACCAGGTGCTTGCTATTTATAAACTGCTACTATGTGTTTTCATTTGATTTTGTTGAATCTGTAGATCAAGTGGAACAGAATTGACATCTTCACAATAGCGAGCCCTCTGATTAGTGATTTTCATATATGTTTCCATTGATTAGGTCTTCTTTAATTTATTTCATCATCTTTTATTGCTTTGCCCCATAGAGATCAAGGAAGTATTTTCTTATATTTCATTCTAAGGAATTTGGTTAGAACTGTTGAAAATAACACTGCACCAACTGGCTTTCTCACCAGGCGTGCGTGAGTGTTCCATTCATTGCAAATCCTCTCTGAAGCTGACAGTGTTGGTTCTACTGGATGTGCAGTGTGTGCATGTGTGTGCGCGTACATGTGCGTGACAATGATAGCATTCTGTGAAACAGAGTCATTATTTAAGGGCGTTAAGGTAAGTACACAGACCTGGTCCTTGACGGCCACATGAGATGAATAGAAACATGTGAGGTTCCTGGATGCTGCCCCTAAGGCCAGGCCAGGACTTCCACTCTTCCTCCTCTCTCACCCTGAATTTCTCTGGGCTGAATTTTGCTGAGGGGATGGATAAGTTATTAAAGAATGATTTTCCATGAAGACTCAAATACTTCACAGAAATCAAGAGGTTGAAGCACAGGGAGCTCTCTCATGGGTCAGTCAAATGGTCACAGAATGAGCATGAACATAAAGGTGTAGGCTGGTCTGGCCTGAGGTTCCTAGTAACGTAGCAGACCCCAGGTCTCATATGCCAGGTGCTGGGGGACTGAGTAGACAATCTTAACCTCACCTCCTGGTGTGGCTGCAAGCTAGTTCAGGCCTCCTTCCTCTCTGACCTCCACTGCCACAGCTATCTTCTAATTAATCTCATTGCAGGGGTCAAAGTGGTCATTCTACAGTGTAAAGCAGTTGATGTAACCTCCCCTCATCCAGGTATCTGTCGTCCTCCCAAGAGCCTTCCAGAATTCTTTCCTGAGATCCTAGGCCCTCCCTGTATTCCGAGGAGGAAAGTCCTTGGTTTCTGACTTGGAGCTGGGAGTGTTTCCTAGGGTTTCCCTTTAAAAGGTGACCTCTGTCCAGTTATTGGATCAAACTATGCCACATGCCTGTACATAAGAAATGGGGAACAGGGTTCCATCGGAAAATGAGTCAAGAAGCTTCCAATATTGGCGATGTGCAAAAATTCCCCAACATGTGTCATTTAAACCAACAAGAGCTATTTACATTGTTTGGCACCCTCTACTCTGCGAGCAGCAGGCCCTCCCTGCCCCATGCATTGCTCACTGTGAGGGTCCCAAGGACAGTGCGCATCTACTTCTCAGATGCACACTCACCTGTCTGCAAGCAGGCCCTGGCTGTGGGCTGGAAGCTCAGCCAGTGCTGAGGGCTGGCCCGGATCCACTTTGTGTGGACATTTCCATGAGCCTGACTTCCTCCCAGCAGGGGACAGGGCCTCTGAGCAGTCCCTGCTTCCTGGTCATTCCTCAGGGCGATCTCTTACAAACTCAGCCACCATTTAATACGTGATTCCAGCAGTCGTGCCCCGAAGGATTTGCCTAACTGACTTGCAAACTTACGTCTACGTAATAAACTGCACATGAATTATTGCAGTAGCGTCACTTATAATTGACAAACGCTGGTGCCAACAAAGGCCTTCTTCAATAGGTAAGTAGATAAACTATGGGCAGTGTATTAATAAAATGGGATTCATTCAGCAAATTAAAATCTAAACCAGAGTACCATAAGCAGACATCAATGAATCCTAAGTGCACATTGGTAAATAAAATAAATAAGTCTGAAAATGCTACACATTGTATGATTTCATTTGCTTGACAGGCTGGAGAGGGCAAAATTATAGATAGAGTATATCGATCAGTTTCCACAAGGAATCTGGGGAGAACTTATTTGATAGGTGAAACACAGATGACATTTAAAGATGGAGAAACTCTTCTGTGTAAAATTGCACTGGTGGATGTATGATACTATGACTTTACCAAAATGCATAGAATGTTATACTACAAAGACTGAACCTTATTGTTTAGAAATTAAGAACTAATTTAAAAGTTCAGAGATTCAATGATACTATATCCAGTCTCTATAAATGTTTTGTGATGTCATTATGAGTATGTGGGTCACCTTGACTGAAGAAGATGGGAGAAGGTGGTGCTGACCTAAGCAGCACTGCAAATGAAGGGAACCTGCAAGCCTAAAGTCTACAAAATGGTCCGTAAGTACTGGACTCCAGTTGATAATGATGTTTCCAGCAGGGGTTCAGGCTGGCAATCCTACACCACTCTACATGTGGAGTTGGACAATGCAGTAAACACACGGCACATTGTGCAGCCATGTTTCCCACTGTTGGAGTGGAGAGTAACACAGAAGCAAGGCAGAAAGGCTGGAATTATCCAGGTCATATTGCACTAGGATTGGAGACTTGGATTGTTCTCATATTTCCCTCAATATAGGTACAGAAGTTTTGATACTGAAATAGTTGTTGGTATGTGTGTGTCTACATGCACTAGGGTACTCAGATGTATTTCCAAGTTCTGTTAGCTGAGAAGTTCTAGAGGCAACACACCAGACAATGACAGGACACCCAGCACCAACATCCCAATATCCAGCATCTCAGTTCCTAAGACTATTCTCCCAAAAACAAGCTGTGCTCCATCTGAGAAATGGCTGAATCTAGGGCTGGAAAAGAGAACACAACAGACCAGCCTGCAGATTCTTGTACTACCAAAAAGTAAGGAAGAGTTCCAAAGTGGATGGGACATGACATCAGCAACACGGCAGAGTGAGCTGACTTTTGACTCTCTCCCCTCCAAACTACAACCAAAAAACTAACAACTGAATTTCAACCAATAATTCTAATAATGAAGAGATCGTCAGAGACCCACAGCAGCCAAACAACGGAGGGCAGAGAGGCTAGAGCCGCCCTTGGAGGAGTTGGAACGGGGTAAGAGAGAACTTCTCTCCCTCCTAGAGACTGTGATCACCTCCACAGGTGAGGGAAGGAGTGTGGGAGATTGCGTGTCCCAGGATCGTCCACCACTCCCACCGCCCATGCAGTGGAAACCCGCTAACGTGGGAAAGCTTTCGAGTGCGGGGACCCCATCAAGCCAGGGCCCCAGGAAACCAGAGAGCAAGAGCTGATGGGAATCCAGGTCGGCGGGCGAGAGAAAGTGCCCCTCCTCCCCCAATGCACTGTGTGCCCCGCCATCATGGCTGAAGGCAGGGGGCTCAGAACGTGTGGCTCTTGACCCCCATCTAGTGGCGACAGGCTGTACCTGAAACAAAATAATAGCATCGTGTGCAAAAACCGCTCCTCTACCAGCCAGCAAATTTATGAAAGCTCCAGACCAGAAGGAAAACAATAAAAACACAGAAATAAGTCCTGAGGACTTGGAAATATGTAAACTAAGTAAAAATGAGTCCAGAGTAGCTATCACCAAAAACCTCAATGAGGTAAAGGAAAATATAGAGAAACAAGTCAACGAATTCTGGAGTTACTTCACAAAAGAGATCGAAACTATAAAGAAGAATGAATCAGAAATACTAGAGATGAAAATTACAATGGATCAGATAAAACAGAAGATGGATTCCCTGAATGCCCATGTAGGCATCATAGAGGACAAAATTAGCAGAATCGAAGATAGACAGGCTGAATGGCTCCAGAAAGAGAACTAAGGATTAAAAAGACTGAGGAAAATCTTCAAGAATTAGTGGACTGAATGAGAAAATGCAACTTAAGTATAATCGGAATTTCTGAGGGAGTGGAAAAGGAAAATGGAGCAGAAAGTGTGCTCAATGAGGTAATGGAAGAAAATTTCCCAAATCTAGGGATTGAGGGAGAAATGTGTGGAGGAAGCTTTCAGATCTCCTAGAATTGTCAATGTAAAAAGACCTACTGCAAGGCATATAGTAGTAGAAATGGCAAAAATGACTGACAAAGAAAGAATACTCAGGGCAGCAAGACAGAAGAGAAAAACCTACAAAGGAACCCCTATCAGACGTTCTGCAGATTTCTCTACAGAAACCTTACAAGCTAGGAGAGAATGGAATGATATATTCAAAACTTTAAAGGATAAAAATCTTCAGGCAAGAATACTCTATCCAGCAAACATATACTTCAGATATGAGGGAGAAATTAAACATTTTCCAGACAAACAAAAGCTAAGGGACTTTGTAACCAAAAAGCCTCCGCTACAAGAAATCCTCAAGAAGGCTCTCATACCTGAAAAAAGAAAAAAAAGGGGGAAGGAGTCACAAATCACAGAGTAGGGAGACAAATAGATAGAATCAGAATGGGATAGCAAGTACTCAACTATAGCATTAGGATAAAGGGAAGGAAACCACCAAAGCAAAGATAATTTTATCACTCTAACCACAAACTCACAACACTAGCCAGAATAAGATGAAAATAATAATTTAGGAGGGAAGAGGAAAGGGACTAAATCAGTCTAGGGCCAGTAAATAAGAGACCACCAGAAAATGGACTATGTTATACACAAGATTCTGAATACAAACTTCAGGGTAGCCACTAAACTAAAAAACAGAACAGAGACACAAAACATAAATAAGGAAAAATCTAAGAAACCCAGCATAAGAAATTGCAGAAGTCAATGGGTAGGCTAAAACACACAGGACAAGAGATAAAGGTAACACAGCAAAACCGGATAACAAGCAACAGAATGACAGCATTAAGCCCTCATGCATCAATACTCACCCTCAATGTAAATGGACTGAATTCTCCAATAAAAAGACACAGAGTGGCAAAGTGGATTAAAGAACAAGATCCAACAATTTGTTGCCTCCAGGAAACACACCTCAGCCCCAAGGACAAACACAGGCTCAGAGTGAAGGGGTGGAAGACAATCCTCCAAGCTAATAGCAAACAAAAGAAAGCAGGTGTCGCAATACTTATATCAAACAAAACAGACTTCAAAATAAGGCAGGTAAAGAGAGACACAGAGGGACAATATAATGATCAAAGGGACACTTCATCAAGAAGAAATAACACATAAATATCTATGCACCCAACACAGGAGCACCGAAGTTCATAAAGCAACTATTAACAAACCTAAAAGAAGATATTGAAAATAACACAATAATAGTAGGGGACCTCAACACCCCACTCACATCAATGGACAGATTATCCAGACATAAAATCAACAGAGAAACAGTGGAGCTAAACGAAAAGCTAAAACAATTGGACTTAATAGACATATATAGAACACTTCCTACAAAAACAGCAGAATACACATTCTTCCCAAGTGTGCCTGGAGCATTCTCAAGGAGAGACCATATGTTGGGAAACAAGGCAAGCCTCTACAAATTTTAAACAATTGAAATAATTTGACAAGCATCTTCTCTGATCATAATGCTATAAAGCTAGAAATTAATTACAACAAAAAAGCTGAGAAAGGCACAAGGATGTAGAGACTAAACAATACGCTATTGAACAAGCAACGGATCGTTGAAGAAATTAAAGAAAAAATCAACAAATACCAGCAGACAGATGAAAATGATAACATGCCATATCAACTCATATGGGATACAACAAAAGCTGTATTAAGAGGTAAATTCATCAAAATACAGGCATATGTTAACAAACAAGAAAAGTCCAAAATAAGCAATCTTAAACTACACCTAAGTGAATTAGAGAAAGAAGAACAAACGAAGCCCAAAGTCAGCAGAAGGAGAGAAATAATAAAAATCAGAGCAGAAATAAATGCTATTGAAACAAAAATGTCAGTAGAAAGGATAAATGAAACAAACAGCTGGTTCTTTGGGAAGATAAATAAAATTGACAACCCCCTAGCCAGACTTACAAAGAAAAAAGGGAGAAAGCTCACATAAACAAAATCAGAAATGAAAGAGGAGAAATAACAACAGACTCCGCAGAAATACAACGGATTATAAGAGAATACTACGAAAAATTATATGCCAACAAAATGGATAACCTAGAGGAAATGGATAAATCCTTGGACTCCTACAATCTCCCAAAGCTCAATAAAGAAGAAGCAGACAATTTGAACAGACCAATCACAAGGACAGAGATTGAAACAGCCATCAAAAGCATCCCAAATATCAAAAAGCCAGGACCATATGGCTTTCCTGGGGAATTCTACCAAACTTTCAGAGAGGATTTAATACCTATCCTTTTCAAGCTATTCCAAACAATTATGGAGGATGGAACACTTCCTAACACATTCTACGAGGCCAACATCATGCTGGTACCAAAGCCCGACAAGGACAGCATGACAAAAGAGAACGACAGGCCAATATCACTAATGAACATCGATGAAAAATTCTCAACAAAATTTGGCAACCCGAATCCACCAATTCATCAAAAGGATCATAAATCATGATCAAGTTGGATTCATACCAGGGACACAGGGATGGTTCAACATCAGCAAATCAATCAATGTGATACACCTCATCAACAAACTGAGGAATAAAAACCACGTGATCATCTCAATAGATGCAGAGAAAGCATTTGACAAGATCCAACAGCCATTTATGATCAAAACTCTGAACAAAATGGGGATAGAAGGGAACTACCTCAAAACAATAAAGGTCCTATATGACAAACCCACAGCCAACATCATACTCAATGGGCAAAAACTGACTGCCATCCTCCTGAGAACAGGAGTGAGACACTCTGTATCTAAGCTTATCTGTCACCTCTATCACCCCTCTTATTTAACATAGTCATGGAGGTTTTGGCCAAAGCAGTTAGGCAAGAAAAAGGAATAAAAGGAATCCAAATAGGGAGGGAAGAAGTGAAACTCTCACTGTTTGCAGATGACATGATCTTATATGTAGAAAACCCCAAAGACTCCATTGGAAAACTTTTAGAAGTGATCAACAACTACAGCAAAGTTGCAGGGTATAAAATCTATTTGCATAAATTGGTAGCATTTCTATACTCTAATAACGAACTAACAGAAAAAGACCTCAAGAACACAATACCATTCACAATCACAAAAAAAGAAAAAAATAACTTGGAGTGAATTTAACTGAGGAAGTGGAAGACCTATACAATGAAAATTACAAGGTTTTTCTGAAGGAAAGGAATGACGACATAAAGAAATGGAAAGACATTCCATGTACACGGATTGTAAGAATAAACTTAGTTAAAATGTCCGTTCTACCTAAAGCAATCTACAGATTCAACGCTATCCCAATCAGAATCCCAAAGACATTCTTTACAGAATTAGAACAAAGAATCCTAAAATTCACATGGGGCAACGAAAGATCCCACATTGCTAAAGCAATCCTGAGAAAAAAGAACAAAACTGGAGGCATCACAATGCCTGACTTCAAAACATACTACAAAGCTACAGTAATCAAAACAGCATGGTACTGGTACAAAAACAGGTGCTCGGATCAATGGAACAGAATTGAAAGCCCAGAAAGAAAACCACACATCTACGGATAGCTAATCTTCAACAAACTAGCTGAGGGCATACAATGGAGAAAAGAAAGTCTTTTCAACAAATGGTGCTGGGAAAACTGGAAAGCCACATGGAAAAGAATGAAAATTGACCATTCTTTCTCAGCATTCACCAAAATAAACTCAAAATGGATCAAAGACCTAAAAGTGAGACCTGAAACCATGAGGCTTCTAGAAGAAAATGTAGGCAGTACACTCTTTGACATCAGTATTAAAAGGATCTTTTCAGACACTATGTCTTCTCAGAGAAGGGAAACAATAGAAAGAATAAACAAATGGGACTTCATCAGAATAAAAAGCTTCTTCAAGGCAAATGAAAACAGGATTGAAACAAAAAAACAGCCCACTAACTGGCCAACAATATTTGCAAGTCATACATCTGACAGAGGCTTAATATACATAATATATAAAGAACTCACACAACTCAACAACAAAAAATCAAACAACCCGATCAAAAAATGAGCAGAGACAAGAACAGACGTTTCTCCAAAGAAGATATATGGATGGACAATAGGCACATGAAAAGATGTTCATCATCGCTGATCATCAGGGAAATGCAAATCGAAACTACCCTAACATATCACCTTACACCCATTAGAGTGACAAAAATATCTAAAACTAATAGTAACAAATGTTGGAGAGGTTGTGGAGAAAAAGGAACCCTCATACACTGCTGGTGGGAATGCAAACTGGTGCAGCCACTATGGAAAACAGTATGGAGATTCCTCAAAAAATTAATTAATAATTTCATATCTCCTATTTGGTTTTGGACTTGCGTCATGAATATACAAGAAACTTACAACTGAACAACAAAAAGAAGCAGCCTAATTCAAACTAAGCAAATTATCTGAGCAGACACCTCCTCGAATAAGAGATTAGAGGGTCATCGACACAATGTTTCATTAAGGGACAATAAAATAACACGAAATTGAGATACTGCTACTCAGCCATTACAAGGCTCAATTACACAGTTTTATGTGGTCTTTTTCTCTATTCAGTGTTTACTTCGTTACTGTAAATATTTGATTGTTCTCTCCAGCTCTGACAAAGTTGATTCGGGTGGTTTTGCTTGAGTCTTTTATTCCTGTGGAGGAGATGACGCTGGGAAATGCCTACATGACCATCTGCATTGGATTGGTTCCATTCTATTGAGTATGACTTCCTTTCTGACGTATACTGAGCAGTCAGACCTCAGCTCTACTGTGTCTCTGTGAAGCCAAAGTATTTCTTTAACTCATCACTATATGGTTTCCAAAATAGATTCCATTTTCTATGAGGTTTTTGAAAATGCCTCGGTGTGCTTTGAATCTATTTCTTGCCATATTTTCATTAAAAAACACTCTATAAATTCCCAATCTTCAATATGTTTTTCAATTATATCTCTATCTTCTACTTCTAGGACTGAAAAAAACTTTTCTTTTTTTTCTCAGCTTTTTATTTATTTCGCATGTTTTTTGTTTTATTTTTTCTTTTATCTCTGACATTTAGACTATAGATATTTTCTGGACTATTATCCTAATTAATACTTTAACCTCACAGATGTCTACTCTGCTTCCACATCATTTCTGTATTAGTTTGCTAGGGTTGTCATTACAAACTTACAAACCGGGTGGCTTAAACTACAGAAATTTATTTCTCATTATATGGACTATGTGGGCCCAAGATCAAGGTGTCATCAGGTTTGGTTTCTCCTAAGTCCTTTCTCCTTTGCTTGCAGATGGTCACCTTGTCACTGAGTCCTCAGATGGACTCTTCTCTGTGTGCATGTGCACCCCTGGTGTCTCTGTTTCTCCACTTTTCCTCTTCTTACAAGATGGCAGACTCCTTGACCATACTTTAGCCAGGCTCCTCAAAATGCTCTTCGCAACCATGTGTCAACGTTTGGCCTCCGCATCCATCTTCCTGGTCTTGTTTTATCAAGATCCCTGATGATCAGGTTAATGAGGATCCCCACCCTTGACATCTGCTCATCCTCTCATTGATCAAATTCCTCATCCCCGTTCTCTCCAGGTGAAATCTGACCGCCTGCACTCCCTTCAGAAAAAGCATGTGGAGCCGGTCTTGCGAGAAACCCTGATTTGATGTCTCCTCTTCATAATTTTATATCCACTCACCACTTCCTGCTCTTTGGCCAGAAACCTCCAGTTGTCCATGTTGTGTTGGCATTGATCCTGGTTTCCAGGACTGCCTCCAATACACAGTGAGTTTTGTCTTCCTGTTATTTGGAAGTAATTTTTATTTGATACGTTAGCAGAGAGCTCATGGTCAAGGGCAGTATAATTTGTGCCTGAAAGAAGTTTATGTAACATATGCATTTTCTCCTTAAGGCACTTCCCAGCCTTTCTGTGCACATGGACACTGGCCAGCACCTCAGCACTATGCACGGGAGCCACTTTAAACAGGGAAACTGCCCACTACAAGCACTAAAATGTGAAAAACCTAGTCCCAAGTTGAGCTCAAAGGAACTTCTTTACTTGATGGAGCTGAAACCAGAAGGCAGAGAACTGCCTTTGTGACCTCACATTGGAATGTGCCTGTGCTGTGTGACTCAAATTACTAGCCACAATGAACATTTCCATGAGTGACTGCAAAAATAACGACAGTTTTCTTTTAAGGAAGGAAATACAGTTTAGTGAGGAAGTGAATTAACAAATATGGAATCTGTGAATAATGAGGGTCCTTGTGTTTCCAACACCAGGACACTCTGGCCTTAGAAGTCTTCACCAGGGCACATTGCACAGACCTCAACCTATTTGTGCAGTGCTAACAATGCTGGAGGGTGGGGCTCCTCTTGCCCTCTGTAAAATTGAAGCATGAAAGACAATTATATATGTGATTTAAAATCCTCTAGGGCTCCTCAGCATACTCACCAGGATCCACGACTACAAATTCTACTTGAAACTATGGTGACCTGAGTAATGTATGAAGCTCCTTCAAGCAGAAGAAAAATAAAGGGGAATATCTAACCTTAATTTCTTAGTAAATATTAATATTATATTCTGAATGAATCGTAAAACAAAGTGTTGACACAATAGGACCTAGGAGAGGGTCCCTGGTGGAGTTTCTGGGCAGGAGGAGGAAACCACAGATTCTAAGCAGGAAAGCCTCCCAGCCTCTCCCTGCACCTGCTCCTGGGCTCAGCCCTGCACTGGGTGGGTCCTGAGCACCCCCTGGTGTCCTGAGTCCTTTGCAGCTCAGCCCCTCTTGTCTCCCTGCAGGAAGTTTTTGTCGGGGCTCACACTGACTTCCCCTCACTGTGTCTTTCGCACAGTAATAGACGGCCGTGTCCTCGCCTGTCAGGCTGTTCAGCGTCAGATAAACTTGGCTCTTGGAGGTGTCCTTGGTGATGCTGGCTCGGGACTTCAGGGCTGGGTTGTAGTTTGCACTTGCACTACCATATATAGCACCAACATATTCCAGCCCTTTTCCTGGAGCCTGGCGGACCCAGCCTACAGCATAACTGCTCAAAGAGAATCCAGAGACAGTGCAGGTGAGGGAGAGGGTCTGCGAGGGCTTCACCAGGCCAGGTCCTGACTCCTTCAGTTGCACCTGGGACAGGACACCTGCGGACAGAGAGAAACACAGTAAGTCATGCGGTCAGACTCAGTGTCCCCATATCTTCATGTCTGAGTCCTTGATTCACTCACATCTAGGAGCGGCCACCAGAAAGAGGAAGAACCACAGGTGATTCATGTTCTTGCAGATGAGATTCATGACTCCCTGAAAATATTTTCAGGGTGAGGAGGAACCTGAATTTAAGTGACTGTTTACACCTTGTGACCTAAGTGGAAATTTGCATGAGGCAGTTGCCTTTCTATAAAAAGGAGAAGGAAACTAGGAGAGGTCCTAGTCTCTTGGGCTCCCCCTGGGAGGAAGATGCTGACCCTGCCTTCAGGGAACTCAGTCTTTTTTCTCTTTTTCTTTCCTAGCACAGTTGATATGGCCATCAGAGCCCTAATCCTGCTTTTTAACTGTGCACCACTGAGTGTCTGCAAGAACAACATGAGCCCCAGGACTCAGGGTGTGCACACTGAGGAATGTCCAGCCCTTCACCTGACCACAAACAGACAGGCAGTGGAAGCTGCCCAGCACTCTGTATGTTGGGCCACTAACTGGTCTTGTTGGACACTCTCACACATTCCAGAAGTATCTGTTTCTTCTTGTCCTATCATTGACAGTGAATTTTGAATTCAGTGAACATGGTTTCCCCCATGTTGGGTGGAAGAACCCGTGTGATTCTGGGAAATTCACCTTCCCAGTGACTGGCTTGAAAAGTGGATGAGCTCCTCATGGTCAGAGGGAAGCTCCCACCTCAGGAAGCAGATTCCCTTGAAAGCTGTAGATGAGAGTTGCTTTCCTGAGTGCCAGTGTCATTGAATCCTGGGGCTGTGTCTGAGATCACATGAGTAAGTAGTGGTGGAGAGCAGAGCACAGCTCCATCTCTTCTTGTTCTGTGACACGGGGATGTGGCCTCTCCCTTCTGCATTTCAGTGTGAAGATATATAAACTGTGGATCACAGGTAATTTCATTGTGAACTTTATACTGGGGCAACAGAGGTGTTAAGTGTTGTCATCAGTGTCATCAGAACATGTGTGATTCTTGGAAATTCACCTTCAGAGTGACTGGCTTGAAAAGTGGATGAGATCCACGTGGTCAGAGAGAAGCTCCCACCTCAGGAAGCAGATTCCCTTGAAAGCTGTAGATGAGAGTTGCTTTCCTGAGTGCCTGTGTCATTGAATCCTGGGGCTGTGTCTGAGATCACATGAGTAAGTAGTGGTGGAGAGCAGAGCACAGCTCCATCTCTTCTTTTTCTGTGACACAGCATGTGGCCTCTACCTTCTGCATTTAAGTGTGAAGAGATATAAACTGTGGATCACAGGTAATTTCATTGTGAAATTTACAGTGGGGTAATAGGGCTGTTAAGTGTTGTCATCAGCGTCATCAGTGGTCTCACCTCTCCTGGGATCCAGTACAGACTTATGTGAGCACGCATCTCTGACGGACAGCTTTGTACATGTAAGAATTGCTTTGGTCCTGCCCTGAGATGTCCCACCTGTGGGTCTGGGCTGGTCAACTCACCCCCAGGCCAGTGACCTCGCCTGTAGGTTGATTGATTTGGAACCAGTTGTCTCTGAAAAGCCCTTTCCTTGATATCATTTCATGAACAGAGCCCTGCATGCACCATATTACTTCAGTATTTTCAGTGATATCACTAAAGTAAATAACTACTGAGTTGCTGGTCTGAATATAGATAATAGAAGAGTCAACCAAAGTGTCATAATCCAGAAAAAAAGGACACGACTGTGTCCTCTGGTTGAGGTCTGCAAAAGTGAACTGATATGCTCAGGGCAGTGGAGAGGAACAGACAAGATCAAAAATCCAGAACCAGGAGAGCCTGAAACTCACGAGAGGTGTCTGGGCCTGAGTTTGAATAGATGCAGAAGGATCTGTCCTGGCCTTGATGAGCTGATCATCCTGAGAAAATTGATATAAATTCATATTCATGTGGAGGGAAATATAATAGTTGAATATTTGTTTCAGTGGGTGGGAATAAGTTGATAGGGTCCAATCACTCTGAGAAAAGAAAAAAAAACTGATAGGTCACCAGCATCAGAAAGTGTTTTGGCATTTGTGGAGACAATTACAGACAATCACGTCTTGACACTAGATCATGTTACAACGCTGAAGGAAATATCTGTTGAAAATGACCAACATGTGATGGTAAATAGAAGTGGTGAGATTTTAAGTGAGAAGGTTTTGAAGGTTCCTAGTGATGATTGTACCGGGAGGGCCCAACCATTGTGATGAGAAGGAGAAGGAACAGATGGTGCTGGGCTTCCTGTTGAGGAGACAGGCAAGGTCCATCTGATCGCTTCTGTATTTCCCCGTGTAGAGGGATGAGAGTATAAACTGAGAATGGAGTGTGGACTTAAGGAAATTTGAGGCCTGCTGTTTAAGGACAACTTAGTGTCAATGTTGGAATCATCAAGGAAGAACAAGAAGCATGAAGTTTACATTGAAAAACAGTAGCGTTTCTGAGTAATATTCAGCTCGGTTGAATTTGGTTTTCCTGAATATACAGGATTCACTGTCCTCACTTGTAATCCTGTGGCTCCACTTGGAAGTCCAGTGTCAAACATCAGGGATGTCAATGAAATGCATTTGTTATGTAACAAAGTGGTGCAGGAAGATTAGGAGGCATAAGCTGAGGTTATGGGAATGTGTTATTGAAAAGCAAATTGTGAATCTCTACTATGAAATAGCAGGAAAAACCGAAATGATATAAAAGGCATTGCTTTTGTTTTCAACTACTACTTAAAACTAGAGAATAATCCAAGTAACTGAATCAACGACGCAGATTCCTCTCAGGTGTAACTTAGGATTAGAAAAGAGTCTAATTGAAGAAATCTTACTCTTCCCATGAAGAAAAAGTGTCTCTGTAGACATGTGACATAGTTCGAGTCAGCAAGGCAGGAGAGAGGGACTGTTGGGGCATTCCTGCTCCTTCAGAAGGTCATTTCAGAAGAAATGTCCCCTCTCTTCACCCAGCCGATCATCACATCTGAAAGAGGCTTTGGAGTCAGCTGTCACGTGTCCATCCATCAAGTCCCTCACTGTTTAGGCCATGAAAAGTGCTTTTGCTTCACTTTCCATTGAAATAGCCACAACTAATCATGGGAAATCATGGAAAAATATGGAAAATTAGCCCAAGGGAAAGCCAGAGATTGAAAGAAAATATTTTCAAAGGACATCTGACATATCTATTTCAAAAATACACAAAAGAAGTGTTAAATTCAACAATAAGAAACAAATATGAAAATTTGAAAAATAGGTCAAAGCCCTTGACAGATACTTCACTAAGCAAGATACACAGATGAGAAATAAGGATACGAAGAGAACATGCATCACAGGGAAATGCAAGTTAAAACAATGATGCACCACCACAAACTTAATAGAAATGACAGCATCCAGAGCCCCAAGATCATCAAATGCTGATGAGGATGTGGGGCAACAGGAACCGTCATTCATTGCTGGTGGGAATGCAAAATGGTGCGTCCATGTTGGAAGACAGTTTGGCAGGTTTTTACAAAACTAAACATGCTTTTACCGTATTATGTGACAATCCCAACCTTGTATTTACTCAAAGGATAATAAAATTCATGTCCTGACAAACACACGCACACGGATGATTGTAGAGGCTTTATTATTTTATTCCTATTTGCCAAAACTTGGCAACAGCTAAGAGGTCTTTCAGTAGGTGATTGGATAATACACTGTGACTCATGCACACAATGTGCTCTTAAATGTGACATAGATTTGGAAGAAGCATCAAAGGATGTGATGGCCTTGCAAAGGAGAGATGCCAGAAGAACCCAACTGAGGAGGTGATTTGAGAATGTGAAAGTGGGCAGCGAGGACTAAGGCTGTGAAGAGATTGTGCAGAATGAGACAGAGAGAAGGCAGACTGGGATTGACATCCCATAATGTTATGTACCAGTGGGAGTTTTCCTTAGAATCGACGGTTTAGATCCAAAAATGGAATGAGGATATTTGATTGATTTCATATTTGTAGTTTTCGTGGTTAACGCTGTCAGTGTACAATGAAGTTGACTGATCCCCTTAGAGAGTGTGAGTGAGTGTAAAGAAATGGCATAATGTCATTTTGAATGTGTGTACTAGACATGCACTCATTGTGATACAGAATCTCTGTCCTGAACATCTTCTCAGGCAGAGCACTTATCTCATGTCCTTTTGCTGTTCATTAGCTTACCTCTAATCAGTTTTTAAGCTGAGGATCCTTCTCTCCATGTTGATTTCCGTCTGTTCCTGCACTTTCAGGCTTAGAGATAATTCCTTGCGTATTTCTGCTTTGGTCACTGGGAACATTGGTGCCATTGGTGTGACCAGACCTCTAAGCCAATTCTCTGACCGCTGACTCCAGCCTCCCCCAGACGTGTCCAACATGATGCTCTGCAGCTCTTGGGGTTGTCGATGTCCTCAGCATAATAGGTGTCACTAGTGAGAGGTGTCCTGATATGAGCAGCCAATTGTGACACCACTTGACACAAGCCTGTCTTGCTGTAGACAGAACATACATTCCCTTCAATCATATGTGTGTGGAAGCCATGTGCTGAGCAGGGTGACTGTGCCAGCTTCAGCACACATGAGCAAACCAGCCCTGGGGTGCTCGTGGGTGGGTGGATACATGCGATGCCTATAAGGGGATGAGGCTGGGATGTATTTATGCCCAAATGTTGCAAAGATTGCACACTGCACCTGGTACTGGAGGAATAGCTTAGAATAAGTGTGCAGAGGTCCGACATCATGGATCTCAATTACTAGGTCAGATTTAGTGAGAATTTTGACAGTAGAAAACAGAGGCGGATGTTTGAATGAGCTTCTGTGGGACACTTGAAGGACAGCAGGTGTTGGGCAGGGATCAGAATTCCATGTGGCTGGTGGTCATCATCCACGTGGATTCTCCATGTGGAAGCTCAGAGACACATCTTAGAACTCATCCTCCAGCTCAGCTTTCAGAGCCCACACACAGAATACAAGGAGCAGGGATCTGACAGGATTTCCTCTTTGTGCCGGTCTTCCTTTCTGTTTCATGGGAAAATGTGAGAGCTGTGTGAGGTTCTTGGGCTCAATGCATCTCTAGTCAGGAGACTGAAGGTCAGCCATAGAAGTTATCAAATCCCAGACATCAAAGGCCAGCCATGAAGGTGAGAATCAAGACGTTAATCTGCCCCAAAGCGGACAGGGATTCTCATTGGGCAGCCAAGGTAGGGGCTTATCATACTCACGTGGGGACAGTCTGTGAATTTGTGCATGAAGAGAACGTGAGCTCACTACATAGATTCACGGTCTGTGCATGTGTCTGGGGGAAATCTTCCCTAATCCAGCAATGATGATGATCCTAGGAGGTTTTATGAACAAAAAGAAGCAGGTCTTACAGGAACATGTTGAAAATATGGACCCTCCTGAGTGGCCAAATCTTATCTGTACACAAAGTGTCCCTCCCTCCTTTTTTGCCTGCATGAGAAATTAAAGACACAAAGAGAAAAAAGAATTACCCCAGATGCAACTGCAAGGCAGAAGAGGAGAGAAAAGCTCTGGGCCCAGTAGCAAGCCCCTCCCCATTCCCTCTCTGCACCTGCTCCTGACATCAGCCCTTGTGTTCCGTGGTTCTGAGCTCTGACCAATGGTCCTCATGAACTCGGGCGTTCCTGAGCGCCCCCTGCTGGTCCTGAGAATGCCCTGAATCCCTGCCCCTTGTGTGTCCTTGCAGGGAGGTTTGTGTCTGGGCTCACGCTGACTTCCATTCACTGTGTGTATTGCACAGTAATACACGGCCATGTTCTCAGCAGGCAGGGAGCTAAACTTCAGGGACCACTGGTCCCCCGACGTGTCTCTGGAGATGGAGATGTGGCTGTTGAAGGATGGGCTGTAGCAAGTGTTCCCTTCAGAACAGATGTGTTCCATCCACTGTGGCTTTTCCCCTTGGGGATGGTGGATCCAGCTGCAGAAGTAACCACTGGTTGTGATGGAGAATCCAGAGAGAGCAGAGATGAGAGAGAGGGTCTGCGAGGGCTTCACCAGTCCCTGGGCCCACCTCCTGCAGCTGCACCTGGGACAGGACACCTGGGGACAAGGAGAATCAGTCCCTGTCAGTCACATGCAGTCACAGCCATCCCCATAGACCCAGGTCTGACGTCTGTCACACTCACCTTTGGGAGCCATCACCAGACAGAGGAGAAGACTCAACAGTCTCATCTTCTTATAGAGCACAGCCCGCCTCCCACAGAGACCTCAGCCCTGTCTGAGGTGAGAGCTGTGAGCTCCCACATCCCTCAAGTGGATTTTACTGTACAGCTTGAAGAGGAATTTGCATATTGGGAGCCTGGTCCTTTTAGGTTGGGAGGGACTGAGGTCAGGATCCTCCTGGTCCTTCCAACCCCTTCTGAGGAATATCCCTTCTCTTAACATCTCAGAGTGTGTGTCTGGGATGGCTGAGCCCATGTATTATGAGACATTTTGGATACATGTCAAGGATTCTTCCACCTTTCTGAGCCCAGAGCTACCTTTCTTCAATTCCTCCTCTGTCCTGTCCTTTCCCGGTCTCAGCCCAACTCTCCCTCATCTACTCAGGCACTGGATCCTCAGGGCTGAGCTCAGAACAGCTCCTTCCTCCTTTCCCTGTACCCTCTCCTGTGATGTGGCTCTCATCACGCTCAGAGCTTGTTACATTATTTCATTGCATTGATTACATTACAGTCATGTTCCACTTAATGATGGAGATGTGTTTTGAGGAAGGCCTCATCAGGTGATTTTGTCATTCTGCAAACATCATAGAGCATACTTACACAAACTAAATTCCATAGCTTACCAAACACCCAGGCTATATGGTTCTAATCTTACGGGATCACTGTCTTATATGCGGTCCATTGTTGACGGAAATGACGTAATGTGGCACATGTCTGTAGTTACAGGCGAGACTTGTGCTCCACCATCACGTGCATTTGTGATTTGAGTGGTTGTTATACGGTGACAATCTGATGGGACCTTAGGTATTTCATTCTGTCACACATCTGAAAGCCATCTGTAATTCTTTATACCCTGTCCACTCTCAGGCCACACCCTCTCAGTTCTTATTTGTTTTCCATGGACTATGATTTTCATCCACTCCCAACATGACCAAGTTTATCACGGGCATCAGAACCCAGTTCCCAAGGGCTGAGGTGCAATCAAGCACAGGAATTTAAATGTTTGAGGGCATCAGGAGGAGTTTTCATCTGGAGAAGATGGACACTGCATCCAAGACAGGACAGAAACTCAAATCTGCAGCTCCTCAGAGACCTGGGATTCTGATGAAAGACTCCTGTGGAGACAAACACAAAGAAGGTCAGACAAGCATAAAGAATGAGTCAAGATTCAGAACTTTCAGGGGGATGGGTAAGCCAGAACATAGAGCATCAGAAATCATCAGGGAACAGGTGGCTGGGAAGCAAATACTGGACAAGGGCAGAGCTCCAGAGCTCATGCTGAAGGACCCCTACATCATGAAACAGAGACTGGATGAAAATGGCGGTCTGTGCCTCACTCCAACATCTCATTCTCAATATTTAGGGAGGAGCATAGACACCCTGTTTTCAAAGCTCCCTTCCACACAGACTCAGGTGCATCCAAAATGTGAGAAATTATAACCAATTTCAGCGTATTCCCTTTTGCTCTGAAGAGAGTCCCCTAATGGATCCTTAGGGATATCATCCTTGCATTTAGTCCACTCAGGTCATTGCAGATTCCCACGTTCTGAAATTGAATTCATATTAGTCATTTATCAGCAGTAAGAAAGTCCCTCATTATGCAGTCTTTAACCCCATTTGTGATTCACATTAAGCCCCATTCCTCCCCTTCCTTTCAAACTTAGAACCTTGTATTCGGCCTCCCAAGGGCCCATCTTCCCCTCATTCTCTACTTAACTCTAATCTGTATTATTATCTCTGCATGAGCAATGGTGGGATTCAAGTAGAGTCAGGTTCACACCAGGGCCTCCTTGGGCCAATGTTTGCTGGGGCGTTGAATCACCTAATCATAACTTATTTTCCAAAAAACCGTTAGACCTCACCACAGTGAAGAGGATAGCTCTCAGGACACACTCCTGTGAGCCTATCTAACGAAGACAGAGCAGGATGGTTCTAACAGTGTGGGCTGTGACAGCATTAGTTGTCCTGATAATTCCAGAAAACCCAATGGCTCATAAAGCTGCTTTCTGCAGGACTGACTGAACAATCTTCACCTCACATACTTGAGTGGCTGCAAAATTGTCCAGATCAACAGCTTCCATGACATCTTCCATCGCTATTGTGTCCTAACTATTCTCATCGCTCTGGTCAACATTGTCCTTCTAAAGTGTAAATAAGATGATTTTATCTATCTGCACATAACCTTCCTACTGGGTAAAATGCAAATGTCCTTACTGTGAGCTCTCAGGTCCTCCCTGAATTATGAAGAGGAACCACCTTGGGCTCTGGACTTGGACCATCTGGGATTGTTTCCAGCATTTACCACCTACAGTGTGACCTGTGTCCTGTCACTTAATCAGCCGGTGCCATGTTCTCCTCATGTGTGAAATGGGGAAATAGGATTCCATGTGAAAGTGGGTCCTATTTGTTCCAGTTTTCAATTGCTGCACAAGATGTTGACACAACTCATGGCAGGTTAGAACAACAAGAGTCCCTTGCATTGATCTCCACTCTGTGATCTGAACAAGGCTTGGAAGAGCAGGCCCGTTACTACCCATGAAGCGCTCTCTAGAGGTGCTGAAAGCATGTCTGCAGGATCTGTTCCAAAGGAGCATTCACAGGTCTGGCAGCTGGTCTTGACTGCTGGTGGGATGCTCAGCCAGGGCTGAGAGCTGGACCTTGAATCCACTCCGGTGTGGACCTATCTTGTGCATCCGGCTTCCTCCCAGCCAGGTCACTGGGTCAGCTGAGTGTTCTCACCGTAACGGTTATCACTGAGGGCAGTTTCTTACAAACCTCAGTGTTTTTATTATAAGATCCAGCAATCATAGCTTTAGGTAATTATCTAATTAATTGAAAACTTATATCCACAAAATATAAATAATTATAGTAGCTTAATTAATAAATGTCAAAATCTGTAAGCCACAAAATATTATTCTATGGGTGAATGGACAGTCTCTGTTATATCTAATTAATGAAATTCTATTGAGGAGTTTAAAAAATGAGCTACAAAACTATGAAAACACAAGAATAATATTTAAATGCATATTAAATGAAATAAATCAATAAAACAAATGAATACTTAATAGAATAAATACACATTTATTTATAAATAGATTAGTTTACCAATTTATTTATTTATAAATACAGAACAAATATTTCATATTAACTGGAAAATTAATAAAAATGTTACATAATGTGTGATTTTTTTGTTTTGACATTCAAGCAAAGGCAAAACTATAAATGTGTTAAAGAGATCAGTGTTTGCCAGGAGTTTGGGGACAGGGTGAGGAAGAGGTGAAATGGAGCCGGCACTTTAGAAGGTCGGGAACTATTATGTATGAAATTCGAAAAGTGGATGCATAGCGGTATGCATTTGTCAAAACTCATGTCATGTTGCAGCACAAAAAGTGATCATTAATGTACCAAATTAAATAATAATTGTTTAAGAGATCAGGGATTCCAGGATGGAATGAAGGCTTAAGGATATTCAATTCAATTACACATCTATGAAATCAGTTCTCTGAAGAAGGCGGGGCTAAATGTGCTGGCCTCTGTAAATGTGGAAATGAGTGGAGTCTGTAAGATAAAGGCTAATGAAACTTTACACAAGCACTTACTCTAGGTGATAAACGTGTTCCAACAGGGATACAGGTGCACAGTTATGAAACCACTATTCATGATGCAAGGAGCAACTAAGTACATGCTTGGCATATGGTGGGAGCCAAGTTCCTCACATTAGAGTGTGTAGTTCCGGACGAGCACAGAAGGAAGGCTAGAGAGCTCATGTGGTATTGGGTTAGAGTTGGAGACATGTGTATACTTGTGCATTGACCTCAGTATATGTACAGAAGTTTAGATATAGAAATATTTGTAGGAGTGTGTCCGTCCATGTCTTAGTGTATACACCATATCCCGTAGCTTTGTTAACTGACAGGTCCTACACGCAAGAACACCTAATAAGGACAAGGAAACACCTATCAATATCCTAATACCTGGAATCTTGGTTCTTAATACCATTCCCAGTGGAAGGAGCCACGATTCATCTGAAAATTTTCTACTTCAAGGGCTGGGGAGGTGAATATAAAAGAGGAGCCTGTAGATTCTTGTAGTACCAAAATGTAATAGGTTTTCAAAATTCAAAAGAATGGGAGCACGTAAACTAGATCCACAGGCCAAGCAGAAAGAGTTCTCAGTGGCTAAAAATCTGAAAAACTGTGCAAAACAATGAATATTTTAACATTGTATCTTAACACAAATTTTGATGTAAATTTGCAAGAGCAACTACTGATAATAATAGATGATAGCATACATAAAACCATTGGCGTTTGGAGGAAACACCTCCAATCCAGGATGATGTTGATATGCTCCCTACAAGCAGGTGGAGATTAAGCCCCCTCTCTTGATTGAGGTCTGGGCTTAAGGTAATGAGGAGAATTCTGGGTGAGCTTGAATTTCACAGTCCAGTTGTAGAAATCATACCGAAAACATGGGTCATGAAAGAACAATTCGATAAATTTTACTGTACCAAAATTAAAACCTTTTGTTCTGAGAAACATATGATTAGGGAATTAAAAGACAAGATGCAGACTTGGATAATGTGCTTTCAATCACGTGTTGGGGAAAGACTTATATCATGAATAAACAATGAAACATATACTGAACAAAATAATACAATACAATTAAAAATGGGAAAATGGTCTGAATAGACACACCCTAGAAGAAGATATGAAGGGAATCAACAAGCTATTTCATCAGGGAAATGTAAAAAAACACAGAATTGTGATACCACTTCTCCCCATTAGATTGATGACCGTACAATATATGGACACAATCAAATGCTAGTGAGGAGGTGCAGCAATGGGAAACCACATCCATTTGCTGGTGGGAATGCAAATGGCAGCCCCTTTGGAAGAATGTTGAGTATTTCTTACGGAGTTAAACAGAGACTTATCACGTGATTGAGGAGTGGGCCACAGGGAATTCACCCAGCTGATTGCCAAATATATGTGCACACAGACACCTTCATGGGAAGGCTCATAGCAGCTCTTTCTAATTGAGCATTTCCCAGTGGTTCATTTTTGCCCAAATGGTAATTGGTTTATGGAAAATATCCAATTAAATTAGCAAACACGCATTTCTAAGGTTCCTTTTCATCAATTACTTAGCTGTGTTTTCTAAATGAAGCCTTGAACCTAGTTGTCCCTGTCATCCCCTCAGTCCAGCACTGTTGTCCTCTCCCTCAGGGTTCTGACACACTGCTGGTGTGGGTTATCACACTGTGTCTCACACAATAATACATGGCTGTGTCCTTAGATCTCAGAATGCTCAGCTCCACGTAGGCTGTGTTCATGGACGTGTCCCTGGTTGTGTTGATTCTGCCCTGGAACTTCTGTGTGTAGCTTGTGCCATCACTGCACACGTTGACCTTACACATCCACTCAAGCCCCGGTCCAAGGGCCTGCATCTCCCAGTGCGTAGCATGGCTAGTGAACATGAATCCAGATGCCTTGAGGGAGACCTTCACTGATGCTCCAGGCTTCCTCACCTCAGCCCCAGACTGCACCAGCTGGACCTGGGAGTGGAGACCTGTAGCGAGGAGACAGGAGTGCATGGAATCCCCCTTCACTGGCCCTGGTCTCTTTCTGACCACAGGGATCGGGGAGCCCCTTACTTGTAGCCATTGCCACCAAGGAGAGGATTCTCCAGCTCCAGTCCATGCTGAGGGGCTGTGCTCCCATGGCTTCTGTAGGGGAGGGGGTGGTTGCTGGGTGACGCTCTCAGGGCACAGACAAATCCATATTTAACCTAGTCCACCTCCACTCATTTGCATATTTATGAGGCATAAAATTTCATACTCCAGATGTGGACCAACCTGAGAAGATTCGTGCCACATAGATTATGCTTAGTGGGATGGTGAGTGCTCAATTTGTAGTCCTGGTTTAGGATATGTGTCCCTGCCATGTCCCTGACCTCTGTGCAGACGGTGCTCTCCCACTGAGGAATAATACCCCAAAGGTATTATTGTGACCTGGCCTTCTCATTGTGAATCACCGTTCGAGTGGCACAGTGACCACCTGAACCTCTTCTGCTATTCCTGGGATCCGAGTGTCTCTCAAAATACTGTTCTTGTTGAACAAATAAAACCATCCTTGTCTTCTATCTACTTAAAAGTAAGGTGCCTGGAGGCCCTACCAATCCCCCTTTTAAAGGAGCTTCTCACTGATCTTATGGAATTAGGTAAATGATCCCACTAGAATAGGATCCTTATACACACTTCATAAGTCCTTGTCCCACTCTTCGTTGAGATTGCTTTTTCTATTGAAAAAGGAGGACCAAGTCCATCTGAGGAAACCCCTCCCCAGCCCCCTCTGCATCTGATCCTGGGCTGGAGCCCTGTTCTGGGAGGAACTGAGCATATCCTGCCTCCCCGGCCCCACCCTTCAGGGAGAAAGAGCAGTTAATGCTGAATTCCCAAGCTCCCTGAAAAGCTAAAAGGAAGGGTTTTCATGTGGGGTTTTAGGTAGGGGAGGGGAAGCATGTAGCCTTGTTGGACGGAGCTTTTCCACCAGCCTGTGTTTGGCCTTGAGACTACTTGCAGAGAAGAGAAGGAGGAGACAACACATCCAGGTGGTTGTCCTTGGCCATTTGTCTCCATGGCGGTACAGTGGATTCTGGATCCAAGAAGCCAGGGAGTAAGCAGGGAATGAGAGCTTTGGTTTTAACACCATAGATGCTGGGTATAATGTAGGGAAACTGATATCAGGGCCATTATCAGCGTCAGAATTGCAGGCTGTTGAAAAGAAAGACCAAGCACTGACCAGAGCAGCCTCACCTACCCCACACTTACGCCTGCATCCAGAGGGGTCTGGAATGACAAGAAGGCAAAGACGCTCAAAGACAGTGTGCATTTCAGAAGTCATTTAAGCATCTCTAGGGAACCCCAGAGTCAACAGACGAGCGAAAAGGAAGGACCACAGAGAAACTGTTACCTCAGACAACGGTGTGTCTTTTCATCCTGTGTAAACTGTCCTTACAACAGAAAAACCTTTAAGTTTTGAGTCCAAATTAACATTTATTTCATGGCTCATGCTGTGGTACCAGAACATTTGTTGTCAATGTTCCATTTTTCTGCTGAAGCATAACTTAAGCCACATATTCCCCAGTCAGTACCACTGTACTCTCTGCCATCATTGTTGAGATTAGTCATCAAGCCTCACTCCAAGTGTGAAACTCAGTGAGGGATGGGGCAAGAATGATCAGGGCTCAAGCCTGATGGAGTCAGGGTCTAGGAGAGATTCAGTGAGAATTTAGAAACAGGAAACAGAGGGCGAACGTGGGTGGGTTTCTGCGGGATGCTGGAGGGAAGCTGAGAGGGGGCAAGGATCAGGACTCTGACCAGCTGGTTCTCATAATCTCTTTGGATTTTCCTGTGGAAGCTGAGAGACCCAGCCCAGGGCTGCTTTCAGAGACCCACCCAGAACATGACTCAGAGTGACTGTGATGTTTTTTCATCTCTTTGTTTATCATCCTGTCTGTTTCATGGAGAAGGCTGAGGGCTGCCTCCCCTTAGCTGGGCTGCTTTTCTGTCCAGGAGACTGAGAGGCAGCCACGGAAGGGGTCAGTCCCTGATATCAATGTCCACCCAAGTAGATAATGAGCAAGACTAAAACTGTAGCCGCAAGAAGAAAGAGACCCAAGGGGCAGATGTCCTAGAGGGATTTGCATTACGTATGATGTCAGTGTGGGCCCTTCTGAGGGCAGAGAAGACAAGCTGGTTTCTCAGGGATGAGGAGAATCCTCACTGTGTTGCCTTTGTCAAGATAAAAAAATCAGACCCTCTAGGAACTTGAAACAAGTTCTCTAGAAGAAGTCTCATCTTCAAGAGAGAATGTTATCTCCAACTTTGTTGGCTGCACTGAGCATATGAGAAAACAGAGCCAGAAGAGCAGAAACTGAAGTGTCCCTGAGGGCTTGGAGAGGAAATCCCTGAGGTCACAGGAAGATTCTTCCCCATCCCTCCTCTCCACCTGCTCCTGGGTGCAGTCTCTGTGCTCTGTGGGTCTTTAGCACTAGTTGGTGGTCCTGAGTGCCACCTGGCGGCCTTGAGCATTCACTGCAGCCCAGCCCCTCCTGTCTCCCTGCAGGAGGTTTGTGTCTGGGCTCACACTGACTTCCTCTCACTGTGTCACTTGCACAGTAATAAACGGCCGTGTCCTCTGTGGTCACGGAGCTCAGCTGCAGGGAGAACTGGTTCTTGGACGTGTCTCTGGAGATGGAGGCGCGGCTCTTGAAGGATGGGCTGTAGTAAGTGCTACCACTATAAGTGATGCTCCCAATGTACTCCAGCCCCTTCCCTGGGGTCTGGCGGATCCAGCTCCAGCCATAATACCTGCTTGTGATGGAGCCTCCAGTGACAGTGCAGGTGAGGGAGAGGGTCTGTGAGGGCTTCACCTGTCCTGGGCCCGACTCCTTCAGCTGCACCTGGGACAGGACACCTGGGGACAAAGAGAATCAGTCTCGATCAGTCACATGCAGTCACAGCCATTCCCATTGACCCAGGTCTTAGAACAGAGACACTCACCTTGGGGAGCCGTCACCAGGCAAAGGAGAAGACCCAACAGCCTCATCTTCTTCTAGACTACACTCTGCCTTCCCCAGAGACCTCAGCCTCATCTTAGGAGAAAGCTGTGAGCTCCCACAGCCCAAGAGTGGATTTTACGCTAGAGCTTGAAGAGAAATTTGCATGTGGGGAGCCCTGTCCTTATAAGTGGGGAGGAACCGAGCTGAGGCTCACCCTGATCCTTCCACAGCCCCTGTGGGTGTCTCTACACTTGTACTTATCTTCTGTGTAAGCCAGAGAAGGGAAGGTAGTGGATATTTGGTATCTGAGAATCCTTAAGACAAGTCAAATTTGGTTCCTACCATTTTGTGCCCAGACTCTTTCCTTCCAGGCCCTCCTTCCTCCTGCCCTTCCCTGATCTCGACTCAACTCTCCCCTATCCACTCAGGGCCTGGGTCTCCTTCCTCTGTTCTGACTCCAGAACAGCTGATGCCGACTTTCCCTGTACCCTCTCCTGGGATGGGGTTCTCATTCTCTTTAGAAGCTGTTACATCGTTTATTGTGGCTTTTGTATGGGATGTCCATCAGCTTTTTGCTGCACCCATCCTGTGACCTCGTGATGTAAGCTGGACTATATAGCACCTCATACACCATCAACACACAGCGTCTATACGAATTCTGGGGCGAGCTGTTTCTCATCAGTTTTATCTTCTGTCTTTTGCTCCCGGACACAAAGAATGGTGTTCAAGGGAGGCCCTTGTGGGGACAAACACAAGATCCGCACGTGCTCTCTGTCCTCTACTTTTCTCCACAGTGGGTCTGTGCTTTTACATGTAGTCTCTTCCTGAAGATAAACATGCCAGTAGACAAGGCAAGATTCCAGATGAAATGCGTAGTCAGGAAATATGAGTGAGGCTATGCAAATAAATAATCTATACATTTTATTATTAAATGGGGGCACATTGTGATATGGATCCATTACACTCTAGGGGAAAGGTAATCAGGTACAACCATTTTAACAGCTATTTGTAAGCGATGAAGGAAAGAATCTCCAAATTATTCATAAACTCACTTTTGTACTTATAGATCTAGTCAGTTATTGTCAGAGACTAAACCACGACTCCTGAAGAGTTGTATTTATAGCTACTGTTTCTACGGAAGATAAATGAAACGAACTCCAGAACCAGTCATTTCTCACACACAAGGAGCAGCAATTGCAGGAGGAAGTACACTTGTGCCACGGCCATGTTGTCATCACTTCCTGAACATGAGGAAAGGACCCTGACCCCCAGCCCCTCAATCTCTGACTCACTGAGGCCCTATGGGGATCCCCTGATTCATCTTAGGCCCCGAGGCATCAGGGGTGCAGCTGGGAGCCTGGCTTCTGGCCAGAGACCTGGGTGGGATCTTTCAGCCTGAGCACAGGCAGCTCCATGGCTGCTCCCGGAGGCCTCACCGTGGGAAGCAGCCCCTACCCGACTTGGTGCAGAGCTGGCTAAGACAATATTCTGGATGGAGTTTCACTCAAGGATGCAACCTCTCCCCATGAGACCAGCCGTGCTTGTGTGCATGTCTGCAGCCCCAGCCTGGGTGCCTCCACAAAGACCTCCTATCAGGGACCTTGCCTCAGACACACTTCTCCATTCTGACTCCGTCAGTTTCCAGCCCAAGCCCTTTCCCCTTCCCACACTGGCTCTCCTGGATCTCTGCATTCATTATGGTCAGGGTCGTTTTGCTCTGTGTTCCTCAGCAGGGAGGCCACTTCATCCTGGCCTTGCTGCATGCCAACCGGCCTTCACCTGATGCCATTCTTGGGGGAAATGTATTTTTACCGGCAGACTCCGTCTTTAGGAATCATGACAAATGAATTATAAATGGTGCAAAATACACAAACCAATGTGTTCAGGAAAGAAGGGCAGCTTAAGGAACTTCAAGGGGAGAAATATCACATTATACTGAGACCAGAAACCAAGTGGGCTTTTCTACCCATGGGAAGAGGAGGGAGAGATGGGCCAAGACTGGGAATCTTGGATCCTGTCAGAACGGACGCCAGTCAATCAGAGGAGGCAGGATCACGTATTGGAGGGTGTGGGTCTCTCCGAGGATTGGGGCCCAGGTGGGAAAGAGAGTGGGATAAGGAGGACGATCCCTCCACACGTGAGCTGCTGTTTCTATTCTGACAAACCACTGTGGATGGTAACGCCTCCCAGCCCCAGGGAGGGGATGTGCAAATGGTCTGCCTGAAACAAAGGGGTCAGGTTTTCCATGAGCCTCACCAAGGAGTGGACTCTGCTCACTCTGGTGCATCAGGAGGTACAAAGAGATATGTTGAAATTCCTTCCTTCCTCCGTGATGGAGAAGGTGAAACAAGTGCCATTGAAACTGGAAGGGAGTCCCAACGGAGTCGCTCCCTTGAGGACAAAAGGAAATCTCAGAAAGTGACAAAATAACAACAACAACAACAATCACCTGTGGTGCCCCCCTGTATTTATCCTTGTCACTCTTCCCGGAGCTCGGTGGTTGTGAGTGCCCCTGGTGGTTGTGAGCGCCCCCTGCAGCCCAGCCCCTCCTGTCTCCCTGCAGGGAGGTTTGTGTCTGGACTCACACTGACTTCCCCTCATTGTGCATGTTGCGCAGTAACACACAGCTGTGTCCTTCCTGATCAGAGAGCTCAGCGGCAGGGAGAACTGGTTCTTGGACATGTCTCTGGGGACAGAGCTCCAGCTTTTGCGTGTTGGGTTATAAGTTGTGCTACCACCATCACAGATGCATCTCATCCTTTCCAACCCCTTCCCCGGGCTCTGGAAAACTCAGCTGCACCAGCCACAGATGGCTGTGATGCAGAAACCAGAGACAGCACAGGTGAGGGCGATGGTCATCACGGGCTTCACCAGTCCTGGGCCCAGCTCTTCCAGCTGCACCTGCAACAGGACCCCGGGGACCAGGAGAGTCGGTCCCTGTCAGTCACACGATTCAGAGCCATCCACATAGCCCCATGTCTGACATCTGAGACACTCACCTTGGGGAGTCATCACCTGGGACAGGACACCTGGAGACAGAGAAGAACACGGTGAGTCCTGTGCTCACTTGAAGCATCTCCATGTGGTCGTGGCTGAATCCATGTGACACTCTTATCTGAAAGCTGCCACCAGAAAGATAAAGAACCACATCTGTGCTAGCAGGTGAGGTCCTTAATTTCAGAAAATATTTTCCACGATGAGTCATAACATGAATTTAAGTGAACATGCACAGTAGTTTCATCTAGTTGTCCAAGTGGAGATTTGCATTTTGGGGAATCTTTGTATGTAAATATGAAAGGGAACACGGGAAAGTGTCTGTCTCTGGGGCTCCCCCTGTGAGGAGGATGCTGTTCTTGCCTTCAGAGAACTCGGTCTCACACTGGGGTCCACTCACCATGCCCAGAGCTCTTTTATTCCAGGTCAGAATAAGTGCAGAAGGAGTTGGTTAGTGAGGGGGATGTGACCAAGGACCGAAGGTGGCTTTGATAATAGATCAGCATGCCTCTACTTTCAGAGTCTGTACATTTATCAAATGCTCAGCACAAATCAAAGAACCTCTAAATTATTAGATACCCTTTCCAATCCTTTTCCCTTCTCCCTTATCACATGTTTAAACTGGGCTATTCCAAAGTTTTGAGGCATAAACTAATGTAATCACATTGAATTCAGAACAAATTGGGTGTAATACAATGTTTGCCGTACAGTAGAGTGGCTGTATTGACTACCTTGACTTGGGTGAACATTTCTTCATGTGAGACGTGTTCCAATCGTGTGTGTCCAAGATTTCTATGGAGGAGGATATGTCCATGCCAAGCGATCACACACTCTATTAGTGGCACAGGGTGAACTTTTTCGGATGGTATCTGTTGCTATCATTGTTGAAATAGCCATCATCCCTGATCCTGCTCATCTTGTAGGAAGCTGAGTTGGGTTGAGAATATCCTGGCCCTGCAGACTCTCTTCTTGGGTGAGAGCTTTGAGAGGCCTAAATTCACTTCAGGACTTGAAATAGAGACAGCTGGTGGAAAGCCCTCAGCTGACCAATGCTGGTCAGCATCCTGGTCGCAATGTACAGACTCATATATCCTAGTAGTATCCATTTATTTTTAATCCAAACCAGTGAATATTGGATTAACTGGAATGATTCTCCCTATAGCGGGGGAGAGGACTTCAGGATTCTTGGCAATAGACCTGCAGAGTGAATGGGTTGCAGGGTGGATGAGTTCACCACAGCCAGAGGGAAGCTCCCTGCTCTACAAAGTAGGTCCCATTAATCAGGCCGCTGAGAGCTGCCGTTCTGAGTTCCTAAGTCACTGAATCCTGGGATCATGGCTGAAATCTGATGAGTGTGTAGTTGTGAAGATCAGAACACAGCTCCATCTTCCTCAAAGTGTAACTCTGAGGATATGACCTCATCATTGTGGTCTTAAGTCTGAAAAGCTGTAATTTGGGGATCCCAGTAATAAGTTTGCATGTGAACTTCATAGTAGGCACCCAGTAATGTTAGGCATTATCATCACTGTGATCAGTGGTACTATCTCCCTTGGGAATTGGAAAGGACATCATCACAGATGGCGCAAGGAACTCCTGCTCTGCTCCTGCCCTGACATGTCACACCTGTGCAACTGAGACAGTTCAACCCACACTCAACCCAGTGTCATGACATGTAAATGGACCAACTAAGGTCCAGTTATCTCTGAAAATTCCATTTTTCTTTATTATTACAAAAACAGAAACTTGAATGCAGTGTATTATCAATTGGCTGTTTAATAATGTTGGTGAAGTGAATTGAATGATAAAGCATCCTCATGCTTGAATGTAGGTAACAGAAGAGTCACTAGAAGTCGGTTGAGCCAGATCAGTAGCACCACTGTGGACCCTCTGGTTAGGACCTGGACAAACATGCTGCCCTGCTGTATGACGGTGGAAGGGAAGAGACAGCACTCGACACCCAGAACCAGGTGAGCACTTGGCCTCAGGTGACCTCTGGGCACTGAGGTATGAACAGATGCAGAAGGGTCTGTCCAGGCCCTTTGGGGCTGATGCACCTGGAGGGAGGCTGAGATAAATTCTTGCTCACAGAGATGATTAGAGATAGGTGTACATATGTTTATGTTGGTAGGAACAAGTTTATAGGGTCTGTCCAAACATAGGAATGAAAAAAAAAGGATTGTGTCATCAGCATTGAAAGGCGATTGCGGCGTTTGTGGGGATATTTAAAGGCGAGATGACTGGGGAGCAGATCATCTTATCGTGCTGCTGGGGTTAGCTATGACTGACTTGATATGCTAAAGAGATGTAGGGAGGGTTTCTTTTGTGTGTGGTTATAACACTGAAGAGAAGATGTACCCTCTTTCAGATTTTTAAGTATATAGTACAATCTTTTTACCTATAGGCACAGTGTTGTGCATCAGATCTCTAGTACATATTCATCTTGCATAACTGAAACCTTTTAGACATTGAGTAGCTACCAGCCATTCCCTCCTCCCCCATCCCGTAGCAACTACCATTCTGTTCTGTGCTTATGAATTTGACTATTTCAGATACATCATATAAGGGGGATCATGCAATATGTGTCCTTGTGTGACTGGCTCCTTTCCCTCCTCGTAATGTCCTCCTGGTCCATCCATATTGTCTCATGTTACAGAATATCCATCTTTGTAAGGTGAATACTATTCTATGGTATGAACACATCACATTTTCTTTCTACATTCGTCCATCAGTGGGCATTAAGGCCATTTCCACATCTTAGCTTTTGTGAATAATGCTGCAGTGGAGATGGGAGTGCAGATATGTCCTTGAGATCCTGATCTCATATCATTGAGTGATGTACCCAGACGTGAGATTGCTCGATCAGGAGCTGTTCGATTTTTACTTTATTGAGGAGACTCCGTACTGCTTTCCATAATGACTCCACAATTACATTCCTACCAACATTACACAATGGTTCCCCTTTTTCCACATTCTCACCAACAATTGTAGTCCTTTTTTATAAAAACAAATCACGGTCATCCTTACAGATGTGAAGTGATATCTCATTGTGGTTTTCACTTACATTTCTCTGATGATTCATGATATTGAGCACCTTTCATTTACCAGTTGGTCAGAAGACTTGAGTGGGCATTTCTTCAAAGTAGTGAGCTTAACATGAGATGATTTGAAGGTCGCCATAATTAACAAGTCAAGATGACCCAATCACTTGTTGAGAGAGAGAAGGGAAGACGGTGGTGGGTTTCATATGTTGGGATTGGTAAAGCAAAGATTATAGCTTTGGTATTTCCCCTTGAAAAGTGGTGAAAGCGTAAACTGAGAATGGAGTGTGGACTTATGGGGAATTGTGGTGACATATTTGAGGACAATTTACTACCTTTGTCGGTTTCATTGTAAAAGTGAGAGAGATTGTGATCTATACCTGGAATCACAGGAATGTTCCTGGATCATATTCAGTTCAGTTGAGTGTGATGTTGCTGGATATTTAGGAGATTCACAACCCCAATTTTTCATATGACAGGTCCAATCGTGAGCCATGTTTCATACATAAGGGACATGAATGGAACACTCATTATGTAATGAAGTGCTGCATGAACTACGGGGGGTGCAAGTCAATGATATGGAAACGTGTGATTGGAAACGTGGACTTAAATATATAATGGAATAACAGAATATAACAAAAACACTTTACAATCTAAATAAGCATCAGTTTTCTCCTCAGCCACTCCTTAAAGCCGCAGAATAAATCAAATAATTACTCCTCATAGATTCTGAGCCATCTCAGGGTAAAAATTCAGAAAGTGGTCAGCCTCCCCGATGACATCTCCCTCTTCCCATCACGGATCTGAGTCTCTGTGGACATGCGACATTGCTCTATCAGGGCAGCAGGAGAGAGGGTCTGTTGGGACATTTCCCGTTTTTTGGAAGAAATGTCCCCTCCTTCACTCAGCCCATTGTCATATCTGAATGTGACAAATGGCAATGCTGTCATTGTGTCCACAAGTTAAGGCCTTCATTGTTTAGGCAGTTGTACGGGCACTAGCATGTGTGCTCTTTAACAGTCTTTCGGGCCCCCTATTGAGCAGGATGTCAAACTCATGGGCAGGATGCCCATTTGCTGGGATTTGTAACTCTCCAGGACCTGGTCAGCCTGGACCTTACCTTATCTCTCTCAAAGAACATCACATCGTAAGGGAACATAGAACCCCTCCAGGTGAGGTACTGTTCCTGGTAATGCTCGGTGTGCCAGCCACAGCACCTCTTAGCAAGCATAGAGCTTTTGTGTCCCTTACCTACATAAGCAACCCCCTCCACATCCATGATTGCAGGAGCACACTTCTGCCGACCCCCCCCGCCCCCCCGCCCCGAGCAACAACCGGGTATTCCCTGTAAGTAACTTCCAATAAGCCCATATGTCCTGCTCACCCTCTCTGGGTCTTTTCTTAGGTCTCTCCACAACCTATCCTGCACTGCTTACCCAACTGGGTGTGCAGTCAGACAGAAGTGGAAATTGCCCTTTTGTTACTTTCCACTAAATTAATTATTCATGATAAGGGAGAGGTAGTAAAAACCCATGTAATATTTAACCCAAAGTCAATGTGAATACATACAAATGCTGTGTCTAGTGGGGCATGCAGGAGGCTGCATACAAAGCTTGTGCTCACAGTTGTGTCATCTCAGTTCAGGCATATTCTGTGCATCTGTCGTATTTATTATAGAATCCCATCCAGCACCTTGTCCCAACACCGTGTGTGGATGGATCACACGTCAAATCTGTAACTGGAGATTATCAAGTGAAATAAATTATCACTAATGTGAGCACTAATTTGAATGTAGTCCTACCTGCAGTGAACACAGCCCAGATGGCAGTTTCTATTGCATTTACTCAAGATTATAAAGCACCCAAAGACCAGAGTGTAAACACACATACAGAGAGCAAGTATATTTCTCAAGAGTGCCAGGATTTGTGATGCTTTGGAAATAACGGTTTTTAGTTTTATTTAATTTTTTCTCCTCTGCTGAAACACACAACATTTCAATTGGAGTCAAAATTCAGGACAAAGCTGATGTCATGTCCCAGCTCAAAGGCAGTCAGGCAGGAAGAATCCTCTTTCACTTGGGGGAGAGTCAGCCCTATGTTGTATCCAGGCCATGAATTGATTTATTCAGGCCCACACATCTTCTGGAGCAAAATCATTTTTATTCAGTTCACCAACATTAAAGTTAATCTCATCCAAATACACTTTCACAGACACGCTCAGAATAACGTTTGTCCAAATACATGGACACTCCATGAGCCAGTCTAGTAGACACATAAAACTGAGCAGCACATACGCCATGTAGTACACTCTTTCCTGCCAACTTCAGCTTCAGGCTGCCTTCCCACCTCACGCTAAACAGTCTCTTCATGATCTCCAAGCAGGAGCTTTCTCTTCCTAAAGAGACATCAGGGAAAAACAGCTTTTGAACCTGGTTGAAGACATCCTAGCTGTTTTGCTAACAACAAAGGCAGCATTAAAACCCCAGAGTCTACCCCTGGGGCGCACATCTTACAACTGAAGAAGCAACTCAGAATTCCATGCCTTTGGAGGGCTCCTCCCGTGGAGGACCTCTAACTCAGGATTCTCAGAGATCCTCTAGAAGAAAACCTTCTGTGGACATAGACAGCTGACCCATGACCTTTGGGACAAGCAGATGAACTCCGAGTGTAGATATGTACCATGCAAAGATTGTAATAGCTTTATCATTCTTATCATTACTATTGCTTAATTATAGTCACTCTTCCTGTTTCCTGTAAACTCAGGTTGTTTTAAACGCTCAATGACACTGGATCTCCTTTCTGGATTCCCCTGTTATTAGAACTTTTACCTATAGAAAATGCCCTACTCCAGTTTTTGATGCTCGATTGCTGACAGCTTTCAAGCCTCCCCCTCCTTCCTCCACATCTGCCCCACACCTGGATGAGCTGCTAAGAAAGCTGAGAGTTCTCTCCTTGTCTCTGCTGGGAGAGTCAAACCACACAAGCCTCTGCCCACACACAAGGGCACTCAACCCAGCCTTACTCCCCAAAGAAAAGTGTCTCATTGCTACTCTCCTTGCCTGGCCCTCTGAAGCCATTTTACCCCAGCTTGTGCGGCCTACACCGCTCTCTCCAGAGAGCTCAATTATGTAGAAATAAACATGGTCCTGTCCTCTTGGCATGAGTGTGACATCACCAGACCCAACATCTGAACCTGCTTTTGGCAGGAGCTCCCCCTGAATTTTCCGAGAGATATATTACTGCTAACGTTTGGAAATATTTATATATAATCGTAAAAACCAAAAGTTCTTGGCACCCTGTCCCCCTCATGTTGATCACTGCAGCATTAATTATAACTGAAGAGCCAGCTGTTCTCTATATGCATCTGGGAGAGGCCTCATTCTGAAGGTGGACGCTGTGTAATTTTGTCTAAGGTTCCGTGCACACACTTCCCTTAAGACAGCCCACAAGATACGCCAGAGGACCCTAACCTCAAGTTCATCAGAAAGGATCACACTTTTGAATAGAAAACACATAAAACTAGAAACAAGGACTATTGTAAAACTGAGAAAACTATCATTATATCCAGGATATTAATGTGAAGTTCTATTTCCCAGAGTCCACACACGGAGCGTAGCTGGAAGGTCCTGGCCAATGGAGACTGAGAAAGTCCCCTCAGCCTTTCCCAGGTGCTGCAGGAGCCACAGCCTGTGCCACACCTGAGCCCCAGGTCAAGAGCCTGATTCTTGGGATGGAGAACAAAGAAATCATATCCTCCATTTTCAGAAGCAGAAGGAGCAAAGTGAGATGTGATCACAATGCCCAGGGAGGAAGAGAATGGATTAGCAGAAAACGAGAGAACCAGATCACTTCTTTGTCTCACGTGCACAGCTGCACATGAGGAGGAGGGTCAGATGTGAAATATATCAGGTTTCACAGGTCACTGACCTGGGCCTAGACTCTCTCCCGGCTGTAATCTGGACAAAAGCCCTTCCTATTCAGGGAAGTCCACTGGGGTCTCTGTTCTGAGTCTGAATGGAAAGAATGGCCAGGTCTCCTGAGCTGTCTCAGGACTCTGATCCTGGTGACCATTGACAGAGCCATTTCTGCCTCCACAGGTGGCACCCTGCGTTTATGCACGTGATAAACTTTTTATTCAATTAAACAAACTTTTATAATTGAGAGATAAGTGGTAATCACAGAACTGCAAATCCAGAGAGGCTTCCCAAGAAACTGTTGGAAGAGGAAGCCCCAGACCCTGACAGGAAACCAGCCCTGAACATTCTCTGCACCTGCTCCTGGGGCTGACTCTGTGTCTGCTGGTTCTGATCAGCCCCTGCAGCCCAGCCCCTCCTGTCTCCCTGCAGGGAGCTTTGTGTCTGGGCTCTGACTTTCTCTCACTCTGTCTCTAACACAGTAATAGAAGGCGATGTCCTCAGATTTCAGACAGCCCACTTGCATAAAGGCAGTGCTTTTGGAATTCTCTCCTGTAGATGACGAATCTCCCTTTCACAATGCAGTGTACTCTGTTTTGTGACTGTTAGCTTTATTTCTAATAATAACAACCCACTCCAGTCCTTTTCCTGGAGACTGACAGATCCAGTTTACATAAATGTCAAGGAAGGTGAATCCAGAGCCGTTACAAGAGAGTGTCTGAGACCTCCCAGGCTCCACCAGCTGCAACTCACATTAGAAACCTGCAAACAGAGAGAAACTATGCTTAGGAAATCACACACACACACGCACACATCGCCAGTTTCTCCATATTGTTAGAAAGTAAAATGATCAAAGTGAGCGCCCAGCTCAGCCCAAAAATCACTGTGCTTCGTCTGAGTTATCTCCTGGAAGAAATGGAATAATCAGAGATGCTGGGGGTAGGGGCTGCTCTCCCAGAGCTGCAGTGACAGGGGCGGGGCTGGGTTTATCAGCACAGGGAGCAGCCCATTTGCATGTCCTCCTCCCCTTAGGGACAGAGAAGGGGAGTCCCTGGGTGAGAGTCCTCCCTGGACTCAGAGGGGCAAACACACTCCCAAGGAGGGTAGGGTTGTCATAGTTGGCATTTTCTCCACAAGCTGTGGAATTATTGTATTGTTAAACACTACTGAATCATTTAAAGAAGGTTTTAATTTACAAAGATACTTCACGTATGCAACAGCTTTCATGGTATTTCATCTCAGAGTGCATCCTTCCTGTGTCTGTGTCAAGGTGTGGATGCACAGAGAACTCAATCATCATTTTTAACATCCTCGGCTGGTGGACAGTGGGCACTGCAAGGGGCAGTCTTTTGTGTTTTCAAGATAAACATGGTGCCCATTACTCTTCTGTGGATGGAGAGTCCATCAGAGCAGAGACAGCACAGAGGAGGAACGTACACTTAGAAAGTATGTTTACTGCCCGGAAAATTCTCTGGGCTCTGCCTATTCGTCCCTCCCACCCCCAGTGGCTGGATAAGTTTTAGATCATGTGATGGTGGGACACATCTTACTGGAATGAATATAAAACAATGCCATAAAGCATTAATTTACTCAAAACTTATACTGCCATTACCACGCACAATCTTCCGAAAAGGTTGAAAAAATGGCATCCTTAAATTAACATTATGAAAACCTTCAGAAACCATCAAACTCCCTTGGGAATAGTTACTCCCTAGTGGCATTATGGTCCACCGCTACAGGAACTCATCGGTTATCTCCTTCTGACTTGGTGACTGAAGGATCACGCATTTAGGGATTTTTCATCCAATAACACCTCCACTCTTGCATGCAGAAATGGCAAATACTGAAGGGATTCATGAACTGTACCCGCTCCTGTCACCAACAGATTAAGACGGCTTTTCCAATGCATCTTTTTTAATAGCTTCCTATGATCTCTAACCGGGAAATTGTGTCTATTGGGAGAAATAGTTGTGAAAAACTTTCTTTGAACCTCATTGGATGGGATCTCTTGATTTATTTTTTAATGTTTTTAACAATTTCTTTTTCTTTTCATATGCGAGGAAGATTGACACTGAGCTAACATCTGTGTCAATCTTCCTCTACTTTGTGTGGCATGCTGCCACAGCATGGCTTGATGAGTGGTGCTAGGTCCATGCCCTAGATCCAGGCCTGTGAACCATGGACAGCCAAAGTGGAACATGCAAACTTAACCACTATGCCACCAGGCCTGCCCTTTTCTGATCATGGATTTTTAACAACAAGTGAAGCAGTAAGTCCCCAATGACTCAGTCTGTGCATTCTTGTTATCCAACTCTCTTAAGTCATGTGCACTCCTATAAAAGATTGCCATAGACTGAGTGGCTTATAAACACAAAATTTATTTTTTACAGTTCTGAGGCAAGGGAGCCCAAGATCAAGGTGTCAGCAGGTTTGATGCCTGGTGAGATCCCTCTTCACAGACCACACTGTTTTCACTGTAACTTCGCTTGGCTTAACGGGGAAAGAGAGCTTGCTCACTCCTAATTATAAGGGCACTAATGCCATTCATCAGGGCTCCACCCTCATGAACTAAGTACCTCCCAAAGGCCACATCTCCTAATTCCATCATATTGGGCATTAGATTTCAACACATTAATCTTGAGGGAACTCAAATATTCAGCCATAGCAGCAACTAAAGGATCACTCATAATTCCACACACTTGGAGGGCTACTCCAACAGAGCAACTCAAACTGAGGATTCCCATGGGTCCTGGAGAAGCTTCTGATCCTTGGCGGGAGAAAGTTGACCCAAGACCTTCAGAAGAAGCAGGTGACCTTGGATGGTGGGCAGCTTCCAGCTAGCACATTGGTCCAAGATCTCTGTTTATTTCTACTATTATTTTACTATTACTAAGCTTGCTTACAAATAATCATTCTTCTCATTATCCATAGACTGAAATAGTTTTCTACTCATCATTGTTATTTATCTCTTTCTTTTGCTCATTTTTCATGGTTCTTTATTGGGTGAAGTACTGAGAGTACTTTTTGCTGTTTGGCTTTTGATACAGTAAGGCTATTCCATCCTCTTCTTTTTCTGCCCAAACTTGGCAAATACCAGGAAGAAATGGTTCTCCCTCCTCTGATGCTGGTGGGACATCGAAACTGCAGCAGCCCCTCCTGTGAACAGAACCCTTACTCCTCCCCCGTGACTGAAATACAACAAAATCCCTGAGCCAGTCTCCTGTCCTGGCTAGATCAAGGCATTTCTGATGTGCTTGAAAGGGCTGCCTGGCTCTCAACAGGCACCGCAATAATGGAGGAGATAAAACTTTTCAGAATCTTTTTATGTGTTTGTTGTGTTATCAGCCTGAACAACCATATCGAGTTTTGCTGGGGTCTTTCTGCATTTGCCTTGTGTCAACTGTGGTTGGTGCCACAAATGCGGTGCCAAGTCATTGCCACCTTCAGTGGGGGTCTTGTTTCTCGTACTTTGGATTTAAAATGCTTCTGTTGCCTGATGTCCAGCCTGCACGTTATGCTGCTGCTTGCTGGCTGCCTTGTGCACTGAGCTCATCGTGCTGCATTGTTGAGTTCAACACAATCTCTTTTATAGATTTAGCTGAGTGACATCAAAATCTGTGATAAGCACTTGGCATTTAGTGAGTAAATGTAAGAGTAGTTGGCTGTAAGTGACTATACCTTTTATGCATGGGGGAAATTTTTCTCCTCTTATAAAATATTTGTAATTCAGAGACTAAAGAGAAAGGCGCAGAATCAGATATGTTCCCTGGGGGCACCTGTCATATGGAGAGGAAGACCCAGACCCTGACTGCCAACCAGGCCTGTACCTGCCTCTGCACCTGCTCATGGGGCTGACACGCAGAATTGGTGGATTGTGTGCAACTGCTGATGTCCTGAGGAACCCCTGGTGTCCTGAGCACCTCCTGTTGATGTTGAACACCGTCTCATAGTTCTGAGTGTCCCCTGCAGCCCAGACCCTCCACAGGGTGGTTTGTGTTTGGGCTCACACTGACTTCCTCTCCTGTGTCTCTTGCACGGTAGTACTTGGTCTTGTCTGTCCTCAGATTTCAGGTTGGTCATGTTGAGAGAGACTGTGCTCCTACGGCTGTCTCTATAGTGTGTGAACCTTCCTTGAACTGGTGGAGCATAACACTGATTCTTTCCAGTTTGTTCCCTCTCTCCTGTCACCCACTTAGCCCCTGCCCTGGACCGTGGTGGATGCAGTGCATACTGTAGTCAGTGAAGGTGAATCCAGAGGGTCTTTAGGAGAATCTCTGAAATAATCCTGTTCTGTCACACATCTCCCCTGACTCCACCAGCTTAACTTCACACATCACCTGCAAACACAAAGCAAGCAGACTAAGGACCGTCCATGTGGAGCAGTTGCTGCTGTGCCTGATGCAGGAGGGACGTTACCTCTGACAGTGATGAGAAGGGAATCCCAGATGAGCACAGACCCCATGGTGTGGGCACTGAGGAAGGACACACACATGGGGAGGCTCCTCACAGCATCTGCAGGTACAGGAGATGAGCTGATTTTCATGAGCAGAGGAGTGGCCACATTTTCTTGTCTTTTCCCCTGTGCGTATTGTGATCTGTCCACTTGAGCTGGTCCCTCCCCTGACCTGGATTCTGGGGAGGTTCAGTGTAAATGATCCCTCTGTCTGGATGCTCAGAGTTACTCTGTCCATCACCCCTTTCTTTTCCCAGTGTAGACACTCTCTGGTACCCTTATCACAGTATGGGGTGAACCCTTGTCACAGTGACATCCAGTGAGGACATTAAATGTAAGCTTCTCCAGTGGAAATGGACACTAAACAAGAGTCTGTATGCCACTTCCGGTTGTAAACCTCTGTCCTCTTCTGGAAGTCAGAACTTGGCCAAAAGTAAAGGAATTGGACGTCTGTAAGAGATCACGGCTAGAGCAAACGGTTCCAAACGTCCTGATCTTGGGTTGTCACCTCAGCCAACAACAGCTGGAGTCAGGTCACCCCAATGTTCCTCTCTGCCCTGCCCCTTGTGCCCCGTGGGAAGCAGGAGAAGAAGATTCATCAAGTCTGGGAGAAGGATCTGAGGACGTGGTAAAGATGTGCCTGCTCTCTAGCCCCCACACCTCGTCTCCCCTCCTACAGGAGCAGGGAGGCCCAGGGATGAAGGGACACTCTGATCTCCTGGGAACTGTCTACCTGAAATGACCCCATATTTGGTCAGATAATCTGAGATCTGTGTGGAGGCATGATGTAGGGAACATTGACATCCTCAGCGTTACTTTATTCTGAATGCTGACAAATGTGTCAGAAGAGTAAGAAATTTCAGACCTATGTGTCTGATGGAGGCAGACACATACTCCCGAAAAAATGTTGGCCAACTAAATACAATTATACACAAAAGATAACCTAATACCACAGAGTGCTGTTTATCCAGGTAATGTGAAAGTCATCAGGTTTCAAAACGCAATCAATCCAATTTTCCTAAAGAAAAAAAAATGCTTATAATCATCAAACAAAATGAGGGCTTACTTAACCAACAAAAGACTATCTGTGGGGCCAGCCCCGTGGCCAAGTGCTCAAGCTCACACACTCTGCTTCAGTGGCCTGGGGTTTGACAGTTCAGATCCTGGGCGTGGACCTACACACTGCTCATCAAGCCATGCTGTGGTGGCATCCTACATCAGACAAAAAGAATGATCTGCAGCTAGGATCTTCAACTACATGCTGGGGCTTTGGAGAGAAATAAAAATAGAGGAAGATTGGCAGAAGCTGGTAGCTCAGGGCCAATCTTCCTCAACAAAAAGCAAAAAAAAAAAAAATACTATCTGCAAAATGAATGATTTAGTATTGGACCTTAACACAAAGTATGAAATAAATACCTAATATCCATAGTGATATAAATAGATTGATTACATAAAACAAATGGCAGAGGAGTGACAAATATCTCATAAGAAACTCAGATAACTTATGTCGGGTTATTCCTCCCTCAAGAATGTGGATCTTGACCCTCCATCTCTCGAATATGGCCTGGCCTTAGGGACATGGCAGGAATTCTGGGTAACCTTGAATTTAACAGTGAATTTTCAAATATAATACTCAAAACATCCAGGGCAGAGCAAATTGATAATTTTTAACGTATCTAAATTTAAGAACTTTGTTCTGAAACAAGAACTACACTGATGAGGAAAGTTGAAGACAGTCTGCAGAATGAGAGAATATAATTTCATAGCTCCTATTTGGTATTGGACTTGAATCATGAATATACAAGAAACTTACAACTGAACGAAAAAGAAGACCAAACAACTCAATTCAAACTAAACAAATTACCTGAGCCGACTCCTCCTCGAATAACAGATTAAAAGATGATCTACACAGTATTTCATTAAAGAAAACTTGAATGTAATCATCCCTGTCACGGCCTCAGCCCAGCACAGCTGCCGTCTCCCTCAGGGTTTCTGACAGGCTCAGGATGTGGGTTATCACACTGTGTCTGTTGCACAGTAATACACGGCCGTGTCCTCGGATGTCAGACTGCTCAGCTCCATGTAGACTGTGCTCGTGGACTTGTCTGCAGTCATGGTGACTCTGCCCTGGAACTTCTGCGTGTAGCTTGTATCATCAACTATAGGCAAGATCCCTCCCATCCAGTCGAGCCCTTGTCCAGGGGCCTGTCGCACCCAGCTCATAGAGTAATAAGTGAAGCTGTCTCCAGAAGCCTTGCAGGAGACCTTCACGGATTCCCCTGGCTTCCTCACCTCAGCCCCAGACTGCACCAGCTGGACCTCGGAGGAGACACCTGTGGAGAGAAGACAGGAGTGGATGAAATCCCCCTTCACTGGCCCTGGTCTCCTCCTCATCCTCGGATCCGGGGAACTGATTACCTGTAGCCACTGCCACCAAGAAGAGGATGCTCCAGCTCCAGTCTATGCTGAGGGGCTGTGCTCTCAGGGCTTCTGTGTGGGAGGGAGTGGCTGTTGGGTGATGCTCTCCCGGCACAGACATGTCAGTATTTAACTAAGTACACTTCATATCATTTGCATATTCAGGAACCTAAATATTTCACAGTTGATACTTGTCTTAACCTGAGAGAAGGTCGATGACACAGGGACCATGCTCAGGGGGAGGCTGAGCATCCATGCCCTAATCCTTGTTTGAGGATACGTGTCCTCTGACATGTCCCTGAACTCTGTGCAGACAGAGCTCCTCCCAGTGAGGAATAAGCCCCCGCAAGACATGCTCCTCACTGTGAACCATCTTTGAACAGCACGGAGACCACCTGAACCTGTTCTGAGTTTTAATATCTGAATGTCTTACTCCTGGGATAAAAGTGCCTCCCAAAATGCTGCTCTCATTGAATTCATGAAACCATCTGTATCCTCCAAGTTCCCACTATTAATAATTCCTAAGAAACCTCCTTTCTATGTGACTTTCATTGCCTTGAGTTAAATTATCTAAATACAATGAGATATTAAAAGAAACCATAGCAGGACTTGTCCAAATCCTAGTTTAGATTGTTTTTTTGAAAAAGGGAGACTAAGAACTTAAGAGGAAGCCCCTCCCCAGTCCCCTGTGCACATGCTCCTGGGCTGGAGCCTTGAGCTGGGAGGTCCTGAGCGCCCCCTGCAGCCCAGCCCCAGCCCTGCGGGGAGCATCCTGTCTGGGCTCACAGGACGTTTGCCTCTCAGTGTCTCTGGTCCAGTGTTACTGGCTGTGCTTTAGGATGTGACTTTAGGATGCTCTCTCAGTGATACCATATTCTTCTTTTTTTAAGATTAGCACGCCAGCTAACATCTCTTGCCAATCTTTTTTCTTCTCTCTGCCTCCAAAGCCCCCCAGTATATAGTTATATATTAGAGCCGTGAGTGTCTCTGGTTGTGCTATGTGGAATGACACCCAAGCATGGCCTGATGAGCAGTGTCATGTCCACACCCAGGATCTAAACCAGTGAAAGCCTGGGTGACTGAAGCGGAGCACATGAACCTAACCATCGGCCACGTGGCTGGGCCCGATACCATATTCTTTTGACATGATCTCTTGAAATAGTGAACTGGCCTTACTAAACCCACATGCTCTGCAGGAAGACCCCAAGCAAGGATTTTATGAAACCAGCACAGAGCCCCTTCCTTGGAGCTGCTGATACTGTCCACACTCACAGGGAGTCCGGGAACCTCAACTCACCTGTAGGTTCCTCTACTTGAAGATCACACTTGAGAACATCTGCAGGCACAGCATCACAGGTACACTTCACATGCACTATTCCAACACACACAGACACCCACAGACACACACACGCTGCCTGCTATTTTCAGCAATGGGATCTATATTTGTTCTTCGTCTCTGTATCTAGCACATGGGCAGTGCGCCCCACACTGACCCTAGGCCTGGGTATGTGACCTGCTTTGGCAAAAGCAATAAAAAGAAACATGATTTAAGCCCCGACTTGGAAGAGCACACATGTTGCATTTGTCTGTTCTTGCAGCACCTGCGAGCCCTGCAGCTGCCCCAGGACAAGGGGCCAGGCGTGTCCTATAGGTTGTAAGAAGTGGGCACAATCACACCACTGACTGCTCTCGGCCTGCAGCTGGGGGTCCCCAGGAGACCCCACACCTGCAGGACAGGAGACTCCTGAGAAGACAGAGGAGGTGGCAGCACCTTGCCAGCTGACTCCAGTGAGGCTGCTCTGCAGTGCCACCCAGTGGGCATGGCAGCAGCTGGCAGGTGAGCCAGGGCAGCTCCGTGAGGGATGCCAGGGTCTTCCCAGGACACCTGGTCAGCAACTTGGACCCAAGCCACACCATCCTCTGGGCTCATCCTGCTGATTATCTTCCCTCCTCACCACCTGCCCCACGGACCTCAGGCCCCACAGCAGACTTGGAGATGGACTCACTGCTCGTTCCCCTGTGTCTGCACCAGCCAGCTCCCTGTTTGCAATCCTGTCTCCTCCTAGCCCTGCGTCTCTGGTGGAACCGAGACGATAGATACAGCGGGACGCACCCAAAATTCCAGCAGGAGGAGGGAACTTTGCCACAGAACACTAAGGAAAGAGAAAGGGAGAGTCTGACCCACCAGAGAGCCATCCTGAGCCTTGTCTGGGAGCCTTAGGCGTCAGTGGCTTCGACCTGCTCTCCTGTCCCGATCTTGTCTCCTCTGTTGTCTCTGGGCGTCCCTAAGTTCTCCTCTTTGGAGAGAGTCTGAGTCTTGTAGCACTTTCAGCTTTACTCCGCTCTTGTGATGCTGGTGGGGCAGTCGTGTGTGGGGAGGAGGCATTGTATACTCTTATGAATCCGCTCAATGATGCAGTGATGCTGGGTCTCTAACTTGTGGCTTTCACAAGGGTCTCAAGTTGTGCAGGTCATTTCTCCAGCACCCACTCCTTTCCCAGGTTGCAGGTACCCAATCTCTTTCCTTGAATCTCCTAACCCTGTTCACAGTCCTTCACTCATTAGGTTATACAGAAGTACTGAGGGGTGCGTGTGGAATGGGAAATAGTTCCCTTTCCCCACCCAGGATACGGTTCTTGGAAAGTCCTTCCCCTGCAGGCTCTGCCTGGGGAGGGATCTGGGTGGATTTCCCAGTGATTGATCCTCCGCTCCCCCTGTGAGAGCCATAAGGGGATACATATGGATACTCACCTTAGAAACTGGAGTTTCTGGAGAGAAAGTCCACAAAAGTGTGGGGTGTGGCCCCAGGAGCTCTCACTGTCACACTACCCACCCTTGTGCCTAGCCGTTCACAGTAACCCTGGAAGTGCTCCACCTGTCTGTGCCTCCAGCGGCTTCTGTTCCAGGTAGCCGATCTCACCATGGGTTCTGGATGTGCCTGGTTTCCAGGTATTGGGGTAGAGATTTCCCCTGCAATTTCTCTGATGGGTCAAGGAAAAGGCACTAATTTTGTTTTCCCAGCTTTTTTTGATAAGAATAAGAGTGACGGTTTCCAAGATCTTTACACATCAGAGCAGAAACAAGACGTAACACCGTAGGTCGTCTTTGACCTGGTGTGGTCACTTTCCCTGTCGCGGGAAGGTGGAATTCAGAAGGCACAACCGGTGAGCCACCAGTAAAGTCTCGCGTGACGTCGTGATCGGGGAAGGCGCCCCTGCCCCTGGCTGGACACAGTGGATGCACCCGGGATCTCCCAACTGGGAACAGGAGCTGTCCTTCCTTAAACACAAGGCTCACTTGTGAGAAAGCTGTTTCCCGTGAAGAGGGCGGAGCAGGGTGGAGCTGGAGGGACCTTACCTTCCAGGATGTGCTGGAACACGCGGTCTGAGATCTCATCTGAGGTGCCCTGGTCTCCAGTGAGGACATCACGTCAGCTCTGCCTGCAGGCCCTGTGGCTGTGGGGAGAACGAGGCATGGGACTCACTTCCTATTCTCACCCTGCCTGCTTCACAGAAAACTGTCAATGGGGAGCTTGACTGTATTAGTTGGATAAAAGTACTTGACAACTTTAGAGAATAGATAATATGTAGATATGGATTAGTGAGTACAGAAATGGTAGACTAAAAGAAAAGAAAGCCATAAGAATAGAAATGATATCAAGAGTTCTCTTTGTAAAATAACAAAGTATAGATAACATTGTGAACCTATGAATTTGCATCCCTATGAGAATAGATCTTCTACTGCCGTATAGATTTAACCTGTGTGTGTGAGAGACAGAGAGAGAGAGAATGATAGTATTTACATAGTGTAACCATAATTCATAAAGTCTTTAAAGTAAATACAGGCCCCTGGTCCTTGATGACCATGTAGGATGGAGAAAACGACGTGAAGCACTGAGGCCACGTCTGGCTCTGCCCTCTGCCTCCTCCTTCCCATGAGGAGCTGGGGCTCTGCATCTGGGCGGTGCTGATCTCGGGACCTAGGATCCCTGGGAAGCCTGTGTGATGATGGATCTGTATGTTCTCAGGTTCTGTAAGGAAATGATGTGAGTAATTAATTTCCAACTGATTACCATATTCTTTCATTACACAGTCTGTCCTCAAGGTGAAAAGGCAGCATGTGGGTTTTTCGCTAGATCTTATTATTATGATCACTCTTGTTGTCGTTTCCATTGTGCCTGGCTCTTAGGACAACAGGGATCTCAGTTCAGAAAGTTGACTTCACAATGTCGGTTATATGTGAGTTCAGTTCACAGTTCCAGCCAAATTCAGGAGATGAAGAAAATATGTATGCTCCCAGGTGAGGTGGACCCTGAATGTAAGTAAATGAGAGCTGTGATTTCATTGAGTTGCCCAAGTGGGGATTTGAATGTCAGAGGTGACTTTTATGAAAATGGGAAAAGGGGCATGGGGGTCCTTATTCCTGGGGCTCCCCCTGGGAGGGGGGTGCTGGCTGGGTCCTTGGAGAACTCAGCGCTCCCTCTGGTGTCTGCCAAGACCAGGGTCCTCTTCTTACCATGAAGGAAATGCACTGAAGGAGCCGATCAGGGAGCCCAATGCAGCCAGGAGGGAAGGGCGGCTTTGAGGATAGCATCATAGTCCCTCTACTCACAAGGATGTTTATACATTTTCAAATACCCTCCACACATACAGGGGTCCATGTAGTGAGATAACCATTCCAGCCCATTGCCTTTCTCCCTAGTCTCGAGTCTAAAGTATTGGACATTCGAAAGTTTGAGGAGAGCAGCTAAGTGTAGAAATAGCATTGAATTCAGACAAAGCTGTGCCCACCGCCCTGTTTGTAATAATTCAAAACAGCACTACTGGCTCACTTAACTTGAGCGAACACATCTTTGCAGAATCAGCTTCAGGACGGGGTATGTTCACTGCTGCCGTGAACTTGGACTTACTCATGTCAGCCCATCATGCAGTTTATTTTGGGTGAAGATAGACATTTATGCTGGAGGGCAATCACTGCTATCATATTGAGAGGGCTGGCAGCCCCTAATCCTGCCTCCTTCTGCACGTAGCTGAGTGTCTGCAAGAACACTGTGGACCCAGGACTTTCTCCTCGAGGGACGACATTGAGAAATGCAAACCCCACTCAGAACCGCAGACAGAGACACTAGTGCCAGCACAGAGCTTGCTGACACGCTGTTCCATTTCAGCGATATGTGGGGTCACCATGTGACTGTGAAGTTGGGGCCTCACACCTTGTGCTTGTGTCTGAAAAGATGCCGACTGGAGATTGCAGTGACGTCTTTGTCCATAAACTGTGGGACAGGATGGTGGCACTGTGAGACACTGCCCTCACTGCAGTTAGAGTTACCTCCCTGGACTGATGCGGGGTCGGTGAGCCGAGGAGTCGAAAGAAAGATTTCTTGGACTCTCAAGATCTGGCAGTAGTGCTCTTTTTATTTAGAGAGTAGTGTGGAACAGCATGGGGACAGGACCCATGGGCAGTCAGAGCTCCTGCTGCTGCTGCATGGAGACAGGACCCATGGGCAGTCAGAGCTGCTGCTGCCCTGAGTTGAGGGTTAGGGCTAATTTTATAAGGCATGGGTATGTGACTTATTTTTACTGGAAAAAGAAAAGATGATGTAAAAAGTCATTAAATGATTTCAGTGCAGATGGGATCTGGTTATCGTGTGGTCATATAACTTTAGATACGAATCTGGCCATATAGATCGGCATGTAGGTGAGGATGCCCTGGGCTTCTCTCCCTGGGGCAGTCCTAATTCATACCATAAAAAAAGTCCACTGGGTCGTATACTTTGGCATGTAGGCCAGGTCACCTTGGGCTTCTCTAGCTGGGGCAGCCTTAATCCACATCATGGATGACTCCTCATTTTTCAAGGACTTGTATTCTTTTCTACAAATAATAGATATTTATCTATTTTTTCATTCACCGTAATTATAACTTTTTCATTTCATTCATGTGTAGTTGTTAAACGGAGCAAGTAGTCAGACTCTGCTTTTTAATGTTTGACTAATGACACCTTAAGGCTCCTTCTTCCCTACTCTCACTTTGCCCACACAGGGGAAATCTGATGAGAAAGCCTGGGTTCTCCCTCCTTTGATGCCAGTGGGAGATTCAGACCACACAAACCGCTCCTGTGAGCAGGATGTTCACCCCTCTCCCACCACTGAATTACAATGAAAACCCTGAGCCAGTCTCCTTTCCAGGTTCTATCAAGCCATTTCTGATTTGAGGAAAGGCCGGCCCTGCTCTCAACAGACACCTCAATAGTGAAGATGACAAACATTTTATATTCTCTTTTTTGTGTGAGTGGCATCATCTCAATCAACTTCTGTATCAAGCTGGGTGGAGGTCCCTGTGCATTTGCATGGTCACAACTGAAATTGGTGCTGTGGGTGTGGAGTCAAGACAATGACCTCCACCATTGAGGTTTTCTTCTCTTGCTTTGTTTTCATAAGGCCTCTGTTGGCTGATGCCTGGCCTGCACTTTAAGCTGCTGCTTGCTGGCTGGCTTGTGCACTGAGCTGTGCTGGGCTGTGCTGCATCGCTAGGTCGAACAGAGACTGTTACAGATTTATCTGACTAACATCAGTAGCTTTGATAATTAATTGGCACTTATGGACAGTAATCAATTGTAAGTGACTCTATGCCTTCTGTATATGTGAGTATAGTTTTCTCCCAATACAACAAATATTTCTAAGTCCGAGACGGACAAAGTAAATGTAGAATCGTGAGTCCAGAGAAGTTCTCTAGTTGAAGCTACTATATGGAGAGGAAGCCCCAGACTCTGATGGTAAACCAGCTCTGAATCTCCATCTGCTTCTGCTCCTGGGGTTGAATCACAGAATTGGTGGGCTGTGCGCACTCCCTTGTGGTCATGAGCACCCCCTGCAGCCCAGTCCCTCCTCTCCCTGCGGGGAGGTTTGTGTCTGGGCTCTCACTGAATTACCCTTGTGTGTCTCTCACGCAGTAACACACGGCCGCGTCCTTGGATCTCAGACTGCCCATTGGTAGATACAGTGTGTTCCCGGCATTGTCTCTGGAGACGGCGAATTGATCCTTCACGGAGTCAGCCTAGTTAGTGCTGCTTCCGTCAGTATGAACTCAACCCAGTACAGCCCCTTCCCTGGAGCCTGGTAGAACCAACCCAAAAGGCAGCTATTGAAGGGGATCCAGACACTGCACAGGAGAGTCTCAGGGAGCCCTCAAGCCTCCCCCAGACTGCACCAGCTGCACCACCCACTGGACGCCTGCAAACACAAAGATCCTGGTCAGAAAACTGCCTCACATCTGCTGCTTCTCTCACGCATATCCTCTCACATACTCGATGTCTCTTGTTCTACACAAATTACCTCTTCAAATAGCAACAAGTAGAACCGATCTAGGCAGAAAATCCATGCTGAGCGTTCTGCGTTCAGGCCTGATCACTGAATGGGGCACCTGGGAATCCTGGGGCTGGGGCTCCTCTCCCAGAGCTGCATGGTGTGGGATGGATGGCTTTACTTCAACAGAAGGGGGGCCTTATTCGAATGTATGAATATACAGCGAGCTCTGGGTTTGGGCACCTTGAGAGAGAACAGTACCACAGAGTCGATGAGAGTGTCCTGGGGCAGTTTGGTGGCAATGAGAACATTTGGGAAAATATGATATTTTGTTATGAAATTGTTCCGTGACACTTAGCATCCGTCATCTTACTCATTTTTACATACACACGCAAAGCATATGGCATAGCTCTCAATTTTGCCTCCACACAATAGGAACCATAGAGTGATGGGGTGATGTGTCTGAGAGCACACAGCAGGTAAGGGAGAGCCCAGTATGGGGACCTGTGCTCCTCACGGGACCTGACTGATCCCATGTCCCAGACTGTGACAGAGCTGAGCATGCCCAGTGAGGTCTGCAGAGCCCCTTCGTGTGATGAGATCATGGAGTGGTTTTGCTGCATTCTAGTGTTTACTGAGAGAATGTAGAGACACAGGGTCCAGGCATGTGTATTTCTGGGAGTCTCTAACAATCTGGTGTCATCTAGGACTCTATCCCTCTTTCCCTAATTATCCATTTCTTTATTTGCAATAGTTTTAAGGAGGCGTAATTGACCTGTGATAACCGGCACATTTGTCAACTGTACAGCTGATAAGAGTTGACATATGTACACACCTGTGCAACTGTCATAATAATCAAGGTCCTGAGGCAATCCACCACCATTCAAAGTCTCCTTTCCCCTCTGTAACTCCTCCCTCCCACATCTTCCCTTAACGCAGCTTGTTCACAGGCAACTCCTGATATTTGTGTTACTTTAGGTTAGTTTTCATTTCTTAAAATGTTTAAATATGGATCGTATACTGTGTATTTATTTGTCTGTATTCCTTCATTTAAAATCACTGCTTGTGAAGGCAACAATTTTGCTGCGTGTATCAAGCAGTCATGGATGGTAATGATGGGAAGAATTCCAATGAATGATTATGCCACAATGTGTTTGCCAGTTATGCTTCTGATTGGTGTTTGCAGTGTTTCCAGATTCTGGGTATTACGAATATAACTACTGCTCAGCTGCAGGATGTACACAGATGGAGAAAATGTTGTTTCTATTCTTATAACAGCAACTCTACTGAATAAACTGCAAATTAGTGAACTTTCTTCGTTACATTCGACAACTGAAGTTATACGGCAAACAAAAAACCTGAAATTGGGAGAGAAGCTAGTGGTTTCCAGGAGAAACAGTATGGGAATAGTATCTAACCTGGGGCAGAGAACATGCAGGCACATTTTATAAGATGGCTTATAAACTAGTCCAAGAGCAAATGAGAAATCCTTAGTGGATTTCTTGAAGTGGAGTGTGGTGAAGCTGCTGTAGTGTGATATTCTCAGGGGCCTCACAGTTATGGAGATTTCTATTCCCTTTAAAGCCTCGTTCCCCAGGATTGGAGACACATCCCAAGAGCTCACTCCCCAAGATTGTTCTTTCTGGGAAAGAGGAAGAGCAACTACTGTTAAAATGCATCCAGGCCACCTCACAGACCACAACTAAGAATCAAGTAATTAATCTTTATTGAGAAAGCCACCAAAATGAGTATTCTAAGGCTGTAGTGGAAACCAATAGAAACTGGGAGAGGAACAGAGGAAACAAGCACAGAGGGAATTTTACCTGAGACTATGGTGTGTCTTTTCATCCTCTTTACAAAGAAAACTCTACAAGTTTTAAGTTCAGCTCAACGTTTCTTTCATGTCCGTGTTTTTGTACCCTCACGTTTGTTTTGATATTTCACTTTCCATCTGAATCAGATTTTGAGCCTCAGATTCTCCTTTGAGTACCATGTTGGGTCTCTGCCATCATTGCTGAGATTAGGCATTGAGCCTCACTCTGTGTCTGCACTTGGTGGGGCATCTGGGAAGAGTGATTACATGTCCAGCCTGATGGAATCAGGGTCTAGGAGAGATTCTGTGAGAATCTAGACATAGAAAACAGAGGATGATGGTGGGTGTGTTTCTGTGGGATACTCGAGGGAAGCAGAGAGTGGGCAGGATCAGGACTCTGTCTAGCTGATTCTCATTATCCACATGGGTTCTTGCATGGAAGCTGAGACATATGGACCAAAGGATTCTTGAGACCCACTCAGAACACAACTCAGCATGGCTGTGACAGGTGTTCATCTCTTCGTTTATTTTCCTGCCTGGTTCATGGGGAAATCTAAGAGCTGCTTCGTCTTAGGTGGGATGCTTTTCCATCCAGGAGGCTGAGGGACGGCTACAAATGGGGGCAATCCCTGATCTTCAGTGTTCACCCAATTTCCTAATGAGCAAGTGCTTAAACTCTAGCAGGCAGGACAAGGAACTCTTTGGGGCAGATGTCCTAGGAGGATGGTCATAACACACGGAGTCAATGTGTGCCCATCTGAAGGCAGAGAAGATGAGCTCAGCACACAGAGTGCCTGGACTGTGCTGGTGTTTCTCAGGGTCAGTGAGAATCCTCAGTGTGTTTTCTTTGTCAAGACAGGAAAACAGGACCTATAGGAAGTTGAAGGAAAGTTCCCTAGTCCCTGGTGTTATCTTATATACAAAAAAAACTTACTTCCTTTTTTTGTGGGCTACACTGAGAACATGAATAATTAAAGCCAGGAGAACAAAACATGAAATGTCCCTGAGGGCAATGGAGAGCTTGGAGAGGAAATCCCTGATCCCACAGGAAGTCCCTTCCCCATCCTCTATCTGGACCTGCCCCTGGGTCTGGTCTCTATTCTCTCTGAGTCCTGAGCACCCCCTGGTGATCCTGAGCTCCCCCTGCAGCCCAGCCCCTCCTATCTCCCTGCAGGGAGGTTTGTGTCTGGGCTCACACTGCCTTCCCCTTGCTGAGTCTCTTGCACAGTAAGACACGGTCATATCCTTGGTGGTCACAGAGCTCAGCTACAAGGGGAGCTGGTTCTTGGATGTGTCTCTGGAGACGGGATGTGGCTCTTGAGGGGTGGATTGTAGCCAGTGCTACCGATAGAATATATGTACTGATGGATCCAGTCCCAGTAATAACCACTGGTTGTGATGGAGGAACCAGAAACAGTGCAGGTGAGGGAGAGAGTCTGTGAGGGCTTCACCAGTCCTGGACCAGACTCCTGCAGCCTCACCTGGGACAGGACACCTGGGGACAAGGAGAATATTTCCCTGTCAGTCACATACAGTCACAATCTTCCCCTTAGACCCAGATCTGACATCTGAGACACTCACCTTGGGGAGCCATCACCAGAGAAAGGAGAAGACCAAACAGTCTCATCTTCTTCCAGACCACAGCTCCGCCTTCCCCAGAGACCTCAGCCCTGTCTGAGGAGAGAGCTGTGAGCTCCCTCAGCCCAAGAGTGGATTTTACTCTTGATCGTGAAGAGAAATTTGCTTGTGGAGAGCCCGGTCCTTATAAGTGGAGAAGGTCCTACTGGGAGCTTGAAGTAACTTAGCCTCACATTCTGAGATGGGGACGCTTGTTCCATTAGGTAAAATGGAAACAGCTTATAGGAAGTCCCTGTCCTTCTGATCATGAGAATAAATACTAGACAAGAAGAGTGGATCATCACTATTTTAATTTCATAGATCTTTAACTAGCTATCCAAAAACATTAACATTTTGTCCAGACACTTCATGAAATCCATAAAAACCACTTTAAATGCATCCACCTTTGCCAAATATTTGTAATCATAATTCCATGTAAAATAATATTCTAATGTCAACCTTGATATAAATATAAACCAAAAATAAAGGACAATCATTCTCAAACTCCCATTTCTTCAGTTAAGCAATTATATTACTTTTTTCTGAGTAACTATTTCCAGAGCATAGGGACGCTCACAGACTCCTGATTCTTGATGTTGAAAGTTTTATGACTGTGGCTTTTGTGTTTTTATTGTGTAGCAAACAACTGCTAAATCTTCTATTTCAACAACTTTATAAGATATACATGTTTTACTTATATTCTTACAATGTGTAGTTTTACATTAATTTTCTTAAAATTGTTTAATATCAAACATCATAATATTTGGATGGAAATCACTGTATTGCTTTTTCAGGGCCTGTATGTTCTGTGTCGAATCTAATTGACACTAGGCTTATCCAAGGTCACACATACTCTCTTCTATTGATCTGTATCTATCCCTCCACCAATACCACCCAGTCTTATGTATTGTAGCCATATATTAAATCTCTTTCAACTTGTACAAAGTCTTCAATAATATGTAAACATAACAGATGCATGGTAGGAGTGGATTTCTGGAAGTTCTTGAAAATAGCTTCAGTCAGAATCTTTGTCATCTACTGCATCATCATTGTAGATCCCAGGCGTCACACACATGGTCTAAGGACATTGCGCTCTCCATCCTCTGTTGCTGATGGAAGATACCATCAGGTGAAACACTTTGGGAGACCTCTGTGGCTTTGGGGTCTGGATTGTGTCTCAGGGATATGAGCTTCATGGTCACGCTTTCCCTCCTCGATTCTCCATTGTCTATATTGATCCCAGTTGTGGGTTTGAATGACCACTGGCCATTTGCAGCATGAAATGAAGGCAGTGAATGCCATCCCATGAGAGTGCTGACCTTGTTCTCTCTGTTCTCTGCTCATCAATGTGCCCAGAGGTTGAACTCAGGCTACAGAGGATGTGGGGCTGGTGCTTAGATTCCCAGGACACCACAACCCTGAGAGACATTCACCTCTGTCCTGCTGGGAGAAGGAGGGAGCCAAGAGCAGTACAAAATCTAAGATTAGTGGTGAGCAGAAAACGGGAAAGTACATGTTCACTGTGGTAATTTCTGGATGCCAAGTGGAAGATATGAGTGAATAGGAAACATTTAAATTCAGCAGGAGGGATTTTTCAACCATTTTTACTTCTCTAACGTGTCACATAACATCTTTTGCTTCTTTTCTTAGTCCCCAACAGACATCCTGTTAAGTCATCTCCCGCAGCACTCTTCTGCATCTCTTCCATTTTTCCAGATGAGGTGAAGGCACAATACACTCCATCAGGCCCTTGGGAATTCTGACATAAAGGTTTAAATATGTAGTTAACTGTGCCTTGCTTGCTTAGGGATCACTCCTGCTTTTGGCACCCACAGTCGCAGCCCTGTTTACTGGACCCCTGAATCTGGTAGGAAAAAAACAAAGTTGAGGTGAGTGGGGAAGAACTGGATATCTGCATGTTACCACAGTACTTCTTCCCCAAATCCCAGAGGACAGTGGAGGACTCGGTCTACCTGGAACCTTCCTTGCCCTCCTCATGTTGAATGTGAACGCACACTGGTGATCCATGTAAACCAGACCTCATGCTTTTATCTCCTCATGCTTTAGACAGAAAATATTTCAATAGCCTGTTTCAAGTTCCAAATAAACAATTAATATGTAGATAATATGGAACGTCATATGAGTATTTGAAGGGATGCCTCTTTGCTCAATCTTAGGCATCATGGAAAGTAACGTGTGCCCCTTGATATGACTAAATGTAACTCAGCAGTCCAAATTTGCAAGGTATCTAATTCCAGTCCCTTAAAAGTGTGTCAAGCTTTTGCCTCTACCACTGATATGTGAAGCTCAGTTTGGAGAAAGTGTCTATTCTTGTCCTACATCCGTTCACAGCCTCCTTGGTCTACCAGTCACGGGGTGATATGTTCTACTTGTGAGTTACATATGGGTTAAGAATCTATCTCATAGCAATCTTCAGTCTCTGTCTCTCTTTCTGGCAGGCATCACAGCAGTTATTTCCATTTTTTTCCTCAGTGAGTGCAAGAAGAATATGTTGATTATCTTCCCATCACTGCATTGCTAAAGCTTCCCTGTGTTGACTCATCTCCCAAGCCCGGCTGGCCAACTTAAGCACTTGCACCAGGATGTCCCATTGCTGTCTCCAATCACCTGTGAGTTTCTTCCATTGGGCAGTGATGTGGCCTGATAAACATGCTCCTGAAATTCACTTAGTGATTTATGTAGGAGCAAGTCCCTTGTGCTTATCCATATCCTAACCCAGGTTCCATTACCCATCTTCATGACCTGATGGCAAGGTCATTGGACAGCACCCATGTGTCAGTAGACACCCAAGCACTGGGGCTCTTAATTTTGATCAACACTTTAGACACAAAAAGGAAAATAGAATGCACGTGCCTGGCTGAGATCATTTGTTCTTACCTTTTCCATCCATCATAGTGTGACAGCTTTCCAACAAGATGCTGTCTGTCCTTCTTGGAAATGTCATCTGTAACCCAAGTAGCTTTTTATTGGTCAATTGAGAACTTTTCATAAGACATCAGCCATATGACAACATGAACCAACTGCTCCTCAAGTTTTTCCAGAGTCCATCATAGTGGAAGAGAGGCTCCATCCTCATGAACATGGCTAGGAGCTCCTTGGTTCATCTAGTTGCATGTCCTTGTATAAGTCATTCCCAATTAATTACGAACTTGTCTGGTCACTACCTTCCTTATTAAATGTTTCTCTTTCATTACCCAGGACATCATGAATTTCTTAGGTCCCAAATTGTTTTTTATCTTTCAGGCAGAGAAGAATTTTCTTTGGACTAGAAAGCTTATAATTGTCTCTAAAGTAGTATTACTGTCCACCGTCCGCCCCCCGACATGTGGAAGGTTTCTGGTACAAATCCTAGCTGTTGATGCTGGTGTTACTCATGAACTTTTGTCGTGAGCTCTAGTCTTCATGAATGCAAGTTATAAATAGTTTCATAGTCATATCTGAACGTGAACAATAAAAGCCAAGCACAGTGAGTAAGCCATCATGATTTGGAATTCAGACATGCTGGGCATCATTCAGGCTCTCATCTGAAGACAATGTTCTCTGAGATAGTCTCATGGAGGAGAACTATGAATAGTCCAAAATGTGGAACTTGTGTCCACTGAAATCCAGACATTGTGTTTCTTGCCTAATTCCAGGGTTAGGCACTAACATTAATTTAATTCTTAGTGGTCTGTGGCACGGAACACATGGCTCCTTTTTAGGAAATTACTAAGAAATTCCCCATTTTGCAAGGGCTCAGATCTGTGCTGGATTTATCAAGCTTCTGTTATTCATGTGTGTCACCACTGCATTTAAGCCAGTCCATATTTTTCTTCTACGTTGAAATTGTCATTGTAATACACGATCACACTTGGGACGAGCATCGAGTCAGCATCCTTTCTAACCAAATGTCTGCAGGTGAACTTTGATGAACTGTGTCAGTACAATTAGTATACATCAGGATCTTTCCTATGTGAAGGCAAATTGCGGTTGGCTCTTTTTCAAGATTGACATTGATAAAAAATGAATTGCAAGATGAATCATTGAGGAACAGTCTCTTTTAGCTTGTTGTAATTTTTGAACTGTTGAAATCACGTCAGTGATTTCTGATGCTATGCAGTGCTGCTTTATTCAATCATCAAGAATCTACGTTTAGTCTTCATGAGGCACCTTCATTTTCAGTGGGCTGCACAGGGCTACTGTACAGAGGATGTTTGATACCAGCATTGCAAATTCTAATTTACCATCAATTAATACAATAATCTCATTTTCTTCACAAAGTACCAGTGTTGTTTTAAATTAACACTTGCGTGGTCTCTGGGAATTCTATAGACTCTTGCTTATCCTGTCCAATTAATGTTGGCTCGTGGGTAAACTTGTCTGCCTTCTGCTTTAGTGTTGTATTAGTCATGGTTCTCCAGAGAAGCAGAACCAATAGGGTATATGCATGAAGGGATTTATTATAAATATTTGGCTCATATCACAGAGTGTGAGAATCTCCTGATCTATTGCCTTCTAGCTGGAGACTGAGGAGAGCAGTTGGTGTAACTCAGTCTGGGTTAAGACCCGAGGGCCAGGAACACCCAGGGCAGCAGCAGAATTCTGTTCCAGATCTAGTGCTCTAGAAACCAGGCAGTATGGCTAATTATTCGTTTTTCCACCATTTTGTTCTAGTCATTCCCTCCAAGGAATCATGATGCCCACTCACATTAGGCATAACAAACTGCTTTTCTGAGCCCATCAAATCGAAGGGTAATTTCATCCAGAAATACCCTACAGACAAACCCAGAAATAACATTTAGCCAAATATTTGGGTACCCACAGATCCGCTCAAGCTGGCACAGAAAATCAACCATCACAACAATGCTAGATAGGAGAAGTGTTCCCCAGTCAGATATAACATTCCTCTGAACAGTACATTTAGATAAAGGAGGAGCAACCACTTCATGCAATGTCTGTTCAAACATTGCAATTTTCATCCAAATTTTACCTTAATGTCATCAACTGCCTCATCCCATATCCTCCCAATATAATTGTAGACTTGATTGGGAATTTGCCAATGGGGTTTAGAATCATAGTGCATTGGGCTGTCATGTCAAAGAGCCCAAGAAGTATTTCGCATTCACCCCTGTACCATTTTTTCCCACATATGTGCATATGACCTGGGATCCCAGATGAGGGTAGGACAAGATACCTTGATTGCCTTGTCAATATTCATCATGATAATCTTACGAGGTCAGCATCAGTCCGATGATTACAGCCCATGTTTTCCCCTGCCATAAGCCCTCATGAATGGGATTAGTTCACTTATAAAAGAGATGCCAGAGTGTTCCCTTTCCCATTCCACTCTGTGAGGACACAGCAATAAGAAGGACATCTGTGTACAAGGAGGTGGGCCCTCACCAAAACCCGACCAGAATGGCACCCTGATTTCTGACTTCTCAGCACCAGGATTGTGATAAAGAGTTTTTTGTTGTTTGTAAGCAACTCAGTCTCTGGTACTTCATTAGAGCATCTTGAGCAGCCTAATACAGAACATATTACATGGAAGGACATCTCAATTATTATGAGACCAATCCGTCAGGCTTGTAGAAGATCAAACTCTTTGTCTATAGAGTTCACTTTGAACATAAAAGATGGATTGACAATTCCTCTTCTCAGGATAACAAACTTCATAACAGCTGTTTCCACTACACCAGGCTGTCATATAAGGAACAACCTACCATGTGTTTGGGTCATGCAAGCCATCTGTGATTGCTCAGTATGGAGCTGTGAGTCCATCATCAAACCAACCACATTCCTCCATTCTGCAGCACTCGAAACAGGAGACTGCTCCCATGTCAGGCACTCTCATGGTCCATTTTAGTAAAAACTCTTCAGGATCTGATGATATCCATCCCAAAATGAGACAACTGGCTCATGCTATCTACTCACTGGTTTCATTAGTTTCATGACCCCCCCTCCTTATCCAGAACCTTGGAATAACTTCTAGGTGATCCGAATATGTAAAGGGGCTGTCTGTTGTTCTGGCGTATTTTCTCCTTCAGTGGGGGTCCTGAGTCTAGCAACTTTAGCTCAGGATGGCTGAAATCTGAACTTGTCACAGTGCCAAAATCCACCCCAACACTCTCCTTTACTTCCCTTTTAGCACTTACAGAAAAAATTCCGTAAGGTATTGTGTAACTGTGTTGTTTCTCATTAGTTTGTACTTTCTTGGGCATCCATCAAATCAACTCCTCAGGAGTGAGGGCTATTATTTCTAAATTCCATTGATAACTTTTACCTCCAGTGGCTCACTGCAGTGTGGATGCTATCTCACACCATAGGTGACCTGTTGCCATCAAGGCATCAAAGGTTCATCGTGCTTCATCTCATGATCTCCCCTTTTCCAAAACAGTGTTCCAGCCATGTTTCTGTAAATTAGGGTCTTTCTAGCAAATCCTACTTCTCATGCAACTGTCTCTGGGTTTCCCAGTAACCCTTCGGCATAATGGCCTCTAGAAATATACTCAGATGTTAGGAAAACTGCTATATTCATGGTTGTTCAATATTACAGCAGAAGGATACAGAAAAAAATCAACAAAGGACGAGGGACATGGGACAAAATCCATGAGAAAACTGGCACTAGTGTTCAGATGCCTATCCCAGAGGAGTCTCACGGACACACAAAGTTCTCCCAGTCATGTTGTTTTACAATATCTGCAAAGAGGAGCCAACCAGAGAATTTAACCCAACCCTGGGGGTCCAGGGTCATGCAGGCAGAAGTGACTGTGTGAATGACCTCTGAGACCAAGAATTCAGCCCCTTGAGAGTGAGAACATGCATTGACCATAGATCACTATGTCGTCAATTTACTACAGCATGTCTCAAGGCCTCAGACACTGAAAATCACTTTTATCAGGGAGATTCTTCCAAGAACTCAGAGCTCTTCTCCCAGGAGCCTACCAATGTCCAGAACTGAAGACATATCTTACTGGCAAAGTACAAGATTTGCAAAACCCAAGACTGCTAAGAAAATTCTTTCCTGCACACAGTTCAGATGGACAACGAGGGACTGTCAGAATGGATGGCCGTCCTCAGAGGAAAGAAAGAGGGAAGAGATGGCCAAGGTTGAACACCTAGCGAGTAACACAGGGAATACAGTAAGCATTTAGGGGGTGGGTATTACATAACTATGAATGTTAGGATGACTTTGTGTGATTTCAGAATCGAAGAAGCCTGTAGAGAAATACAAATACTGGTGTTCCAAGATTCTATATACTACACACATATTCTAGAAGTTCACACGTACACACACTATAGTAGGCTCTGGGATGGTTGGGCACAAGAGACCTTGCCTCAATCTGGACCTTTGTCCCTCAGTTCTAATATTTTCAGTTCCTTCAAGCATGTGATCAGAATCACTTCTGCTTACTAGGCACCCTCCCTTTGTCCATTATTTGTGCATCTCTGTCAGGTCACTTCCTTTCATTCTCTAAGGATTTACCCATAGTTTGCAGCCCTTTTGTCAAAAATTATTATAATCTGCAATGACCAAAGGAACTACATTCATGGAACCTCATGACCATCATTATCATGAATTCATTCCGCTTATGTTAACTTCCATCTCTTCCCAGCACTCACTTCCACAAGTCCCTCATTAGAACTTGTAATTTTTATTAATTTAACTAAATCTGCTTCTGTCTCACTCCCTTACTCCCCATCTTATATCTATCTATCAATCTATCTACCTACCTATCATCTCTCCATCTAGTTATTTTTGTATCTATCTGTCTATCTATCTACATCTGTCTATCTATCTATCTATCTATGTATCTATCTACCCAGTAAGTCAGTATACATAGTCATTGGAAAACCACCTGGCTAAAAGGGAACACAATACATAGTGTTGACTACAGAAGTATTCCTGAACATACTTTTATTCAAATTGTTATTTAATAAGCAAGATACTTACACCTTTGCGAGAGTATAACTTAACTAAATATGGGCATATTGACCCACTTTGCTCTAAGGTTCTATGAGTTTGGATAAGGACAATCTTGTAAATATTATGAAAATGAAGTTATCAGAAAATTGAGTCATTCCCACTCAAGGAAATTCATTATTCTCATTTCTATCCAAGCCCTTTTCTCACCCACACAGATCACTTTTCTGTGGTTTTAGTTTTGTAGATTCCATATCCTGGTATCATGTAGATGTGATAATGCGGTGTGTAGCCTGAGGCAGCAGCTTCTGTCATGTAGGACAATGTATGTGAGATTCATCCATATTCCCGCATATACTGATTCTTCTTATTGTTTGTTTGTTTGGCTGAAGAAGATTTACCCTGAGCTGATATCTGTTTCCAATCTTCTTCTTTTTGCTTGGGAAAGATTTTCCCTGAGACAACATCTGTGCTAATCTTCCTGTATTTAGAATGTGGGCCACCACCACAGCATGGCTGCTAATGAGTGGTGTAGGTCTACACCTGGGAACTTAAGTGGAGCACTCTCAACTTACGCATTAAGCCATGGAGCTAGCCCCCATGTTCTTGCTCCTTTTAATTAGTAAACAGTGCTTCACTGTTTATTCATTCCCTTGTTGGAAGAAATGTTGGCTGCTTCTGTTTTGAAGTAAATCCAAATAAGCCTCCTATAAAAATCTGTGTACATGTTTTGAGTGAACATTAGTTTTAACATCACATAGTTATGTACCTACCATTGAAATGACTGGTCATATGGTAAGCTATTGATTAACCTCTCCAAAAGGTGGCAAAGTTTTCAAAAGTGGGGGTGCCATTTTGCATTCCCATCAACAGAACCTCACTCTGGTTTAGTCTCATCACATACTGGGGACATCATCAGATCTTGTGCAATCACCTCAGAATCACGTGGATAGGACCAGGAAACAGTGCACCTGCAGCAAGCCCCTTGATCATTGCACCTGCACATGCTGGTGTTCAAAACCCAAATTCCTGCTTTAGATCTATGGTCATCCACAGTCTGCACTCCAGCTCAGAAATTAGAAGTAGACTTTGAAAGCCCATATTGCTGAATGCCTGTGTGAAGACTCTTATGAATTACAGGATCTAGTGTGTGAATTCTTGATCTCCCACGTCATCCAATTTTATTTCATTATGAAGATAAACTCATATTTGTCCAACACATTTTGTGGGTTACTAGGTAGTCCAGCTTCTGTATCAATCAGATCTAAACAGGGGAAGGGCTTGCATTCCGCAACGGTTCACTCCTTGTTCTTCTGGGATTCACAGGGCAGGTGACTGAGTCAGCAGGCGGCTCTCTCTTCACAGATATTCCTGGAGATTCCTTGCTTGGAACACAGGTCCTGGCTTCAACTACAAAAGGATTAGGGAAAATAAGATTAGCTGTGTATCCTGGAAGAGGAGGGGATATGGATATTGATGAAGTTCTAGGGTTTTCCATCATAAAATGTCTTTAAAATAAATGGCATGTATCTCAGATACACTGTATAATTTGCAAAATCATCTCCACAAACAGAAGGATTCTAGATATAAACTGAAGTGTAAATGTTGTTATGTAATTCTGTGTTCTAACTCTAACAGTGAATTATGGAATAAATTATTCTTCCAAAGTAAATTCTGAAATAGTTCATAATAGATTTGAAATTGGTTAACCTTAAAATGATGACTGTTAGGAAGTTGTAAATATTTGATGTAGAGGAAAATCATTTCCCTTTAACATCACTATTATGAGAGGGATTAGTGATTACATGACTGTGAAAATAATAAAAGAATTGGGAAAAATGGATTACAATACGCCGAATGATAACTCAAATTAGATTTAGTTAAATTGTTTTGGTAAATGGAATTACATAGTAAATTCACATTTTAGACCTAAAATATAAAGTATTTTTAGTTTAAATATATTATTACTCATGTAAAAACTTCAAATAAATATTGTAGGAATAGGAAAATCTAAAAATGATGTGCATTACCATGTATGTTAAATTATCAGAGATATTCACAAAATAAATTATACCAAGGATAATTGGGAAAGAAGCATATTAAAATAAGACAATGCATCTAAAATATTTTGTGTCAATCCTTACATAATTAAAAAGAACAAATGCATGAATAGTTTACAAGCAACGCAATAGAGGAAAGCATCCTCATTATGCATAGCAAAAACTAAGAGAATATAATTGAGAAAACTGAATAAAATGAAAAGTTTTGAAGACAGCTTTAGGAAGAATTCAGAGGTTAAGCAGGTAAATGAGAGGGACTGTGAGGGTCCCCACTCCTAGATCATCTTCTCCAGATACACCTGGGCCAGTACATTTAATACAATAAGAATCACAAGGACACAGGTACATTAGACTAATAGTTCTTCACACACATTTCTGAAATAGCTGAGATACACACACAGGACAAGTGCCCCCAGACATAAGGAGGTCCTTAGAATTGCATTTCCCAATGGATAAGAACAACCATCCCCAAGATATCGTCATGCTAAGGGGAGGGGTGGGCACAATTTGACCCCATGGGCAGAGGCTTGTTTCTCATGTAGAAGCTCATCTGATGTTACAAGAATGTAAGGATGCTGAGTAGGAGAGCACTTCCTCTGTCTCGCCTGAGGCCTAGGAGAAGGTGCTGGGTTTCATGGAGGGGGCAGCATCCACCGTCCATCATAACCTTTCTCTCCTTCATGGGGCTACAGTCCTCTTCCCCAGACAACTAATAAATAGAAAGGCGTGGGGAGAAACGTGGAGGGCCATTCCAGTTTCAACCGGTGAAGATATCATTGTTCCTAGTTTTACAATGATCCTGCTTTGGTCTCACGTGAGAACATATAGTTTGTGTGTGAATTTTCAAGGGTGAAGTTCCGTATGTTCCATGTCAACATATTGGGTCGTGGATGCAATGATCTGCTTGATGAGAAAAGAGAAGACCACTTCCCTGAGGAGTTAAAAGTGCTCCTAGTCTCTCAGAAAAGGACGAGGATCTTTAGGGCTCAGACGGCACACTGTTGTAGGCTGGAGAATACCTCCTGGGATATCAAGGTGTTGACTTCTAGAAATTGTGGATATGATTTATCATCCAGAATTTATCATCATCCCTTAGATGATAAAAGGGAATTTGAAAGTCTGAGCATGTGAAGGATCTTGAGATGCAGAGATGGTCCTGGCTTTTTTGTGTAGACGCTAAATAGAATCACCCTCTCCCTATAAGAGCAAGGCAGAGGGAGATTCTGCAAAGAAGAAAGAGCATGATGGCTGAAGTAAGATGCTACCCTGCCAGGTTCTAAATGAAGCAGCGTGTCATGAGCCTGCAAGGCAGTGAATGCAGCTCCAGGAGAGGAAAGGGCCCATGGAGCCTCTGGAAGAAGTGCAGCCCCGCTGGCATTTTAATTGAAACCCAGCTTAACTGATCTCACACTTCTCGCTTCCCAAACTGTGAGAGAATACATCTGGGTTTTAAATCCTAGTTTGTGGCAATTTTTCACAGCTGCCATAGGAACTACCATGCAGGATCTATACACACATGCATGACTGTGGATGCCAATTACTTCCAATGACTATTTGGGGGAAGTGGCATATCATAGCCCATTTGTGTTCTTCTCCATCCTTCATTCTGCTTCCAGTTGTAACTCTTAGACTATAATGCAGTCGATCGTCTCTGACCTTAAGAGAGGGAGCAGCTGCTATTGCTCCAAAGAGAAGATGCCAGCGCCCGTTGAAGACTCCGTGTTCAGTGACTTCACGTTCAAATCCACCATGATGGTCTATTTATATCACAGAAATTAGAGAACGCTACAGAAAGTTTTGAGAGTCTTTGGCCCCCTTCCCTTCTGAGTAGGTTTACCAACACGCAATTGAAAACATTTCACAGATAATCAACAAACGCAGTTTTTTTCATTTCTCACATATGAATTTATAAGCCTAAGTCAAAGAAAGGCTGCAGCACGTTGTCCCTTAATCTGCCTCAGCCCAGCACAGCTGCCGTCTCCCTCAGCGTTTTGGACACACACAGGATGTGGGTTATCACGCTGTGAGTCTTGCACAGTAATATGTGGCTGTGTCCTCAGACTTCAGGCTGCTGATCTGTAGATAGGCCGTGCTGACAGAGGCGTCCATGGAGAAGACAAATCGTTCTGAGAAGCCGGAGGCATACGTGGGCTTCCCAGTGTTTGTGTTAATCCATCCCATCCACTTGAGTCCTTTTCCAGGGGTCTGTCACACCCAGTTCATAGCATATTCAGTGAAGGTGTATCCAGAAGCCTTGCAGGAAACCTTCACGGATTCCCCAGGCTTCTTCACCTCAGCCCCAGACTGCACCAGCTGGACCTTGGCGTGGACACCTGTGGAGAGAAGACAGGAGTGGATGAAATCCCCTTTACCGACCGTAGTGTCTCCCTCACCCCAGGGACTGGGGAGCCCCTTACCTGTAGCCAGTGCCACCAAGAAGAGGATGCTCCAGCTCCAGTCCATGCTGAGGGGCTGTGCTCGCAGGGTGTCTGTAGGGGAGGGAGTGGCTGTTGGGTGATGCTCTCAGGGCACAGATATCTCCATATTTAACCTAGTACACCTCAGCTCATTTCCATATTCATGAGGCAGAATATTTCATAGTCAAGATACAAGCCAACCTGCGAGAAGATTGATGACCCAGGGACACTTCTCAGGGGGAGGCTGAGGGCACAAGTCTTAATCCTTGTTTGAGGATACGTGTCCCCTGCCATGTCCCTTAACTCTGTGCAAACAGAGTTCCTTCCCCAGAGGAACAAGCCTGACAGGACATGCTCCTCCTTGTGAACCCACCTTTGAATGGCACAGAGACCACCTGAACCTGTTCTAGGATTTGACATCTGAACATCTTATTCCTGGGATAAGTGTGTCTCCCAAAATTATTTGCCCAATGAATTAATAAAATCATCTGTATCCTCCAGGTTCTCATTATAATCAAGTCCTGGAAACCTTTTGTATGTGGTTTTCCTTGCCTTGAGTTAAATAAATTCTCTAAATAGAGGAGAACAATGAAAGAAACCATAACAGTCCTTGTCCAACTCCTAATTTTGATTGGTTTTTGAAAAAGAGAGACTGGGAGTGTAAGAGGAAGTCCCTCCCCAGCCCCTTGCGCACCTGCTCCTGGTCTGGAGCCCTGTTCCTTGAGGTTCTGAGTGTCCTCTGCAGCCCAGCCTCCACCCTGCAGGGATGGTCCTGTCTGGGCTCACGGGGCATTTCCCTCTCAGTGTCTCTTGTCCTGGTTTAAATGATTGTGCCAGGCTTCAGGATGATTCTGCCAGGAAACTGTGGACATCACCAGGACTGTGACTTTGGGGCTGGGGCTGAAGCCAGACATGGACAGAGTCACCACCTGACCTCTCTCAGTCCTGCAGCTGGGGATCCTCTCAAGACACAACACCTGTGGGAGAGGAGAACCCAGAGTAATGGAGGAGGAGGAGGCAGAGCTGTTGTCCCCTGATTCTCCTGAGGCTGTTCTGCAGGACCAACTGGCAGGCAGGGCAGCAGTCAAAGGTGAACGAGGTCAGCTCAGTGAAGGATGCTCCAGCCTCCATAGGACACCTGGTCAGCAGGACAGACTCGTGTACCTCTTTCCTCAGGGTTTCATCCTGATGGTCATCTTCCCTTCTGTCCACCTGTCTGAGGACCTAAGGTCCCGCATCCATCCTGGAGACAGACTCATTGCTCAGTTACCTGGAACTGTGCCTGCTCCTTTCCTGTGGGCAATCCTGTCTCCTCCTGGATCTGCAGCTCTGGTGGAACCCTGATGATGGATGATGGATGCACCTGGATACACCTGGAGGGTCTGCCTGGAGATGGTTCTTGGTGGCTTTCCCAGTGATTAGTCCTCCCATTCCCCTTGCCAGAGCCATGAGGGGATATATATGGATCCTCATTTGGAACCCGGAGGTTTCTGTTAGAAGAGCCCACAAAATGTGGGGTGTGGCCCCAGGAGCTCTCACCCTCACACTATCCACTCTTTTCCTCCAGACCTTCACAGTTACCCTGAAAGTGGTCCACCTGATTGTGCCTCCAGCAGGTTCTGTTCTAGGCAAGCTGATCTCACTGGGGGTTCTGGATGTGGCTGTGCTTCCATATATTGGGGTGGAGGTTTTTCCTGGAATTTCTCTGATCAGTCAAGAAAAGTCACTAATTTCCACTTTTCCAGCTTTCTTTTGTAAAAATAAGAGTGACAATTTCCAAATCTTTATATGTCAGAGCAGAAACCAGAAGTTCCCTCTGAGGTCACCTTTGACCTGTGACTAGATGCAGGAATCTAATCTCACCAAGTGCAAGTGGACCCTGGACAGACATCACTGAACATGAAACCACTGAAAGTTTCAGCGATTTCAAGCCTCTCCTGGGAGCCATAAATCAGAAAGCACAACAGGTGAGGAGCCAGGTAAGCTCATGTGAGATCATATTCTGGAAGCATGTCTCTTCCCCTGGAGGGTCCCCGTACGTGCACCTGAAACCTGACAACTGGGAACAGGAGCTCCCATTCCTCAAACACAAGACACCACCATGAGAAAGCTGTTTCTCATGGGGAGGTGCAGAGCAGGGTGAAGGAAATGGAGGCATCCAACCAAGAACCAACAAAAAGGAAAGAAAAAATAATTGAAAAGTGAAAAAAGGAAACCTGATTACATATTGACGCCTCTGTTTGTCCCACTCTGCCTTTCGTGCATTTGAAAATGTTTCATCCTATTATAATTAACCTTTCTGAATTTAGAGACATCAGTGGAAGGCACAGAATCATTAGTCTGGAAAGGTTCCCTGGGAAACAGTTAGATGAGAGGAAGCCCCAGATGCTGGCAGGAAACCAGCTCTTAACTTCCACTGCACCTGTTCCTGGTGCTGGTCTCCTCTACTGGGTGGGCCATGGCTGCCCTCTGGTGGTGCTGGGTAACTGGTGAAGCCCAGACCCTTCTGTCTCACTGTGGGGAGCATTGTGTCTGGGCTCACACTGCCTTTCCCTCACTGTGTCTTGTGCAGAGATACATCACTGTGTCCTCAGCCACCACAAAGCTCAGCTGCAGGGAAAACTATTTCTTGGAAGTGATGTCAGCAGTGATGGAGATGCGGTCCTTGATGCATGGGTTGTAGTCTGTGTTCCATGATGATGCCCTATAGTGACCATGCCCAAGCCATTCCAGCCCCTTCCCTGGAGGCTGGTGGACCCAGCACCAGGATTCATCACTGGTGACAAAGTTACCAGAGAGAATGCAGGCTGAGGACGTGGTCTCTGAGGGCTTCATCTGCCCTGGGGCTGACTCCTGACACTTTGACTGGGACAAGACACACGGAATGAGAGAAAAAAAAAATTGCTGTGAATCACACACAGAGCACATTCTTCCCCATGATGTCATTTCAGATGTCCCTGAGCTACTCACACTGGGCAGCTGTCAATAGACAAAGGAGGAAATGTAAGAATCTTATCTTATCTGGTGAGAATGTACTGCCTTTCCTAGAGTTACTCGGCCAAGGATGGAAGGAGAAAAGAGAGAGAGATTGAAAGAGACTGACAACACTGCACTGTTACTGTGATATAAACTGAGCTGGAGGAGAACTTCCATGTGCCAGAATCCCTGGTCTTAAAAGGGGAAGGAGCCACAGGGAATCCTGTGCCTCTGAGGCTCACCTCTGTGGTGAGTGTCCTTGCTCAGGCCTCAGAGAATGCAGACGATGATCTTCAGAAAGGTCCCCACCCTCATGGGCTTCTAGACTTTCCTTCCCACCTCAAGGGCAGGAAAATGTTTCAGAGAAACTGGCAGGTATGTCTGACACAGTGGGGAGGGAAATGGCAGAAAACCTTGGATGACCACACCACTCCAGAGATGGAGCTTTGTGCAGAGAAATGTCTCACCAGAAAAACCAGTCTTCTGCTGTAAGTGTTAATTATATTCTCTCCTGAAGTAATACTGTAGAGTAAATAGCAAAAGGATATGAAGGAATAGATGAAACTGTCTTCATTTCAGACAACAGGATTGTCATCATACCAAACAACAAAGAATCTACCCAAATCCTGGGAAACTGATCATGGAGATGAGCCGGGATGCAGGGTGCAATTTCAAGTGCATTCTGGTATTCTGGAAATGAACAATCAAGATATGAATTTAAAAGCTATGCCATTTACATTACACCAACTAATTAGCTCTGCAACCTGAGACAAATGTGTAGGATCTGTATGAAGAGAAGTTAAAAAAAATGGAAGATAAAAAAAATGGTGTAAGTAAAGGAGAGACATAGTGACTCTCTACATATGAATACTAAATAAAGATAAGATGCCTATTTTATTCTGCGTAATAGTTTTCCTCCCAGAAGACTAATGGTGAAATGCGTTTCTCCATTTGTGAACAGTACACCGTGCCATGATGACTGTGCAGTGTCTATACTTTCTATTTATAAATGGAGAATTGGCTAAGCCTTCAGTGAGAATGTTGATAGCTGTACACTGATGGGTTGGCTGACTGTGTGAAGAAAGGTCCGATGGTCTTGTGAGGAGCAGCTCTCATAAATTTCTTCCCAGAGTATATTTTTTGTAGTAAATATAAACTGAAACATAAGAGTCACGGGAGTTAAAAAGTGCTGCTGCATTGCAAATGTTCCCCATGGTCATCACACATCGATCTATTTCATCATCATCCCATAGGACCACAATTTCTCCCACAGGAAGTCCAGTCAGGTTTGCTAGTTTCCATTCAGCTTCATCAGGTTCCAAAAGCAAGGGTGGTTTTGGAAACTGTGGATTCACCCTGTGTGTATCGGCTCTACTTTGCTAAGAAGCAATGATCTCTTGCTCTGCGTCTCTCTCAAGATACCAGCGTAGTAGTCGATCTCCCTCCTGGTGTAACACATTCCCTCTTGTATCTACTTTCAGGCACCATTTGCACTTATCTTTATTTGACATGGAGTTTATCTCCAAGTTTCCATAATTGGAAGGTATGACACATATACGACGGGAAGTAATTCCAGTCTAGCAAGGTCCTCCCTCTGTGTACACTCTACCAACATGGGGTACAGTTCCACAGGTACAGAACATGTGGGCGATCTTGACCACTAGGCAGTAGAGCTGCAGTCACTGGGGATCTCAGTTGTGTCAGAAAGTGTGAAGGTGCAATGCATCCCACGAGGGGCTCAGGACTTTTGACATGAAGGTTTAAAACTATAGTTAGAATTTCATGCTTAGAACCATCCTTTTACCTGGGACCCGCGCCAAGCAACATAAGAGAAAGTTGAAGTGGTGTGGGGAGAATTGTGTGGTCATACCAGCCTCCTCCCCAGAGCTCCTTCCCCAAGTCCCGCTGAAATGTGGTGGAATCTCCTGAGTGGGAACTCTCTCTCGACCTCCATCATGCTGAGTGTGAGGAAAATATCATGGGTCATTATCAATGCCTCTATTCCTCTTTCTTTCTTTCCTGGTTATTCATTTGATTATTTGTAGTAGTTTTAAGGAGTGTAACTGAAATATAGTAACCTTCCCCTATGTTAAATGTACAATTTGATGAGTATTGACATATGTGCACACCCGTGCGGCCATCACCATAATCAAGGTTGTGAAGAGAACCATCACCGTTAAAAATCTCTCTTTGTTCCTCTGTAGTATCTCCCTCCCACTTCCCTTAAAGTAACTTGTAGACAGCCAACTCCAGATCTTTGTGTTACTTTAGAGTTGTTTTCATTACTAAATTGCATATACATGGATCATGAAATGTGCATTTTATTTGTCTGTATTCTTTCACTCAAACTCATTGCTTGTGAATGCAATAATTTTTCGTGCATGCATCAAGCATTCATACACTGTAATCATGGGAAGTATTCCAATGAATGATTATATCACAGTGTGTTTGTCTATTAAGTTTCTGATTGACATTTGGATTGTTTCCAGATCCTAGGAATTGCAAATATAACTGCTGCTCAGGATCAGGATAAACACAGCTGAGGAAAACGTTGTTTGTCTTCTTTCAAAAATAACTATCCTGAATAAACTGCAAATTAGTGACCTTCTTCAATGAATTAGATAATTGAATTTATAGTGCGAACAATAAACTTGAAATCTGGAGAGAGACAAGTGGTTCCAGGAGAATCAGTATGTAAATAACAGCTTCACTGGGACAAATAACACCAGATTGCCTATAAACTAGTACAAGCGTAAATGAGAAATTCTTAATAGATTTCTTGAAGTGGAACGTGGAGTAGGTGCTATAGTATGATATTCTCAGAGGCCACATAATTAGGGAGATCTCTATACCCTTTAAAGTCTTTTCCTCCAGGATTGAAGACCCATCCCAAAGAGCTCCTCCCCCAAGATTGTGCTGTCTGGGAGAGAGGAACAGCACCTGCTGCTGAAATGCAGCCAGACCCACCTCACCAATCACCACTACTGTACTAAGTAACTACCCTGCAGGGAGAAAGCCACCGAAACCTGTATCCTAAGTCACAAGTGGAAACTAATAGGAATTGGGCAAGGAACAGATGAAACTTCGAAAACTCTATGCTGAGCCCCGTCTCCTCTTCCCTAAGGAGTAAAAGCATACGTATGAAGGAAAGAGCAGCAAAACTGGAAAGAAGTTAAGGACACAGTTACAACATCATGGCTGCCGTGGGAAGGACCACCTGGGAAAGAAACAAAGATACTTTCTACCCGAGAGGGAACAGGAATACAAGGAGAAGTATCATCTCAGGAGGAGGAATAAGAACAGGGACAAAGCCATGCCTGAGACCCAGGGTCACGACGCCTGCCCAGGAATAAGGCCCAGTCAGATGGTCCTAGATCATGCCTTTCATCCAGCCATTTGCACCACATTAACAAGGTCAAGCCAATATGGTGCTGGAGTGTACTTGAGAGCGCTGGAAATAGATTCACGTAGAGAGCACAGTGTGAAGATGCAAATTCTGGCAGAGAATACAAACAAGGAATTACTGGGGGAATCTGAGTTCTCTGTTGGCCACAGAAGAAACACAATTTACCTCTGGTAGGCACTGCAGATATAAGGTTCAAATATGCCCAAGACTAGATTCACACAGACATCCATAACAAAGATCCAAGAAAGACAGTGTGTGATCAACTTCAGGAAGAACAAATGCATAAAATAAAATGATAGGCCCATTTCAACTGTCCAATCCAACACATCAGGCAACCAACATAGTTATGGGCTACAGGTAGAAGAAAGTCAAATGCCATAATGGGCGACTATGAGAATGATATTGCAATATTACACAGAGACTGCAACTATCCAACTCAAAGGAAAATTTTAAAACTATGATCAATGTTTAAAAATCAAAATTGAGCCTATGGTCAGGCCACCCTAAGATTCAACTCTCACCGCTCCCTGTGCCATGTGGAAAGTGGGCTTCACTATGTCTGGAAAAACTTTCTGGGAACACTGTGACAAAGTTGTGACCTGCCCTTTGTGTTTCTGCTCCTTTTGGCGCCTCCTGGGGGGTCAAGCTCTTCCAGTCTTAGAGAGACATGCTACAAGCTGAGAAGAAGTCAGCTGTCATACCGCCTCATTTGGGGGTATAATGGCTGCTCTATTCACTGAGATCTGGTGAAGGGGGCACTCTAAGTTGGAATATAGCTTGACTCCAAACACTGGTAACTTAGTCACGAGAAAAAGCTACAACACAGCTATGGGTGTATTAGACACAAATGAAGACATCCTACGAAATGTTGGGAACTAAATACAGTTATCTCTATAAAACTAATACAATCCATCAGTTTTACCACAACTGGGCTGACCTAGAAGCACTGAAATGGAGTGTGAAGAGCTAAGCCCATGATGTGAGGAAACACTTTTGGGATCATTCTTCAACTGCCAGGGACAATAGGTTCCGGCTTCCCTTCAGATGGCTGACTAATCTCCCCATTGTCCTGGTGGATAGCTGCGAGGTTCTGTTGAGATGGGCCATCCATACCAATTTCCCCATCAAATTTGGCCACCTTCATCTTGTTTTCTCCAGAACAATTCTCCTTCCTTGCAGTATGGATAGGTGGAGAATTTTTCAAATTTTCAATTCTGATTCCTTCTTGATTAACAATTATGTCTTCAAGTCATGTCTCTCATCTATCATGTTGTTATAAGCCTTTAAGAGAAACCGAGCTGATCTTTCAACACTTTTCTTAGAAATTTTCTCAGCCAAATATCAAATCTCGTCTCCCACAAGTTCCAATATCTATAAGACACTAGGACCCAAACAGAATTCAATCAAGCTGTTTGTCACTTTATAACAAGGATCACTTTTCCTCAGATTTCCACTGTCACTTTTCCTTATTTCCATTTGAGAGCACATCAGAGTGGTCTTTCCGTCCATATTTCTACAAATCCTGTTCATGACTGATAAGGCACTCTCTAAGGAGACTGAGGCATTCTCTACCACTCTTGCCTTTTCCCTCTGAGCTTTTACCAGAATCATCCGTAATGGTCCCTTAATGGTAATGTAACCTTATTTCTGGCACACATCTCAAAATTCTTCTAGCCTCCACCCATTACCCAGATCCTAAGCCACTTTCACGTTTTTAGGTATTTGTTAACAGCAGCGCCCCCGCTTTTCAGTACCAATTTCTATCTTAGTCCATTTCAGCTAAAATTACAAAATAGTATAGTCTAGTAGCTTATGCACAGTAATTTATTTCTCACAGTTATGGAGATGTGGAAGTTCAAGCCGAAGGCAGCAGCAGATTCGGGGGCTGCCGAAGGCCTGCGTAAGGGAGGAAGAAATATTCCTCTACTCTTTTCGGTTCTCCTGATTGGCCTAAGAATTAAATTGATAACTTTCCCCAGGGAAACTGCTATATAGAGAGAATGACCCAGACACTGAGAGTAAACCAGCTCTTAATCTCCATCTTCCCCTGCTCCTGGGGTCAAAGCACATAATTGGTGAAGTGTGGCCTCCCTGGTGTCCTGAGCACACACTGTTGGTCCTGAGTGCCCCCTGCAGCACAGCCCCTCCTGTCTCCCTGCGCTGAGGTTTGCGTCTGGGCTCACACTGACTTTCCTTTACCATGTTTGTTGCCCAATAATGCAGGGCCATGCCCTAGGCTCTCAGACTGTTCATTGGCGGATGTAGCATGTTCCTTCATTGTCAATGGACGTGGTGAATTGACCCTTCATGAAGTCTGAGCCAGAAATGCTATCACCATTATAGTTAATAGATGAGTGCCACTGCAGTCAATTTCATGGAACCTGGTGGACCCAGTGTATGGCATAGTCATCAAAATAATCAAGAGGCTTCAGAGGAGCGTCTCAGAGACCCCACAGGCTGCACCAAGCCTCTCCAAAACTCCACCAGCTGCATCTCTCACTGGACACCTGGAAACACAAAGACATCCTTGTCAGGAAACTGTTACACACCCACTGATTCTCTCACTCATATCCTCCTACAGTCTCAATGTCTGCTGTACTCCGTAAATAACCTTTTAAAATATCACCAAGGAAAACCCAGCTCAGCTGAAAATCCATGGTGACTTGTTGGGGTTCGGTCCCCTCCACCGTAAGGGAACACCTGGGAATCCCCTGGCTGGGGTTCCTCTCCCAGAGCTGCATGGTCTGGGCTGGGCTGCTTTTCATCAGCAGAAGGAGGACCCTATTTGCACGTCCTCTAACTATTTAGCAACCTCTGGGGTTGGGCACCTTAAAGGAGGCCAGTTCCCCAGGGTAAGTGTGAGTGTCCTGAGACGTTATGGTGCTAACGAGAATATTTTGGAAAATATGATATTTTATTACGAGATTATTTTGTGACAAACACTTAGCACCCATAATCATATTCATTTTCACATACACACAAAGCCTGTGATGTAGCTGTCAATTTTGCCTCCATTTCACAGATGAACATCTACAGAGGGAACCATAGAGCGTTTGTGTAATGTGTCTGAGAGCACACATCAGGTGAGATTGAGCCCAGTTTCGTGGCCCAGGCTCCTCACTGGACCAGAGTACAGCCAGAATCAGCTCAATGGCAGAGCTGGACAGGCCAGATGAGGTTTTCAGAACCCCTTTCTGCGATGAGAACATGGCATGATTTTGCTGCATTCCAGTGTTACTGAAAGAACGTAGAGAGAGCCAGGATTCACGCATGTGTATTTCCGGGAGTCTCTAATTTCTGGAGTCATTTTCTGTGAGTCTCTCCCTCTTTCCTTACTAACTATCCATTTGTCTATCTGCAGTAATTTTAAGGAGGTAAATTGACATGTAACAACCTGCACCCATGTCAAGTCTACAACTTGATGAGTATTGACACGTGCACCCGTGTGAAACCATCACTATAATCAAGGTTGTGAAGGGATCCGTCACCATTAAAAGTCTCTCCATGTTCCTCCGTAGTTCCTCCCTCCCCCTTCTTCTAATCCAACTTATAGGGAACCACTTCCCGATCACTGTGTTACTTTAGTTTTCATTCACTAAAATATATATAAGCGGATCATACAGTATGTGTTTTATTTCTCTGAATTTTTTCTCTCAACATTGTTTCTTGGGAATGCAGCCATTTTTTGTGTGTATCAAGCACTCATAGATCATACATTGCTATGTTGGGGGTTTTCCAATGAATGATTAGACCAGAATGTGTCTCTCTGTTACGCTTCTGACTGACATATGGATTGTGTACAGGCTGTGGGTTCTACAAATATAACTGCTGCTCGGCTGCAGGGTGGACCGAGCTGAGGAAAAGGTTGCTCCTCTTCTTACAACAACAACTATACTGAAAAAATTGCAAATTAGTGACCTTCTTCAACACATCAGATAGTTGAAGTTATAGCTCAAACAACAAACATGAAATCTGGAGAGAAACAATTTGTTTCCACAAGAAGCAGTATGGGAATTGGAGCTTAACTGGAGCAGAGACCACCAGATAGCTTATAAATTATAACAAGAATAAATGAGAACGTCTTACTGGATTTCTTGAAGCGGAGTGTAGTGAAGGTGCTGTAGGGTGATATTCTCGGGGGCCACATAATTAGGGAAGTAACTACTCCCTTTAAAGCCTTTTCCTCCAGGACTGAGAACACATCACAAAGAGCTGCTCTGCCAGATTGTTCTGTGTGGGAGAGAAGACCAGCACATTCTGCAGAAATGAATCCAGACCCACCTCAACAATCATCATCACGGTGTTAAGTAATCTGCAGGAAGAAAGACACAAAAATCAGTATAATAAGGGACTAGTGAAAGCCAATGAAAACTGGAAGAACAGAGGAAACTTGCACAGAGGAAATTGTAGCTCAGACTATGATGTATCTTTTCATCCTCTTGACAGCTTCTTTCTCAGAGCAAAAGCTTTAAGTTTCAAATCTGACTCAATGTTTCTTTCATGGGTCATGCTTATGTGTCATCACTTTTGATTTTATAGAGTGTTTTTTACTTTTTTTTTTGAAGAACATTAGCCCTGAGCTAACATCTGCCACCGATCTTCCTCTTTTTGCTGAAGAAGACTGTCCCTGAGCTAACATCTGTGCCCATCTTCCTCTAATTTTTATACGTGGGACGCCTGCCACAGAATGGTTTGACAAGCACTGCAGTGGTCCGCACCTGGGATCTGAACCGGCAAAACCTGGGACATTGAAGCACAACGTGAGAACGTAACCGCTGTGCCACTGGGCGGGTCCCTCATCACTGTTATTTATTTATTTTTTTTTCGAGGAAGATTAGCCATGAACCAGCATCTGCCGCCAAACCTCCTCTTTTTGCTGAGGAGGACTGGCCCTGAGCTAACATCCGTGCCCACCATCCTCTACTTTATATGTCAGACACCTGCCACAGCATGGTTCACCAAGTGGTGCCATGTCTGCCCCCAGGATCCAAACCGGCGAACCCTGGGCCGCCAAGTCAGAACATGCTAACCTAACCGCTGCGCCACTGGGCCTGCCCCTCATCATATTTGTTTTTGATTTTAATTTTTCTTCTGAAACATATTTGAAGCTGCAGATTCACCTTTCTGTACCACTTTAAGTCTATTCCATTATTGTTGAGATGCATTATTGAGCCTTACTCTGTGTCTGCTCTTGGAGGTGGATCTGGGAAGTGATTAGGGCTCCAGCCTAAAGGAATCACGATGTAGGAGAGATTTAGTTAGAATTCAGACATAGAAAACAGAGGGTGGTGGTGGGTGTGATTCTTTGTGATACTCGAGGGAGCAGAGAGTGGACAGGGATCAGGACTCTGTACAGCTGGTTCTCATCATCCATGTGGACTCTCCTGTGGAAGCTGAGACATGGCCCCAAGGACACTTTCAACGACTCACCCAGGACACGTCCCATCACGGCTGGGATGGGTTTTAAGTTTTTGCTTGTCTTCCTCCATGTTTCATGGGGGAAAATGAGAGCTGCATCCCCATAGGGGGCCTGGTTCTCCATCCACAACACTGAGGGACAGCCACAGAAGGGAGCAATCCCTGATCATCAGTGTCCACCCAAGTGGTAATGAGAGTTTAAATTCTATCAGGGAGAAAAAATAACTCTATGGGGCATATGTCCTACTGTAACGGCCATAACATGTGGAGTCAGTGTGTGCCCATCTGAGGGCAGAGAACATGAGCTCAGCATGCAGACCACCTGGACTGTGCTGCTGTTTATCAGGGACAATGAGAATCCTCAGTGTGTTATCTTTCTCAAGACAGAAATTCAGCACCTATACGAACTTGCAGGAAAGGTCCTAGTCACTGGATCTATCTCATCAGCAAACAATGTTATTTCATCATTTGTTGGCTTCACTGAGGATATGAGATATTTCAGGCAGAAGAGAAACACATGACTTCTCCCTGAGGGCAACTGAGAGCTTGCAGGGAAAATCCCTGATCCCACAGGAAGCCTTTCCCCATCCACTTCTGCACCTGCTCCTGGGTGTAGTCTCTGTGCTCTGTGAGTTCTGAGCGCCCCCTGCTGGTCCTGAGCACCCCTTCCAGCCCAGCCCCTCTTGTCTCCCTGCAGGGAGGTTCGTGTCTGGGCTCACACCTACTTCCCCTCACTGTGTGCATCATAATATCTAACTTTCACTCTTGCACAGTAATACACGGCCGTGTCCTCGGTGGTCACGGAGCTCAGCTGCAGGGAGAACTGGTTCTTGGACGTGTCTCTGGAGATGGAGATGCGGCTCTTGAGGGATGGGCTGTAGTAAGTGCTACCACTATAGCTTACAAGTCCCATCCACTCCAGCCCCTTCCTTAGGGGCTGGCGAGTCCAGCTCCAACCATAATCACTGCTTGTGAAGGAGGATCCATAGACAGCACAAGTGAGGGAGATTGTCTGCGAGGGCTTCACAAGTTCTGGGCCCCAACTCTGCAGCTTCACCTGGGACAGGACTCCTGAGGACAAAGAGAATCAGTCCCTCTCAGTCAGGTGCAGTCACAACCATCCCCATAGACCCAGGTCTGACATCTGAGACACTCACCTTGGGGAGCCATCATCACGCAAAGGAGAAGACCCAAGAGTCTCATCTTCTTCTAGACCACAGCTCTGCCTTCCTCGGAGACCTCAGCCCTGTCTGAGGAGAGAGCTGTGAGCTCCCACAGCCCGAGAGTGGATTTTACCCTCGAGCTTGAAGAGAAATTTGCATGTGGGGAACCCAGTCCCTATAAGTGGGGAGGGAATGATGTCAAGCTGCACAGTCCTTCCAGGGACTCTGTGTGCACCTCTTTTCCTGATTTTAGGTATTTTTTGTCTGGGATGGGAGGGCACTTGAGCTTTGAGACACCGATTAATCAGATTTAAGCATTCCCCACTTTTCTGCGCCCAGAGCTACCTTCCTTCAGGCCTCTGCCCTTACATCCCCACCTCAGGCCCAGCCTAACTCTTAACCATACACTGAGGTCCAGGTCTTGACTCCTCCAGACTGAGCCCTGCACAGCTCCTGCTTTCCTTCCCTGTAATCTCTCCAATGATGTGGTTCTCATCAGGCTGAGAAGTTGTTACCTTTTTTTATTGTTGTGTTACATGAGTTCCAGGTGGGCCTTGTGCCCCATCCATCTTGTGCACTTGTGATGGGAGATATCATATGTTGAAAACTTCAGATTCAAACTTCAGCCCCACAGGTATTCTTGATCCACCACTCTCCTGAAATTTAGCATGTCTTCTTTACACACTCAATGGGATGTGCACCACCCATGGTCAACATTTGTCTACCATTAGCTGCATGAGCAGGAATGTGCAAGCCCATCTCCCTTGTCTCAGGGTTGGAAACTCTGAGCTGTGTTCACCCCCCAGGGCCCCTCAGCAGGGCAGGCTGAGGCTCCTCCCTGTGGGATTTGTAGACATGATACCTATGCTCATCTCCTCCAGTTTGCCTGACCTGTTGACCTCACATCCTTGACTGTTTCTACTGGGAACAAGTTTTAATAAATTGCTTGTGCAAGAATCTACTTCTCTAAATCTGCAACTTAGAATTGTCCCAAGACAAAGGCTATTCGCACAGGGAGAGGAATGTGGGCAGGAGGGAATTGTTCTATAGAAAATTGACATAACAATTATTTTGACACAGTACACAGGCCTTCAGTAACTAGCCAAGGAGATTATGATATTCACACAACTGCCTTGTCAAAGATGAACAGGGCTACCCTGGATGATACTGAAATCTAACCTTAGGTGTCTAATAAGACATTTCACAGACAACTTTCATAGTCTTAGAAGACACAGTCTGATAAAATAAATGCTGAGCTAGGTGAGTAGACTCCAAATAAACATGCGATTGTATTTAGGGAACCTTGCAAAGACATCCCAGGATTTGGCATTATGGTTAATCACATCATCAAAATCATAGAAATGCAGAAAGATATCCACAATCACTACCTTATTCAAAGTAATATCTTCATACATAAATAGATGTGTTGATGCCAACTTTGGAAAACTTATAAACAATTGTAAAAAATAAGGAGAATCCTCACAACCGTATCGCCCTCATGTTGAGTACTGTGACATTAATTTTATCTGAGTAGCTATATTTTCTGCATAAGCAGCTGGGAGATACCTCATTCTAGAATTTGGAAGCTGAGTAACTTTGTCTAAGGCTCTATGCACACATTTCTCCTAGACAGCCCACAACATGTGTCCAAGAACCCCAACTAGTTTCATGAGAAAGAACCATGATTTTAAATGGAAAAGACATAAGAATAAAAACAAGGAATATGCTTTGTAAAAGTGAGCATCGTTCATATTGAATCATTGATGGCACAGGTGTAATTGTCCTATTTTCTCATTATTTGGGGTTAAATTATAAATTGGGCCTCAGAGGCAGGAGGGTAGAGATGGGACCAAGATATTGTTTTGTTCATAGGAAAGGAGACTGCAGACCCTGACAGGAAGACCCTCTCTCTCCTCGCTCCCTCTGCACCTGCCCCTCAACCTTGGCCCTGTGGTCAGAGTGTCCTGAATGCACCCTGCAGACCAGTCACCTCCCCCCATCCAGGGTTCTTGCTGTTTCCTCTTCGAGGTGGTCTCTGAGTCCTACATTTTGGGATGTCCTGGGCTTTGTGATTTTCAGGAACAAGAGCTCTGTCCTCATGTGTCCTTATCAGTGTTCTGCTACTCTAAGATTTATAACCCTATAAATTTCACACCAGGTGCCCATCAGGAACATCCTTGTGTCCATCAGCCGTGGTCCTCCTTCAGGTAAATCCGTGTCATTATTTTAGGATTTACCAAAGAGTTTCCCATTCATTGATCAACCATACTCAGTATAATTTGTAATGACTAAAGAACATACACAGATAAAACTTCCCAAACACAAACCATCAATTAACTAAGTTTCATTTTTTAAAGATTGTAACATCTAATTCATTTCAGCCACACAACCCAAGAGCGCTACATTAGAAATTATTCTCATTGATGCATTAAATTAACAATCTATTTTTAGAAAAAAATCCACTGTCCATAGGCTTTGAAAAATCACAAAGCTAAGACTGACCAGAACACATAATTTAGAGACAAATATTTTTGAATATAATTTCATTAATATTCACATGTATGCAAGATAATTAGACTTTTATGGAAGTATACTGTAAATATGTTAAACAAAACAATCTTCTTACCAACAGCACTGTCAATTTAAAGGATCTTTCCCCCACCCCAAAGAAATGCATTATTCCCACTTCTACTCAATCCCTTTTCCATCCCACAGCCCTCAGCGACCACTGATCAACCTTACGTCCCATTAGTTTTGCTGATTCCATACTATATGGATGTAAATATGCAGTGTGTAGACTTTGGAGGTAGATTATTTCATGTAGGGTAATGTAAGTGAGATTCATCCATGCTCTTGCATGGATGGCTTTTTTCTCCTTTTCTTACCAAAGAGCATCCCGCTGTTTATTTATTCCTATGTTGGAGGACATCTTGGTTGCTTCTAACTTGTATTGATTATAAATAAGACTTCCGTAAGCATCTGCATACAAGTTTCTGTGTAAATATAATTTGTAAGGTTTTTTCGTTAAATTGAGATATGATTTATGTACCAAAAATTGTACATTTTTGATTCGTACACCTTGAAGAGTTTGGAGATAAGTATCCACCCATGAAATCATCACTACAACAAATAATCTCAATGTAGTCGTCACCTCCAAAAGTGTCTTCTGTCCCTCTTTTAGTGATAAGAACATCTAACATAAGAGCTGTCCCCATAAGGAAAATTTAACTGCAGAGGACAGTATTGGTAACTATATGCAGTGACATCAGTTCTTCCCTCCCCAGTGACATAGCAAGCATTTGAATGGTTGGGTCTCCTGGCATTTGTATGTTAGATCTCACTAGAAAGGAGAAACTTTCCCAAAGTGTGGGATGCCTCTTTCAATTCCCACCAGCAGCACCTTGCCACATTCTAGTCCCCAATTTATATGGAGGAAATTATTGCATCCTTTTCCCTTTGTAACACATCATGGGGATGCCTGGGAAGCATCGTCTTAATTCAGAGAGTTCTTTATTCATCCTGAGTACACTGGGAGACAAACACAAAAATCCCTCTCTGGACTCTGGGGACAGCTAACATCTGCTGTTGGATCAGGCTTCAGGAGGTGATTTTGGGGGGATGAATCGCTGTGTGCTATGTGAAGCCATCTATGAATTAGTGGATCTAAGATGTGAAGGATATTTCCACTACTATGTCCACTATTCAAGGGGATGGTCCAGGATCCCTAATCCGAGATGAATAGGGATTAATCCACAATATCATGTAGACCATTTCACCTTGTCGACGCAAATAATCCATAACCACTCTATAAATGAAAATTTGGGTCAGTTTATTCTGAGCTTAAATCTGAGGATTATAACCCAGGGCCTTTCTTCCCGAAGGAAGAAAAGGTACCAAAGAAGTGGGGTGCACAGAGTGGTTATATACCCCCAGAGAGGAGGTTTCACATAGGATTGAAATGTCACTTTTACAATAGTCAGGAGACTGCTCTGTTGGCACAGCTATTGATGGAAACAGCAGGTAGGTCTTCTGTCTCAGTGAACACAGCAGGGTGGCACTCTATTTTCTCCAGCTGAGTGGTCACAGGTGAGCTGGGTGGTCAAAGGTGAGTGCAGCAATCAGTTCCTAGCCTAAGGAAAGATGCTTATCCCTAAGGAAATGCCAATGTTGGGGGGAAGTCACACCTTTATCTCAAGGGCCTTTGTTCTGGCCATAGGAAGTGTCTAAGCAGATACACAATGCATGCTCAACAGCCACAGTCAGGCCCTTTTGGAAAAAACAAAGTCAGGCCAAATTAGGTTTATACCAAATGGCTTCCTCGTATATTCCAATATATCCTATTGCTTGCCATTTTTATTTGTCAACCTGTTTCAATGTACTTTTGTAGAACGTAGCCTACTGTAGTCAACACACACTGTGTCTTGGATAAATATAGGTTTACCTATGTGATCAAATGAAAATAGAACACATTGCAGGCCCCGAAGAATTCACATATCTCAAGTGTCTTTTAAATAGATATTTAAAGGGATTCACATTTCTCCAGATAGTTACTGAAACATAACAGTTTAATATATCAATAATTACCAATTTTTTAAAATCATAATTATGCATACAAATGATATTTTGATATAAAATATTCATAAAAAGCAGAACACTCCTTCTCAGTATCTTATTTTTCAAATTTAAGTACTTATGACCTTACTTAAATCTGAGTAACTGCATCCCAAGCCCAATGAGGCTGGAAACCCTTGATTCTATCTTCTACTGTTTTGTGAGGAATATTGGCCCTGAGCTAAGATCTGATGTCAATCTCCCTCTTTTCACCCAAGGATCGTTGTCCCTGAGATAACGTCCATGCCAATCTTCCTCCATTTTGCATGTGGGATGCTACAGCAGGATCTGAACTCATGAACCCTGGGCTGCTGAGCCAGAGCACGTGAACTTAACCACTACGTTGCTGGGCCAGATCCAAGGCTGGGGACCCTTGATTCTTGAATTTGAAGTTTTGTAATTGTGTCTACAGCTCTCTGTGCAAACTCCTCCAGTATGTGAGTTGGTGGCATATTGCAGAGCAGTAAACTAATTACGTCAGGAACAATCACACTTTTACATGGAGTAAAGGTTGAAAACAAAAAAAAAAGAGTGACAATTCACCTGTCTAACCCAGCATCTTTCAAATGTTGAAATGGTTATGGAAGAGGATTAACTGAGCTGTTTTCTCAGCCTAGTATTATCAGTGAAGCAGGGGTTTAGGGGAGGTAAATGGAGAGAAATTTGCTCACAGCAAACGGAACTTTAACCGTGACAAGAAGCCCCTCACCCCTCAGCTTCCACCTGCCCTTCCTCTGGGCTGGGCCCTGTGGTCAGAGGGTTCTGCACTGCTACACAAAATATATAAAGTTCTTAATATCTCGTGGAAACAAAATTTCATGAGATATGTAATTTGAAAACATATTCTCAAAGTCTATGTTTGTTAAAACTAAAAACATTTGTCTCACGAAAGATAGCACTAAGAGAATGGAAAGACAAAGTCTAACTTATAAATATTTACTTTAATGAGTCCTGATTTGATGTTTTATCTAACGTCTCACAAAGAAGTGGCCAACCTCCATTATGTGTAGTATGGAAAACCCTGCTATGAACACAGTGGGTGCAAACACTTGCAGGGCCATGTTGATTGGAATACTTCATGTCATTTAAATCTGATTTGCTGTGGTCCTCTTGCTAGGAGCTCAAAAGTTCTTAGCATGAAGTATTGATTCATTCAAAGATTAATTCATTTGCTTAGACTTTACAGAATGTTTAGCCCTAGAGCATGGTAGCATAGATAATCAGACTAATATCTGAGAAATTATATCACATAAATATCAGGCAGATTTGGAAGAAACATGAAAGGACTTGATGGAGGTGCTTAGTGGAGATGCCAGAGGAAATGATCTGAGAGATTATCTCAAGTAGATGAAAGTGGCCAGCAAGGACTAAGCCTACAGAGGAGTTGTGCAGAGTGAGACATAAAAGTGATCTACTGGAACTAGCACCCAGAATGTTAATTATTCCAGTGAGAGCAGTTTGTTGAGCTAACATCAGAACAAGCAAAATAGAGAATGGACTTTGAAAGACATGAAGACAAGGAGACATCCAGCTCTTAAATTAAACTCCGGAGAGTAGTGGACACATTACACTTAAACGAAGGGTGGGAATTCTAAAGAAACTTCTCCACTGTAGTTGCTAATATAACCAGTCAGGGTATGCTCAGCTACAAGACTGCAGAGGTGACAGTTTCCCTTACTGGTCACTCTGAGCCATGGAGGCTGCAAAACCCTGATGTCTTATCAGCGTCCTGTCCATTCTCCAAAGACTTTGGGCAGGAAGAGCTCATCTTTAAGGCCAGGCATTTGCTCTTCAAAGAGGAGAGGGCCATGAGGACTTGGACAAAGAGTCTACTTTGCATCATTTAAAATGTCCTTTTTAGTGACAGAAAGGGGCATATCTCTGGGTTATTTGACATTTACAAATGTTGTGGTTAGCCCTTGAGGTGGACAATGAAGTCAAACAATACTGATAGAGAGTGAGAGGGCATACAAAGGAATGGCAGGAAATCATTATTTTAAACGTGTGTGCTAAAGGCAATGCTTATTTTAATTTCACCTTATCTGCTCTGTATGCCAATTCATTAGAGCACTTAGCTCACTTTTTATTGTTATTTATTACTTTTTCTGTAAAAGCATTTTCAAATGTGATTCTTTCTCTGGCCTGCTCTGGGTCCCTTTCATAAATAACTGTGGCTCTCGAAGTCTTTACCTGTGGGTCTGGGCTCTGTGTACTGACAGGTGGGGGTGACCAGTCCAGTCAGGCCATTCCCTGACAGCTGTTGATGCCTCCTGTCCCTAAACATGCCAGTTGTGTTGCTCTGTAGATGGTGCAGCCATCTGGCTAACTTCCAGATGAAGTGTGTGAGTCATTAGAGGTCTGTTGAGGTCAGCAGCCAACTTGGAACCCACCTGACACAGGCTTGTTCTGCACTGGAGTTTCCATGACCTGAAAGTCTATGTGTGCACAGCACTTGGGCTCAGCAGGGAGGCTGATGTCAGCTTCAGACCCCCTGTCTGTGACCTTCCCTGGAGTGTCCATGAATGGATGGACATATGAGATGGACATTAGGGGATGAAGTGGGTCTGGTGCATTAATTGTGAAACTTTGCTGAGGTTCCACTCTGTACCTCACACTGTGGGAGGGGGCTGAGAAGAGCGAGGAGAGCTCCAGACCCATGGAGCTCACAGTCTAGGTCAAATTAAGTGAGAATTTGGACAGTAGAAGGAGAGTGACAGTGGGTGGGTTTCTGTGGGCTATTTGAGGGACTACAGAGGGTGGGCAGGGATCAGGATTCTTTCCACCTGGGTGTCATCATCTGTGTGGATTCTCTGTGTGGAAGCAGAGAAATCCATGTTGTGAACCAAGGGCTGCTTTCAGAGACTCCACCCAAAGTTCTGCCCAGCAGGGCTGTGATGGATTTCCATCTCTGGCATCATCTTCCTGTCTGCTCCATGTGGAATCTGAGACCCATGTCTGTCCATCATGCAGGCTCCTTCTTCATCCTGGAGGCTGAGGGATGGAGAGAGAGTAGGTCAAACCCTGAAAATCAAAGTCCTGCAGAGTGGATGAGGAGTGAGAGGATCGACTGCCCCAGGGAGAGTAGGGCTCCCAGGGGGGCGTTCCTGTAGATGCTAAATAGGGACAAACGTGTGCCTGTCTGAGGGCAGGGGCTCATGTGGAAAGAGATGTGTGTTTGCCGAGAGAAGAAAGGATGAGCTCAGCACACAGGGCGTGGGGATTTCATGGATGTTTATCTTTGTGGGAAATGCTTGCCAATCACAGGGATGGTGGGAATCCTCAGGATGATCTGTTTTTCTAATAAAAACCCCAAATTGGGTCCCACAGAAACCTGGTGAAGTATCGATCAAGAATGAGTGGAAGCATCTTATCCAGAAACAATGTTTTTTACTCCTTCATTTTCTGCAGTGAGAGCATGGGAACATAGAGCCACATAGACAGAGGCAAAAATGTCCCTGGAGACACTGAAGAGCTAGAAGAGGAGAGGAAATCCATGATCGCACCGTGAAGCCTGTTCTCAGCCCCTCAGCACACCTGCTCCTGGGGTAAGTTCCCTAATCATTGGATTCTGAGCACCTCTGGTTGATCAGAGCGCCTCCTGCTGGTCCTGAGCGCCCCCTGGTGTTCTGAGAACCCCTGCAGCCAGTCCCTCTGTCTCCCTGCAGGGAGGCTTGTGTCTGGCCTCAAACTGACCTCCCCTCACACTGTCTTTTGCACAGTAATACACAGCCGTGTCCTCGGTGGTCACTGTGCTCATCTGCAGGGAGAACAGGTTCTTGGACAAGTCTCTGGAGATGGCGACTCAACTTCTGAGTGATGAATTTTATGCTGGGCTACCCCTATTATTGATGCATACCATCCATTCTATTCTCTCCGCTGGTGTCTGGATGATCCAGCACCAGCAATAACCACTGGTGACGGAGTAACCAGAGAAAGCACGGGCGAGCGAGAGGGCCTTCTAGAGCTTACAGTCAAGTCCTGACGTCTTCAGCTGCACCTGGGGCAGGACACCAGGAGACAGAATGAACCATGTGCTCACTTGCAGCGTCCCCATGTGTTCATGTGTGAATCCCTGAGACACTAGTAATCTGGGACCTTCCACCAGAAAGAGAAAGAATCACAGGGGTTTCATGTTCTTTCAGGTGAGGTCCATGACTCTGGAAAATATTTTCCACAGTGAGGAAGAACATGAATTTAAGTGACCGTATGCAGTGATTTTATCTAGTTGTGTAAGTGGTGATTTGCCTGTGGGAGGTACCTTTCTATGTAAAAATGAAGGGGAGCAGGGGAGGTTTCTGTTTCTGAGGCTCACTCTGGGAGGAGGATGCTGGTTGTGCCCTCAGATAATTCAGTCTTACACTGGGGTCCCCCTCACTATGCCCAGAGTTCTTTTATTCCAGGTCAGGAAAAGTGAAGAAGGAGCTGCTGAGTGAGGTAGATGTGGCCAAGGGTCACAGATGGCTTTGGGCATAGGGTCAACACACATCAACTCCCAGAGACATATACCTTTATCAAAAACCCACCACATATACAAGGTCCTCCCAATTATTGGATACCCTTTCCAATCCTTTTCCATTTCCCATTAGCACATGTTTAAACTCTTGGTTGTTCCAAAGTTTTGAGACCACGATCATGAAGAATTCGTAATGTTTTGGGTCTAATACAATGTTTGACATAAATTGGAGTGACTTGAAGTGAGTCACTTAACTTGGGTGAACGTTTCTGATGTGAGATGTCTTCACAACCATGTGAGAGTAAGGTTACTAAGGAGGGGAATCTGTCCACACAAAGCTATCCTGCAGTTTATTTGTGGCATGGGGTGAACATTTTTGCTCAGCTTTTATGTCATCCTGGCATTGTTGCAATTGCCGTCTTGCCCTAATTCTGCGTATTTCGTAGAAAGCTGTTTTGTGGATAGTACCCTGGACCTGCAGACTCTCTCCTTGGAGGAGAACTTTGAGAGGCATCAATTCTCCTCAGGTTTTTAAATAGAGACAGCTGGTGGAAGGTCTTCAGCTCACCGATGTTGGGTCAGTGACCTGGTGTCCACGTACACACTCATATATCCTAGAAGAATCAATTTTTTTTAATCAATACCAGTGACTTTTGGACTCATTGAAGTAGCTTCCACCACATCAGGGAGAGAACTTCATGATTCTTGGCAAAAGAGCTGCACTGTGAATGGTGTGCTGGGTAGATGAGCTCACCACAGCCAGAGGTACGTTCCCTGCTCCAGCAAGTAGGTCCCTTAAGTCACTCGCCTGACAGCTGCCATTCTGAGGTCCTTTGTCAGTGAATCCTGGGGTTATGGATGAAATCTGATGAGTATGTAGTGTTGGAGAATAGAGCTCATTTCCGTTCCCCTCACACTGCAACCCTGATGATGTGAGCTCACCATCCTGGTGTCGAGCCTGAAAAGCTGTAGATCGGGGATCACACTAATAACTGTCTATGTGAACCTTATAGCAGGGACCCAGTACTGTTAGAGATTATAAGTGGTACTATTTCCCTTGAGAACCATAAAGGACTTCATCTCAGACGGCGCAAGGGGCTCCAGTTCTAGTCTTGCCCGACAAGTCACACCTGTTCAACTGGGGCAGCTCTACCCCCCAACCCTGCATCATCACATGCATATGGACCATCTTAGATCCAGTTGTTTCTGAAAACCCCTTTCTCCTACGTTAGTACATGAACAGAGCCTTGAATACAGGAGGTTATCACCTGACAATCTAACAGTATTAGTGGAGTTAGTGGAATAATACTTACTCTTCATGCTTGAATGTAGGGAGCAGGAGAGTGACTAGAAGCTGGTTGAGCAAGATTAACAGGACCACTATGTGCCTTCTGCTCAGGAGCTGGACAAGCAGGCTGACCTGCTGCAAGAGAGTGGAAGGGAAGAGATCCAATGTCCAAACCAGGTGAGCCCTCAGTCATCGGGGGACCTCTGGGCATTGAGGTTCGAACAGATGCAGAAGGGTCTGTGCAGCTTTAGTGTCTGGCAGACGTAGAGACATTGATATAAATTCTTGCTCACAAAGAAGTTTAAATATAGGTGTGCATATGTTTGTGTTGATAGGAATGAGTTCACAGGGTCTGTTCATCCATAGAAATAAAAAAAAGATTAAATATCCAGCACTAAAAAGAAACTGTGACGTTTATGGGGATAATTAAGACAAGATGTCTGGGAATTATTATTATTAAATAGAAAATGTATTATTATAAGATCGTATTATAATGCCTTTTGGATTAGACATGAATGACTTGTCACAGGAAAAATGGAAGTTGTGAGGGTTTTTTGTGAAAAGAACACAACATAAGATATATCATTTAACAGATTTTTAAGTGTACAAGACAGTATTGCTGTCTATTGATAGTGTTGTAGATCACTTGCAGTCTCGCATAACTGAAATTTTGTACAGGTTGATTAGCTAATGTCAGTAACCCTCCCCCAGTCCCTGTCAACTACCGTTCTGCTCTGTGCTTCTGTGAGCTTGACTACTTCAGATTCCTCGTATGAGTGGAATCACGCAATATCAGTCCTTCTCTAACTGGCTTCTTTCACTTATCATCGTGTCCTCAAGACCATCCATGTTGTCTCATTTTACAGTATTTCCTCTTTTATTAATGTGAGTAACATTCCATTGCATGAACATGCCACGTTTACTTCATTCCTTCACCCATCCGGGGACATTAAGGTGTTCCCAAATCTTAGCTCTTGTGCATAATCCTGCAGTGGATGTGGGAATGCAGATATCTCTTCGAGATCCTGATTTCAGTTATTTGAGATGTAGACCCAGAAGTGGGATTGCTGAATCAGTGGTTGTTCTATTTTAATTTTCAGAGAAAATTCAATACCGCTTTCTGTAATGACTGTACCAGTTTAAATCCCCATCAGCATTGTGCAACGATCCCATTTTTCCACATTCTCACCAACACTTGTAGTATTTTGTTTAATCACAGCCCTCCTCACAGCTGTGAATTGATGTCTCACTGTGGTTTTGATTTGCATTTCCCTGAAGATTAGTGACACTGAGCAACTTTCATTTACCTGTTGGTCAGAAGACTTGAATGGGCATTTATCCAAAGTAGAGTGCTTAAAATGGGGAGATTTTGAAGGTCACTGTGATTAATAATCCAAGATGAACAAATCATTTGTTGAGAAAGAAGGAAAGATTGTGATGGATTTCCTGTTGAGAAATGGGGAAGCTCTACCTGATGGCTTCTGTATTTCCCATTGAAAAGAGGTGAGAGTGTAAACTAAGAATAGAATGTGAACTTACAGGATATTGATACCAGGTATTTGAGGACAATTTAGTGCCTTTGTAGGAATCACTGTAAAAAGAGAAAAAGAAGAAAAAATGAAAAAGAAAGGAATCGTGACCTGTCCCTGGAATCACAGGAATGTTCCTGCATCATATTGCGCTCAGTTGAGGTTGGTGTTGCTGGATGTACAGGGGATTCCCTCTCACCATGTTTTTATGTGACAGCTCCACTTGTAAGCCCAGTTTCATAGTAACATATATTGAATGCAACTCAGTCATCATGTAATGAAGTGGTGCCTGAAGGTCTTTGAGTACAAGTTAAAGATTTGGAAATGTGTTACTGGAAATGTGGATGTAATTATCTAACACAGAATGACAGAATAGGGCAAAAACTTGTAGTGATCAAATAAGCATCAATTTTCTCTTAAATCACTCCTAAAAATTGATAACTTCAAATAATTACTTCTTATAGATTCTGAACCATCTCAGGGTAAAAAGGTAGAAAAGGGCCAGGCTAATGGATGAAATCTCACTCTTTCCAACAGAGATCTGTGTCTCTTTGGACATGTGACATGGTTCTAGTCAGGACAGCAGGAGAGATGGTATCTTGGGACATCCCTGGTCCTTCAGAAGAAATGTCCACCTGCTTCACCCAGCCCATCCTCATATCTGCATGTGACTCTGTTTTTGTTTATTTTTTAGTTTTCTTTGGTGAGGAAGATTGGCACTGAGCTGACATTTATTACCAACTCTCCTCTTTTTTTTTGCTCGAGGGAGATCGTCGCTAAGCTAACATCTGTAACAATATGTGGGATGACACCACATCATGGCTTCATGAGCAGTATGTAGATCTGTTCCCAGGATCCAAACCTGTGAACCTGAAGCCAGTGAAGCAGAATAAGTGAAGTCAATAACTATGTCACCGGGATGACCCCAGCATGTGACTCTTGGTACTGCTCTGTTTCCACACAAGAAGGTCTTCATTGTTTACACAGTAAAATATGCCATTTTGTAGTTTCCACTCAACTAGTCACACGCAATTTTGAAGAAGTATTAAAATACAGATATAATACTTAACCCCAAATCAATGAAATTACAAGATAGGTGCATAATGAGTAGTGGGACATACAGGAGGCTGAACACCAAGCTTGTGCTCACAATTGTCTCATCCCAGTTCAGGCATGTTCTGTGCATCCCTTAGATTTGTTATAGACTCCCAGTGAGAACCTTAGCCCAACATCATCTGTGCATGGATCACACCTCAAAACTGAAACGGGAGGTTATTAAGTGGGATAAACTATCACTAATTTAAGTGTTCATTTGAGTATTGTCCCTTACCTGTGGTAAATGCAACCCAGATGGCAGACTTTATTGCATTTGCCAAAGAATGTACACCACTCAAAGCCCAGAGTGTAAACACATACACAGATGGCAGGTGTGCTTCGCGTGGTACAAGACTTTGTGATGCTTTGGAAATAAAGAAGATTTCTCTCCCTCACTGCAAAGCATATTTACATTTGAGTCAGAAAGCAGGAAGGAGCTGATGGAGAGGCCCCACTCAAAGGCAGTCAGGCAGGAAGAATCCTCTCTCACTCCAGGAAGGGTCAGCATTTGTTCTACCCAGGCCACAAAATCACTTAATGACACCCACTCACCTTCTGGATGGAAATCTGTTTTGTTCAGTCCACCAATTTTAACGTTAATCTCATGCAAACACACCCAGAGTAATGTCTGACCAGATAACTGGGACTCCTTGAGGCCATCAAGCTGTCACATAAAATCCGTCATCACATGGACCATGCGGTACACCCTCCCCTCCCACCAACACATTCAGGCTGCCTTCCCCCCACATCATGCTAAACAGCCTCTTCATGATCTACAACCAGGAGATGTCACTTTTGAAAGGAGCGTCAAAGAAAAACAGCTTCTGAACCTCATTGAAGAGGCCTTATCATGTGTGTTAAGAACAAAGCAGCAGTGAAACTCCAGAGTCCGCCCCTGGGCTCACGTTCTACAGCTGAAGAAGCAATCCAGAATCTCACACCTTCGGAGGCTCCTCCAGGACAGGACCTTAACTCAGGATTCTCAGGGATCCTCTATAAGGCATCTTTTATGGAAGCAGACAGCTGACCCAGGACCTTTGGAACAATCAGAGGAACTCAGACAGTGGACAACGTCCACCCAGGTGGCAGAGAAAGAACTTTTTATAACAGCATCATTATTATTATTATTACTGTTTGCTTACTTATACTCATTCTTCTCATTTGCTATGAACTCAGGTTGCTTTCAAACATGATGACCCTGAATCCCCCTTTTCCTCTCATTATTACAATTTTTAGGTGAAAAAGAGTCAAACTCCAGGTTTTGATCCTTGACCATGTATGCCCCACATCTGGACAAGCTGATGGGAAAGGCTGTGTCCTATCTACTCATTTCTGGTGGGAGAGTCAAACCCCACAAGCCCCTGCCCACACACAAGAACCCTCACCCTGGCCTCACTCCTCAAACACAAAAAATCCCTGAGCCAGTCTCCTTTTCTGGCTCTCTGAAGCCATTTCACACCTGCTTGATTGGCCTTGCTGCCCTCCCCAGAGAGCTCAGTTTTGTAGAAATAGATGTGTTGTAGTCCTCTTGGTGTGTGGGTGGCAACATTGGACCCAACATGTGAACCTGCTTTGGCTGGGAGGCCCTGCTGCCTTCGCAGAGAGGCCACATCAAGTGGTGTTGCATGCAGGGTGCTGAGACAATGACAAGCACCACCTGGGGTCTTTCTTCTCTTGACTTGACCACTGCTCTGCTGGCTGATGGCACGTGTGCACTTGGAGCTGCTGTTGCTGCTGGCTGGTGCTCTGCGTTGTCTGTACTGGGCTGCACTGTCGAGTGCTATGAGTCTCATTGGATAATCAACCAAAATTAATTAGCTTTATGGGACTGGGTATGGTAGTGTATCCCTCACCAACGTGGCACTTGGTTATGAGAGTCAGCCGACTTAGAGTTATGTCTTAGAATGAATTGTGTATGGTGACTCAGCCTAACACGTGACTGGCTGTGGGCTCAGGGAATGTCTCTTACACTGGGACCAGTTGGTAAGAGTCTTAACCAGGCGCCTCCTCCTCCCCATGCTGTGCAGAGTGCTCAGAGAAATGATGATGCCTTGCGCCTTGTGTGGGCCTGGGGGGGGTCACTTATGGGGACTCAGAGATGAGGTTTGGGTTTCTGACATCCTCATGTCTACAGGAAGGGGGCACTAGAATCCTTCAAAATACTCTTGATGCTGGTGCCTGTGCCCATGTCACCAGAGGAGATCCTGATCCTCAGGGATGTGGACAAGCCCCCTCAGATCCCCTGTGGGGCAGCTAAGGGGTCAACTCAACTGTTGTCATGAGGGAGGCCCCAACACTGATGTACTAAATGACGGTCTTTGGAGGGTGAGATTTATAAATAAGAGCAAGTTGGAGATGACCCCCTGAAGTATATCTGGTAAGCACCTAAAATAAAAGGAGAAAGTAAGGAAGAAAACTGGTTACTGGGGGAGAAACAGTTAAAAAAAAGAACAAAAATCCACTCTTTGAACCAATTTTAAATCCCAAAATTGCTATTAGTATTTAAACCATAAAGACAAGAGGGTGCAGGTTGTCTTTGTGCCTCTTCTGCACATGTGCTGAAGTAACCTAAATGCTGCTGAAATGCACTGACTGGCAATCCTTCAAGGTTTAGTTAATAACGAGGCTCAAGCTACAGTTATATCAGAGGATGCCACAGCCATGTGCACCCTCAACACAACGTCCTCAGCACTGAATTTACTGATTTAGGTCCAGTCACCTTTGCAAGCCCTTGCATATGATTTCATGTGGAGCCTGGAATGCACGAGCTGTCTCCCAGCTACTCCATATTATTAGTTATGTGAATTAAATAATAAATGGTCTACCTGCCTGAATGCAGGTGAAAGAGAGTCATCAGAATTGGAAAGGCTGAATTACCAGGACGCGTATGGATCCTCTGGTTAGGACCTGGAAAAGTGGGGCAACCAGCTCTGGGGCAGCAAGGGGTGGAGGCAGCTCTCAACATTCAGGACCTGGTGAGTCTGCTTCATACCAGATGTTCTCTAGGCCCTTAATCTGAAGAGAGAAATGTGAAGGGTCCATCCTGGCCTTCAGGGAGCATGTGGAAAAAGATGGAAGTTATCTCCATTATTGCCAGCAGGAAATAAAATATAATAGGATTGCATAGGTTTATGTGAGTGTGTATGGGTTGTGTTGTCATGAATAATCAGTAACCAATCTGTAGGGGAGAAGATATTTAATGAGCTAATGTGAGGGCTAGTTTGGAAATGCTCCCTTCTGTAGGAAGAAAGCACTCTGGGAAGTGTGGTTGCAGCATGGTTATACACCGACGCAGAACAACATCAAGCATGACAGGAACACAGATTTTTTCCAAAGTCACAGGGAGATGTTTTCCCACAGTTTAGCTCCTAACCAGCAGGTCAACTTGAACTTGGTTCTCTGTGAGAAATGCTTCTCTTTCAGGAAGTATTGGTATCTGCAGCAGACGTAGGCAGGCGTTCATCCATGTCTTTAAAGAGTGCATTCTGTGCTGTGGGAAAATGTTTGAAGCAGATGTGAAATGCAAGTTTGGGGAGAAGTATATCAGGCTGCTTTGGAAAAGCAAGTTTTAGCCTGAATCCGGTTTAAACCAGAATAGCTTCCCCATAGACCTCAATATGTGAAAACTGTTGATTATTCTTAATATTTTCATCAGTTGCTAGGGGGTGTTCATCTGAAGGAAAGAAAGAAAAAGGGATCGGGGCTAAAAGGAGTTTGTGACATTTGCGGATATTTTTAAGGAGAACTGCAGCTGGAAATTGGCTTATTTCCCCTTTGAAGAGTTCATGGGATGGACTCAATACCATACTGGGTAGTTTATGAACAACTGAAATTTATTCCTTCCAGTTCTGAAGCTAGCAGTTCCAGATAAAGGTGCTGGCAGATTTGATGTCTGGTGAGAGCCCTCTTCACAGATGACTGCCTTTTCCCTGTGACCTCACATGTCACAAAGGGGCCAGAGAGCGTCCTCAGTCCTCTTCTGCAAGCGCGCTAATCCTGTTCATCAGGGCTCCACTCTCGTGACCTAAGAACGTCCCAAAGGACTCGCCTCCTGATACCATCAAGTTTGGCATTAGGTTTCAACACATGAATTTTGAGTGGGCACAAACATTCAGCCCACAACAGCTACTAAAGAATCAATGCACAATCCCACACACTTGGAAGGATACTCCAATAGAGCACCTCAAACAGAATTCTTTTCGTTTTTTGAAAGATTAGCCCTGAGCTAACTGCTGCCAGTCCTCCTCTTTTTTCTGAGGAAGACTGGCCCTGAGCTAACATCCGTGCCCATCTTCCTCTACTTTTTATATGTGAGACTCCTACCACAGCATGGCTTGCCAGGTGGTGTCACGTCCGCACCTGGGATCTGAACCTGCGAACCTCGGGCCCCAGAGGTAGAACGGACGCACTTAACCGCTGCAGCACCGAGCCCCCTCAAACATAATTCTTATAGATCCTATAGAAGCGTTTGATTCCTAGGAGCATAAAGCTAACCTTCAGAAGAAGCTGTGACCTTGGATAGTGGACATCTTCTATGCAAGACTTTGGACTAAGAACTCTGCTTAATTCTACTATCATTTTATCATTGTTTGCTGACAAGTATGCATTATTCTCATTTTCTATATAATTGTATCATCTTCTATCCATAATGTTCCTTTATCTTTTTCTCTAATTTTTTATAGCTAAGTAGAGTATGTTGTCAGACTCTATTTTTTGATGTACGCCTGCTGAGACTTAAAGTCTCATTCCCTCCTGGTCTCCTTCGGCCCATACATGGTAAACGTGACGAGAAAGAATAGGTTCTGCCTCCTTTGATGCAGGTGGGAGATTCAACCCACACAAGACCCTGCTATGAGCAGGACACTCACCCCTCCCCCACCATTAACCACAAGAAAAACTGTGAGGCAATTTCCTTTTCTTGATTTATCAGATCATATCTGATGAGCTCGAAAAGCATGCCCTCCTCTCAACAGACATCTCAATAATAATGAAGATTATTTTTTTAATTTTCCCTATGTGCGGTTTTTACATCATCGGCCTGGACATCCGTTCCAAGTTTTGGTTGTGTCCCTCTGCTTTTGCATAGAGTCAAATGTTGTTGGTGCCATGAGCATGATGCCAGCTCAATGAACACCACTAGGGGTCTTTCTTCTCTTGCTTTGGATGCATAGTGGCTCTGTTGCCTGATGTCCAGCCTGCATTTTATGCTGTTTCTTGCTGGCTGGCAGGTACACTGAGCTGTGCTGTGCTGTGCAGCATTGTTGAATCCAACAGAGACTCTTTTACAGATTCAGCTGACTTAATTCAGAAGATTTGGTAATAAATTGGCAATTACGGCCAGGGCTAATCAACTGTAAGTAATGCTCTGCCTTTTGTGCAGGTGAGTATAGTTGTCTCCTACTACAGCAGATGTTTCTAATTCAGAGACTGAAAAGGTAAACACAGAATCATTAGACCAGAGAAGTTCCTGAGGGGAAATTTCCATATGGAGAGGAAGCCCCAGACCCTGACAGGAAATCAGCCCTTGACCTCCATCTGCCCCTTGTTCCTGGTGGTGAAACACATAATTGGTTGAGCTTGAGTGCTCGAGGTGGACCTGAGTTCCCCCAGCCACCCAGCACCTCCTGTCTCTCCTCAGGGAGGCTTGTGTCTGGGCTCACACTGACTCGCCGTTACTGTGTGTCTTGAACACTAACACATGGCAGTGCCCTTGGTTCTCACACTTGTCACTTGCAGAAAAGGCATGTTCTTGGCATTGTCTCTAGAGATGGTGAATCAGCCCTTCACAGAGTCAGTTCTACTTTCATCAGTATGAGTTCAACCAGCCCAGTACAGGCCCTACCCTGGAGCCTGTCAGATCCAGATTATCCAGCAGCTACTGAAGCTGAACCCAGAAGCTGCACTGGAGAGCTCAGAGACCCCCCAGGCTGCACCAAGCTTCCCCCAGACTCCACCAGCTGCACCTCACCCTGGACACGTGCAAACACAAATACATCCTGGTCAGGAAACAGTCACACGGCCACTGATTCTCTCACCCATGTCCTCGCACCTACTCAATCTCTCTTGTTTTCTAAATCACCTTCTAAAATAGCAACAAGCAAAATCCAGCTCAGCCCATATTCCATGGTGAGTCATCCATGTTCAGTCGTGATCACAGAATGGGAACACCTGGGAATCCCAGGGCTGGGATTCCTCTCCCAAATGCAAGATCTGGACAGGGCTGGTTTTCATCAGCAGAGGGAGGGCCCTATTTCCGTGTCCTCTGACTATATATTAGGCTCTGCGGTTGGACTTCTCAGTGAAGACATTGACTCATAGAAGAAGGAGTACCCTGGCAGAGTTTTATGGATATAACAGCATTCAGGAAAATATTATCTTAGTATAAGATTGTAACATAGTGAACACAGTGCTGATTATATGGTTTTACTTTCACATGTGTACACAAAACATGTGATGTGTCCATTTTAATTCTGTCGTGCAGATACAAAACTACACACAAAAGCACAATGGATTGTGCAGTGGGTTGAAGAGCACACAGCTGAAACATTTCTGGGCCTGTGCTCCTCATTGGACCTAAGTGCTCCCTGTACCAGCAACAGGACAGAGCTGTACATGCCCACTGAGGGTGGCAGAACCCCCTACCTGTAAGGAGAACGCATGTGATCTTGCTACATCCTAGAGTTACCTAGAGGATGTAAAGAGAACAGAGTTCATACTGGTGCATTGGAGTCTGACATTTCACGTGGCATTACCTGTGCCTCTAACACTCCTTATCGACCAGTGCACGCATTTGTTTATTTGTAGAAAACATGTTCATGTATAACTGACATATAATGAACTGCACCTACTTACCATGTATATTTTAAACTGTTGATGTGTGTATAGACCTGTGCATCCATCACCACAACCAAAAGGTGGACAAATCCTGCACGCCAAAACATTTCCTATTGTTCCTCTGTCGTTCCTCCCTCTGACTCTCTCCCTCCTCCCACGCAGACCCCATGCAATGCATCTACATTGTGTGAATGAGGCAACAGTTGATTTTACTGATGAGAAGTATTTCAACATTGTTTATACTTAGAAATAATTTCAATTCCAATGCTGATTGGTATCTGGCTTGCTCTCAGAGGCTGGCTGTATCAAGAATATTGCTTCAAGATTGAAGTTGCAGAGAGCTGAGGAAAATGTTGGTTTTATTCTTTTTTATTATATAAGTCTCAGGTCTACAGCATTATAATCTGATACCGGTCTACAGTACAAAGCGATCCCGCCAGATTCTAATTACCATCCGTCAATCTACATTTGACCCCCTTCACCCCATTTACCCACCCCCAACCCCTTCCCCTCTGGTAACCACTGATCTCTTCTCTGTATCTATGATTTAGTTTTTCTTCTTCATTTGTTTATGGTTTTCTTTTTTATTTTCCAATTTTGTGAAATCATACAGTGCTTGGCTTTATCCTTCTGACTTATTTAACTGAGCATAATTCACTCAAGGTCCATTCTTCTTGTCCAAAATGCCTGCATTTAATTTTTTCATGGTTGAGTAGTACTTCCTTGTATATATATATATATACACCACATCATCTTTATCCCCTCATCCATTGATGGGCATTTAGGGTGTTTCTATATCTTGGCTGTTGCAGATAACGCTACCAGGAACATAGGGGTGCATTTATATTTCTGATTTAGTACTCTGTTGCAATCAGAGTCAGGTCAGAATGCAAATTGGTGTAGCCACAATGAAAAACAGTATGACATTCTTCAACAAATCAACAAGAGAACTACCATATGTTCCAGATATTCAACTACTGGGTATTTATCTAAAGAATACGGAAACACCAATTCCGAAAGTTTTATTCTTAAAACAGAAATGACAAAATAAGAAAACTGGGAAATCTGCAAAGTAACAAATTATCATCAGCATGTCAGAGAACTGAAGACATAGTGCAAACAACAAAGATGAAATCCGAAAAGACAGGTACCTGCAGGGAGAAACAGCACCTGTCCATTAGCTCACCTGGGTCAGAGGTTGCCAGATGTCACGTGCTCTAGAAAGAAGATTAACCTAGAAAAATTGAATGAATTGCTGTAAGAAAAGCATATTCATCAAGGTTCTTCAGAAGCAAAACAAATATGAGCTATGTCTCCAACAGAGAACCTGAAGAGGAAATCCCTGATCCCACAGGGAGCCCCTTCCCACTCCCCTCTGCAGCTGCTCTTGAATGGTCTCTGTGCTCTGGTCTCCTGAGCACCCTCTGATGGTCCTGAGCACCCCGTGGTATACAGAGCACAGCCAGAAGCCCAGCCCCTCCTGTCTCCCTGCAGAGAGGTTTTGTTTGTGATGACATTGATTTCCCCTCACTGTGCCTCTGGAGCAGTAATACACAGCCATGTCCTCAGCAGTCACAGAGCTCAGCTGCAGGGAGAATGATCCCTTGGATGTGACTCTGGAGATAGAGGTGTGGCCATTGAGGGATGGGTTAAACTTTGTGCAACCATCGTAGCTGATCTTCCCATTCCACTCCAGCCCCTTTCGTGGGCGCTGCCAGATTCAGTTCCACCATTGATTGATGGTTGTGATGGACAATCCACAGACAGCACTGGTGAGTGAGAGGGTCTGAAAGGGCTTCACCAGTCCTGGATCTGACTGTTGCAGCTGCACCTGGGACAGGACTCTTGGGGACAAGGAGAATAAGTTCCTGTCAGTCACCTGCAGTCACATCCATCCCGATAGAGCAGAGTCTGACATCTGAGACACTCACCTTGTGAAGCCAAAACCATGCAAAGGAGAAGACCCAACAGTCTCATCTTCTAGACCACAGCTCTGCCTTCCCAAGAAACCTCAGCCCTTTCTGAGCATAGCACTATGAACTCCCACAGCCCAAGAGTGGATTTGATTCTAAAGCTTGAGGATAAATTTACACGTAGGAGACCCTGGCACTTATAGGTGGGGAAAGACTGATGTCAGGCTGTCCCTGGTCCTTCTTGCATTCTTCGTCATCCCTCCTGTGATGTGGATCTCATAACTCCAAAGAGCTTTTTATATTATTACATGGTTTCATAACTTGAGTTTCAGACCCCTTTGTGATCCATCCATCCTATGACTTTGTGATTGGGAAGGATTTCATAGGAAGAAAGCATCAGGTCTGCTCACAGGTGGTTTTATTCTACCACACACCTCACATCCCATTACTTCTTGTTTACACCCCATCCTTGATCTAGATCATCTTCCCTCTACTCTTATATTTAGTGATGCACTAATGGGTATTGAGAAAAAAACATTTTCAGGGTCTATTGCATAATACCATATTCCATGGTTGCGTTAATTTGCTCAAGTGGTGAAACCATATCTGATACAGCAGCCACATTTGGAGCCACCACCTGGCCAAGCTTACAATAATCCACCATCATTCTCCAATATCCACATCTCATGCACAGGCTGAGCATGTGAGTTGAATGGGGATGTGATAGGGATCAACCTGGGTCTTTGATGTCCTTGACTGTGGCACGAGTCTCTGAGTTTCCTCTTCTGGTTTCCTGAGTACAGGCAGTTTTAGTGGCTTCTGCTTGACCTTTTCTACCATTATAGTCCTCACTCCACAGGTGTGGGAAAAAATGTGGGGATTCAGTCAGTTTTCCAGTGTGTCATTAAGATCCTACGAAGACAAATTATGCAATCCGTGCCTGGGGAAGGAGTCACAGGATGGGGTCAAGGACCCTCTGCATCCCTTGTGAAAAGTGTCTGAGATGTAACTCCATTGAGCACCTGATCTTCATAAGCGCCTATTTTGACTGGTGGGCCACAGTGACATTTCGGGTCTTCTGAAAATAGTGTCAGCTCAGAGACAGTGGTCAGTAATCTTGAAAGTCTAATTATTTCTTATTCCTCATGCACAGTCACCCTGGGAAAAGGCCAAAGTTCCTTTGAGGAAGACTAGGAGTAAGGTAAATTGTACACCTCTTTAGTAGTGTAGCGGCATCCTTCCTCAAGGGACCTGGCCTCCTCTGCATTCCAGGGCTTCTGGGTCTGTAACCTGGCTCAGTGATGGCAACTGATTAAAGGGCCTTGTGTCTCTGATTGTTGTTCAAGTTAGAATCTATTCACTTGGTCTAGAGCTCTTCCACATACACCTATCAAGTCATACTTTAGTACATTAGTGATCTATTAGTTTTCTAGGACATCATCATCAAACAGCTAGTCTCATTTGTTCTCTGTGAGACAAACTGTTCTGATTATTTCCTAAGCTCTGCTGTCAGCAAAGGTATCCATGCCCTCCTTGTCTTTGGCATCAAGGTCTATGAGCTGAGTGGTCCTAGTGGCAGTGACACCCCAGTAGAAGTGAGCCCTCCCAGCATCAAGCTCTTGGTTAATAACATCATTCTCCCATGAAAGGAATTATGACTCCTTTAGGAAATGGTGAATTTTAGGTCTGGGGATGGAAAAATGCAAGATGATCCTGGAACATCTTATAGTGTGTGAAATTAAGGAAGTGACAAAAATAAAGTATGGTGACATTTCAAAAGGATAAAGTAGTCAACACGAAAGAGCTTAAAATGGTCATCAAGGCTGGTACAATCTGAACAATATTAGTAACACAGTATTGGATTTTAACCAATGTATAAAACAAATATGTAGGAATCCATATTGATATTAATAAATTATTGAATAAATGAAACATTGGATTAAGGGACAAATTCTCTAGAAGAATAATTTCAAATAACAAATGTAGAGATCCCTCCTTTCTACGGTATGTACAAGAATATCTTCTTTTTCACTATACATTCCAGTAAGAATTTAGCAGACTGTACATCTCTTCATTTTCAAGGATGTGGGCTTTACATTCCATCCCTAGAGCGTAGCCTGGACTTATGCCCTTGGAAGAACTTCAGGGTTGACCTTGCATTTAGCAATGAGATTTTATTTATTTATTTATTTATTTTGAGGAAGATCAGCCTTGAGCTAACATCTGCTGCCAATCCTGCTCTTTTTGCTGAGGAAGTGTGTCTCTGAGCTAACATCCGTGCCCATTTTCCTCTACTTTACATGTGAGATGCCTACCACAGCACGCCTTGCTAAGTGCTGCCATGTCCGCACACAGGATCTGAACCGATGAACCCCGGGCAGCCAAAGGAGAATATGTGAACTTAACCACTGTGCCACTGGGTGGGCCCCTAATAATGAGATTTTAGATATTACACCTAATACATTATCCGTCAAAGAAAATAAGAAGATAAATGTTACTGTGTCTAAATTAAAAACTTATGTTCTGCAAAAGACACTCTTCAGTGAATGAAAAGATAGGAACTAGCCTGGGAGAACATATTTTCAAATTGCATATTTTGTGCCATGAATGTAAAAGAAAATCTACACAGGAGAAAAGAAAACCAATAAGCAAATTTATAAATAAGCCAAAGATATGAACAGACACTTCCTGGGGGAAGACAGAAAAAAGTATTTTGCATGATTTTTCAATACAAAAAAATTACACTTAAACAACTATGAAGTATACTACTCATCTATTAGAATGGCAAAATCCAAAATACTGACAATACCAAATGCCGACAAGCATATGAAGCAGCAGGAAATCTCACTCACTGCTGGTGAGAAGACAAATGGCACATTCACTTTGGAAGACAGGTTGACAGTTTCTTGTGGAGTAAACACAGACTTCTTGCATGATTCATGGATGCGTTTGGAAGGCTTCTGGAGTTTTATCATTACACTGAAGGGACTGGGCCATCTGGAGAAGCTTAATAGCAGGGAAACAGCACCCTACATCATTTGGTGAAGAAATGCTGCACAGGTTGCTGTGAAGGGAGATGTTTCAGGGATGAATTAAGAGTCCTGGGCAAGTGTCCAGGTGTGGTTTGAATAACAGTCCATTGTGACCACATCAAATGAAGGCACAGACAACAGACATTCCGGACATCTCAGGAGATTCAAGATCCTTCTGGAGGTTTACCTTCTTGATTTCACCCCACTTACCCCATGCAGCCCATCAGATAAGCCTATACAGATGTTACTGTACATGGAACTATGATGCACAGGAATTGCAGGATGTAATGTGAGCATCCTTCCACTCACACCGTGTTGCTAATGACTTGCAGCTGTGGATACACATCCTGTGAATTTTCAGTTTCCCCAACTCCAGCTCAAGGCACATGGAGCAGGATAGTATTTAGCAATTGGTAATAACATTCTAGAAAATATTACATGATATCTCAACTAGAGTTAGAAGGAATAAAATATATTAAAATTTAGATAAAGGATATAAGCAAGATAATGCTGAAGATTATTAAAAAAAAAGCCATTACAATGCTCCAAACACTTACACATATTGACATAGAACAATCAATCTGTATTATATACTTTTGTAAAACAACAATGGAAAAAAAGCTATGTGTTGAGAAATTAAAGAACAGAAGGAAGAAAGAAGGAAGGAAGCAGAGGAAGGAGGGAGGCAGGCAATGATCGATTGTGAGGAATTTCCTCTAACTGAAATATTTGGTATATTTCTGATGCATAGACTAGGCAGCTTATTTTTTTCTTTTTCTTCTTCTTCTCCCCAAGGCCCTCAAGTACATAGTTGCATATTCCAGTTGTAGGTCTTTCTGGTTGTGCTATGTAGGATGCCACCTCAGCATGGCTAGATGAACAATGCCATGTCCAATCCAAGGATAAGAACTGGCCAAACCCTGGCCTGTTGAAGTCGAGCGTGGGAATTAAACAGTAGCCCATGGGGACAGGCCCTAGGCAGCTTTTTGATAATGACTTTGAAACAAAGATCATGGGGTAACCCTGTAGAGGATGCAGTCTGAGCTCCTGAAGAGAAACCACGTTCCAAAAAAAGGCATAGGGACACCAAAGAGCATGTCTCTGCCCTATCACATCAGGGACGGGACTCCTTTCTACACTGTTCATCTTGTGTTATCACTTCTGAGGGCAGAGTAGATGGTGCTTCCTCTGGGGGTGGATCTGAGTAGTCCCTAGGGGTGGGGCTCTGGGGCTCTCCTCTGCAGCTTGGCACTGGTGGAGGGTTTTTGACGCTCTTAGGATGTGGTTTCTCTCACTGTGTCCCTCGCACAGTAATACATGGCTGTGTCTGAGGACTCAGGCTGCTCCACTGCAAGTAGGAGGTGCTGATGGAATTCTTCATGGGGATCATGACATGGCCTTGGAAGGACGTGCCATAGCATGTATCCAAGTCACCAGGATAGATCATCCCAATCCACTCCAGTCCTTTCCCGGGCATCTGGCAGAACCAGCTGATCCAGTAGCTGGTAAAGGCGTATCCAGATGTCTTACAGGAGATCCTCAGAGACTGTCCAGGGCTTTTCACCTCTGGTGCAGACTGCATCAGCTGCACCTGGGTGCAGACACCTGTGTGGAAGATGAAGGACTCAGGTCAGGGCGCTCTTTTCCAACCTTGCCCTGGAAACCAACACCTGGGCCCTGACTTACCTGGGAAGACAGCCAGGAGGAGGGTAAGGATGGTGGCAGGACCCATCTTGGAGGAGGACGTGAAGGGACAGCACTGAAGACCCAGCTGGGTGGTGATGGAGACTCCAGTGTGAAGGGGGAGCCCTGGCTCAAATGGGTGGTTCCCCCAGGTGCGTTTGCATATTTACCACCCTAGCCTCCAGGAGAGGATAAGGTTCAGTAACCCCCAACCCCCTTCCAACAGTCTTATCACAGCACGTGAGGACAGGGACCACATAGAAGGACAGGACTGAGGAGGACAACGGTTGGTGTGCACACTGTCCTGAATACTGGTGGCTCTCACCATGTGGTCCTCAGACCAGCATCAGTGGGAGCCTGTTTGGGATGCAGAAACTCAGATCAACCCTATTTGTCCTGAATGTGAATATCTGAGCATGGGTTCCAGGTATCTGCATTGTAATACTTTCTGCAAGTGAGTCTTTTTGCACCAAAGATTGAGAAATACTTGCCTACCAGTAAAGATGGGATGAAGATTATCCTTCAACTCCCCATCACAGTAGGACCTGAAATAAAACAAACATCACTTTGTGTGTGTTATAGGCTACAATGTAGTCTCTTCAAAATTCGTATATTGAAGCCATATGCTCAGTACCTCAAAATGTGACTGTATTAGAGATAGGGGCTAGTGGCAGGAATTAAGTTAAACTGAGGTAATTAGGTTGTACCCTATTGCAACGTGACTGATGTCCTTATAAGAAAAAGCAAATAGGACACAGTGGGAATACTCTTGGAAAACAGAGGGAGAACACAGACATGTACAACCCAAAGAGAGAGGATGATGGAGAAAACAACCCTGCTGACATCTTCATCCCAGACATCTGGTTCCAGAATGCATACAAATAAATTTGGATGTTTAAGTCACCCCATCCACGTTATTTTGCTATGGTAGCCTGGGAAACTAACAAGTAGCCAGCCAGCAACTTTTAACTCACCTCACGTTAGATCCTTCAACCCTCAGGAAAAAGAAAATGTAATCTGAGTATGTTGGGAGCATGGATTCTGGGAGTTATCCTCAAAATGCAAAGCAGGCGTGGGTGGGACAGGAACTTGCTGGTGAGTAGTGTGTGCTGCACAATTTGGGCTTTGTCACTTTTCAAAATTTTACAGAAGAAGTATTACCAACAACCTAAAATAATAAAAACAGAAATATTGAAATGGGCAGAGGGCAGGAAAATGTTTCTCTCTATCCCTGCTCCTCTGTGCTCTGGAGTTTCTCAGTGAAATGGCATTCAGTCTTAGATCCCTGAGGTAGGCTAACCCAGATAATTCTAGCAGAAACCTGTGCTGGAATAAATTCCTATGTTTCACATTCAGTGATCAGGTCTGAACATAGACGAATTATCACGGAGTTGTGCTGTTCTGTGCTGCACTGTAGAGCCCTACAGCTCTCTCTTGTAGGGTCAGCCAACCTAGATCAGAGGTTTCCATAATTAATCAGCATTAAGAGACAGGGTATTGGGATGTGTCCCTCACCAAAGTGGAACTTGGTTGTGAGTCTCAGTCCAGACTTATTCTTGGGTCTTAGAATAAATTGTGCTTCTTGACTCCAGCCTGACCACTCAATTATTGGCAAGTGGTAGGCCCTAATCCTGATGTACTAATTGAGGCTCTTTGGAGGATGAAATTTATAAATATGAGCAAGAACAAGAGGACCCCCTGAAGTATATCCAGTAGCCACCTAAACCAAAAATGAAAAATAATGAAAGAAAACTGTATCTTGATGCGGGGAAATGGATAAAGAAAGAAACCTGAACAGAAATCTACAATTTGACCCAATTTTAAATTCTAAACTTAATAAAAATATTTATGCTATAAATATAAGAGCACGCTGATTGGCTTTGTGCCCCTTCTACACAGTTTCTTAACTAACATTGCTGAAATGCACAGATTGACAAGACTGCAAGTTTTAATCAATAATGAGGCAAAAACTACAGTTACATCTGGGCTCCCTCAAAATCTGAGCCATGTGCTTCCTATGCCCTTAGGGGAGTTTGCAAATCCAAAATGGAAGACGATCAGGTGTACTTCTCCTTAACCACCATAACTTGCCTTAATCCCACATGTTGCTATCACCCACTGACTTAAAACACCTCATAATCATCGTGGGTTTTCCAACCTGATGAGTAATGGCTTTAATCAAATTTTCTTTGACACTTACAAACTGACTTGACAAAATAGAGCCCTTGGGCCATAATCCATTGTAAATAGTTAATTCAGCCCAATGTAAATTAAAAGAGGACTCTCAAGGATTGACACCCATCCTACAAGAATGTTTACAAAAGGGGTGATTAGGGGCCGGCCTGGTGGCACATCCGTTAAGTGTGCACGTTCCACTTTGATGGCCAGGGGCCCATGGGTTCGGATCCTGCATGTGAACATGGCACTTCTTGGCAAGTCATGCTGTGCAAGGCATCCCACATACAAAGTAGAGGAAGATGGGCACAGATGTTAGCTCAGGGCTAGTCTTCCTCAGCAAAAAGAGGAGGATTGGCAGCAGTTAGCTCAGGGCTAATCTTCCTCAAAAAAAAAGGGCGGGGGGTGGTTATCCCACTGCTTTTCCAGTTAACAGCCTGACTGATGCTGTTCTTAAATTTGGAAAGAATGATTGATGTTTAATTCATTCTTCCTGTCACCTAATACTGTGATCCTTCACATTAAAGACCCACATTCAATCATGTTGAAATACTGACTGTACTCAATTAGAAGCTGTCAAATATTTTACCACTCTACATTTTGTTAATATATTCTATCCTGTGACCCATCAACATGCTCTCTACCTCTGTTTAACAAAGTTATTGAAAAAGCATCCATCTCTGTCATCAAGCCTAAAATATAAGCACCTACGAACCAGGTGAAATTTCACTATTATCCTTGAACAATTACCATAATAAAATTGAAATATTGTTCTGTTTAATAAATGAATATTAAAAGTTGTAATGTGGAGATTAAATTCTATGTTGACTGTGTTCACCTTCTTAAGTTAGCAATTTCTCATGAAAATTAAATACAATTATGTTCATTTATCTTGTGAATTTTGGGCAGTTATGACAGATATACTGTTTCTATACACAAGAGAGTTCCTCTCACAGGTCCTTTCAGTGGTAGGTGCCTCACAAGATGACCTTCTCCACCTCATTCTCCTCCACCTGTGATCATGGCTGGACCAGGGCATAGCCTCCTCCTCCTCTGGTAACAAGCTCTCCTGGGAGATGTGATTCTGACTTCTGTGCCACTTACTTTATAGAGAATTCTCACCATATCAGGTCAACTGCATTCTCGTTGTTCTTGGGTAGACTGTGGTGACAGTGCACAAGCCTTTGAGGAATCAGCCACTAGTGTCCTCTCACTTCCAGGGAGGACAAAGAATTTCTTTGTCAAAAAGTTCATGTTACTCACCCACATTCTGAGTGGTCATCATCCTGACATCACCTCAGGAATTTCCAGAGCATCCTGCACAATGATGACTCCAATTCATGAGAGCTTGCAGGAACGGCGGACAACTTTCATGGGTTTCATATAAATGAAAACACTTACATAAATGTTTTATATCTGAAAACAATATTAAAATTGAAAAAGAAAAGATCACAAGTAGCAGTATATAACGAAACCTTTGAAAAAACCATATTTAAATATGACCCTAAGGTGATCCTCTTATGTCCCTCCTAACCTGTAATACACAATGATGCACCATCCCCATAACCATGGTTCTGAAACCCTCACATCTGCGGAGATCATGGAAGACGGCAGAGCCTCAGACACAGTTAATCCAGGATTTCTTACTCGAAGTGAGGACAAGTGTGTCTCCAGTCAGATATGGGAGATCCCAAAGAATGGAAATCCTTCCACGAGGTGAATGATTTGCCTCATTTTCCACCCAAATACTCCATGGTAGAGAACAATAAATCTGGAAGAAATATTTAAGAAATTGCATGAGGTTTATACCCAAATCCTTACTTAGTAAATGGAACATATTCCTTCCTCATATTGATGGTATAATAGGAAAATTGAGCGATTTTATCACCAATGATAGAGGGAATGTATATGAGAGGATAGTTACTGAGAAAAGCACATGTAGCACTGGGGAGAACATGGTCAAATGATCACCCAGGGCAGTGATTTTGTGCAGGACAGAGTGAGCTTCAGGGTGTTGTGGCATCATTCTGCAGCAAAAGGACACTATCAACAAATACCTGGATGTCATCCCAGATAGCTCATAGCACGCAAAGTTTCCACCCTCAGCTCTCCCCAAAACCATAGGTCAGAGAGTTGATACTATAACAGCTTTAGCAGAACAAGACCAGTTATACATCCATCTCCCATTTTGACCAAACCATCATTATAGTCAGGCTACCAATGTGCACTTATATTTCCCAGATGAATGCATGCACAGAGGACAATCGGAGGGTCCAGGTCAATGGAGTCTTAGAAAGTCCCCTGAACCTTTCCCAGGTGCTGCAAGAGCCAAGCCTGAGCCTCATCAGAGCTCCAGACAGAGAGTCTACTCCCAGGATTTGGACCACAGAAACCACATCCTCCATTTTGGAAGAAGAAGTTGCAAAGGGAGCTGTGAGAACAAAGCCCATGGAGGAAGAGAATGGATTAGCAGAGAAAGGGGGAACCAGATCAGTTCTGAGTCTGATATGCACAGCTGCACCTGAGTAGGAGGGTCAGATATGAAATATCTTAGGTTTGATAGGTCAGTGGTCCTGGCCTAGACTCTCTCTTATCTGAAATCCTGACACCCAGACACGTTCCTATTCAGGGAATCCCACTGAGGTCTCTGTTCTGAGTCTGAATGGAAAAGAATGATCAGGTCCCCTGAGCTCTCTCAGGACTCTGATCCTGGTGACCATTGACAGAGTCATTTCTACCTCCATAGATGACACTTTGCTTTTAAGCAGATGACAAAGATTTTCTCACATTGCAACAAATGTTCTCATCTATAGCTAAGTGGTAAGAACAGAAACATGAGTCCAGAGAGGTTCTCTCAGAAACTGTTACAAGAAGAAGCCCCGGATCCTGACAGGCGACCTGCTCTGAGCGATCTCTGCACCTGCTCCTTGGCTGGTTTTGTGCTTCCTGGTCTGGAGCTCTCCCTAGTGGTCTTGCGCACCCCATGCTGGTCTGAGTGCAAACTTTGCTTTCAAAAGCCCCTGGAGAGAAACAGACCCTCTTTTTTCCCCTTCCTCTTTCTACAACATACAGAGTGGACACTATCAGCCGACGTACTATGCTTCTTCCTATTCAAATGATGTCTGCTCTGAGTATTTGTCCTCGACTGACCTCCTCACCCTTCTCCTTAGCCATAAATCCCCAGCTGTCCTTACTGTATTCAGAGGTCTGCCTTATTTCTACCTCATGCTGCAAAAGCCCTGTTGCAGGAGTCTTAAATCTTCCCCGCCATTTTAGCAAGTGTCGGAAGAGATGTTTCATTATAAATACAGAGGAAGCAAAATCAGAGAAGCTTTTGAACTCTCTGACAGTAAACAGACTGATAAAAGTGCTCAGCTTCAAAAATCTGCCAGGCTTCAAAATAAAGGAAGGGTAGATCCATGTTAGAGCAACAGGTCCGGGGGTTGGGGTTTGAGTCACAGAAGATTATCCCCAGGACTTGAAACCTAGTGGAGTTTTCCCGGATGGCTTTCAAAGTTGATTCGGGCAGTTGATTCCTTCTAACTCCCATTTTTTTCTCCCTCGGGGTAGAAATATCTATAGCTTTTAGCATATGCCTGCCCTTCAGTGGCATTTTAGAAGAAGGTGACTTGTTTTCCAGCATCACAGGTCTGCAGATGGAGAGGATTTTACACTAGGATAAACCAGACCCATACTCACAGTAAAACTTGATTTAGATGATTTGGTTTGAGATGTTGGAAATAATTATAGAAGGATTTTGGCCTTGAGTGAATGCTTTAACAGATTAACATTTGTGGAGAAGTTGGGACGTGTTAAGTGTGATTGGACTATTACATGGGTATGATTTTTTGGGGCTGAGGGTGGACCATGGTCGTTTGAGTCATTCTTTGAATCTGTAGATGGTATTTTGTATGGCAGAATGAACTTTGCCATATTTTATGCATTTAGAATTCTTGAGTTCCAAAAGTTTTCCTTGGTTATATGTACTGCTCCTAATACAATCACAAGTGTTTACATCAGAGGGAGGCAGAGGGTAACTAGACTACAGAATAAGAAGAAAACAGTGCGACCACTGATGAAAGGCAATTTACTTCTGGCTATGAGGATGGAGGAAGGGGCCATGAGTGAGGAGAAGCAAGGAATGCAGTTCCAGAAGCTGGAAGACACAAAAAAACCCTAAAATCTTCTGGTGTGAGTCAGTTTGGGATGCTATAACATAATGCCATACTGGACAGCTTAAGAACCACAAGAAATTATTTCTCACAGTTCTGGAGCTGAGTATTCCAAGATCGAGGTAGCAGCCTGGTCACCTTCTGGGGAGGGGCCACTTCCTGGTTCAGATTCGGCCCCCTCTTTTCCTGTCCTCACGTGGAGAAGAGGCGTGTGATCTCTGGGGCCTCATTTGGAAAGGCAGCAATCCCTCTCATGGGGCTCCACCCTCATTAGCTATGCACCGCCCAATGACCCCAGCTACCAAGAGAATTGTCTTTGGTGGTTAATATTCAACATAGAAATTTTAGGGGACACATGTATCCAGACAATAGCACTCCTCTAGGGCCTCTGGAGGGAGTACAGTGCTGGAATAGCTTGATTTCAGGACAGTGAAACTGATTTCAGACTCTGAGCTCCAGAATGTAAGAGAATAAATGTGTTGGTTTAAGCCCTGTGTGTGATGATTTGATCCAGTGATCAGAGGAAAGTAATTCAGGCTGGAATGTGAGTCTCACATGATCAAGGGTCTCCACACACTGCTCCGTGTCGTGTGATGACCATCAGCACTGCCCCAGGGACAGCAACACTTTCCTGGCTGTTTCTGTGGGGACGCACCTCTTCAAGGACTCACCACTGACGGCGAGGACTGAAGAATGGTGTGTGCATGTAGACTGTGGTTGCAACTGGCGCACCTGTCCACCCACAACTTTGTTACAATAAATTTAGGATTGTGCTTCCGGACTATCCTGTGCATGATGCTTGACCAGCCTCAGAAACAGAAATTCATGCTTGTCCTTCATATCCTTACTTTCCCAAGCAATAGGCCAGTTTTCCAAAATACGGTGAAAGTCAGAGAACCTGCTAGAGAGAGCTCTGTAGTCCAAGAATCCCACATTTGACACCAAGCAAATTTTCCCAGATGATCCGTCAACTAGGATTTCCAAAGAACAAAAGGACTCATTATCCCCAGTAGAAAACCCAAGTAAATGACACTGGTCTTTTGAGGCAAGATCACCTCCCTGTGTCTTGCTCAAAGAACACTTGGGATCTTAAATCCTTCCAGTAATAGACTAGCGTGCCCATGAGGTCATTATCCTTTATCTCAGATTCCTGAGTCTTTGGTATGAGGAGCAGAAGAATTATACTCCCTTCATCTCCTCAGCCCAGCACAGCTGCCGTCTCCCTCAGGGTTTCTGACACTCTCAGGATGTGGGTTATCACACTGTGTCTTTCGCACAGTAATACATGGCCGTGTCCTCAGATGTCAGACTGCTCAGCTCCATGTAGACTGTGCTCGTGGACTTGTCCACGGTGATGGTGACTCTGCCTTGGAACTTCGGTGCGTAGCTCGTATCATCATCATGAGGACTGATAGATCCCATCCATTCAATCCCTTTTCCATTGGCCTGTCGCACCCAGTGCATAGCATATTCAGTGAAGGTGTATCCAGAAGCCTTGCAGGAGATCTTCACTGATGACCCAGGCTTCTTCAACTCTGGCCCCGACTGTATTAGCTGGACCTCGGAGGAGACACCTGTGGAGAGAAGACACGAGTGGATGGAATTTCTCTTGTGTGGTCATGATCTCTTCTTCAGTGCAGGGACAGGGGAACCCCTTACCTGAAGCTACTGCCACCAAGAAGAGGATTCTCCAGCTCCAGCCCATTGTGAGGCACTGTGGTCTCAGGGCTTCTGTAGGGGAGGGAGTGTGATGTTTGGGTGATGCTCCCCGGCAACAGACATATCCATATTTATCTCCATAGATCTCCTATCATTTGCATATTCATGAGGAAGAATATTTCCTAGTTGATGACCTGGCCCAACCTGAGAATGAGCTGACAGATGATACAGCAAGCGCGTTCAACAGGATGAGGAGGCTCCTAGTCCTAATCCGTGTTGTAAGATGTCTGTCTCCTGACATGTCCAGAGCTTTGTGTGTACAGACCTCCTTGCACTGAGGCACAAGCCCTCAAAGGACGTGCTTCTCATTTGTAACCCATCTGATCCTCTTCTGGGCTTTGATGTCTGAATGTCTTATCCTTGGGATGAGAGAATCTGCAAACATTTTGTAAACTTTGAATTAATATCATGATCTTTCTAGTCCAAATTTTGACTATGAAGATATTTAGAATTCCTAGAAGCCCATTTTGTAATATAGTTTGTCATTCCCTGACTGTTTTTGATAAATTATCCCAATAGAATTATCCGTTTAAAGACATTTCAGCAATCCTTGCCCGGATCTTATTTTAGATTGCTATTTCTTTGAAAAAGAGTAAATCCAGGCTCTTTGAGGAAAGCCCTCCCCAGTCTCCTTGAGCACCTGCTCCTGGGCTGGAGCCCTGTGCTGGGTGGTCCTGAGCGCTCCGTGCAGGGGATGATGCTGTTGGGGCTCACAGGGCGTTCACCTCTCGGTGTTTCTATGCAGTGTTAGTGACTGTGCCCAGGCTTCAGAATGCTGCTGCCCAGGACTCTGTGGACACCACCAGGAGTGTGAGCATGGGACTAGGACTGAGGCTAGAAATGGAAAGGGTCACCCCTTCAACACTCTCGGGCCTGCAGCTGGGGGTTCCCTGGAGACACTGCAGCTGTTGGAGGTGAGATCCCTGAGAAGTAGGAGGACGAAGAGGCAGGACTGTTGTCAGCTGACTCAGGTGAGGTGGCTCTGCAGGGTCCCCTGGTGGACAGGGCTGCAGCTGGCTGGAGCAAGATCAGCTCCGGAGGGTGCCCTGGCTTCCGCAGGACACCTGGTCATTAGGACAGACTCAGGTACTGCCTATCCTTGGGGCTCCATCCTGTTTGTCATTTTCCCCTCCTGACAACTTGCCTCGTGGACTCAAGACCCCACGTTCAAGGTGGAGAGAGACTCACTAATCAGTCACCCCATGGAGAGGCGAGTGCTGGCTGTGTCCTTGGAGACCTCAGTGCTTTCTCTGGGGTCCCACTTCACCAACACCAGGGCTCCTCTCTTCCCAGCAGAAAATGTGCTGAAGGAGCTTGTCATGGGGCCCTATGTGGCCAGGAGGACTGGCTGCTTTGAGAACAGTGCCATCCTCTCTCTACTCATGCGGATGTTTCTACATTTATCAAATGCCCACCACAAATCCAGGGGCTCCATATTGTCAGATAACCAGTCCAGTCCATTTCCCTTCTCCACTATCTCATGTCGAAACTATTGGATATTCCAAGTTTGAAGAAAGCAGCTAAAAGAAAAAAAAACTGCATTGAATTCAGACAAAGCTGGGTGACACCACTGCTTATCGTAATTCAGAACAGCTTTACCAGCTCACTTAACTGGAGAGGACACTTCTTCAGTGAAACAGCTTCCTGACCAGGTATGTTCAGCACTCCCATGGATGTGGATTTACTCATATCAAGTTATTTTGCAGTTCATAATTGGGACAAGGTGGACATTTCCACGGAGGGTAATCATTCCTATAATTATTGAAATGACCGGCAACCCCTATTCTTGCTTCTTTCTGTACACAGCTCAGAGTCTGTGAGACCAATCTAGACTCAGGTCTCCCTCCTTGAGGGACACCGTTGAGAAATGCAAGTGCCACTCAGATCACAAATTGAGACAGCTGGTGGGGGCCACAGAGCTCACCAAGATGCTGGGTGAGGCCACTGATATGAGGAGTCACTGTGTGGATGTGCAGATGTGGGCTCACCCCTTGTGATTGTGTCTGAAATAATATAGGATGGAGGTTTGAGTGGCAACGTTGTATGCACACTACACAGTAGGACGGCATTGCCATTGCCTCCTTGGGGGCCTTCCCAGTTTTTTAGGGACTTGGGTTGTTTTCTAACCACATTGGATGCTTATCTCTTTTGTCCACTCACTTTTTCTAGTTGTAAGTGGAGTAATTAGTCAGACTATCTTTGACATTTGACTGCTGATACCTTAATACTCCTTCCTCTCTAGTCTCATTTTGTCCAAATATGGGAAATCTGATGAGAAAGCACAAGTTCCCCCTCCTTTGATGCTTTGAGAGATTCAAACCCCACGAGACCCTCTGTGAGCAAGACCCTCACTCCTCCCCGACATCGAACCATAATAAAGGCCCTGAGCCAGTCTGCTTCCCGGACTCCATCAATCCATTTCTGTCCTCATGGAGAGCCTGCCATGCTCTCAACAGACAGCTCAGTGACAGGGAGACAAACGTTTCTGTTCCCTTGGTGAGTGGTGTCATCTGACTCCACTTCTACATCAGCTGTGGTGCGGGTCCCTCTGCATCTGCACGGTGCTCCTGAAATTGATGCTGTGAGGGTGGGGTCAAGACAATGATCCCACCGCTGGGGGTCCTTCTTCTCTTGCTTTGGACTCATAAGGCCTCTGTTGTCTGAGGTCCAGCCTGCACTGCACGCCCCTGCTGGCTGGCGGGCTTGTGCACTGAGCTGTGCTGGGCTGCATTGTTGAGTCCAGCAGAGCCTCTGTTATAGATTGAGCTGACTGACCTCAGAAGCTTAGGAGTTAGTTGGCCTTTGTGGAAGGTGTAGTCCACGGTTGGTGACTCTGTGCCCTCTGTGCTTGTGAGTACAGGTTTCTCCTATTGCAACAATGTTTCTATTCAGAGACTGTAGAGGTAAACACAGAATTCTGAGACCAGGTAAGTTCCCCAGGGAAAACTGCTATATGGAGAGCAAGTCCCAGACCCTGATAGGAAACCAGCCGTTAACCGACATCTTCCCCTGCTCCTGGGGCTGAAACACAGAATTGGTGGGTTGTGTGCACCCCCTGCTGGTCCTGAGCACCCCCTACATCTCTGCTTCTCCTTCTGGGCTCACACTGACCTCCCCTCACTGTGCGTCTTGCACGGTAATACACAGCCATACCCTTGGTGCTCAGTCTGTTCATTTACAAATACAGCATGTTCTTGTCATTGTCTCTGGAGATGGTGAATCAGCACTTCACAAAGTCAGCATAGTAAATGCTGCATCCATCTGTATTAATTCAACCAACCCAGTCCAGCACCTTCCCTGGAACCTGGCAGACCCAGTCCATCCAGTAGCTGCTACAGATGAATCCAGAGGCTGCACATGAGACTCTCAGAGACCACCCAGGTTGCACCAAGCCTCCCCCGGACTCCACCAGCTGCACCTCACACTGGACACCTGCAAACACAAAGACATCCTGGTCAGGAAACTGTCTCACATATACTGATTCTCTCACTCGTATCCTCTCACATACTCAATTATCTCTTGTTCTCTGCAAATTCTCTCTTAAAAGAGCAACAAGGAAAACCCAGTTCAGCCTAAACTGCATGGTGCGTGGTCTGTGTTCAGTCCTGATCACTGAATGGGAACACCTGGGAATCCCGGGTCTGGGGCTCCTCCCCAAGTACTTCAGGGTAGGGCCTGGGCTGGTTTTCATCAGCGGAGGGAGGGCCCTGTTTGCCAGTCTTCTGAGTGAGTAGCAAATTCTGGGGCTGGACAAGTACAGAGAGCAGAGTGCCCCAGAGAAGATGAGAGAGTCCTGCAGGAGTTTGTTGGCAATTTCAGCGTTCCAGAAAATGTGATCTTAGCATGTAATGTAACATGATCAAGACAGGCCTGGTTATATAATTTTATTTTACATATGTACACAGATCATGTGATGTCATGTCAATTTTAATTCTATTTTGCAGATGCAAACCTATACTCAGAAACACAAATTTGTTCTGCAGTTTGTTACTGAGTAAGCCCCTGAAATGTTTCTGGGTTTGTGCTCCAGACTGGACTCACTGCACCCTGGACCAGCTCCAGGACAGAGCTGGGCATGCCTAGAGAGGTTTACAGAAGCCCCTTCCTGTAAGGAGAACATGTGTGATCTTGCTGCATCCTCGTGTCACCTAGAGGATGAAAAGATAACAGAGTTCATGAAGGTGCATTGGAGTCTGACATTCCACATGGTGTCATCTGTCTCTAACTCTCCTTGTCTACCAGTTTATGCAATTGTTTATTTGTAACAATCTTATTCATGAATAACTGATACATAACAAACTGCACATATTTACCACATACATTTTAAAATATTGTCATACGTGTACACCTGTGCAAATCACCCCATCCAAAGAGTGCGCAATTCTTCCACACTGAATCATTTCCTCATGCTCCTCTGTTGTTCCTCCCTGCCACTTTGTCCCTTCTCCCACCCAGATGTGATGTAACACGTCCATGTTGTGTGAATCCGGCTGGCGTTGATTTTAATGCTGAGCAGTATTCCAAGGTATGGATACACCTCAAATGGTCTCCTATTCCCCTGTCAGTTGGTACCTGGATTGTCCCCAGTGACTGGCTGTATAATGAAATTGCTTCTCAATTTGAAGACTCAGAGAGCTGAGAAAAAGTAGATTTTATTCTTTTTATTTATAATATGTTTCAATTCTGCAACATTATAATTTGACATCTGTAAATGCTACAAAGTGATCCCCAAAAAGTCTAGTTACCATCTATCACCCTACAATCAATCGCCATCACCCCATTCCCACACCATCCGACCCCCTCCCCCTCTGGTAACCACCGAACTCTTCTCTGTATCTGAGAGATGTTTTTGGTTTGTTCTGTTTCTTGATTTTTTATTAGATTCAATTTTTTTGAAATAATACAGTGCTTGCCTTTGTCTTTCTGACTTATTTCACCTGGCATAATGCCCTGGAGGTCCATTCATCTTGTCGCAAATGGTAATATTTCCTTCTTTTTCATGGATGACTAGTATTTCAATGTATATATAGATCACATCTTCTTTGTCAATTTTTCCACTGATGGGCACTTAGATTGTTTCCGTGTCTTGGCTACTGTCTGTGAATAATGCCACAATGAACATGGAGGTGCTTATATCTTTCTGTATAAGTGTTTTCATATTGGTGGGAAGGTATATTGGTTCAGCCATTATGGAAACAGTATGAAATTCCTCAAAAATTAAAAATAAAACTAACGTAGGATCCATTCCATTATTTGAGTATTCCACGGTCCAAAGAATTGAAAAACAGTAATTCAGGGGCTGGCCTGGTCATGTGGAGGTCCACTTCACACATTCTGCTTTGGTAGCCTGGGGTTCATGAATTTGGATCCCAGGCATGGACTACACACTGCTCTTCAAGCCATGCTGTGGTGGCATCCCACATACAAAGAATAGAGGAAGATTGGAACAGATTGTTTGCAACAATCTTCCTCACCAAAAAATAAATAAAAGATAATTCAGAAAGTTGCTCTTATTCTAAAAACAACAAACACAAGAAACCTTGGAAATGTGCAGTAACAATTTATTTTCAACACATCAGAGAACTGAAGATGCAGGGGAGACAACAAAATAGGACCATGGAAAGAGAGGTGCCTGCAGGTAGAATCAGGAGCAGTCCATTAGCTACCTGGGTCAGAGGTTGCCTGATTCATGTGATCTAGACAGAAGTTTGAGCTAGAAAGATTTAACAAATTACTATATGACGGGTATATTCATCAGGAGTCTTCAGAGAAAGAACAAATAGGAGATATCTGTCAGACCGAGAGCCTCGAGAGGAAATTCCTGGTCCAACAGGAAGCCCCTCTTCCACCCATCTCTGCACCTGCTCCTGGGGCGGTCTCTGTCGCATGTGGTTGCTGAGCACACCCTCGTGGTCGTAATCACCCCCCAACAGTCCAGCCCTCCTGCAGGAAGGTTTGTGTCAGGGCTTAGCCTGACTTCCAATCATTGTGTCTCTTGCACAGTAATAGATGGCCATGTCCACAGTGGTCCTGGAGCTCAACTGCAGGGAGAACTGTTTCTGGGACTTGTCTCTGGAGATGGAGATGCAGCTCTCGTGGGATGGGTCATATGCTGTGCAACCATCAGCATTTATGTACCACATCCACTCCAAGCCCTGCCCTGGGGGCTGCTGGATCCACATGCATTCATAACCACTGATGATGGGGAATCCACAGACAGCACAGTTGAGTGACATGGTCTGTCATGGCTTCACTAGACCTGGGAATGACCCTTGCAGCTGCACCTGGGACAGGACCCCGGGGATAAGAAGAATCAATCCCTATGAATCAAGTGCAATCACAAGCATCCTCATAGAACCAGGTCTGACACCTGAGACACTCACCTTGGGGAACATCACCAGGTAAAGGAGACGATTCAACAGTCTCATCTGCTGGACCACAGCTGTGCCTTCCCCAGACCTCAGCCCCGTCTGAGGAGAGAGCTGTGAGCTCCCACAGCCCAAGGGTGGACTTTACTCTTGAGCTTGAAGATAGATTGGCATATGTGGAGCCCTGTCCTTATAAGTTTAGAGGGACTGAGGTCAGGCTGTTCCTGCTCCTTCCTGCATTCTGTTTCTATCGTCTCTCCTGTGAGATGGGTCTCATAACACCTGAGAGCTCTTTACATCGTTATATTTCATAACTTGCCTTTCAGACCCCTTTGTTCTCCATCCATCCTGCACCTTTGTGATTAGAGGGGATGTCGTGACATTTGGGGAAAGCATCAGATGGGCCACAGGCGGTTTCATTTTACCACACACTCCAAACCCACCATTTCTTCTTTACACCCTGTCAATGATCTGGATCACCATCCCTCTACTCTTATATGTGTAGATCCATTAATGGGTATTGAGAAAAAAGCATTTTCCAGATCAGTCTCTGTAATACCAGGAACCATGGTTATGTTAATTTGCTCAAGCAGTGAAATCGTATCTGATGCAGCAGCTGAGTTTGAAGTCACCACCTGGTTAAGCTGACAATTATCCACGTCATTCTCCAATATCCCTGTCCATGTCTACAATATCTCATGCACTGGCCAAACAGGGGACTTGAATGGGGTGTGGTAGGAATTACCCAGGATAATTGATATCCTTGATTGTGGCACAAGTCTTTGAATGTCCTCTTTTGGGTTCCTAAGCAGAAATAGTGTTAGTGGCTTCTACTTGGTCATTTCAACCATGATAGTACTCACTCCAAAGATCATGGAAACACTATGGGGATACTGTGAGATTTGTATTACGTCTCATGATGATCTTATGAAGACCAATTATTCAATCCATGTCATGCAATACATTACTGTGGGGAAGGAACCAGAGGATGTGTTCAAGGACCCTCTGCATCCAGTGTAAGATGAGCCCCGCTGATACCCCATTGAACATTTTAACTTCATAAGCCCCTTTGTTGACTGGTGTGCCACAGTGACATTTCAGGTCTTCTGAAATAGTGTCAGTTCAGAGACAATGATTAGTAATCCTTTAAAGTCTGATTATTTCCTGTTCTTCATGGACTGTCACCTGGATAAAGGCCACAGGTTCTTTGAACAAGACTCGGTAAAAGTTCAATAGTACACTTCTAGTAGTGTAGCAGCATCCTTCCTCAAGGGACCTGGGCTCCTCTTTATTCCAGGGCTTCTGGGTCTGTAAACTGGCTCAATGTTGAACACTGATTGAACGTTCTTGAATCTATGATGGTTAATCAAGTAAGAATCTATATTCTTGGCCTAAAACTCTTCCACATACACGTATCAAGTAACAATTTAGTAGTCTCTACGTCAATTAATTTTTTAGAGATATCATGATCAAAAAGCCAATTGCCACAGAGAAAGACTGTTCTGAATATTTCTTTGACTCTGCTGTCAGTAAAGGTAACCAGGCACACCTTATCATTTGTGTCAAGGTCTATGAGCTGAGAGTTTCTAGAAGCAGTGACTCCCCAACAGAAACAAGTGCTCTTAGCACAGACATCTTGGTTTATAACACAATTCTCCAACGAATGAAGGAGGACTCCTTGTAGAAATGTTGAATTCTAGGGCTGGGGAGGAAATATATAAGATGATCCTGAGGTATCTTGTAGTGTGAGAAAGTAAGGAAGTGACAAAAGCTGATATGGGGACATTTTAAAAGGATACAGGAGCCAACAAGACAGATCTTCCAAAGAACAAAAAACCTACCCCAGTGTGGACAACATTAATAGCAAAGAATTGGATTTTAATCCAAGAATAACATAAATATGTATGAGTCCATACTAATATCAATAAATGATTGAATAAATAAAACAAATGTGGTGAAAGGACAAATCTCTCTTAAAGTATTATTTCAAACAACATAGGTAGAAACCCCTCCTTTCAGGGGTACCTAACAGGGTGTCTTGCTGTCAACTATGCATATCTGGTAAGAATTTAGCTGACTGTACATCTATTCATTTTCAAGGGCATGGAGCTTCCATTCCATCCTTAGATCATGGCCTGTACTTACGGACATGGGAGAATTTCAGGGTTGTCTTTGAATTTGGCAACCAGATTCTAGATATTACACCAAATATGTGATACTTGAAATTAAAAAAATGATAAATTTTACTGCATCCAAATTATTAACTTATGTTCTGCAAAGACACTGTTCAATGAATGAAAAAAAAAGACACAGGCTGGGAGAATTTATTTCCAAATTGCATATTTTTATACCATGAATATAAGAGGACTGCTATATAGGAGAAAAGAAATCCAGGAAGCCAACTTAAAAATAGGACAAAGATCTGAACAGACACCTCATTTAAGAGAATATGAAAAAGTGTTTGACATGATTTTCAATAGAGAAAGTAATATTTAAACAACACTGAAATACACTACACATTTATTAGAATGGCAAAAATCCAAAATGTTGAGAATTTCAAATGCTGACAATGATGTGGAGCAGCAGAAACTCTCACCAACTGCTGGCGGGAAGGCAAACAGCACATTCACTTTGGAAGACAGATGGACACTTCCTTATGGAGTCAACACAGACTTCCCACATGATTCAGTGCTGAGTCAGGAAGGCCTCTGGGGTTCTGCCATTACACAGAAGGCACTGGGTCATCCGGAGAAGGGAACTATCAGGAAACAAGCCCCGTAGAGTATTTGTTGTAGAAATGCTGCTCAGGTGGCTTTGAGGGGACATATTTCAGGGAACAAGGTAAGACTCCTGTGCAAATGTCCAGGGAAGTTTGACAAGCCGCCCATTTTTACTACCTCAAATGAGAGCACAGACGACATTCTGGACCTCTCAGGAGACACTAGGTCCTTCTGGAGATTTCCCTCATTGATTTCACCCCACATATCTTATCCAGTGCATCAGAAAAACCTGTTCAGGTCCTGATGTATATGGAAATATGATGCCCATGGACTGCAGGAGGGAACATGAGCCTTCTTCCACTCACACTGTGCTCTTTGTTATTTCTAGCTGTGGATATACGTCCTGTGAATTCTTAGTACCTCTAATTCCAGCCCAAGGCACGTGGAGCAGGATGGCAATTAGCAATTGGTAATAAAATTTCCAGAAATTCTCTCATGGTGTCTCAACTATATTTAGGAGGAAGAGGCAAATATTACAATATAGATAGAGGAGACAGGCAAGATAACGCCGAACATTATTTAAGGAGAAGCCCTGCTGATGTAACAAGCACTTTCTCTTCTTGACAAAGAGCGACCCCAGTCTGTATATGCATTGATAAAACAACAAGGGAGGAAAGTTATGTGTTAAGAAATTAAAGAATAGGAGTAAGGAGGACGGAAGACAGTTTTGGAGGGAGGCAGGAAGTGATGGATTGTGTGTAATGTTCTCTGCAGCAAATCACAGTAAAATATTTGAGACGCATAGGCTAGGCAGGCTTTGGATGGTAACCATGCAATAAGACTATGGGCAACATTGTCGAGGACACAGCGTGACCTACTGCAGAGACACCACATTCCACCAGAAGGAATTAGGTCTCCAGGAGTGGCTCCCTGTCTTGTTGCTTCATGGCAGAGTTCCTTCCCACAATCTTCTGACGTTCTCTCTACTGAGGACGCAGCACATGGTGCTTCCTCTGGGGGTGGATCAGAGTGGTCTCTGGGGGAGGGGCTCTCGGGCTCTCCTCTGCAAGTGGACACTGGTAGAGGAGGTTTGATGCCCTGAGGATGTGGTTTCTCTCTCGGTGTCCCTCGTACAGTAATGCATGGCTGTGTCCAAGGACTTCAGGCTGCTCTGCTGCAGATAGGAGGTGCTGATGAAGTTGTCCCCGGAAATGATGGCATGGCCTTGGAGGAATGTACTGTGGTGGGCATCCCGCTCAACAGGATGGATCATCTCTATCCATTCCAGGCCTTTCTTGGGTGTCCAGCACAGGCAACTGATCCAGTAGCTGGTGAAGCTGTATCCAGAAGTCTTACAGGAGATCCTGAGAGACTCCTCAGGTCTTTTTACCTCTGCCCCAGACTTCACGAGCTGCACCTGGCTGCTGCCACCTTTGTGGGAGATGCATTGCTCAGGTCAGTGGTTCCCTTCTCTCTACCCTCCACTTGACAGCAACCCCTGGGCCATGATTGACTGGGAGAACAGCCAGGAGGAGGGCAAGTTCAGTGGCAGAGCCCATCCTGGAGGAAGACAGGAAGCGATAGCAGTGAGGACCCTGTTGGGTGGTGAAGGAGATTCCACCGTGAGGGGGAGCCTGAGCTTTAATGGGTGGTCTCCTAACATGATTTTATGTATGTACCACCCTCGCTTCCAGGAGAAACACCAAGTATTCATAGCCCAGAACTCCAAAGGCACAGGGAGAGGTGTCTGTCTGAGCCTCCAGGAGAGGCAGGATACAGTCCAATAACCTCCTTCCTCCCCTGCACGCATATTGTATCAGCACCTGGGGGCCCTGGGCCACACAGACGTCCAGGACCGAGAAGTTCAACCGTTGATGTGTACAATGTCCTGAATACTCTTGGTTCTCACTATGTGGTCCTCATACCAGCATCACCTGAGAGCCCGCTTGGAATGCAGAATCTCAAGTCCACCCTAGATGCCCTGAATCTGAATCTCTGAGGGTGGGATCTAGGCATCTCCATTGTAATATGTTCTGCAGGTGCGTCTTGTTGCATGGATGATTGAGAAATACTGGCCAACCCTTAGCTATAGACTGAGGTTTATCTGTCAGCTCCCCACACCACTGGGAACTGAAATAAAAAAAACATCACGTTGTATTTGTTATGTGCTGCAACGTGTTCTCCCCAAAATTCTTATGTGAAAGACCTAACCTCAAGACCTGAGAACATGACTGTATTTAGAGATAGGGTCTTATTGGGAGTAATCAATTTAACGTGAGGTAAATAGGATCAAATCTAGTGCAAGATGACTGATGTCCTTATAAGAAAAGGCAAGGAGGACACAAATACTCACAGAGGGAAGATTCTCTGAAGACAGAGGGAGAGCACAGCCATCTGCAATCCAAGTAGAGTGTCCTCCTGAAAAACCAACCCTGCTGACATCCTGATCCCAGAATTCTGGACTCCAGAATTTATAAAAATATGTTTCTATGTGTAAGTCAGTCAGTTCCTGGTATTTTTCTGTGGCAACCCTAGCAAATAACAAGTATCAACCAGCAACTTTTGACTCCTCTGGTGTTTGATCCTTCAGCTCTCAGGAAAGTGAAACATAATCAAAAAGTGTCGGGTGCGTGGACTCTGGGAGTTGTCCTCAAAACGCAAAGCAGTCCTGAGTGGGGCAGGAACGTTCCTCAGTGTGGTGCATGCTGTACCATTTGGTCTTTTTAAGTTTTTAAAATTCTCTGAAAGAAGGATTCTCAACAGCCGAAAATAGTAGAAACATAAATATTGGAATAGACAGAGGGTAGAAAACTGTTAGCTTCCATCTCTGCTGGTCTGTGCTCTATAGTTTCTCAGTGAATAATGTTCAGGCTTAGATCCCCAAGGAAGGACAACCCAGAGAACTTCAGTAAAAGCATTTGCTGGAGTAAGTTTCTATGTTTCAGAAACAGCAAATAGGATGGTGAGGAGCCCTTGGTGTTGTGGAGGTCACTACCCGTGAGCAATGGAACTCATGTCCTCCACGAACACATGATAAACTACGTGATGACCTGAGGCCCTGAGATTTGGCCATTTTTTTCCTCTGGTGCAAGCTCTGCTGCTTGATGGTCATCCCTGGGTGTGATAAGGTCCCTGCATACCAGGGCTGCGCTGACGTGTGGCCTCACAGTCATGCTGCCCTGGAGAAGGCTGTGCATCACCTGGGAGCCCCCCCAACTGACGGTGAGTCAAGTCCCCACAGAACTGTCAAATACAACTGCTGCTGAAATCTATGTTGGCCCCTGGGGACGTGAATGGGAGCGCCAGGCATCCACTACAGCGTGTGCATAAACTTCACTTTTGTCAGGTGGATCCAACCAGAGTCATGTTCAGTCCACTCAGCCGCAAGGCCTTTGTGACAATATCCAGGCACAATGTACACGGAAGTCAAAATGTGAGTGTCAGTGAGTCGGGGTTCATCGTCCACTGCTGCAGGTGGACGTGTGGTTTTACTTGAGATGAACCAGCATCCTGCCCGACCCACAGTCTGCATCCCTCTAGGACCTGACCTACCCTGCTGAGAAGGGGTCACTGTGTTTCTTGCCTCGTGGGATGGCCCATGCCTTGAAAACTGACTGCCCACTGCCTTTGTCACCAGGCTATCATCCAGGGTTTGGGTGATGCAATTATGCTTCGTAGCTCTGACTTCAATGGAGAAACTCACAGACACTGCCCAGGGCGGACTGATCACTCTGTCCCTGTGGGTAGTGGCAACCGGAGCCCCCAAATGGAAGAGGAGTCAGTTATCACCACAGGTGCAGTAACACTTCCTTTTTGGGCTGATCCACAGTACTGAGGACTCCAACGGATGAGGAACAGTCACAGCCTCAGGATCAGCAGAGACTTTAAAGTGCCTGCTGAGGAGCATCCTCCCTGGGAACTGGGATCTTCAATCCTTCACAGCCTAAGATGGCAGAAACAAGAGGGAAACTTCTGCACGTGGTCAACATACTTGTTAAGAGGAACTCACCCTACTGTACCCACTGGTCTCCAGACCCTTGTGTTCCACTCCTGGGCTGCAGCACCCTGCACTGACCACTGAGCTGAGATGTGCACAGCTTCCTGGAGGACGCAGACATAGTATAGGGGACTTTGATTTAGATCTTATGTTAACTCCTGAAACAAAATGCCATAAAATATCTGGGGTCAAGCACACAAAAGTCCATTTGCAGACACTTGAATCATTCCTTCTCTTGTACTCTCACGGTTCTGCTTCTGGGAAAACTAGAAAGTTTTAGGACCACTGGAGCCCATGCTCATGTTCTCATGGTTGCACTTTCTAAGCAACAGTAATGACCAGATTCCTGAATCATGCCACCCTGCAGGGTCTCCGATCAGGGAAGGAGACAGCACCTGGGGCACTGGGTCTGGCAAAGGAACTAAGAGCAAAGCAAACTCACGTTAACATGCAGGTAAATTCTGCTTGGGACAGGCTGCCACCTCCCAAGATGGATGTGCTCTGAAATAATCAAGCAGATAACACATGGACGGTGGGTATTCTCATGGGAGGGGGCTGAGCTGACAGATGGGTGTAATATCTATCATATTTAGCTCAGGCACTCGGTGGGAGGAGTGTTAAAGAACAAAAGAACTATTCCCACACTTATTAAGAACAGTAAGGCAGACTTAATTCAGGGGTGCTGGTACAAAGCTGTTTTCCAGGAGGTGAGGAGAGACTGGGTTCCACTCTGAATAAAAGAAGGGAAAGTTGTAATTTAGAGCCAAGGAGTGGGGAGCAGGTTAGTGGATGGAAAATTACTGATGGAACCACAAGGGTAAGAGGGAATTTTGGCTCAGCCGACCTGCCAGGATTCTTGCTGAAGGTGGGCCAGGGCAATCAAACATCACGTTGGGGGCGGTGGTGATGAGAAACCTAATTAGGTAACAAGAGTGATCAAATATTGAAGATAAGAGATTCTGGCCAAACCAAGTTAACAGGACTTTTGCTAAAATGGGTCAGTGAAAAGATGCACAAAAACATCCAGTAGTTGTAGTCTGTTCTAGGACAGACTCTTCCTGAGGAGCCAGGTGAGCTTAGTGGGAGGGAGCCCCAGTCAGCCCCCGAGGTCCAGGCTGATCTGAACACACAGGACCCAAGAACATTTGGGGCAAAACTGATTGCACTCATTTTCTTGTACCCGCTGACCCAGCTGAACAACTCTTTCTGCATGGAGGTGGTGATTCGCTTTATGGATTAATGCATTTGACTGGACTTTGCGGTGTTAATTGTCATGTACTTTTACTAAGAATATTCAGCAGTGAAACTCCATGGAGTCAGTTATTGAGTTCACGTTTTGCAAATACCTTTGCTCATGCAGACTGCTCTAATAAACTGCCCTAGATTGGTTGGCTTATAAACAACAAAAACTTATTTGTCACAGTTCTGAAGGGTGGAAATCCAAGATCAAGGGGCCAGCAGATTTGATGTCAGAATCATGCAGTGCGTGTCACTCAGAGTGACCACTAGTGGGCGTGTTAATTCCCCAGTCCCTTCCCAGAACATATGATGGCTGGCTTTTCCCTGTGACCTCACATGACACAAGGGGGCAAGGCAGCTCTCTCAGTCCTCTTCTATGGAACATCAATCCCATTCAGGAAGACTCCATATTCATGACCCAAGCACTTCCCAAAGGCCACAACTCCTAATCCCATCACATTGGATATTAGGTTTCATCACATGAGTGGGGGCAGATACAAACATTCAGCAATAGCAGCAAATGATCGATTCATAATTCCATACACTTGGAAGGCCACTGAAACAGAGCAGCTCAAACAGGATTCTCATCGCTCTTGCAGAAGCTCCTGATCCTTAGAAGCAGAAAGCTGTCCAAGAACTTCAGAAGAAGCTGATGACCTTGGGTCATGGACAGCATCCACCCAAGTATTTGGACTAAGATCTCTTTCTACTTCTCCTATGATTTTATTGTTTTATTTTTAACATGTAATCACTCTCATTTTCTATAAACTCAGAGTCATTTTCTACTCTTAATAGCTGTTTCTATCTTTTTCACACACTTTTTCTTTTGTGGATAAGTGGAATGAGTCATCAGCCTTTATTTTTTGATGTTTGACTGCCCACAGTTTAAAGCTCTTTTCTCACTCTTCTCCGTCTGCCCCACAAATCTGATAGGAAAGCACGAGTCTGCTCTTTGTAAGTCATTGGGAGTTTGAAACCACACAAACCCCTCCTGTGAGGAGGACACTCACCCCTCCCTGACTACTGAACTGAAATTAAAAGCCTGAGCTGGTCTCCTTTCCAGGCTCTGCCCAATCCCTTCGGACAGGTGCACCTGCCCTGCTCTCAACAGACATCTCGATAATGCAGGTGCTGGAGCCTTTCATAGTCTGTGTGCGCCTCAGCTGTGATCAGACTAGACATCCACATCAACAACAGCCAGGATCTTTCTTCTCTTACTTTGGCTTTATAAGGCCTCTGTCGCCTTACATGCAGGCTGCACTTGATGCTGCTACTGCCGACAGGCTTGTGCACCGAGCTGTGCTGTGCAGAGCTGGATTATCGAGTCCAACAAAGCCTCTTTTGCATACTTTGCTGACTTAACACAGAGATGTTGATAGCTAACTGATATTTAGTGACAGGACTGCCTGTAAGTGACTCGATGTCTTTAGGGCATGTGAGAATGTTTTCCCCCTCTTACAGCAGACTTCATAATTCAGAGACCTGAGAGGTAAGCGCAGAATAATGAGGCCAGAGAGGTTCCCAGGGGAAACTGCTAAGCAGAGAGGAAGCCCCAGATCCTGACAGGAAACCAGCCCTTAACCTCCCTTTGCACCTGCCCCTGTGATGGACCTTGTGTTTCGGGGGACTGAGCGCCCCCTACAGCACACCTTCCAGCCCCGTGACACAGCTTTGTGTCTGGGCTCTCACAACATTTGTATCACAGTGTCTTGAGCACAGTAATACACGCCTGAATCCTCAGGCATCACACTGCTCAGCTGTAAGAACACTTGGTTCTTGGTGGTGTCCCTGGAGATGCTGACTCGAGACTGCAGGTGGGGGCTGCACTGAGTGTCCCCCTTAGCCCAGATCACACCGACGCACTCCAACCCCTTCCCTGGGAGAAGGCGAATCCACCACAGGGAATATTCTGAAACTTTGCGTTTGTAGGCGGCACAGGTGAGGCTGAGTGTCTGTGAGGAGACCACCACTCCACCTCCCCATTGCACGAGAGGGTCCTCAGCCTCGACACCTACAGAAAGAGAACAACAGTGAGCCACACACTCATGTCCTCATCCCATCACACCATTCCTGAGACTCATGAGTCACTCACCGTTGAGAGCAGCCAGCAGGCAGAAGATGACCAGGAGAGGGGCCATGTCTGTCTGGATGGGTCAGTGCTTACCAGAGATGAAACCCAGAGTGAGGAACAGAGGGACGCTTCTCCAAGCTGCCTGGATGTCTTCTTGAAGCCAAGTCGATTTGCATGGGCAGAGCTGCAGAGGCATAAGGGGAAGGGTCATGTGGGTGGAGGGTCACCGTCTCCAGCCTCTGCTGGGGGAGGAGTCAGGCTTATTGAGGGGAGGAACCCCTGGGAAAATAGGAAGATGTGGATCCAAATATGCCTCAGGACTGTGATGCTCTTCCCAGGAGCCTCCTACCCGAGATGCCTCCTCGTAGTAATTCTCCATCCAATGACCTGCACAGTCTGCTCCTTCTCTTTAAATCCCCATGTGTCCTGTTGTGTTCAGAGGTGAGCCTGCTCTCTTTCTTTACTTCAATGCCCATATTGCAATAGTGTTGAATGAAGTCTTCTTTACCTTGTTGACCATGTCACAATACATTTTCTTCAACACAAAGAGTGCTTCAGGGAAGGACTGTAACCTGTGCCGTGGACGAGTTCATGGGTGGTCGCTTGAGTGGAGGAAGGTCAGTCTCTCCTTGAAGAGCAGTCACTCCTGGAAGACTTGGCTTGCTGAGGTCCACACTCCTAGGAAGGTGGCTCGACAGCCCCTTTCAAATGTCTTTGCCTCCGCTGCTGCTGCTGCTGTGCCTGTGCTGACAAAAAGACTGCCATCCCTAGGATTATAGATCAGAGTAGATAGGCACTCCTGAGGGGGAGCCAAAATGCTAATTCAAGTATTGTAATGGAGAGGCCCCTAAGACCGATAATATGAATTTGAAGGCACAGAACATGAAACATCTTTAAACACTTACAATTTTCCTATTAGCTGTAAAAATACAAGTATCTCTGGTTGATTTTGTGGTTAGTTCTTTAAGTAAGCCATCAATTTGATTGATATTTGTACAGACTGTGGGCCAGTATAAAGACAGGAAATAGTTGTTCAAAATGATGTAGAGGGACGGGCCATCTGGCTGAGTGGTTAAGTTCATGCGCTCCACTTCAGCGGTCCATGGTTCACCAGTTTGAACACAGAAGAACTAGAATGACTTAGATTGGCAACCAGTGTTAGCTCAGGGCCAATCTTCCTCACACAAATAAGAAAAAATAAACAAAAGAAATCATGAAAGGATGTACTACAAGTAATACGCAATTCACATACATATTCTCTGCACTTTATCCACCTTCCTAATTAGAACACATAGCTCATTTGTCTTCAGTATATTTTAGAATCTTTTCCCCTAAGTGTATTTCCTTGTGTGGATCCTTCTCTTTGCCTGATGTCTAATCGGTACAATCACTTTAAGATTCACAGATATTTGACTGAATATATATGATCCCTATAGATGCTATGGCAATTGGCGACATTGGGGGTAACCAGCACACCCAGACTTCTCCCTGACACTTGTCTGACTCAAGCCACCCATGGGACTTTCCACTGTGTTGTGTCACAGGTGATAGGGCTGCCTGGACCACCTTTGGCAAAAAATGTTAGAGGTGCCATGGGGTCAGAAAATGCCTGTGCTCCCACATGACCCAGGCCTGTCCTGAGTTAGAGCCTGCATGACATGGAACTGTGTGCCTGGCACATGGCCTCAGCAGGGAAGATCAGGCCAGCTTCAGGCCAGCTGTATCTAAATGGCCCTTGGGTGTCCATGGCTGGATGGACACATGGGATGGAGGTTAGAGATGAAGTAAATTTGGGTGCACTGATGGCTAAATCTTTATTGCACACCCCTCTGTGCCTGACACTGAAGAGCCGGATTAGGAGAAGTGTTCTGGACTCTGATTCCTTAAGTCGCAGGGTCTGGGTACAACAATTGTGTGCATTTAGACAGTAGAAGACAAAGGGCAATTATCCTTCAGGCTTCTTAGGGACACTAGGGGGGCAGCAGAGGGTGGCAGCGACCAGGGCCCTGTCACTTGGCTCTCATTTTCCACATAGATTCTCCACGTGGAAGCCGAGAGACACACCTTAGGGCACACCCAATGTGCTGTTTCAGAGACCCCACCCAGAACACCATCCAGCAGGGCGGTAATGGGATGTCATCTCTGTGCTTGTGTATCTGCCTGGCTCACAGGGAAACCTAAGCACTGTGTCCAGTGCTGGGTTGGCCTTCTTCTGCAGCCGGGAGATGCAGATACCACTACAGAAGGGCACAAATGCTGAACATAAATGTCCACCCATGTGGTTCAAATAGGAGGCTCTCCTGTCTAAGGGAAGACAAAGACGCACTAGGGGCCAGGTCCTCAGGGACGTGCTGATCATAACCACCTGGGACATGTGCCTGGACTGAGCTGGTGTTTGGATGGCTGCTTTTCCCAATCAAAGGAGCATGAGAATCCTCAGGATGCTAACTATGTCAAGAAGGAAAATGGGTTACCCAGGAAATCGAAGTGAAAGAGAGCTCACACCTTATCTGCAGAGAAAGTCATTGCCTCTTTTGTTTCTTACAGTGATAATGTGAGAAATTACAGTTAAAAAGAACAAAGCAACAAGTGTCCCAGAGGGCAAGTGAGATCCAGGAGAGGAGAGGAAACCCCTGATCCAACAGGAAACTTCTCCCCATTCCCTCTCTGCACCTGCTGCTAAGCTGAGCTTCAGTGCTGTGAGTTCTGAGCGCCGCCTGGTGTTTCTGGGCGTCCCTGGCACCCCAGCCCCTCCTGTCTCCATGCAGGGAGGTTTATGTCTGGGCTCACACTGACTTCCCCTCACTGTGCCTCCTGCACAGTAATACACGGCCGCGTCCTCAGCGGTCACGGAGCTCAGCTGCAGGGAGAACTGGTTCCTGGAGGTGTCTCTGGAGATGGAGGTGCGGCTCTTGAAGGAAGGATTGTAGTAAGTTCTACCATCATAATATATGTACCCCATGTACTCCAGCCCCTTCCCTGGAGGCTGGCGTAACCAGCTCCAGCTAGAATAGCTGCTTGTGATGGAGCCTCCAGTGACAGTGCATGTGAGGGAGAGGGTCTGTGAGGGCTTCACCTGTCCTGGGCCCGACTCCTGCAGCTGCACCTGGGACAGGACACCTGGGGACAAAGAGAATCAGTCCTGTCAGTCACATGCAGTCACAGCCATTCCCATTGACCCAGGTCGGACAACTGAGACACTCACCTTGGGGAGCCGTCACCAGGAAAAGGAGAAGACACAAGAGTCTCATCTTCTTCTAGACTACACTCTGCCTTCCCCAGAGAGCTCAGCCCTGTCTGAGGAGACAACTGAGAGCTCCCACAGCCCAAGAGTGGATTTTAGTCTGGATCTTGAAGAGAAATTTGCATGTGAAGACGCCTGTCCTTATAAATGGGGAGGGATTTATAGCAGCCTCCACAATCGTTCCAGGGAGTCTGTGGACCTCTCTTCTCCTGATTGCAGATGGTTTTTCAGTCTGGCATGGCAGGAGACTTGGTTTCAAGGCTGTTTTTAAACATATTTGTGGATTCCCCTCTTTTCTTAGCCCAGCGTTTCCAGTCTTCAGGCATCTGCCCCGCAATCCCCACCTTGGCCCCAGCCTAACTCTTCACCATCCACTGACAATCTGGGTCTTGGCTCCTCCATGCTGAGCAGAGCACGGCTTCTGCTTTCTTTCCCTGTAATCTCTTCTGCTATGTGGTTATCGTCATACCGAGAGCTTGATAGCTTGTTATATTGTGTTACATTAGTTCCAGGTCGGGCTTATGCTCCATGCATCTTGTTCATGTGTGATTGGAGAAGATGTCATATGTTGAAAACTTCAAGTAGCCCCACAGGTGTCCTTGATCCATCACTCCCCTGAAATCCAGAGTGTGTTTGTTTGCACACTCAATGGGATGTGCCCCACCCCTGGTCCACCTCTACTTGCCCTTAGCCACGTGAGAAGGAAGGTGAAATCCCCCCTCTCTTGTCTCAGGGGTGGACGCTCTGAGCCCTGTTCACCCCCAGAGTCCCTCTGCAGGGCGGGCTGAGGCTCCTCTCTGGATTTGAAGCTGTGACACCTGTGCTCATCTCCTGCCATTCACCTGTCCTGTTGACCTCACACTCTAGGCTGTTCCTACTGGGAAAAAGTCTAAATAAGTTGCTTTTATAAGAATCCATTTCTCTACTTCTGCAACTTGGAACTGTACCAAGAGACAAGGCTATTTGACAGAGGGAGAGAATGTGTGTTGAAAGGATTTTTTTTTGTGACTGGTTTCTTTTCTTCCCCTAGCTTTATGAGGAATTATTGACAAATAAAAATTGTACATATGTAAGAAACACAATATGATGTTCTGATATATGTACACATCGTAAGTGAGTACCACAATCGAGCTAATTAACATATTCCTCACCTCACACAGTCACCATTGTGCGTGTGTGTGATGAACACACTAAAGATCCACTTTCTTAGCAAGTTTCAGGTATACAACACGTTATCACTAGCTACAGTTGCCATGCTGTACATTCGGTCTCCAGAATTTATTCGCCTTGTAACTGAAAGTTTGTACCCTTTGACCAACGTCTCCCTATTTCCCCGACCCCTCAGCAACCGGTAGCCACTACTTTACTCTTTGTTTCTATGGATTTCACAATTATATGCTCCACATCTGAATGAGATCACGCACTATTTGTCTTTCTGTATCTGCCTTATTTCAATTAGCATAATGTCCTTCAGCTTCCTCTATGTTGTCACAAGTAGCAGGATTTCCTTCTTTTCTCAGGCTGAATAATATCCCATCAAATATGTACATACATATATATGTATGTATGTATAAATTCTTTCTCCATTTCTTTGTGCATACATCCATTGCTGGACACTTAGGTTGTTTCTGTATTTGGCTGCTGTGAATAATGCTGCTATGAACGTGGAGGTGCAGATATTTCTTCAAGATAGTGACTTTCTGTTCCTTAGATATATACAGAGAAGTGGAATTGCTGGGTCATGGTAATTATGTTTTGTTAATTTTTGGAGGGAACTCCTACTTTTTCTGTAGTGGCTGTAGCAATTTACATTGCCAAGAGCAGTACACAACGGATCCTGGAGGGAATTGTTTTATAGAAAAATGTACTAATTCTTTTTTCTTTTTTTGAGGAAGATTAGCTCTGAGCTAACATCTGCTGCCAGTCCTCCTCTTTTTGCTGAGGAAGACTGGCCCTGAGCTAACATCTGTGCTCATCTTCCTCCACCTTCTTTTATGTGGGACGACTGCCACAGCATGGCTTGCTAAGCCGTGCCATGTCCGTACCCGGGATCCAAACGGGCAAACCCCAGGCCACTGAAGTGGAATGTGTGCACTTAACAGCTGTGCCACTGGGCCTGCCCCAATGTCAGAATTCTTTCGACATGGCACAGAGTCCTTCAGTAACTTAGGGTGCGAGGTGTTGATATCCAAACAGTCTTGTCAGCGACGGATAGAGGATACAGTGGGAGGTACTGGAATCTAACTGTAGGTGTCTGGTAAGAAACTGCAGACACCGTTCACAGTCCTGAAAGGCACAGGCTGATAAAATCAATGCTGCGCTCGATGAATACACTCCAAACACACATGTGAGTATATTTAGTGACCACAGCAAAGATGTTTCAGGGTTTTGGCATCACCAGTAATCACCATGTCAAAATCATATAAATCCATAAAGATATTCACAATCTCCACCTTTTTCAAAGTCATATTTCCACACAGAAATAGATGTCTTGATAGAAATTTTTGCAGATATGTATATATAATTGTGAGAAAAGGAGAGTCCTCATGAGTGTATTCCCTTCATGTTGAGCACAGTGAGATCAGTTTTATCTGAGTAGCTATATTTTCCCCATAGGCGGCTGGGAGATCTCTCATTCTGGAACATGGAGGCTGTGCAAATTTATCTAAGGCTCTGTGCACACACTTCCTTTAAGACAGTGCACAGCCTATGTCAGGGGACCCTAACCAATTTCATGAGAAAGAATCACACTGTTAACCAAAGACATAAAATTGAAAACAAGGACTATGCTTGTAAAACTGAGCAGCCTCCAAATATTGAAAAGCTGTTGGCATGGGAGAAATTGCCCCATTTTCTCAGGATCCGGTGTCATATGAGAAATTGGGACTCAGACGCAGGAGAATGGAGACAGGCTCAGGACTTTTAATCCTAATAAAGGGGACTGCGCACCTCGGCAGGAAGACCCTCAATCCCCAGCCTCCCTCCGCAGCTGGCCCTCCGTCGGGCCCTGTGTTCAGAGGGTCCTGAGTGTCCCCTGAAGACCAGTCCCCTCCCCTCATCCAGGGTTCTTGCTGCTTGCTCTTCCTGGTGGTCTCAGGTTCCTACATCTCAGGGTGTCCTGGGCTCCGGGACAATCAGGAATAAGAGATCTGTCCTCATGTGTCCTTATCAGTGTCCCTTCACTCTAATATTTATGATCCTTTCAGTCTCATGCCAGGTGTCCCTTCTGCTCACTAGGATCATCCTTGATTCCATCATCTGTGGTCCTCCTTCGGTAAATCCCTGTCCTCCCTTCATTATTTACCAATGGGTTTCCTGTCCTTTGGTCAACAATACTCAGTATAGTTTGTAATGACTAAAGATTCGACATAGATAAAACTCCCCAAACTTAAGCCATCAATTACTTAGATTTCATTATTTGAAGATTGTAACATCTAATACATCTTAGCCGCTCTACCCTTTAGTCCTACATTAGAAGTTGTCATTTTCAGGGGCTGGGCTGGTGTCATAGTGGTTATGTTTGGGAGTTTGTGGCTTTGGATGCTGGGCATGGACCTACATACCGCTCATCAAGCCATGCTGTGCTGGCAACCCACACACAAAATAGAAGAAGATTGCACAGATGTTAGCTCAGGGACAATCTTATTCACACACACACAAAAAATAAGGGGCAGACTTTCACAAAGTAGGGGTGCTTCTTTGCATTCTCACCAGCACCAAATTGCCCCAATCCAGCCTGTAACTTATGTTGGGGAAATTATTACATCCTTTTTCTATTGTGAGACTTAGGGATGACTGAAAAATATAGTCTTAATCCAGGGAGCTCTTTGTTCAGAGCTCTCAAGCGCACCAGGACACAATTGCCAAAATCTCTGTCTAGCTTCTGGAGTCAGTGACCTTCTGTTGTTGGCTTAGGCTTCTGGCTTTGATTTGGGGGGATGAATCACTGTGTGCTATGGAAAGCATCTACACATTAGTGGACCCAGTATGTGAATTCTTCTGGACCTTCTACCTGCTCTATATTCATTTGATCATATAGATAAACCTGTATTTATCCAAGATAGAGTGTGAGTTGACTAGAGTAGGCTCACTTCTCCTTAAATAGATCTAAGAAGATGAAATGGACTAACTGATATGGTGAATCAATCCTGTTGACTATGGATTAAGCGTCATGGACCGTGAGGGATAAAGAAATATCGCTCACAATAAAAGAGGAGGTTAGTGATGTGAGAAGCTCAAAATGTTCCTTATTCTGTGCAATCCAGAGAAAAATCCAACACGTGGAGTTACATCAAATAAAAGTCTCAGACTTTCCTATCACACCCATCCTGTTTCTAATCTTCTTAGTGTGTACATCCCCAAATATGGCAAGGCATTACATCAAAGACCATTTATATGAGTCTGAAGCTAAAGTCACCAGCAGAAAAGACTATACAATTTCAGGGCCCAGTGTAAAATGAAGACGATGTTAAAAATTGAGTATTTAATGACAGTGAGAGCACAGCATTAAACTTTGAAGAATGGCACATTCCTGCTTTTGTGCTCTTTTCAGTCCAGTGGCTTTAATATATTCCAAAATATTTAGCCTCTTTCTCCAACAGCAGTGTGTTCGTTTTGTTCTGGTAACAGCGTGTTGGTCTCATCCCATCAGATGTTCTTGTGAGGGATCGTGGAAGCAGCCTGCCCCCTAGTGTTCTCTGAGCCGTGGCGGCTGCATGATACAGGCACATATATCTAGACTTCTTTCCATCCACAAAAGACTGTGGGAGGAAAGAACTCACAGTCAAAGCAAGTGCTTTGCTCTAAAAAAATATTAGGAACATGAGGACAGACAGTGAGAGCCCCTCGCAGCATTTGCAGTGTTCTTTTAAATGTAAAACTTGGAGTCTAGCTGGTTGATTCGATATGTACAAGACCTTTTTCTCGTTGGCTTTTTAAATATACCACCCAATTGATTGATTCTTTTAAAGAATATTAGTGAGTGTACAGGTGACAGTAAATCAGATTTTTAAAATTTGTCCATGATGAATAAGAAAGTATTTCTATTCATTATCCATCCTCTTAAACACAATTACCTTATTTTCCTTTGCGATACGTAAAAAATTTGCTCCTAAATATACTTTCAGTTGTAGAAAATCCACTTTCAGTCCTGCTTCAAGTATTTTCCATGAATTTAGCTCAGAAATTCCTGACTATATATGAGAGGTGGTCACTGAGATGTGAGAGGTGACCAAAAACCCACTCTGTTCCCTGACCTCTAGCTCTCCATAGTCACCCATGAGGAGTCCACCAGGATGCTCTGCAGCAGGTGGGTCCATCTGGACGTCCTTGTCATAAGGGGTGTGAGTTGTTGAGGGCTCCTAGGGTCAGCAGCAGACTATGCCCTCACCTGACACAGCCCTCTCTTGTCCTACTGCTTGTGGGACCTGGAATCCTGCGTATGCACAACATGAGCTCAACAGGGTGACTGAGCCCAGATTCAGGCCACTGAGTGTAATCTGCTCTGGGCTGTCTGTGAACGGACAGAGACGTTAGGTGGGCATGAGGAGATGAAGTGGTGACACATTAGTGCCTTCTTTTTGGACCTCCCTACTCTGCCTGGTGGTGTGAGGAGAGCTTGGAAGAGTGAGCAGGGGTCTAGCCCCATGGAGTTCTGGTCTAGCACAGATTGAGGGAGAATTTAGATAATAGAACACAGAAGACAATCTTGGGATGGGTGTCCACATCCACGCAAGTGAATGAAGAGCAAGAGCTTAAAGTGTTGTAGGGGAAAAAGGGCCCCTCTGGGCCAGAGTTCCAGGGGCGTCTGATGATAACACAATGGGGTTGTGTGCTCCTGTCTTCAGGAAGGACCCATGTCGGGCAGTGTGTGCAAAAGGGGGTAGAGAGCCTGAGGTCTGCACACAACAGAATGGATTGTACTGTGTCTGTCTTTGTGGTGAATGTTTCCTGATCACAGGAGAGATGAGAGCCCTGTTAATGTTTTCTTTGTGAAGGAAGAAAAGCAGGACATATAGGAACTTGGTGAAGGAGCGATTTCTAGCAACCTGTAATATCTCATCTCAAACAGACAGCATTACTTTCTCATTTGTTGGTTGCACTGAAAATGTGAGAAACTAGGGCCAGAAGAAGAAAACACAAAATTTCCCTGAAGGCATCTGTGGCTTGGGGAGGAAATCCCTGATCCCAAGAATAATTTCCTTCTGCATCAGCCTTCTGCCCCTCATCCTGTGCTCTGAGGTCCCTGAGAGATGCTGGTGCCCTAAGCACTCACTTTTGGTCCTGAACACTCCCTGCAGGACAGCCATTAACAAGCAGAGAGGGACCACCCTGGACTCACAGGGAATTAAGCTCTCAGTGTCACTCGTCCAATATTAATGACTGTGCCCTGACTTCAGGATGCTACTTCAAGGACAGCATATGTTTTTGACATCACCTCGTGAAATAGTGAATTGTCCTTACTAAACACACATGCTCTGCAGGGAGTCTCCAAGCAAGGATTTTATGAAAACACCAGGGAGCCCCTTCCCTGAGTTGCAAGTGCACTGATGCACTCAGCCCTCATGTGTGTCCAGGAATCTAGGGGCCTTCTGGGGCCTCTAACTCCCTTAGATTCCACTGGTTGAAGGTCATTTCAGAACATCTGTATTCAGAGACCATGTGGCTCCTTGTTAATCCACATCCACTATTCCAATAACACACATACACACATGCACATACAGTAGGCGATATTTGCAGCAACTGGCCCCAACTTTGCTCTTCTTCCCTGGGTCTAGCCCATGGACAGTGACCCCCACACTGACTTTAGGCCTAGGCATGTAACATGCTTTGGAAGACAGAACAAAAGCAGGGACGATGAAAGGCGACACTGGAGAGCACATGCACGTTGGTTTTACTGGTTCTCACAGTGTCAGGAACCCCACAGACGTCGTGGTCAGAAAGGTGCAGACTTCACTGCAGCGGGTCAGACTCAGTGCTGAGCCAACCCCAGTCAGAGAAGCTGACTCGGAGTCCCCTCGATGTGGGAGGAGGGTTGCATTAGACCTAAGGGACACTTTGGCCCCCATTCTCACAGGGCTCAGTCAGGAGTCCCCAGGGCAGGACTGCCTACCATCACCTGGACATTATATAACCTGCTGACCCCAAAAGTTGGCTATGCACATCAACCCTCCATCATCAAATACAATGCTCTGTCCTTACTCAGCCTACAGCATCTCCACCACGTCACTACCCTGTGGAAATATTCCACTGCCTCTTCATCATGAGACACTGAGGAGAAAGACACCTGACCTCACCTCCATCCCCTTCAGTCCCAGACTCCAGTGTCCCTTTCCTGAGCCTGCAGATGCTGAGTTATGTGAACAGCTGAGTGGAGTCAGGGCGTGAATGTTCTTTTCTTCACGGGGTGGATGGACATGATGGTCTGGAACAAATATGCAGGCATAAAAAGGACCACAGGTTGCAGATCTTGCAAAAGTGGATTTCATGTAAACGTTGATATTGGTGCACTCGTGCCCTGAGTGTGCTCTGGCTTCCTGACCTTCAAGAAGAGCAGAAGCACTGAAGTGTTTAGACAATTATCTTTCTCACTGGAACCTGGAGATACTGAGAAGCCTTGAGAGAGAGAGATGGAGCTTACGGAGAGTCCATGGTCTTTCAACTACCATACAGACCACTTACACATGATCTCTCTACATGGGACTCAAGGGAAACCCTTAAAGAAGAGAAAATTATAAAATAACTTATCAAATAAATTAAGCCTAGAATATGTGAGATCAGTAAGAATGCTCTTAGTTCAGGTTAATTTGCTCATCTATGAAATGGAGATCAATATACGTTCTAAATTCATAGCGTCATTGTCATAATTATATAAGTCACAATTATCCTAGTTCCAGGTACTTGGGAAGTTTGATTATTACCTATGAGAGTTTATTCTAAAAGGGAGGTCACCTCTGTCTTTCCACAGCTTTTACAGTACTGTTTGTACTGTCTGCATGTCAGGTAGAGGTTACAGAGCCTGGATACAAAAATCCTTGACAGGGCACCAGCCCTCAACCCACCTCCTCTGTGAGGATGAGCTCAGTAGTTACTGAGCGCCCCCTGCTGGTCCTGAGTGAACATTTTGGTTTCAAAGTGCCCTGGAGGGACATAAAACACTTTTTTTGTCCCTTTCCTTTTACCCAACACAGTTTTCGACACTTCCAGAACAAAGACTATATGCCTTCCTGTTCAAAGGATGTGTCCTCTTAGTTATTTCCCATCAACTGGCCCCCTCACTCTGCTCCTTGACTATAAATTCTCCAGCTGTCTTTGCTGAATGCAGAGGTGAGCCCTGTTTCTCTCTCATATTACAAGACATCTATTGCAAGAGTCTTTACTGAAGTCTTCATCACCATCTATCAAGTGTCAGAAGAACTTTTTCCTTATCAACCGATACCGAAAATAAGGAATGTTTCTAGACTCTCAAAACTCTACTGGTATGAAAATGTCTGATAAAAGTGCTGTCATTATAGCACACACCACAATTTAAGAAGAACAAAGGCATATCTAACATTAGAACAGCAGACCCCGTGGTTGAAGACTGAGCCACAGAAGATTATCGACAGACCTTGAAACCTAACGGAGTTTGTGGGGATAGATTTCAAATCTGATTCAGGCTGGAGATTCCTTCTAATTACCATTTTATCTCTTTTGTCACGGAAACGTCGATGAATGTTATCGTATGCCTATCCTGAAGTTGTGTTGTGGAAGATGATAACTTGTGTTCTAGTGTCACAGGTGTGCAGATGGGGAGATTTACCCAGGATGGATTGTTGTCAAATTCTCACTCATACCTGACTCAGATGACTACATTTGAGGCTGTTGAGATGATGGTATTTGGATAGATTTTGGGGCTTGGTTACTGCTTTAAGGGTTGGCATTTAGAGGGCTTTCCGAAGTGTTAGATATAATTGACGTGTGCGTTGGATATACTTCTTTGAGGGCTGAGGGTGGACTGAGTTAGTATGAGTCATTCTTTGAATCTGTGGATAGTATTTTGTATGGCAAAGAGAACTTTGTCCTATTTGATTAGTTTAGAGACCCTGGGATCCAAAGATTTTCCTGAATTATTCAGAAATGTAGTCACAAGTGTTTACATTAGAAGGAGTCAAAGGGAGAGTAGAATACAGAATAAGGAGGAAACAGTGTGACCACTGATGTCAGGTACTTTACTCCTGACTGTGAAGATGAGGCAAGAGAGCATGAGCCAGGGCCTGTAAAGAATGCAGCTCTAGAAGCCAGAATAGGCAAAAAAGCAGACTTTCCCCTGCTGAGTCCATTCAGGACTTTATAGTACACTGCCACAGACTGGAAAGCTTATTAACAAAAAACCCTTAATCCTCACAGCTCTGGAGGCTGGGAAGTCGAGGATCAAAACGCAAGCATGTTCATCTCCTGGGGAGGGCCCTTGCTCTGGTTCATAGTTGTCCCTTTCTTGTAATGTCCTCACATGGTGGAAGGGGCAAGCAATCTCTCTGGGGCCTTGTTTGGAAGGGTCCCAATCCCATTCACGAAGGCTGCTCTCTCATGACCTAAGCAGCTCACAGTGACCTCATCTACTAAAACTATCACCTTTCTTTACAAGGATTCTGCATGTGTATTTCAGGGGTTCACAAATATCCAGACAATACCACTCCTCTAGAGCTTCTGGAGTGAGTACTGTCCTGCTACCACCTTGATTTCAGGCCAGTGACACTGATGTCAGGCTCTGACGTCCAAACTGTAAGAGAATAAATGCGTGTTGATTTGAACCCAAAGAGTGTGCTGTTTGATACAGTGGCAATAGGAAAGTAATAGAGGCTGGGATGTGAGTCTCACATTATCATGGGTCTCCCCACACTGCTCCCTGGTGTGTGATGAGCATCAGCACTGCCCCAGGGACAGGGACACTCTCAGGGCGGTGGTCTGTGTGGACGCACCTCCTCAGGACTCACCACTGAAGTTGGGGACTGAGAGGATGTTGTGCTGGCATAGCCAGTGCTTGAACCTGGCACACATGTCAACCCACGACTTTGTCACCATGTGTCCATGATGCCATGTGTGTGATGTTGGCCAGAGACTTGGAAACAGAAATCCATCCTTGACTTTCAAACACGTACTTCCCCAAGCACAATCCCAGTTTTCAAAGACATGGTGACACCTGGAAGCACAGAGAAATGAGAATTATGTATGGACTGTATGGAGCTATCCCAGCTGAGCCTGCTGCAGAAAACCTGTTCCCTATGACACTGATGAGAAGGGATGCTCAGATCAGCACAGACCCCATGGTGTGGACACTGAGGACGAACACAGACATGGGGAGGGCTCCTCACAGCATCGACAGGGACAGCAGATGAGCTGCTTTTCATGAGCAGAGGAGGGGCCACATTTGCATGCCTTTCCCCCTGTGCCCATGTGTGTGCTGCCCAGCATGGATCATCCCTCCACTGCCTTGAATTCCAGGGAGCACCGGTGGCAAAGTTTACTGGAACAGGATACTCAGGCTTATTCTCCCCATGACACCGTCCTTTTCAGTAATATGGACACTTTTTGTAACTTTATTGTATGGGCACTTTATTCCAAATGTCCTGAACTAAGGTTTTCATCTTGTCTCTCAAGAGCCCATGGTCAGTTCACCCCAAGATGACACTCTGCACTGTTCCCTGTTCCATGTCAGATTGGGTGAGGAAGGGTCACCATGTCTCAGAGAAGTATCTGGGGACTTTGGTGACAAGATGTGACTTGCCGGGGCCGGCCCGTGGCCGAGTGGTTAAGTCCGCGTGCTCCACTGCAGGCGGCCCAGTGTTTCACTGGTTCGAATCCTGGGCACGGACATGGCACTGCTCATCAAGCCATGCTGAGGCAGCGTCCCACATGCCACAACTAGAAGGACTCACAACGAAGAATATACAACTATGTACCGGGGGGCTTTGGGGAGAAAAAGGAAAAAATAAAATCTTTAAAAAAAAAAAAAAAAAGATGTGACTTGCCATTTATGGACCTGCCCCTTGTTTCTCATCCTGAAGGGACAAGTGGTCCCAGGCTTAGGGAGATGTCCTGCAACCTGGGAACAGGTCAGCAGGCTTTGTCCTCTCATTTGGTGGAATCATGGCTGCTGTATTCACTGATGCTTAGTAGAGGGTACACTCAGGGTGGAACAGAACTTTGACTCCAATCACTGGCAAATGTGTCACAAGCATAAGTTATGACACAGCTTTGACTTTGATGGAGAGTAATGTAGGCATCCCATGAAATGTTGGGGACCAAATACAGTTATCTCTTTAAAATAATACAAGACGTCAGTGAGCCGCAACTGGGTTGGCCTAGAAGCCCTGGGATGGAGTGTCAGGAGCTAAGCCCATGATGTGAGGAATCATCTTTGAGATCATTCTCCAATTGTCCTGGACAATAGGTCCTGGCTTCTCTTGAGATGGCTGACATATCTCCCCCTTGTCTTGATGGACAGTTCTTAGGTTTTGTTAAGATGCCCCATCTACACCTATCTCCTGAGGAAATTTGTCCACAGGCTTCTTGCTTTCTCCAGAACAAGACTTCTCCTTCCTTATAATATGGTTAGGTGGAGAATTTTACAAAATTTTAAGTTCTTCTTTTTTTTGATTATTATTTAAGTCAATTGTCTCTTCTCACATTTTACTATTAACAATTCAGAGAATCCAGGATTATCCTTCAACACGTTGCTTAGAAATTTCCACATACAAATATTCAATGTCCTCTCACAATTTCTACCTTGCATAAATCACTCAGAAAAAAATAAAAGCAATTCAACTAGGCTCTTTTCCACTCTACAAGAAGGATCAACTTCCCTCCAGTTTCTAACGTCACATTCCTCATTTCCATCTGAGACTTCATCAAAGTGGCCTTACATCCCACATTTCTATAAATCCTGTGCACAAACATTCTGACATTCTCTAAGGAGACTGAGGTTTTCTCTACAGTTCTCCTCTTTTCTTTCTGGGTCATCACCAGAAATACAATAAACAATCCCTTCTCATAAATGTAGTCATTTTCTAGCATATGTCTCAAAATTCTCCCACCCTCTACTCTATCCGCAGATCCTAAGACACTCTGCATTTTTAGGTTTTTGTTACACAAACACCCAAAAAACCCACACATTTCAGTACCAATTTATGCCTTAGTCCCTTGGTGTAGCTATAGCAAAACAGCATAAATTGAGTAGCTTATAAAGAAAAATAAATATTTCTTACAGCTCTGAAGGCTTGGAATTTCAAGATTAAGTCACCATTACGTAGAAGTCTGTTGATTGGCTTTGTAGGGGAGGAAGAAATATCCCTTTATCCTTCTAGGTTCTTCTAGCTGATATAAGAATTAAATTGACATGACAGAGAATAACAGGAAAGATGGAACAAAGTGTCATAACATGTATTCTTTGGAGAAACCCAGGAAAACTGATTAAATCACCAAACTGGCCGAAGCCACCTCCTTAAATACCATCTTAAGGTACAGACCATGGAGGATGCTGAGGGAGTGGTTTGGGATGTCAATGAGGGGAAGCCAATTCGCATGGAGACAGAAAAGCAAATATGTGGTAAACAAATGTTTACCATGCCTTGCAGAGACAATGAGACATGGAGAGGACTGTGATCAAATGAGTCTTGCTAGCTTCCTCCATGTCCAGCACACCAAGATCCTATTATAATACCGTTACGTATGGTGATAGCTCCTTCCTGAAACACACTTTGTATCATAAATTCATTTATGCAGTTGGGGAAAGTTGAAAGATTATTCCTTACTCTATGTTTTTTAAAAATAATCAAGCCAAAGAGACACATTCAGTGGTAGCAAATTCTGCATTTCAGCGTCTGCTTTCTGGTTCATACACAGTGTCTTTACGTGGTGGGAGGAAGAGGGAAGGAAGTTCTGTGGGGTCTCTTTATAATATCAGAAGCCCATTCATTAGGGCTCCAACTCATGACACAATCATCTCCCTAATGTTCCACCTCCTAAGACCATCATATTGAGCATTAGCTTTCAACATATGAATTTTTGCGGGACAAGCTTTGGACTATATAACAGGGCAAATTTTTGACACAAAAGTAAGGTACAGACAGGGATGTTCAGGGAATCACCACTTGCAGGAGCAGAAAGTGATAAGAATAAACCTCTACGGGAACCATGCTGGGTAGGAAAACCTGAACTCTAGTTGTTGAATTGTTGATGGCTCAGTATGTAGAGATCTGAGTTAGAAAAGCTGGGGGATCAGCATTATGAGATCCTGATAGTAATATGTTTTACCTCCAGCTGCCCTGTCATGTTCTCACAGTAAAGATCACAGGGAAATTCATTTTCACAGGAAATTTCATTTCATTTTAGTAAAAGGAGGGGGTAGGAGGTCATTTCAAGATTTATCAGAACATTCAGCTCTTCTTAACAAGGACTGCTCTCAGACAATCTAATTTATGATAACCTAATCTGCTGGGCTTTTCTCAGAGCAGTGTTGACCTGGGGGAATGAAAATTCCCTCCTCCATCCCACACCCTCGTAGACTTTCCGTCTCAACAAAGGGAGGAGGCAAACCAAGAAACTACTGTGAAAGTCACATCAGAGGTACAGGCTCAGGGATAGAATGACCAATCACAGGACCAGAGATGCCTTACCTACCCCACACTTACCCCTGCAACCAGAGGGGTATTGTATAATAAGTAGGCCAAGACCTTCAAAGACAGAATGCACTTGAGAAGTCACTTAAGCAAATCTAGGGAGACCCAGAGTCAACAGAGGAGATAAAAGCAAGGACCACAGTGGAAATTTTAGCTCAGACTATGGCTATCTTTTCATCATCTTTAAACTGTCCTTCCAAGAGAAAAAGTTTTGCATTTTGAGTCCAACTTAATATTTATTTCATGGGTCATGCTTTTGTATTAGGACATTTGTTTTTGATGTAAAATTTTTCTTCTAAAGCATACATTTTAGCCTCATATTCCACTTTCAGTACCACCATAGTTTCTGCCATCACTGTTGAGATTAGTTTTCGAGCCTCACTCTTTGTCTGAACTTTGGTGAGAGATGTGGCAAGAGCGATTAGGGCTCCAGTCTGACTGAGTCAGTGTTTAGGAGAGATCCAGTGAGAATTGAGACATAGGAAACCGAGGGCGAAGGTGGGTGGGTTTCTGTGGGATGCTCGAGGGAAGCAGAGACTGGGCAGGGATCAGGACTCTGTCCAGCTGGTCCTCATAAGCCATTTAGGTTTTTCTATGAAAGCTGAGAGACAGACCGTGGCTGCTTTCAGAGACTCATCCAGAACAGGACCCAGAATGAGTGTCACGTATTTCATCTTTTTGCTTATATGCCTGTCTGTTTCATGGGAAAAGCTGAAGGCTGCATCCCTTCAGGTGGGCTGCTTTTCCATACAGGAGAATGAAGGGCAGCCACAGAAGGGAGCAATCCCTGATCATCAATGTCCACCTAAGTAGATAATGAGCAAGAGCTTAAACTGTAGCGGGGAGAACAAACAGCCCCATGGTGTGGATGTCCTAGAGGGACTCTCATCACAGGTGATGTCAATGTGGGCCCTTCTCAGGGCAGAGAACATGCGCTGGTGGTTCTCAGGGACGATGAGAATCTTGTTTGTTGTTTTTGTCAAGACAGAAAATCAGAAAAGCTAGGAACTTGAAAGAAAGATCTCTAGTCAGTGGAGAAATCTCGACTTCAAGAGAGAATGTTACCTCCTCCTTTGTTGGCTGCAGTGAGCATATGAGGCATTTGAGCCAGAAGAAGAAAACAAGAAATGCCCCTGAGGCTTGGGGAGGAAATTCCCGATCTCACTGAAAGATTCTTCCCCAGCCTCCTCCGTATCTGCTCCTGGGTGTACTCTCTGTGCTCTGTGGGTCTTAGCACTAGTTGGTGGTCCTGAGTGCCACCTGGTGGTCTTGAGCACCCCCTACAGCTCAGACCCTCCTGTCTCCCTGCAGGAAGTTTGTGTCTGGGCTCATGCTGACTTCCTCTCACTGTGTCTGTCGCACAGTAATACACGGCCGTGTCCTCAGTGGTTACTGAGCTCAGCTGCAGCAAGAACTGGTTCTTGGAAGTGTCTCTGGAGATGGTGATGCGGCTCCTGAGGGATGGGCTGTAGTTAGTTCTACCACTATAGCTTATGCTCCCCATCCACTCCAGCCCTTTGTTTGGTGGCTGGCGGATCCAGTTCCAGCCATAACCACTGGTGATGGAGTAACCAGTGACAGTGCATGTGAGGGACAGGGTCTGTGAGGGATTCGTCTGGCCTGGTCCTGACTCCTGCAGCTGCACCTGGGAGAGGACACCTGGGGACAAAGAAAATAAGTCTCTGTCAGTCACATGCACTCACAGCCATTCCCACTGACCCAGGCTTACAACAGAGACACTCACCTTGGGGAGCCGTCACCAGGAAAAGGAGAAGACCCAGCCTCCTCATCTTCTTCCAGACTACACTCTGCCTTCCTGAGAGACCTCGGCCCTGTCTGAGGAGACAGCTGTGAGCTCCCAGAAACTGAGTGGATTTTACTCTAGACCTTGAAGAGAAATTTGCATGTGGGGAGCCCTGTCCTTATAAGTGGGTAGGAGCTGAGCTGAGGCTCACCCTGGTCCTTCCAGAGCCCCTGTGGGTGTCTCTACACTTGAACTTATGTTCTGTATAAGCCAGAGAGGGGAAAGTACTGGATACTAGGTATTTGAGAATCCTTGGGAACAAGTCAATTTTGGTTCTTAACTTCTTGTGCCCAGACTCTTTCCTTCCAGGCCCTCCTTCCTCCTCCCCTTTCCTAATCTCAGCTCAACTCTCCCCCATCCACTCAGGGCCTGGGTCTCCTTCCTCAGTCCTGAGCCCAGCACAGCTGCCGCGTAGTTTCCCTGTACCCTCTCCTGGGATGGAGTTCTCATTCTCTTTAGAAGTTGTTACATTGTTATATTGTGGTTGTTGTATGAGATATTGGTCAGCTTTTTGCTGCACCCATCCTACACCTTCATGTTTTAAGCTGGACTTTATAGCACCTCATACACCATCAACACACAGCGTCTATAGTGAATCATGGGTTAGCTGTTTCCAACCTGTTTTATTTCCTCTCTTTTGCTCACAGAGGCAAAGAATGGGGTTCAAGGGAGCCCCTTGTGGGGATAAACACAACTTCCACACACACACTGTTCCCTGGACATTTCCACAGTGGGTCTGTGCTTTGATAATTAGTTTTTTCCTGAGGATAGACATGTTAGTAGAGAAGGCAAGATTCTAGATTAAATGTGTGGTCAGGAAACATGATTGAGGCTATGAAAGTCAATAATTGATACTTTTTATTATTAAATAAGGGCACATGGTGACATGGATCCTTTACACTCTAGAGGAAAGGTAATCAGGTACGACCATTTTAAGAGCTATTTGCAAGTGTTGAAGGAAGAAAATCACAAAATTAATCATAAATTCACTTTTTGGATATAGTTCTATTCACTTATTCTCAGTGACCAATCCATGATGTCTGAAGAGTTTTATTTCTAGTCACTGTTACTCTGGAAGATAAAATAAAATGAACTCCAGGACCAGTCACTTCTCACATATGTGGTGCAGCAATTACAGGTGGAAGTGCAGTTCTGTCGCCACTTCCTTAATGTGAGGATGGACCATGACACCCATCCCCTCAATGTCTGACTCGTGCTGGCCATGTTGGGGAGCTTGGGATTTGTCCTCAGCCCTGAGGGGTCAGGGGATGTAGCTGGGAGTCTGGCTCCGGGCCAGCATCCTGGGTGGGATCTTTCAGTCCTGAGCACAGGCACCTCAAGTGTTTCTCCTGGAGGACATCATTGGGGGAAGCAGCCCCGTACGCGACCTGGTGCAGAACTGGCTGTGACAGTTTTCTGGAGGGAATTCCACTCAAGGTGGCAGCCTCTCCCCATGAGCCCAGCCATGCTTATGTCCATGTCTGCACCCCCAGCCCAGGTGCTTACACCAAGACCTCCTATCAGGGACCTTGACTCAGACACTCTTCTCCACTCCAACTCCATCCATTTCCACCCCCAGCCCTTTCCCCTGGGCCCAACTCCTGCAGCTGCACCTCAACAGGACATCTGGGGACAAGTCCCTGTCCATCACATGATTCACAACCATCCCAATAGACTCATGTCTGACATCTGAGACACTCACCTTGGGGAGCCATCACCTGGGACAGGACACCTGGAGACTGAGAGAAACACGATGAGCCATGTGCTCACTTGAAGCATCTCCCTGTGTGCATGGCTGAATCCGTGAGACACACTCATCTGAGAGCTGCCACCAGAAAGAGAAAGAACCACATCTGAGCTTGCGGGTGAGGTCTGTGATTCCAGAAAACATTTCCCACAGTGAGGAAGATCAAGACTTTAAGTGAACATGTACAGTAGCTTCATCTAGTTGTCTCAGTAATGATTGTCATGTGCTGGTGTCTTTGTATGTAAAGATGAAAGGGAACACAGGGAGGTTTCTGTCTCTGAGGCTCCTCCTGAGAGGAAGATGCTGGCTGTGCCCCCAGAGAACTCAATCTTACCCTGGGGTCCCCCTCACCATGCCCAGAGTTCTTTTATTCCAGGTCAGAAAAAGTGCAGAAGGAGCTGGTCAGTGAGCTGGATGGGGCCAAGGATCAAAGACGGCTTTGGAAAAGGGTCAACACACCTCTCCTCCCATAGATGTATGTGTTAATCAAATACCCACCATGTATCCTGGATCCTCTAAATTATTAGATACTGTTACAATCATTTTCCCATTTCCATTAGAACATGTTTAAAGTCCCTAGAGCAACTCAGTTATCTTGGGTGAACATTTCCTCATATGAGAAGTGTTCACAATCATGTGTGCCCATGGTTGCCATGGAGGGGAATCTGTCCATGTTGAACATTCATGCAGCTTATTTTGGGCACAGGGTGAACATTTTTGCGTATACAGTATCTATTCGTAGCATTGTTGAAATAGCCATCATCCTTAATATTGCTTATCTTGGAGAAGCTGTTTGGGTGAGAATATCCTGGGCCTGCAGACTGTTTCCTTAAGGAAGAAGATTGAGGGGTCTAAATTCATTTTAGGGTTTGAAATAGAGACAGCTCTTGGAAGGCCCTCGTCTCACTGATGCTGACTCAGTGACTGGGTCTGCTGTACACACTCACATATCCTAGAAGTATCCATTTATTATCAATAATGATGATTTATGGATCCACTAAAATAGTTTTCACTATACCAGGATGTAGGACTTCATGGTTCTTGGCAATAGAGCTGCACAATGAATCATTTGCATGATAGGTAAGCTTAGCACAGCCAGAGTGAAACTTCATACCCCAGAAACTAGGTCCCTTAAGTTATCCACCTGAGAGTTTCTGTTTGAGTCCCTGTGTCATTGACTTCTGGGTTATGTTTGAAACCTAATGAGTATGTAGTGGTGAAGAGTAGAGCTCAGCTCCATCTTCCTCACAGTGCAACTCTGAGGATGTGACCTCATCATTCTTGTCTCTAGGCTGTAAAGATGTAATTTGGGAATCACAGTAATAACTTTATCTGTGAAGTTTATAGTAGGGACTCAGCACTGCTGGATATTATCATCACTATTATCAGTGGTACTATCTCCCTCGGGAACTGGAAACGCCCTCACCTCAGGTTGCACAGGGAAACCGTGCTCTAGTCCTGCTTGACGTGTCACAGATGTGCAACTGGGGCAGGTCAATCCACACCTAACCCAGTGCCATCACATGGAGGGATTTAGATCCATTTGTCACTGAAGATCCCATTTTTCTATATTAGTACGAAAACAGAGCCTTGAGTGCAACACATTATCACCTAGCTGTTTAATAATATTAGTGGAGTGAATTGAATAATAAATAATCCTCATGCTTGAATGTAGGTAATAGAAGAGTCACCAGAAGCTGGACGAGCGAGATTAATAGGACCATTATTAACCATCTGGTTAGGACTTGGACAAGCAGGCTCACCTGCTGTGGGACAGTGGAAGGGATGAGACAGCATCCAACATCTGTTCATCTTGAATAACTGAAATTTGTTACACACTGAGCAGCTACCAGCCATTAACACCTCCCCCCATCATGTAGCAACCACCATTCTGCTCTGTGCTTCTGAGTTTCACTATTTTAGATACATCATATCAGGGAAATCTTGCACTATCTGTCCTTGTGTGAGTGGCTTCTTTCACTTAGTGTGATGTCCTCCTGGTCCATCCATGTTGTCTCATGTTGCAGGATTTCTATCTTTACTCAGGTGAATAATATTCCTTTGTATGAACATATCACATTTTCTTTATACATTCATCTGTCAGTGGACATTTAACGTTGTTTCCACATCTTAGCTATTGTGAATAATACTGAAATGAACATTGGAGTGCATTTATCTCCTTGAGATCCTGATCTCAATTCTTTGAGATATATAGAAAAAAGTGGGGTTGCTGGATCAGCAGTAGTTCTATTTTTAATTTTTTGAGGAAGCTCCATACTGCTTTCCATAAGGGCTGTACCAATTTACATTCTCACCAACATTTTACAATGATTCCCCTTTTTCTCCACTCTCACCAACACTTGTAGTCCTTTTTTTTTTATCATAGCCATCTTTTAAGGTGTGAAGTGCTATCTCATTGTGGTTTTGATTTACATTTCCCTGATGTTTAGTGATCCTGAGCACCTTTCATTTACCTGTTGGTCGGAAGACAAGAGTAGGCAATTCTCCAAAAAGTAGTGAGCTTCAAGAGGAGAAGCTTTTGGAGGTCACCATGATTCACAGCTCAAGATGAACCAATCACTGGTTGAGAGGGAGAGGGAAAGATGGCGGTGGGCATCATGTTGAGGGATTGGCAAGGTCCCCCCCATGGCTGCTGAGGTTCCGCTTGAAAAGAGGTGAGAGTATGAACTGTGAATGGAGTGTGGACTAATGGGTCATTGAGGCCAGATATTTGAGGATTATTTACTGCCTTTGTGGGTTTCATTGTGAAAGTGAAAGGAATCCTGAGCTACACCTGGAACCACAGGAATGTTCCTGGGTAATATTCAGTCCCGTTTAGTTTGGTGTTGCTGGATATACAGGAGATTCACTATCCCATTGTTTTATGTGACAGGTCCAATTGTAAGCTCTGTTTCATCCATAAGGGATATGAATGGAACTTACTCGTTATGTAGTGATGAGTTCATGAAGTTCTGGGGGTACAAGTCAAGGATTTGGAAATCTGTGATTGGAAAGGTGGATGTAAATAACTAACATAAAATAACAGAATATAACAAAAACACTTAGTGTTCTAAAGAAGCATAAATTTTCTCCTCAGCCAGTCCTTAAAAACCACAGAATAATTCAAATCATTACCCTGTTAGATTATGAGCCACCTCAGCGTAAAAAGTTAGAAAGTGGCCAGCCTCCTGGATGAAGTCTCATTCTTCCCATCAGGGTTCTGCATCTCTGTGGACATGTGACATAGTTCTTATAAGCATGGCAGGAGAAAGGGTCTGTTGGGACATTCCTGGTCATTCAGAAGAATTGCCCCCTCCCTTCACTCAGCCCATTGTCATATCTGCATGTAATTCTTGGCACAGCTCTCATTTTGTCCACACATAAAGGCCTGTGTGCCCCTGCCTATATAAGCCAACCCCTCCCACTTATTGTTGTGGGTGCACATTTCCATCCCGCCAGCCACCACTCGACATTTCCTGTAACTCCCAATAAACCCATATGTCTCATTCACTGTCTCTGGGTCTTTTCTTCAGTCTCTCTGAAACCTATTTTGCAATGCTTACCCTACTGGGCACACAGCCAATTGCTGAGCTAGCCAGTTAGCTGAGGAAAGCCCTCTGAGTGTCGACATTATGGGCAATAGGAAGGGTAAATCTGTGGTTACAATCCTGTGTTGGCCGGTGTCCTTCTTATGGGGGCTGTTCACCACCATCCCTGATGGATGAGGCCCACCGTGTGAGTATGGAGCTGCTCCTCAAATGCCAAAGGGCCTCAGGGAAGTCCTGAGGGTGATAGGTTCCAAAGCTGTTGCTACCACTGTAGGGTGGGCCCTCATCACTGTCGGATGGCTTACAACCAAGACAGGGTAAGTCCTGGGCATGATGAATGGTGAGAAAAAGAAATTGAAAGCTTGGGCAGTTACAACTGCTATAAGATGTCATGTCCCAACCATGGGACAGCTTACAATAGACTCTTAGATGAAAAAAAAGAAAAAGGTATTTATGGGTGGAGCCAGTGGCTCTGATCTTGCTCTGACACTAGTGCACACACCTCAGTGACTGGTGGCCAGGGCTCTCTGTCTCTCCCGCCTCTGCTGTGGCTGTGCAGCTGCCCCTGAGCCAGCTCCAAGCCTCTGTGTTCTCCTACTCCCTGAGTTTCCCCCAGCACCCCCAGTGACAGTCTGGGAACTATCTAGCCACCTTGAATACGGGAAGGCCGAGATACCCCATCTCAGCAATGTTTTGCTGGCGGCTTGGTTATTGGGGCACCAGAGGCCACATGTGGAAATAACAATGTGTTGGTGTACAGGAGTAGAAGGTATTTTGTTTTTATGGGTGGAAATGAACAAAATGGCTTCTAGTGTTTCTTACTCTCCCCTGCCTCAGTGCCTTTGTAGCGCCACCTGGTGGACAAAGCCCCCGACGTTGCCTTGTTGCATTACATTGATGATGAAGACTCTATAAACTCTGACTCTTTTGGAAACCTCCAGGAAACCTCCCACTCCTTCATCGCCAACCTATGCCAATGAGGATTGAGTGGCTAATTACAACAAAGTGCAAGGGCCTGGGTTGTCTGTCAAATACCCAGGTGTTGTCTGGTCAGGTAAGACAAAAGTGGTTTCTGGTGCTGTTATAGAAAATATACGGGCTTTCCTAACACCCGCCACACCAGAACAACTACAGACCTTTCTGGGTTCATTAGGTAACCGGCACCCTTTCATTCCTCATTTATCCCAACTGCTTCATCCTCTTTATAAGTCGGTGGGAAAAGGTGCTATCTAAGACTGGGGTACCACCGAGTCAGAGGCCTTCATCCTAGCCAAATTAGCAGCAAAACAATTCCAGTCCTTGAGTGTTCTAACACAAGGACATGTGTGTGAATTGTACAGTTCCATTTACTCAGAGGGGTTTGGATGGAGTCTGTGGCAAAGGCAAGTCAATCAATGAGTGTCCTTAGGCTTCTGGTCCCAATTGTGGAAAGGGGCTGAAAACCGATATAATGCCGTGGTGCAATTGAGTGATGCCTACTTGGCCAGCTAGGAGTTGGAGCCCATAACCTGTTATCTGCTGTCATAGTCCATACTCACCTGCAGATTGTGAGGTGGCTGTGGGGTGCTTTCCGGAAGCCCCACTCAGGAACAACGCAAACAAGGTTGGCAAAGTGGTATGCATGCTTACAACAATGAGGGGCCCTGATGAATAGTCCTCTCAGGGCAGAACTGCACGCCATCCTGGATCCAGTAACCTACACCACAGAAGAAACAACCCCATTGGACAAGGTGCCCATGTCTGACACCCTGTCAAATGTACAGGAAGGAGAGGGACTGATTCTGGGGGAGGCCTGGCACACAGAAGGCTCCACGAGTGTCAACCCCTGCAGCCCGCGAACAACAGTATGCGGTTGGACTCTGGCTCTGGGGACAGTAGTCAATGGGCCAATTTGTGGGCTACCTGGATGATGCTGACTTGTGAGTCTGATACAGTATCTCTGTGCAAGGACAATTGGGCAGTCTATAAGGGCTCACCCCGTGGATGGCACAATGTGAACAGCAAATATAGACTATTAATGGTTGCCCTTGGTGGGGGCGGAACTCTGGGATGATATTTTGCAGCTGATCTGTGGAATCACGATAACAGTATATCACGTGTGTGCACATCAGACGACAATGCCACCAGGAAACCAAGAAACACATGAATTAGCTTGCATCTGCTTCATAGAGGAAGTGCCAGTCAAGAGACCGGCAGAATGGCTACCCAAGCAGATTGGACACAAAGGAGAAAGGACCCTGTGGGCCTTCACCAAGGCTTTGGGCCTCTCCCTCTGCTATGCTGATGTGGTACAGGTCTGTCAGGTGTGCTCTTCCTGTTTCTTGCAGAGACCATGGCCAATTCTCTGGGACACAGGTCAAACTGTCAGTGGCAACCGGCCCACTCAATGCTGGCAGGTGAACTACCTCAGGCCCTTGCCTTGTTCTAATGGCTGCCAGTGTGCCCTTACTCGTGTGCACACATCTAAAGGACTGTTTCAGGAATAACCTAGCAAGAGGGCCACACAAAGACCACCATACGAGGCCTGGAACACCTCAACACCATGTAAGGTGTCCCCGTGGACATCACTAGTGACCAAGATATGCATTTTACTGGTCAGCAGGTACAGACCTGAGCTGATCAAATGGATATTCATTGTCATTTTCACCTGCCATACAATCCCATGGCCACAGGGCTGGTGGAAAGAACGAACAGCTTGCTGAAACAACAATTAAGGACACAAGACAGGACCCTAGCCCACTGGATGAGATGCCTGTAAACTTCAGTATGTCAACTGAATGGACATGAGTGATGTATCTGACCCACTGCATATCAGATGTTGGCGCAAGGACACAACATGAGAGGACACCCGCAAACAAGTGTCCACCAAGCAGAAAAGCTACAACCACTTGCTCTTGTCTCTGCCACAAGAACTCCCAACCAGGACCCATGTGGTCACTTAGCCCTGGGACTGGCAGGTGGGCACCGACTGGTGTGGTCTCTTAACCCCTTGGGGAACAGGCTTAGAACAAGCTATCACAGTAACACCCTTCATTGTGGGAAGCATACCCAAAACCTCCAAATTTACTCATCTAGGTCCTCTGATTCCCCAAGGCAATTTCATCCCTTCCTTCTGGTGTGTTGTTGTTCTTCTCTTATCCTATACAACTGCCCTTGCAGTGCCCACACCAACTGGACAGGTGGTGTGGTATTCTTGTCCTGGTCTGAAACCACAGGCTGATACCATCCTGAATCAACACTGCCACTGCATGTGTCTTCCTCGATGGTCATGACCTCCCTGTTCTAGTCCCCTCTAATTTTCTTACTTTATGTCCTTATGACAATTTCTGCCAACCTCTTTGCTGCTTGGGCACAAAACATTGTTAACATACAAAATCACTCAAACTGCTGGGTATGCAGCAAGCTCTCTCTCTCTCTTTGACCATGACGCTTGGATTCCATCCCTCCATTCAACATGGTGAAAAGTGTTATTCGGCACTCTTGTCTTTTGAAATTGAATTTGTTCTCTTGCTGTGCTTTCTATTGCTGCTGTAGTATCTTGTTACAGTGCTACTCTATGTGTCTGTCTTAAGGGGATCCACGGAAAAATGGTTTGTTAAGATTGAGGAATGTGGGGTGGAGTGTAGGGGCATTAATCTGCATGCCCTTTAACAGGCATGTATCCTTCTGGCCCGGTTTTGTGCGCGATGTCAAAATCCTGGCAGGATGCCCCGTTGATGGGATTTGTAATTATCCAGGCCCAGGCCAGCCTGGATCTTGCCTTATCTCTCTCAAAGACCATCATGTCTTAAAGGAACATAGAGCCCCTCCACGTGAACTATTGTTCCTGGTAATGCTGCCCGTACCGGGGCCAGGCCCTCCTGGCAAGCACATAGAATTGTGCCCCTTGACTGTATAAGCAAACCCTACCTACCTGTGGTTGCGAGTGCACACTTTCTCCAGCCAGCCACCACTGGGTATTCCCTGTAAGGAACTCCCACTAAGCCTACATTCCTCTTCACCATCTCTTGGTCTTTTCTTAGGTCTCTCCACAACCTGTCCCACACCGCTTACCCAACTGGGTGTGCAGCCAGACAGCAGTAAGTCTTGCCTTTTTCATAATTTCCACTAAACTAACCATACATAGTAATGGAGAGGTACTAAAAACACATGAGATATTTAACCCAAAGTCATTAAGAGTACAAAATAACTGTGGTGTCTAGAGGGACATGCAGGAGGCTGAATACCAAGCTGGTGCTCACAGTTGTGTCATCTCAGTTCAGGCATCTTCTGTGCATCCATTGTATTTATTATAGACTCCCATGGAGAACCTTGACCCAACATCACTTGTGGATGGATTCTACCTCATATCTGAAACTGGGTGTTATGAAGAGGGTTCTACTGTCACTAATTTAAGTGCTCATTTGAATGTAGACTTACATGCAGTAAACGCAGCCCAGACGGCAGACTCTATTGCATTTATAAAGACTGTCAATCAGCCAAAGAGCAGAGCATAAATAAATACACAGAGAGCAGGTGTGTTTGGAGTAGCGCAAGACTCTGTGATGCTTTGGAAATAAAGTTTTATTTTGTTCTTCTTTACTCTTCCACCGAAACACATGATATTTTAGGTTGAGTCAGAATTTAGGACAAAGCTGGTGCCATGTGCCTGCTCAATGGCAGTCACCCAGGAAGAATCCTCTCACTTGGGGGGGTCACCTTTTATTTTATCAAGGTCCTGGACTGATGCACTGAGTCCCACTCGCCTTCAGGAGGGAAATATTTTGTATTAAGTCCACCAATTTCAAAGTTAATCTCATCTTAAACACTTTCACAGACACACCCAGAATCATGTTTGACTGATCTCTGGGCACTCTATGAGGCAGTCAAGTAGACTGTCTGCCTTCTGTTAATGTGACTACAGTTTTGGGTTTTTTTTTTTTTTTTTCTGTTACAACAGATTCTTCTTATTCAGATGCTAAAGAGGTAAATGTAGGATCATGAGTCCAGAGAAGTCCTCTCATGGAAATCACTATATGAGGAGGAAGCCCTGGACCCTGACAGGAAACGAGCCCCTACGTTCCATCTGTTCCTGTTCCTGGAGAGAAACACAGAATTGGAGGATCCTGAGGGCCCCGTGCAGACCAGCACCTCTTGTCTCTCTGCAGGGAGTTTTGTGTCTGGGGTCACAGTGACTTCCCCTCACTGTCTCCTGCACAGCAATATACAGCCGTGTCCTTGGCTCTCAGGTTGCTCATTTGGAGAAATAGGGTGTTCTTGCTGTTGTCTCTCGAGATGGTGAACCAGCCCTCCACAGAGCCAGCACAGTTAGTGCTACTTCCACCGTTATTAATTCATCCAACCCAGCGCAGTCCCTTCCCTGCATCCTGGTGCATCCAGTACACCAAGGAGATACTGGAGTTGAATCCAGAGGCTCCCCCAGACTCCACCAGCTGCACCTCACACTGGACACCTGCAAACACAAAGACATCCTGGTCAGGAAACTGTCTCTCATCCACTTGTTCTGTCACTTGTATCCTCTCACATACTCAGTGTCTCTTATTCTCTGTAAATTACCTCTTAAAGTAGTAACAAGGAAAACCCATCTCAGCCTAAACTCCAAGGAGAGTTGTCTGCATTCAGTCCTGATTACTGAATGGGAACACCTGGGAATCCCAAGGCCGGGGCTCCTCTCCCCGAGCTTCTGGGTCTGGGCTGGGCTGGTTGTCATCAGCAGAGGGAGGGGCCTATTTCCTCTGATTATATAGCAAGTCCTAAGGCTGGATATCTCAGAGAGAACAGTGCCCCAGAGCATATGTGAGCGTCCTGGGGGAGTTTTGTGACAACTGCAGCATTCAGGGAAATACGACCTTAATATATGATTGTACGAAGATGACCACAGTGCTTGTTAGATGATTTTATTTTTACATATGTATACAGATCATGTGTTGTCATGTCACTTTTAATTATATTATGCAGCTACAAAACTACACACAGAAGAACAAATGGGTTGTGCAGTGTGTTGGAGTGCACACACCTGAAATATTTCTGAGACTGTGCTCATCACTGGACCTGACTGCTCGCTGGCCCAGCTCCAGGACAGAGCTGAACACGCCCAGTGAGGATTGCAGAACCCCCTTCCTGTAAGGAGAACGCGTGTGATCCTGCTGCATCCTCCTGTTACCTAGAAGATGTAAAGAGATCCTATTTCACACAGGTGCATTGGAGTCTGCCATTTCAAGTGGCATCCTCTGTGCCTATAACTCTCCTTGTCTACCAGTATACGCATTTGCTTATTTGTAAAAATTGTATCCACGTATAACTGACAGGTGACAAACTACACATATTTACCAGGCAAATTTTAAAAGTGTTGATACATGCGTACACCTGCGCAACCATCACCACAGCCACACAGTGGTCTGGTTCCCACCGAAACGTTTCCGATTACCCCTCTGTCATTTCCCCTCCACACTGCCCCTCCTCCAACCTGGACCCCAGTCAATGCATCCATGTTTATGAACCAGGAAGGAGTGGATTTTAATGCTGAGTAGTATCCCAATGTATGAATATTGCTCAAATTGATTTTCTGTTCCCCTCTCAGTTGGCATCTGGGTTGTCCTCAGAGACGGGCTTTCTAAAGAAAATTTCTACTCAACTTGAAGACACAGAGAACTGAGTAAAAATTGGTTTTATTCCGTTTTTACTATATGTTTCAGGTGTACAACAATATATTTTGACATCTGTTTGCACTGCAAAGCGATCTCCCCAAGAAAGTCTAGTTACCATCTATCACTCTGCAATTGACCCCTTCACCCTGTTCACCCTCCCCCGATCCCTTCCCCCCAGAACGCACTGATCTCTTCTCTGTATCTGTGAGTTTGCTTTCATTTTGTTTTGCTTCTTTACTTGTGTTTTTTACTAGAATCCACTTTTGAGAAATCATATAGTACTTATTCTTCTGATATGTTTTCATTTAGCATACCTCCCTCAAGGTTCATTCATGTTGTCATAAATGGCAAGGATTTATTATTTTTCATGTCTGAGTTGTATTTAATTGTATAAATTAACCACGTCTTCTTCATCCACACATCCATTGATGGGCAGTTAGATTGTTTCCATGTTTTGGCCACGGCAAATAATGCTGCAATGAACATAAAGGTACATACATCTTTCTGAATTAGTCTTTCATATTGGTAGGAATGTAAGTTTGTGTAGTCACTCTGGAAACAGTATGAGATTCTTCAAAAAATGAAAAATAAAATTACCGTATTATCCATTCCATTATTCCACTGCTGGATATTTGTTCCAAGAATGCAAAAACACTAATTCAGAAAGTTGTTGTTATTCTTAAAAGAAAAAACAAAAGTTAATAAACTTGGAAATCTGCCAAGTAACAAAGTATCTTCAACACATCCGAGATTGAAGGCACTGGGCAAACAACAAGGAAGAAATCTGGAAAGACAAGTGCCTTCAAGGAGAAACAGGAACCATTGATTAGCTCTCCTGGGTCATAGTTTGCGAGATTACATGCAATCCCGAAAGAAGTTTAAAATAGAAACATTTAATGAATTGCTAGATGACAAGTATATTAATCATGATTCTTCAGAGAAATAAAAGTAGGAGATATATATCCAAGAAGTAATCCCTGAACCCACAGGAAGCCCCTTTTCCACCCCTCTTTGCACCTGCTCCTGGGTCTGGTCTCTGTGCTCTTGGGTGCTGAGCAGCCCTGATGCTTCTGAGCATCCCCTCGTAGTCATGAGCACCACCTCCTACATTCAGCCCCTCGTGTCTGTCTGCCAGGAGGTTTGAGTCTGGGCTCACACTGACTTCCCCTCACTGTGTCTTGAATAGTAATACGTGGCTCTCTCCTTAACAGTCATGGAGCTCAGCTTCAGGGAGAACTTGTTCTTGGATGAGTTTCTCGAGATAAAGATGCAGCTCTTGAGGGATGGATTGTATGCTGTGCTACCAGCAGCATTTATGTACCTCATCTACTCAAAGCCCTTCCCTGGGGACTGACAAATCCTCATCCATTCATAACCACTGGTGATGGAGAATCCATAGACAGGACAGTTGAATGAGATGGTCTGTGAGGTCTTCACCAATCCTGGGCTCAACTTCTGCAGCTGCACCTGAGACAGGACACCTGGTGACAAAGGGAATCATTCCCTGTCAGTCACATGCAGTCTCAACCATCCACAATGACCCAGGTATGACGTCTGAGACACTCCTTTTGGAGAACTGTCACCAGCTAAATGAGGATCCAACAATTTCAGCTTCTTCTAGACCTCATCCTTGTCTACTCTAGAGAGTGCATCTTGTCTAAGCAGAAAGCTATGGGCTTCCACATCCCAAGAGTGGCTTTGACCCTAGATCTTGAAGAGAGATTTGCATGTTCAGAGCCCTGTCCTTACAAGAGGGGAGTGACTGATGTCAGGCTGCCCATGTTCCTTCCTGAGTTCTTCCAGGAGATCCTGAGAGATTTCTTGGCACTTTTCCCCTCTACCCCAGACTGTGCCAGCTGCACTTGAGTGCAGACAGCTGTGTGGCAGATGCAGCACTGAGGTCATGAGCTCCCTCCTCCCTACCCTCAACTGGACACCAAGCTTTCAGTATTGACTGACTGGGAGAACAGCCAGGAGGAAGGCAAGGGCAGTGGCAGAGTCCATCCTGGAGGAAGAGAGGAAGTGACAGCACTGAGGACCCAGCTGGGTAGTAAGGGAGATTCCACTGTGAGGGGGAGCCTGAGGTTTAATAGGTGGTCTCCTCACATGGTTTTGCTTATGTACCACCCTAGACTCCAGGAGAAACTCCAAGGGTTCATAACCCAGAACTCCAAAGCACAGGGAGAGGTGCTTATCTGAGCCTCCTGGTAGAGTCAGGATATGGTCCAATAACCCCCTTCCTCTCCACCCCCACAGTCTGTAATAGCACCTGGGGGCCCTGGACAACACAGAAATCCTGGACTGAGAAGTATAACTATCAGTGTGCACAATGTCCTGAATACTGGTGGGTCTCACTACATGGTCGTCATACCAGTATCTCCTGAGATCCTACTTGGGTTGTAGAATCTCAGGTCCACCCTAGATACCCTGAATCTGAATCTCTGAGAATGGGATCTAGGCATCTCCATTCTAATATATTCTGCAGGTGAGGCTTGTTGCACAGAAGATTGAGGAATACTGGCCAACACTTAGCTACGGACTGAAGCTTAACCTTCAACTCCCCACCCCAGTAGGAACTGAAATAAACAAAACATCACTTTTTGTGTGTAATGGGCTGCAATGTGTTCTCCCCGAAATTCATATGTGGAAGCCCTACCCCGAAGACCTCAGAATATGACTGCATTTAGAAATAGCATCTTATTGGGTGTAATCAATTTAAAGTGAGGTAAATAGGATCGAATCTAGTGCAATATGACTGATGTCCTTATAAGAAAAGGCAATGAGGACACAGGTGCTCACAGAGGGAAGACTCTCTGAAGACAGAGGGAGAGCACAGCCATCTGCAATCCACTTAGATAGGCCTCCTGAGAAACCAACCCTGCTGTCATCTTGATCCCAGACTTCTGGCCTCCAAAATGTACAAAAATAAGTTTCTATGTTTAAGTCAGCTAGTCCACATTCCTTTGTTATGGCAGCCCTAGCAAATAAAAAACTATCCAACCAGCAACTTTTGACTCCTCTGGTGTTAGATACTTCAGCTGTAAGGAAAGTGAAAGGTAATCAGAATGTGTTGGGTCCATAGACTCTTGCAGTTTTCCTCAGAATGCAAAACAGGCGTGGATGGGACAGGGACATGCCTGGGAGCAGTACGTGCTACACAGTTTAGTCTTTTTCACTTTTTAAAATTCTCTGGAAGAAACATTGTCAAGTGCCTAAAATAATAAAATCATAAATATTGAAATAGAGGGCAGGAAACTGTTTCCTTCCATCCCTGCTGATCTGTGTTGTATAGTTTCTCAGTGAATGGTATTCAGATTTAGGTCCCCAGGGACAGATAACCCAGAGAACTTCATTAAAATCATGTACTGGACTAAGTTTCTATGTTTCATAATAGCAAATTGAGTGGTGAGGAGGCCTTGATGTTATGGAGGTCACTACCCACGAGGAATGGAGCTCATGCCCTCCAGGACTTTTTGAGAAACGACATGATGACCTGGGTCCCTGATGCTTGGCCACTTTTCCCCTGTTGCAAACTCTGTTCCTTGGTGGTCATCCCCTGGAGGCATAAGGTCCCTGTACACCAGGGCTGCACTGACATGCGGCCTCAGAGTCATGCTGCCCTGGAGAAGGCTGTGCAACACCTAGGAGCCCTATCAGCTAAGGGTGAATCACATTCACACAGAACTGTCAAATACAACTGATGTTGAAACCTGTGTTGGCCCCTGAGGTCATGAATAGAGCACCAGCAATCCACTATAGGCTGTCTTTAAATTTCAATTTTTAAAGTGCATCCATTGAGCCTCATGTTCAGTCCACTCTGTCATAAATTCTTTGATTATTTGAGACAATACCCAGCCCCAATGTCCATGGAAGTCATAATGTGAATCTTGGTGGCTCGGGGCACATTGTCCACTGCTGCTGGTAGCACTGAGGTTGTAATTGACATATACCAGTCCCCTCTCCCACACTCAGTCTGCATTTCTCTAGGACCTGGAAAGCACTTTTGAGATTGGATCACTATGGTGCTTGCCCAGTGGGAAACAGTAGGCCAAGGGATGGCCCACACCTTGAACACTGAGTGTCCATTGCCCTTGGAACCAGGCTACCATCAGGTGTTTGGTTGATGCAATTATCCTTCCTAGGGTTGACTGCAATAAAGAAACTCACAGATGCTGCCCAGTGCAGAATGATTACTCTGTCCCTGTGGGTTGTGACAACCTGAGCCCCAAAATGGAAGAGGAGTCACTTATCACCACACATATGATAACACTTTCTTTTGGGGCTGATCCACAGTCATGAGGAGTCCAATGGAGGATGCAGCACTCACAGCCTCAGGTTCAGCAGAGCCCTCAGTGTGCCTGCTGAGGAAGTATCCTCCATGGGAACAAGGATCTTTAATCCACTGCAGCCTAAGATGGCAGAGACAAGAAGAGAAATTCTGCAAGTGGTCACCATGTGTGTTAAGAGGAAATAACCATGCTCTACCCACTGGTCTCCCGATCCTTGTGTTCCATCTCCTGGGCTGCGCACCCTGTACTCACCATTGTCCTGAGATGTTCACAGCATCTTTGAGGACACAGATACCTATAGTGGACTTTGGTTTAGAGCTTATATTACTCATGGAAAGAAATGTCCTAAATTATCTGGAATCAAACGCACAGAGTCTCATTTGTAGACACTTGAATCACTCCCTCTGTTTTCCTATCAGGGATCTGCTTCTGGGAAAACCAGAAAGATTCAAGACCACTGGAATCCATGCTCATGTTCTCCTGGTCAAACATTCTATACATCACTAACAACCAGATCCCTGCATCGTGTCATCCTGCAGGATCTCCTATCAGGGAAGGAGTCATTCTTCACACAGGACAGTGGTTCTGGCAGAGACACTATGAGCATAGCAAACCCACCTCAGGATGCAGATCAATTCTGGTTGTGATAGACTGCTGCCTCCCAAAGTGGATGTGGTCCGAAGTAATCAGTTAGATACCACACGGATGGTGGGTTTTCTCGTGGGATGGGACTAAGCTGTCAGATAGGTGTAATATCTCTCATGATTAGCTCAGACACTCAGTGGGAGGAGTGTTAAAGAAAAAAAAGAAGTATTCTCACACTGGTTAAGAAGAGTAAGGCAGACAATTCAAGGGTGCTGGTACAATGGAGTTTTTCAGTAGGGGAGAGAGATTGGGTTACACTCTGAAGGAAAGAAGGAAAAGTAGTAATTTACAGCCAAGGAGTGGGTTGGAGGTTAGTGGATGGAAAATTGCTAAGAGGGAACAGCAGGGGTGAGGGGATTTCTAGCTTATCTGACCTGGGACCATTCTTGCTGAAGTTGGGCCAGGATGACCAGACGTCACCTTGTGGATTGTGGGGACGAGAAACTCAATTAGCTATTGAAAATAACCAAATACTGAAGGTGGGAGATTCTGGTCAAAACAACTTAACAGGATTTTTTCGAAAAATTTTCAGTGAAAAGATGGACAAAAACATCCAAAAGTTGAGGCCTTTTTGGGAAGGATTCAGAGTAGCCTGATTAATGTCTGTTCCGGGAGGGACGCTTCACGAGGAGCTAGCTGAGCTTAGTTGGAGGGAGCTCTGCTCAGCCTCCAAGGTCCTAGCTGATATGCACACAGTGGGCCCAAAATATTTAGAGCAGATCTGACTGTACTCCAAGGACAACACACTTCCCTGGACCCTCTGGGCCAGCTGATCAACTCTTCCTGCATGGATTTGATGACTCATTTAATGCATGAATGCATTTATCGGAATTTGCAGTGTTAATTGTCCTGCAGTATCATAACACAGATAATGAAACTAGGCCTAGAGATATTATAACATTAAATGTTCAAGAAGATGTGGAAGAAACATAAAGGGATATGATGAAGAGGCCAAGCAGAGAGGCAGTGAAAGAGAGTGAAGAGATAATTTCCAGAAGATGTTGAGAAAGGCCCTCCCCAGCCACCTCTGCACCTGCTCCTGAGCCTAGAGCCCTGGGCTCTGTGCGTCCTGAGTGACCCTCTAGTCCAGCCCCTGCCCTGAAGGGAAGCCTCTTCTCTGGGCTCACGGGAACTTTACTTCTCAGTGTCCCTAGTCCAACATTAAAGGGCTGAGTCCAACAGAATAATGCTCCCCTGGTCACTTTGGTTACCAGCAGGTGTGCGAGCCTAGGACAGAAGCTGTGAACAGACAGGGAAAAGTCACCCCCTGAGCACTCTTGAGCCTGCAGCTGGGGGTCCTCTGGAGACTCTACGACTGCAAGAGGGGAGACTACCGAGATGCTTGAGTAGAAGGAGGCAGCACAGTAGCCAGCTGATTCGGGTGAGGCTGCTCTGCAGGGTCACCTGGCGGACGAGGCAGCACACCAGGATGAGAATAGTGCCATCGCCCTCTACACAGAGATGTTTGTACACTTATCACATACTCACCACCAATCCAGGGGCTCCAGCTCATCAGACAACCATTCCCGTCCACTTCCCTTCTCCTTTGCCTCGTGTCTAAAGTACTGGATATTCAAAAGTTGTGAGGCTGCAGCTCCATATAAAAATTGCATTGATTTGAGACCAAGCTGGATCTACCCCACTGTTTATGATAATTCAGAACAGCTTTCCTGGCTCACTTAACTTGAGTGAGCTCTTCTTCATTGAAACAGCTTCACCACCAGGGATGTTCAAGTGCTGCCATGAGCTTTAATTTACTCATGTCAACATGCAGTTTATTTGGAGGACAAGCTAGACATTTCTGCTGGAGGTAATGACGCCTATCATCATTGAAATGGCTGCCAGCCCCTAATCTTCCTTCTGTCTGTGCAGAGCTGAGTGTCTTCAAGAATATTCTGGACTCCAGACTGTCTCCTTGCGGGAGAGCATTGAGAAATGCAAACGCCACTCAGAACCACAAACGGACAACTGGTGTGGTCCCTCAGCTTGCTGAAATGCTGAGTGAAATCACTAATATGTTGGGGCACTGAGTGACTATGAAGTTGTGGCCTCACCCCTTGTGTTTCTGTCTGAAAATTTGTAGATGGGAGACTGCAGTCAGAGCTTTATAGGAAAACTGTGTAATAGGATGGCAGTGCTCTTAGATGTTGTCATTACTGCTATTAGTGTTATCTCTGTGGGAACTTTCTCATGTTTTAAGGGTTTGCTATTTTTCTATCCATAATGGTTTATATCTCTTTGTCCATTCAGTTTTAAAAATTATTGAGTGGAGTAAGTTGTCAGACACTGTTTTTTGATGTTTGACTGCTGACTCATCAGGATTCACTGTTCCCTCTTCTCATTCTGCCCACACATGGGAAATCTGGTAAGAAATTTTGGGTTCTCCCTCTTTTGATGCTATTGGGAAATTAAACCACAGATGCCCCTGCTATGTTCAGGACCTCACCCCTCTCCACCAATGAAGCACAATAAAAACCCTGAGCCAGTCTCCTTTCCAGGTTCTACAATCATTTCTGACTTGAAAGTCCTACCAGGCTCTCAACATACACCTCAGTAGTGGAGGTGACAGATGTTTTACGTTCCCTTTGTGAACGTGAGTGACCTCATCTGACTCAGCTTAATATCAGGCTGTGTTGACGCCCCCCTGCATTTGCGTGGTGTCAGCTGGAATAGATGCTGTGAGTGTGGTGGGAAGACAATGACCACCATCCCTGGGGGTTTTCTTCTCTTGCTTTGATTCGCAACGCGTCTGTTGCCTGATGTCCAGCCTGCACTTTATGCTGCTGCTTGATGACTGGCTCGTACTCTGAGCCGTGTTGGGCTGCATTGTTGAGTCCACCTGAGTCTCTTTTATAGATTTAAATTGCTGACTGACATCAGAGCTTTGATAATTCACTGGAATTTATGGACAGGAATAATCAACTCTAAGTGACTCTCTGCCTCTTGTACATGTGAGTATAGTTTTCTCCTATTTTACCAAATGTTTCTAATTCAGAGCCTGAGGAGGTAAACACAGAATCAAGAGGCCAGAGAAGAGAACAGCTGTATTGAGAGGAAGCCCCAGGCCCTGACAGGAAACCAGCCCTTAATCTCCCTCTTCTCCTGCTCCTGGTGGTCCAGAGGAAGGCGCACTCTCTGATGCACGGAGAAGCCAACACTATGGCCGTGGCTAGTGAGAAAAGAAAGAGGTTTGTTGTGAAGTTGAGCAGCAAGGAGACGGGAGGCAAGGCTCTCAAATCTGTCTCCCCAGTCTAGGGTCAGGGTGGAATTTAAGGAGGTAGCGGCTGTAAGCTACAGATGGATGTTGGTTGATCTTGAGTCAGTCCCTATGTGGTAATAAAGACACTTGGGGCATTGGAACCCAGATTTTCCTTCTCGAAGGCCACAGTCAACCTGGGGCTATGGGTTCATGACTGTCACATGCCAAGCGCAGGCCCTGTTATTGAGCAAGGTTTGAGTCATGAACAACTTGTTTTAAGGAATCAAAGCTAGTTTAAGATGGTCTGTTTCCCTGGGGCTGAAACACAGAATATGTGGGTTGCAGATTACTCTGGTGGTCCTGAGTGCCCCCTATTGTTCTTGAGTGTCCCCTGCAGCCCATTCCCCTGTCTCCTTGAAAAGACGTTTCTGTCTGAGCTCACACTGACTTCCCCTTACTGTACCTCTCGTAATGTAATACATGACCATGTCCTTGACTGTCAGCCTGTTCATTTGCAGACACAGAGTGTTCTTAGTGTTGTTTCTGGTAGATGGTGAATCTGCCCTTCACAGAGTCTGAATGCGTAGTATGCTCTAAAACTGCTACTAAAGGATGAGACCCACTGAAGTCCCTTTCGTAGAGCCTGATGGAACCAAGTCATCCAGTAGCTACTGAAGATGAATCCAGAGGCTGCACAAGAGAGGCTCAGGGGCCCCACAGGCTGCACCAAGCCTCCCCCAGGTCTCCACCAGCTGCACCTCACACTGGCCACCTGCAAGCACCAAGACATCCTGCTCAGGAAACTCACACAGACACTGCTTCTCTCACTCACATGATCTCACATAGCTAATGTCTAAATTTCTCTACTGTTTACTTTTTAAAATAGAAACAAGGAAAGCCCAGCTCAGTCCAAACTCCATGGAGAGCCATCTGTGTTCGGTCCCAATCACTGAATAGCAAAAACTGGGTATCCTGGGGCTAGAGCTCCTCTCCCAGAGCTGTAGGGCTGTGCTGGGCTGGTTTTCATCAGAAGAGGGAGGGCCCTCTTTGCATGTCCTCTGTCTATAAAGCATGCTCTGTTTTAGGCATATTAAGAGAAAGCAGTGTCCCAGAGCAAATGTGAGTGTCTTGGGATGGTTTTGTGGCAATGACGACTTTCAGGAAATATGATATTCTATTATGAGATTGCTCTGTTATAAACACTTAGCACTCATTATCTTATTCATTTTTACATATGCACACTAAACGTATGATGCAGCTATCAATTTTACGTCCATTTCAAAGATGAAAAACTACAAACCAAATCATAGACAGTTTGTGTGATGTGTTTGAGAGCATATATGAGGTAAGAGTGAACCCGGTATCTAGGATTTTGCTCCCGCCTGGACCCAATTGGTCTCTTGAACCAGCTCCATGACAGAGCTGAACTTGCCAGCGAGATTTGCTTAACCTGTTTTTTGATGAGAATATGGCAGTTTTGCTGCATTCTAGTGTTTACTGAAAGAATGTAGAGAGGACCGGGTTTTATGCATATGTGCTTCTAGGAGCCTCTAAGATATCTTGTGTCATTATATACGATTCTATCAACCTTTCCCTACTAATTATCAATTAATTTATTTGTAATATTTTTAAGGAGGCATACTTGACAAACAATGCCCTAAAAATATGTCAAGTGTACAATTTGTTAAGTATTGACATATGTGCACACTTCTGGAATGATCATAATAATCAAGTTTCTTAAGGAATCCATCACCAGTAAAAGTATCTCCTTGGTCCTCCGTAATTCCTCCTCCCACTTCCTCCCTTAACCAAACGTGGACACAAAGTCATCATATTTGAGTTACTTTAGATTAGTTTTCATACTAAAATTTATAAAAATGAATCCTATAATGTGTATTTTATTTGTATTTTTTCAGTGAATATCATTGCTTGTGAACACAACCATTTTTCTGTGTACCCAGCATTCATAGACTGTAATGACAGGAGGTATTCCCAGACTGATTATATGACAATGTGTTTGTCTGTTATGCTTCTGATTGATATTTGGATTGTTCCAGATTTGGACACAAGAAATACAAGGGCTGCTCAGCTGTGGGCTGTACATGGCTGAGGACAATGTGGTTCCTCTTCATACGAGAACAACAACAACTATGCTGGAAAACTGCAATGGAGTGAACTGTCTTCAGTACATCAGATGATCGAACTTATATTTCAAACAACAAAACTGAAATCTGGAGACAAACAAGTAGTCGACAAGAGAAACAGTACGGGGATAATAGCTTATCTGGGGCAGAGAGTGCCAGACGGCTTATAAACTAGAACAAGAATAAATGAGAAATACTTAACGGATTTCTTGAAGTGGAGTGTGATGAAGTTGCTGTAGTGGGAAAAGTTTAGGCCATGTAGTTAGGGACATTTCTATTCCCTTTAAATATTTTTCCTCTCGGATTGAGAAGTTTCCTAGAGAGCCCTTCACCCAAGACTGTTCTGTCTGGGACAGAGGAACAGCACCTACCGCTGACATGCATCCAGACCCACCTCACTGATCACCACTAAGTACTATGTAATTAATCTGCAGAGAGAAAGCCACCAAAACTACTATCTGAAGACCCTAGTGGAAACCAATAGGAACTGCGAGAGGAACAGAGGAAACTACCACAGAGGAAATTTTAGCTCAGACTATGGTGTGACTTTTCATCCTCTATATAGTGCAAAAGAATTAAGTTTAAATTGCAATTAACTTTTCTTAACATTTCTTTCATGGGCCATGCATTCATATCATGATATTTGTTTTTGACACTTCGTTTTCTTCTGAGACATATCTTAAGCCTCAGATTCCTCTTTCAGCACCACTTTAGGGATCCACCATCATTGTTGAGATTGGTTATTGAGCCTGACTCCTGTCTGCACTTGGTGGGGTACCTGGGAAGAGTGATTAGGGCTGCAGCCTGATGAAGTTGGAGTCTAGGGACATTCAGTGACAATGTAGAAATAGAAAACAGAGGGAGATGGTGGGTGGGCTACTGGAGGGAAGCAGAGAGTGGGCAGGGCTCAGGACTGCGTCCAGCTGGTTCCCATGTTCCTGGTCTATCCCCTGGGGAAGCTGAGAGACGTGGCCCAAGAGCCACTTTCAGAGGCACATCCAGAACATGGCCCAGCAAGGCTGTGGGGGCTTTTCATCCTTTTCTTATCCTCATGCTCGTTTCATGGGAAAATATGAGTGCTGCATCCCCTTGCTGGTTGCTTTTCCATCCAGGAGACTGAGATACAGCTACAGAAGGAGGCAATCCTTGATCCTCAATGTCCACCCAAATGGATAATTAGCAATAGCTTAAACTGTAACAAGGAGAACAAAGAACCCCATGGGGAAGACGTCCTAGGGGGATGCTCACAACATGTGAGGTCAGTGTTCACCCCTCTGAGGGCAGAGAACATGAGCTCAGCACACAAAGTGCCTGGACTGTGCTGGTGTTTCTCAGGGACGATGATAATCCTCAATGGGTTGTCTTTGTCAAGCCAGAAAAGCAGTGATGTGGATTAAGCCTGCCCCAGCTAGAGAAGCCCAAGGTGACCTGGCCTACATGCCAAACTATATGACCCAGTGGACTTTTTTATGGTATGAATTAGGACTGCCCCAGGGAGAGAAGCCCGGGGCATCCTCACCTGCATGCCGATCTATATGGCTAGATTCATATCTAAAGTTATATGACCGCACAATAACCAGACCCCATCTGCACTGAAATCATTTAATGACTTTTTACATCATCTTTTCTTTTTTCCAGTAAAAATAAGTCACGTACCCATGCCTTATAAAATTAGCCCTAACCTTCAACTCAGGGCAGCAGAAGCTCTGACTGCCCATGGGTCGTGTCCCCATGCTATTCCACATTACTCTCTAAATAAAAGAGCACTACTGCCAGATCTTGAGAGTCTAAGAAATCTTTCTTTCAACTCCTCGGCTCACCGACCCCGCATCAGCAGGACCTATAGGAAGCTGAAGGAAAATTTCCTAGTCTCTAGTTCTCTCTCATCTGCACACAGGCAAGTTGACAGCCTTGTTTGTTGGCTGCACTGTGAAAACGAGAAAATAGAGAGACAAGAAGAAAACAGGAAATTTCCCCGAAGGCAGCTGAGACCTTGGAGAGGATCTCCCTGATCCCAAAGGAAATCCCTTCCCCACCCTCCTCTGCACCTGACCCTGCCTCCAGTCTTTGTGTTTAGTAGGTTCTGAATGCCCCCTGGTGTCCTCAGCACGCCCTGCAGCCCAGCCCCTCCTTTCTCCTTGTAGGGAGGTTTGTGTCTGGGTTCACACAGACTTCCTCTCACTGTATCTCTGGCACAGTAATACACAGCTGTGTCCTTGGTGGTCACGGAGCTCAGCTGCAGGGAGGACTGGTTCTGGGACGTGTCTGTGGAGATGGTGATGCGGCTCTTGAGGGATGGGCTGTAGTAAGTGCTACCACTATAATATATGGAGCCCATCCACTCCAGCCTCTTTCCTGGGGGCTGACGGATCCAGCTCCAGTAGTAACCACTGGTGATGGAGTAACCAGTGACAGTGCAGGTGAGGGAGAGGGTCTGTGAGGGCTTCACCAGTCCTGGGCCCGACTCCTGCAGCTGCACCTGGGACAGGACACCTGGGAACAAGGAGAATCAGTCTCTGTAAGTGACATGCAGTCACAACCATCCCCATAGACCCAGGTATGACATCTGAGAGACTCACCCTGGTAAGCCGTCACAAGACAAAGGAGAAGACCCAACAGCCTCATCTTCTTCTAGACCACAGCTCTGCCTTCCCCAGAGACCCTAGACCTGTCTGAGCAGAGAGCTATGAGCTCCCACAGCACAAGAGTGGATTTTAGGCTAGAGCTTCAAGAGAAATTTGCATATGAGTGAGCCCAGTCCTTATAAGTGGGGAGGGACTGATCAGGGTCCACAGTCCTTCTAGGGCCCCTGTAGGGTGTCTCTTCATTGAGCCCAAAAGGCATGCTGGTCTCAAAGGGAGAGCACTTTCTCTAGGAAGTTGGGGTGGAAACATGTCAAAAGACAGCCACACCTTTCTGATCATTGTTGGAACAGATGAGTAAATCAAAAATCAATTTAATCCCAATATCTATGAAATAGATGTTAAAAAGGATAAACGTTATTTCCCAACACCTCCACAAATCTAAATAAAGATTAAATATGATAAATGTTAACAACTAATAGAAATACAATTTCGTGGAAACATAAATTTGATGTCAATTGTGGTGTAAATGCAATGACAAATAAAGGCCCCTCTTCCCGGAGATCAGATTTATTTTAATTTAAGCTCTTTTGACCTTCTTTTGATCTGAACAACAACGTCCAATGCACAGATTGGCTGGGGCTCCTCTGATTCCTGATGTTTCACTTGGAAGGGCTTTGATTGCAGAAACCACTCTGTAAAGAATGAAAGAAGCGCCTCCATCCTCAAATGCACTTGCACCACTGCCAGGCCACCCTCTGTGGGACCTGCAGAAATAGTTTCTGTGGTTGGAGGGTTCCTGTTTTCCTCTGAGAAATCCACTTCAAACAGGAAGCTATTTACTAACTGTAGTGGTGATCAATTTTATAGAAAAGTTATAACATATCTGGTGATACTGCAGAGATCATCAACGACTTACATACGGAGTGGGTATTCAAATAACCATCTTGAAAATAACAGAAGGGCTAACTTGGAAGTTATCGGGATCTAATATCAGGAGTCTAATAAGAAATTTGAGAGATAATGTTCATAGTCCTGAAAGCATGTGCCAATAGGATAAATGCCAAGGTAGATGAGTACACTCTAAATAGATGGTAGATTAGATAGATAGATAGATAGGTAGATGATAGATAGATAGATAGATAGATAGATAGATAATCTGACAGATAGATTTTACAGAATTTTTAAGACACACTATAGGGTATTGGCAACATAGACATCATCTTCGCAAACCATAAGAATACAACAAAGCATCCACAATTCTGAATATTTAAACATCATATTTTCACTCTTAAAACAACACGTGATGTACTTTTGGAATAAGCATAATTCTAGAAAAAGGGATAGTCCTTTGAGGCTCCTACTCTCTTTACGGTAAGAGTTTATGATTTTAATTTTTTTGTGTGTGTGTGAGGAAGGTTGGCCCTGAGCTAACATCTGTTGCCAATCCTCCTCTTTTAGCTTGAGGAAGATCATCACTGAGCTAACATCTGTGAAAATCTTTCTTTATTCTGTATTTTGAACTGTACAACAGCCTGGGCTGATGAATGCTTTCTAGGTCTGCTCCTGGGATCTGAACACGTGACCACCAGCTGCCAAGCAGAATGTGTAAACTTAATCACTACACTAGTAGGCTGGACATTTATAAATATGATTTTATCTGAATAACTACACCGTTGGCATAGGCAGGCTAGAAGATGTCGTACCTCTTTTGAGGCGTTGGAGGTTGTATAATTTTGCCTACGGGTCTGTGATAAATCATCCTTACACACCCCAATGAATAGATCAAATGAACCTAATTGCACACATCAGAAAGAAGCACACCTTTAGATGGAAATGAGGTCAAATAAGAACAGAGACTACACATCTGTATAATCCAACATCTTCCCATTATCGAGCTGGTGATTCCAGAGGAGTAACTGACAGATTTTCCCAGGGTCTGATGCCATAAAGGAGAATTGGGACTCAGAGGCAGGAAAACACAGACAGGGCCTCAGGCACAGATTTGCTCACAAGACCAAAAACTTCAGACCCTGACAGGAAACCCCTCTATCCTGAGCCTCTCTCTGTACCTGCCCTGGGCCTGGGACCCATTGTCAGAGGGTCCTGAGTGCCCCCTGCAGACAAGTACCTCCCCTCCCCCAGGGCTCTTGCTGCTTCCCCTTCCTGCTGGTCTCAAGATCCTACATGTCAGGGGTCATGGGCTCTGGGATGATCAGGAGCAAGAGCTCCATCCTTCTGTGTTCCTACAGTGTCCCTCTACGCTAATATTTATGATCATTGAAATCTCATGTCGGGCGACCCTTCTACCCACCAGGAGCATCCTTCTTGTCTTCTTTGGGGTAAATTACTGTCTCTCCTTTAGGATTAAGCAATGAGTTTCCTGTCCATTGATCAATAAGACTCGGTATAATTTGTAATAGTTAAAGAAGCCACATAGGTAAAGTTTTCCATACTCTATCCATCAATCACCTCGATTTCATTTTTTAAATTATTCTAACGTCTATTCCATACCAATCAGCCAACGCTATAGTCATTTTCTTAGAGACTATTTTCATTAACTGAACTACATATCTACCTATTGATAGGAAAATCTATTATCCACAACCTCTGAAAAAGTACCAAGGTAAGACTGGCCAGAATACACAGTGTTGAGAGAAAAATTTTTGAATAAAATTTCATTAATATTTATCATATAAGTGGGATAATTAGACCTTTGTGGAGGAATAATATAAATATTATAAGCAGACACAGTCATGTGAACATCATAATCAAGATAGAGGATATTTGCATCACTTCACATAAATACATCATTTCCACTTCCAGTCAACCCCTTTCAATTCCACAGCCTTGGCCACCACTGATCGTCTCTAAGTGCCTTCAGTTTGCAGGTTCCATAGCAGACGGATGGACGCAGGCAGTGTGTGCACTTTGGAGCTGGGTTCTTTCATGTGGGGTGATGTATGTGAGGTTCATCCATGTTCCTGTGTGTGTTGCTTTTTCCCCATTTTCTTTCTATACAGCAGCCATTGTTTATTCATTCCTACATTGGACGATGTCTTGGTTCATCCCACTTTGTGTTGTCTGTAAATAAGGCTACCATACATACCTGCATAAAACATTTTGTGTGAAGATAGATTTTTAGGTTGTTTTATTTTTTATTATTGAGGCTTGATTGACTTACCAAAAATTGTGCATGTTGAATGTGTATACACATTGGTATGTTTTCCAATAATTACACACTCATGAAATCATCACCAAAACCAAAAACATCAAGGAAGGCATCACCTCCAAAAGTTTGTCCCTGCCTCATTTCTCTGAAAAGAACATTTAGCATAAGACCTATCATTTTAACAAAAATTTAACTATATATTATAGTATTGCTAACCATAGACACGGACCATCAATTCGTATCTCTTCCAGCAATATATGAAACATTTTAATTGTTGGGTCACATGGCATTTTTTTGTGTTAGATCTTATTAGAAAAGGGTAGATTTTCCCAAAGTGGGGGTGCATCTTGGCATTCCCGCCAGTAGCATCTTGCCCTATTTCAATCTCCAATTTACATGGGAGATATGATTATATCTTTTTTCTCCTGTTACAGAGCATGGAAATGCCTGGAAAATATAATCTTAGCTTGGAGATCTCCCTGTTCAGAACTCCTGAGCACACGAGGAGCACAAGTGACAAAAGTCATCTCTAGACTCTGGGTTCAGCTCCCATCTATTTTCAGCTCAGGCTTCAGGCTTTGATTTTAGGGGGCTGTATCACTGCATGCTTTGTGAAGGCATCCATGAATTAGTGGATGTATTGTGTGAATTCTTCTGGACTTTCCTCATGATCCATTTTTATTTGATCACATGAATAAACTCATATTTTTCCAAGACAGAATGTGAGCTGACTAGAGTAGGCTAGCTTATATGTATATATATGTAACAGATCTAAACAGGTGAAATGACCTACATGACAGAGTGAGTTAATCCTGTTCACCTTGATGTAGAGATAATGGACCACCTTCATGATTAGTGGATATGGAAATGTTCTTCAGAATAAAAGAGGACGCTACTGCTGTTGGAAGCCCAAATGGCTCCATATTCTATGCAACCCTGAAAGCAATCCAACACATGAGGTTATCTGAACTAAAAAATCTCAAAACATCTGATCACACCCAGCCTATATCTAATCCTGTTAGTGCATATTTCCCTGAATATTGAAAGATGTTACGTCAAAGACTCTTTACATGGTCTCAAGTCACCAGCAGAATGACTGCACAAAGTGAGTGAGGGCTCACTGTAAAATTAATACAATGTTGCCATTCTCAAAAATTAAGTATTTAATGACAGTGAGAGCAGGTTATTACACCCCAAATTAATGCACAATTCCTGTTATTGAATTCTCTACAGTTCAATGACTTTGAAATGATTCCCGAATCTTTAGGCTATACATCCCTCAAGAAATTGTCACTTTTTATTTTAATACCATATTGGGCTTATCCCATCATATGTCCTGGTTGGGGGTTGTGGAAGTGACGTGTCTCCTATTGGTCACTCTGAACCAAGACAGGTTGCATGACGCTTGCACATTACCAAGATTTCTTTCCATCCGTCAAAGATTTTGGGAGGAGCAGCGCACATTTAATGTCAGTGCTTTGCTCTAAGTACAGAATGTGAATATAAAGACAGACAATGAGAACACCTGGCAGCATTTGCAATGTCCTTTTTAACTGCAAAAGTTGAAGTAGAACTGGTAGACTAGATACGTACGATTGATTGTCATTAGCTCCTTAAGTGTACTACCAAACTGATTTATACTTTCAGAGAATGTAAGAGAGTATAAAGTCAGATAACAATATTCTTAAAATTTTTACTTAGAGTAATACTTACTGTCTACTATTTATTCAACTTCTGAAGTAGCACAATTAGCTCATTGTTTTTTCTACATTTCAAAAATTTTCTGCTAGCCACACTTCCAGTCTCTCTCAGTCCAACTTCAGTTCTTTTACGTAACTTTAACTCGCAAACATCTGAGTGTATACATGGGCTGCCACTGTGAGAAGCGGAGTGCCCAGCACACCCACTCGATTACCTGATCTCTGTCTTACCATAGTCACCCATCAGCCATCTACCATGACAGTTTACGTCAGGTGGTTCCATCTGGACATCCTCCAACATAAGGACTGTGAGTTGTTAGAGGTTCCTGGGGATCAGCAGCTGGATGTGCCCCACCTGACACAGGCCAGTCTTGTAAAAGTATGTGTGTGACCTTGCACCATATGTGTGAATGACACATGGACTCTGCATGGCCAGCTTAAGACCACCTGAGTGCATCCTGCCCTGGGTATTCATGAGTGCATCCTGCCCTGGGTATTCATGAGTGCATCCTGCCCTGGGTATTCATGAGTGCATCCTGCCCCGGGTATTCATGAGTGGGTGGATATCTTAGATAAATGTTGGGAGATGAACTATTGGCACATTAATTCAAACATGCTTATTCAACCTCCTTCCTGTGCCTGGTACTGTGGGGGCTGCAAAGGGTGAGTAGGGCTCCAGGCCCATGGAGCTCAGGGTCTAGGAGAGATGCAGTGAGAATTTAGACAGTAGAATACAGAGGACGATATTGGGGTGGGTTTCCACATCCACCCAAATAGACGAGGAGCAAGAGGATAAGGAGTTGTAGGGGAGAGAGAGACTCTGGTCTTGTGTGTTGTGAGGGTCATTTGTGCCTGTCTGAAGGAAGAGCCCATGTGGGGACAGTGTGTGCCAGGGTGAGTAGAGAGCCTGAGTTCAGGACACAGGTGTACGGACTGTACTGGGGTCACTGCTTGTGGGAAATGTTTCACAATCACAGAGTAGTTGAGAGCCCTCAGGATGTTCTCTTTGTCAAGAATGAAAAATAGGACATAGGAGAAATTGGTGAAGCAGATGTCCCTAGTCACTGGAGATGTATAATTAACAAACAGACAATACCACTTCCTCATTTTTGAGCTGTGATGAGAATCTGAGAAATTAGTGCTCAACGGCAAAACTCGAATTGTCCTTGGAAGCAGCCTATAGAGCTTGGAGTGGAAATCTCTGGTCCCAACAAGAATCTCCTTCTCCACCCCTTCTGAATCTCATCTCTGGGCTCTGTGGGTCCTAAGAGCTCCCTGGAGGTCCTGAGCGCCCCCTGCAGCCCAGCCCCTGCTGTCTCTCTGCCGGGAAATTTCTGTCTTGGCTCACCCTGCCTTCCCATCACTATAACTCTTGCACAGTAATACATAGCCCTGTCCTGGCTGGTCATTGAGCTCAGCTTCAGGGAGAACTGGTTCTTGGATGTGTCTCTGGAGTCAAGATTCTCCTTGGGAAGGAAGGCTCAGCGTGTGCATGACCACTGGCTACCAGGTACCTTATTGACTTAGTCCCTCTCCTGAGACCATCACCAAACCTGAGCCTACCTCCTGAGCTCATCTGGGACAAGACACCCAGGGAAAGGCAGACACAGTGAGACAGAGGAGCCCTCATGTTTCATCCTCTTTTCTGCCAATCTCTGAGACACTCACAGAGGAGAGTTTCCATCAAGGAGAAGAACAGCAAGGATGTTGTGTCCATGCTACTCCTTTGTTCACAGACTGATACCCAGCCCACAGACACAGGAAACACTAGCTTTCCCATTCTGGGCTGCGATTTTCCTGGAAGCCTTGGTTTTCATCACAATGCCACCCTTGACCTTTGGATGTGTGACATTTATTGGTTGTCTTCTGTCTGAGTGATTTGATGCCTTTCCTTACCAAAACGTTACAGTCTTACACTTGCTACAAATGTGCTTGGATGTATGTCACCAACCTGAGGCATTCTAAATTTTATATGAACTGACTGAGACACCCTCCTTATAGGAATCATCATGAAATAATTCTGAAAGTGATTTTCTCTTCTCAAATACTACAATATCCTTCCCACCCCAAATGGTCTGGAAAGGTCAAAAGAACTAGTGACCTCCTTAAATTAAAATCAGCCAAATTTCAGCAACCTCTGAACTCCCCTTGCCAAAGGTCTTCCTTCTACATTGTGGAATTACAGGTCATCCTGCAAGGACACATTTGTCATTGCCCTCTGACTTAGCCAGTGCAGGGTTATGTATTCAGGGATTCGTCTCTGACACTAGAGTCTTCTCTATTGCATAAAGACAGGATAAATATTGCAAGTGAGTTATATTAGTCAGGATTCTACAGAGGAACCGAACCAAAAGGACATATGTGTGCATATATATGGGGGGGAGGGAGAGAGAGAGAGAGAGAGATTTACTCTATGGAATTGGCTCACATAACTTGTGTGATTGTGGAATCTGGCAAGTCCTGGATATTGAGGATGAGTGGTAAACCAAAGACCCAGGAGAGTTGGTGGCATAGTTCTAGTTGCAAGACTAGCAGACTCCAGACCCAAGAAGAACCGATGTTTTGGTAGGAGTCTGAGGCAGGAAAAAAATCAGTGTCCCATTTTGAAGGCTGCCAAGCAGGGAGAAGCCTCTTTTACATGAGGGTAGGTGAACCGTTTGCTCTATTTAGGCCTCAACTAATTGGAAGAGACCCACTTACATTATGAAGGGCAATCTCCTTTACTCATATACGGAGTTAAATGTTAATCTCATCCAAAAACACCATCACAGACGCACCCAGAGAAATGTTTCAAGAAAAACGTAAGCACCACAGGACCCAGTCAAGTTGACACATAAACTTGACCATCACATGAGCCATGCTCACATCCTCTCCCACCATCAAAAGATTCAAGCTGCCTCCCCACATCGTGCTAGACATCCTCCTCAGGATCTACAGCCATGATGTGTCTCTGCTCAAAGAAACATCAAAGAAAAAATGCTTCTGAATCTCATGGAAGAGACATTATTGTGTGTCTTTACAACAAAGACATCAGTGAAACTCCAGAGTCAGTCCCAGGATTAGCATGTTACATTTGAGGAAGCAATTCAGCATTCCACACCTTGGAGGGCTACTCCAGTACAAGGGGTCTACCTTAGGATTCTCAGAAATCTTTCAGAGGCAACAGATATTTGGAAGCAGACAGTTGACCCACAGCCTTTGGAAGAAGCAAAGAAATTGAGACAGTGAACAATCTCTCCTCAGATGTCGGAACAAGAACTCTCAATAATAGCTTTATTATTGTTGCTGTTGTTGTCGTTTGCTTAGTTATACTTGTTCTTTTCATTTGTTATGGACTCCGATTGCTTTGGACCCATAATATGCATGTGTCTTTCTTTTCCCCCTGTTAGTACAATTTTTAGGTGTAACAAGAGTCCGACTCCAGGCGTTGATGCTCCCCTGTTGACGAACTTCAAGCCTTCCCCTTCCTTCCTCCACAGCTGCACCACATCTGGACAAGCTGATAAGAAATCTGGGTGTGTTCTCCTTTGTCTCTGGTAGGAGAGTCAAACCACACAAGCCCCTGCCCACACACAAGGACACACAATGTGGTCTCACTCCCCAACCAGAAAAAAAAAGCCCTGAGCCAGTCTCCTCTCCTGGCTTTCTGAAGCCATTTCACACCTGCTTGAGAGGCCTGCCCTGCCCATCCTAGAGTGCTCCATTATGTAGCCATCAACACGGTCCCGTCCTCTTGATGTGTGTGGGGCATCATCAGAGTCGAGATCTGATTGTGCTTTGAATGCAAGGCCTTCTTGCCTTTGCAGAAGCCACATCAATTGCTGTTGTGTGCAGGGTGCTAGGACACTGACAACCAACAACTGCGGTCTTTCTTCTCCTGACTTGGAATGGCCACTGCTCTGATAGCTTTTGGCACATATGCACTTGGAGCTGCTGTTTGCTCCTGGCTTGTTCTTTGCTTTGTGCTGTTCTGTGATGCACTGTAGAGTGCAATAGGTGTCTCTTGTAGCTTCAGCAAACCTAAGGCAGTACTTTCCATATTAAATCTGCATGAAGGGACTGGTTGGGAGTGTGTCCCTCACCAAAGTGGCACTTGGTTTTGAGTGTAGTCCCAGACTTATTGTTATTAGAACTAATTGTGGTGTTGACTTCACCCTGATCCGTGACTGACACTGGGTTCAGTGAATTCCATCCTCGTCTGTGACTGACACTGGGCTCAGGGAATGACTCCTACCTTGTGACAGTTTTCTGTCTTAACCAGGTATCCGTCTCTTCTCCATGCCATGCAGAGTCCTCAGAGAAAAGAAGATGCCCTCTGCCTTGTTTGGGTCATTGGGAATCCCTTATGGAGTCTCAGAGGAGAAGCTTTGGGCTTCTAACATTCACATGTCTCCAGGAAGATGGCACTAGGCCCGTTCAAACTGCCCACGATGCTGCTGCCTTTGCCTCTGTCAGCAGAAGAGATCGTTCTCATAACAAATAAATACAATCAGAATTTTCATGTTGTTAATTTTCAGAGTTATTACAACTGTACTGTTCTATGTGGAAGACAGTTCCTCTAACAGGTCCTGCCACTGGCAGCCCCACAAATGGCCTTCCGCACTTCATTCTCCTTTACTGGTGATCATGGCTGGATCTTGGAACAGCCTTTTCCTCCTCTCATACCAAGTCCTCCTGGGAGACATTAGGCTGACTTGTGTACTAGTTCCTTTCGTGAATTCTCAGCACATTCTCAGGTCAAGTGCATTCTCCATTGTCCTTGGATAGACTGTGGTGCATGTGCACTAACCATACAGGCCTCACTTGCCAGTGTCTTGAACCCATCAGACAGGAGAATGGCCTCCTTTGTCACAATGTCCATGTTTCTCACACACATATGACGTGCTCATCATTCTTGAGTCACCCCAGCAACCCACAGCATCCTCTGCAGTGTTGATTCTACATAAAGAGAGCTCTCCAAGACCTGCAGGCACCTTATCCAGGTTTTATATAAATGAAACAGGTTTTTAAATCAGACAAAAAATTGAAGGGAAGAAGAAAATATTGCAAGAAGACAAACAGAATCAAAACCCCTGAAGGTTCCATATTGAGATGTGGCCCTAAGGTTGTCCTTTTCAGTCCCTCCTAACCTGTGATACACAATGAGGCAGGATCATTCATGACCATGTTTCTGAGGCCATCACCATCTGCAGAGCTCTTGGAAGACAGCAGAGCCTCACACAGTTAATCCAGTGTTTCCTACTGGAAATGAGGACATGTGTGTGTCTCCAGTCAGACGTGGGAGTTCCTCAAGAAGGGAAATGTCTCCATGAGGTGAGTGATTTCCCTAATTTTCCACCCAAACCCCCATGATTCAGGAATACAAACTTTGAAGAAATTTTTATAAAGCACGTGTGGTTTAGACACAAATCTTTATTCAATAAATGAATTGTGTTCCTGCCTCATAGTGATGGTATAACACAAAAAGTGAGTGATTTTCTCATCAAGGATGGAGGGGATATATATGAGAGGAGAGTCAGGGAGAGCAGTGCAGGGAGGACCAGGGAGCTCTGGGACAAAGGCTCATCTGGGGTGGTCACTTCATGCAGCAGTGAGTCAGCTCCAGGGAGTTTTTCCATCACGCCAGAGCCACAAGGACACTATCAACAGACAGCTGGAAGTCATCCTGGAGAGCTCAGAGCACACAGGGTGTCCATGCTCAGCTGTGCAATACACTGAATATAAATAGTAATTCCTCCCATGTGAAGGAAAATCATAGTTTTCTATTTTCCAAGATCAGGATCAAGGAAAACATTTACAAGATAAATAAGTGAGGGCCAAACCCCTTTCAATTCTTGTATATTTTCACTGTTGAAACCTTATCAAGGATTACAGAAACTGTGCAGTATCACTTTTTTCAAGACTCTATAATTTACTCTTAGTCTCCATGAGCCACTTTCCTCCCCGCTCCACCCCACAGGCCACATGGAGCTCAAGGACAAAGACTGCCTTGACACCAGGACTCCAACTATTAACATGCCATTACTTAAATTACTGATCTATTTTTGCCCACGAGCCGTATAACACTGTGTTAGATTAACACTCTGGGCGAGCTTAGATTATTCTACAAGTTTCTATTAACGCATTCAACTAAAACCTGCCAAAGGTAGACTTGCATTTCAACTGTTTTGCAATACTGGAAAGGGAAGTTTCTTCAAATTACACATAACATCAATCAAAACAATTCATTATGGGCCTGGCCTGGTGGTGTAGTCATTAAGTTTGTGCACTTCGCTTCTGTGGCCCTGGGCTCACTGGTTTGATTCTGGGCGTGGACCTGCACACTGCTTGTCAGGCCATCCTGTGACAGCCTCCCACATACAAGACAGAGGAAGACTGGCACAGATGTTAACTCAGGGACAATCTTTCTCAAGCAAAAAGAGGAAGATGGCAACAGATGTTAGCTCTGGGTCAAAGTTCATCACAAAAAAAAATAATGATAATTCATTATGTAAAGGGGAAGGAGCCACTTCAAATAAACTCCACTCAGACTTCTCTGTCTAAACATGCCCCCATTAATTCTTCATGCCAGGAGGATTTAGAATCACAGCACATTGGAGTCTCATGTCAAGGAGTTCCAGAAATGTTTCTTCTCCTCCATGGCCATAGTGGCCATGTATGTGACTATGTCCTGGCACCCAGCTGGGGGCAGGCCAAGGATCTTTGCCTTTCCTCAATCCTCATATCATTTAATAAACTACACCCTCACCCATGACTATTCAAGTTCAAATCTCTATGGACATTTTACCTTCTGGATTTTCACATTCCTCCAGAATAAATAAAGATGTATTTAGGTCTGTTAACAGTTGGGGAAACTGCAGTGACTCCTGCTGGTCTGCTGAGGTCCTGATAGTGGTGCGCTGAGTCCATTATGCTGACACCATCACAGTCTGCTTTCTTCAGTCTATTCCTTCATAGCCATTTATAGACTGTCCAGTGTTAGAATCAGTACACTGAGTATCCCCTCTTTCTTTCACAATTGTCTTATGTATCAGTCCCATTTTCTTAGCGTCACAGAAACAAGAGCAGACGCTGAGCCTACATAACTGTATGGTTCCTGAGATGTTTTCATCTGGAGAGTAACATACTGCATTGAAAAGAGGGGAAGGACAATCCTCTTTCTCAGAGTGAACAAACTTTAGAGCAGCTGTTATCCAGCACACACACATACTTGACCCATTGCGAACCACATGCTCTGTGTTTGTACGATCTGCACAAGCATGTGTTTGTCAATACTAAGCTGTGAGGTCCGTATCAACTCAAATATGCCCCTCCACTCTGTAGCAGAAGTTCAGAAGTTCACTCATAAGTTGGTCACTCTCACTTCCATTTTAGTAAAGAGTATTCATTAATCTGACGACATCAATCCACAAAAGGAGATGACTCCTTCATGCAATTTCCCCAAGGTTTCAGTAGGTTCATCACTCTCCTCCTCAGCCTATCGCCTGGATTACCTCCTTGGTGATCGCTGGGTGGGAACACGCCGTCTGTTGCAGCATTAGGCTCCCCTTTGGTTGTGGCTGTGGGTCTAGCACGCATAGCGTAAAGTGAGAAATATCCAAGCCAGGTACAGTGCCAGCACACACCCCAGGCCCTTTCTTAGCTGTCTCTTTATCTATTGCAGGTAGATAGGAATAGGATATTTTGTGTTTTTTCCCCATTATACTGCATTTCTTTAATATCCAGGGAGCCAATTCCTTAGGAGTTGTGCAGATCGCTTCTAATTCCAGTGGTCTCTTCGACCTCTAGCAACTCATCACAGTCCAGCGGCAGTCTCAGCCCATGGATAATTCCGTAGCCATCCAGGCATCAAAGGATCATTGTCCTCATTCTAGTCATCCTTCCTTTTTCCAAACAGTGCTTTACCAAGGTTTCAGTGTATCAGGATTTTTGTAGCAAATACCACATTTGATGCAATTTTGAAGAGGTCCCAACGCCTTTCCCAGGTTCAAATGTCATAGAAATACACACAGAAGTCAGAAAAAAAGTTTTTCTGCTTGTGGCTGAAGTGTATTGCAGTAAAGTATACACATTAAAATTATCCAGGAGAAGGACCCTGTGGTGAAGTTCAAGAGAAACCAGCCATAAACTCTCAGGTGTCTTCTCCCAGTAGACTCTCATGGGACGGTTTCCTTCTCTCAGCATTGTGAACATCTGAAAACCAAGGAAGCTCACCTGAGTCTTGGGTTCAGAATTGTGTATTGTGCACCAATCATAAAGGAATAGAGCACCTGAAAAAAAGACATCTGATACTCAGACACAAGCCCCATGAGCAAAAACAGGTGTTTCTTATAAATCAGTATGTGATCAAAACTAGTAGAGGACGTCTCAAGGACTTAGTATCAAAAACACTGCTATCAGGAATAACATTCCAAGGACTCAGGCTCATCTCTGAGGAACTGATCAAGGGCCAGTCATCAGGAGAGGCCTTTCTCATGAGTGTGCAGAGATTGAGCAACACACCCATGCTGAGTTAGTTCTTTCCTTCACACAAGTCCAGGTGTGATGGGTGCAACACTGCCATAATTTATGGCCTGGCCTGTGAGGGAGGGGCAAAGGAAAGCTGTGGAATATGGAAACCCATGCCAAGGCCACATGGAATGGGAAGTGGTGTTGAGGGCCTGTGTTGGGACCAGATGCAGATCAAAGACACGAGTTCAACCAAGGCAGTGACATTTCCCAAACGAAGTTTCCAGAAAATGGAGTGTGCAGTAGCAGTGGACATGCACAGTCTCTAGATGGGGTGCAACAGGACAGGAGGTTACAGGGGTGCAGACTCAGAACAGAGAGATAGTAAAATGGACATTCCCTAAGACAGCAGGTTTAGAAGCAAACTATTTCACGCCTTCTGTGTTGGCTTCCATCAACACCTCAAAGATAAATTTGAGTGCATCTCCCCACACCAACAAATGACTGACTCTCAGAGTGAGGGAAGGAAGAAGGGGCATTCCTATGAGAGGAAACATTGAACCTGAATAGTCCCTCTGCCCTGCCTGTCCTGCCTTCTCTGCAGCTTGGAGGTCCTAGTCCTTGTCCTGTAGGGGGAGCCACACTCAGCACATAGAACACTGAAGAGACTCCTGATGCATTGTCTACCACAAATCTTGCAGTTACAAGGAGGTTTTCTGTTTACTTATCATCAGTGTATTGATGATGCTTTTGGGTAAATTAAGGAAGTAAAAGGCACTAAAATTTCTTTAAAATTATCTCAAATCTACCAATGTTAGGATAGTATTCCTACTCTCAGCCCCAAAGAAATGCACTGAGAAATACAACAATATTGTTCACAGGCTTCTGGACACCACGTTGAAATTCCTACATAGAAACTGTATAGTAAAAATTAAGAATCCCATTTGTGTCCATTTTGTGATTTTTCTAGACCAATTAATCACATTCTGAGTTTAGATTTGGACAAATATATGGTAACAACTCTCTCCAAACTTGCCATGAAATAAGGGGCAACCGGTGTCTAGAAATTGGAGATGAAGATACGACCTATATTGATTGTGGTGGTGCAGAATGGAGCTTTGTGTGAAATGGCAACAGTGCATTGCAGAATGGAGTGTGGTGTGGTATGGTGACAGTGGATTGCAGAATGGACCAGTGTGTGATGTGTTGATGGTACAGAGTGGAGCTGAGTGTCATGGTGATGGTGCATTGCAGAAATAAGTTGTGTGTGATATGCGTTATGGAATGTATCTGGGTGTGATAGCTGGTCACATTACTTGCTAAACCTCACAATTAGACGTCAGCAGCATTCACTGACAGCAGAGGAGACTGAAGACCCCTCACATGGGGTAACACTCAAGTCTATACAACTTCAGCTGAGAGTCTCTTCAAGCTCGGAGGTGTGTAAGATGAGCTTTTGTTTTGATTCCACAGTCAGATAAATCTCTGCTCTCCCCCTGCGGGTGGTCGAGAGTGTTGTGGAGAAAGACACAATGTTTTTCTACCCAAGGTCTCTGTACATGGAGGGAAATAATGAAGATGGACAACAAGTATTCTCACACTACATTTAAAAATTCTTCATGAGAAAGCAGCCCTAGACCAGAACACTGCATAGAATTAACAAGTAATCCATCCGGGGTAAATGTGGAAATTAAAATTGTCTGCAGATGACATGGTTATTTTTTCACGTCAGCCAAAAGAAGCCATAAAACCATGTTTTCTTATATAAAGTTCCATAAACACTGTGCTGGTCCTGAGAATGCTCTTCCCTTACCTGCAAACACAGGGAGCACAATGGATCGGACACCCACCTGCTGTTCTCTGAATCCACAGCCTGGTTTGTGCTGAAGACACACATCCTGTGGGGCCTCCTAGACAGTGACTGAGCTCGGGAGTGATACTGAGGTAGATCGTTCCCAGGTGACAGTTCCCCAGATGGGCAACTTTGGCTCCGGGACAACCCAATGGTCTTGGTGGATTCTCCTCACACAGTATAGAATTTTAGGAAATTTCCACCCAAACTGCCTGCCTCTCTCCTTTACCAGGGGTCAGACTTGCTCCCTGAGCTGACAACTCTCCAAGCCTCAAATGCCCTTCTTCATTTTTCTGCCTGCATATATGATTCTTTGAGTTTGGTGCATGCAAGAATGTTTTCTCCTATTACAACAATACTTCTCAAATTTAGGAACGTCAGTTGTAGGCACAGAATCATAAATCTAGAAATGTTCTCAAGAACAAACTCTAGATTGAGAAGAAGCTGGAGATGCTAACAGGAAACCAGCCCTGATCCTCCATTTGCACCTGCTCCTGGAGCTGACTCTGTGGCCCATTGATCTGAGCACCCTCTGGTTGTCCTGAGCACCTCCTGGTGGTCATGAGCACCCTCAACATGCAGCTCCTCCTGTCTCTCTGCAGGGAGATTTGTGTCTGGACTCCCACTGACTCCGCCTCACTGTGTCTGGCACAGTAATACACAGCTGTGTCCTCGGCAGTCATCGAGTTCAGCTGCAGGGAGAACTGGTTCTTGGATGTATCTATGGAGATGGAGATGTGGCTCTCAAAGGAAGGTTTGTAATCTGTGTTCCCATTAGAATGTATGTGCCCCATGTACTCCAGGCTTTTTCCTGGGGGCTGGCGGATCCACATCCAGGAGTAATAGTCTGTTGTGATGGAGAATCCAGAGACAGCACAAGTGAGGGAGAGGGTCTGCGAGGGCTTCACCAGGTCTGACCCCTATTCCTGCAGCTTCACCTGGGACAGGACACCTGTGGACAGAGAGAATCAGTCCCTTCTCAGTCACATGCACTCTTGAACATCACCATGGCCCCATGTCTGACATCCAGGACACTCACTTTGGGGAGCCATCACCAGACAAAGGACAAGTCCCAGCAGCCTCATCTTCGTCTAGGCCACAGCTCTGCCTTCCCCTGAGACCTCAGCCCTGTCTAAGGAGACAGCTGTGAGCTCCCACAGCCCAAGAATGGATTTTACCCGCTACCTTGAAGGGGAATTTGCCCCTTCAAGGATGCCCAGTAGGACACCCAGTCCTTTTAATTGGTGAGGGTATGAGGTCAGAGTCCAAAGTTCTTCTCAGGACTTTGTGGTATCTCTTCTCTTGGTTGTACTTGACTTTTTAGTCTGGGATGTGAGGACACTTTGTCTTCCTGGCTCTTGTTCAGCAGATTTGATGACTCACTGCATATCTGCACTCAGAGATACGTACCCTCAGGCCTCTGCCCCTCAATCCCAACCAGGTCCCCAGACTAAGTCTCCACCATCCACTCAGGTTGTGGGTCTTGGCTCCTCCAAGCTGAGTGCAGAACAGTTCCTTCTTTCTTTCCATAAATCTCCTTTGTGATGTGGTTCTCATCACACTGAGAGTTTGTTACCTTGTTACACCATTGTGTTACATGAGTTCAAGGTGTGCCTTTTGCTTCATCCATCTTGTTCACTTGTAATGGGAGAAGATGTCATATGTTGAAAGCTTCAGGTCACCCCACAGGTTTTCCTGATCCATCACTCACCTGAAAGCTAGCGTATATTCTTTAAACACTGAATGTGGTGTGCCCCACCCAGGGACAACATTTATTTGCCATTAGCCACATGAGCAGGAATGTGAAACCCCCACTACCTTGTCTCAGACGTGGAAACTCTGAGCCCTGTTCACCCCAAAGTTTCTCTGCAGGGCAGGCTGAGGCTCCTCTCTTTGGGATTGTAGATGTGACACCTGTGCTCATCTCCTTCCATTCATCTACCCTGTGGAATTCACACCTTGACTGTTTCTACCTTGAGCGAGTTTGACTAAATTGCTTTTACAAGTGTCCATTTATCCAAGTATGCAACTCAGAATTGCCCCAAAACACAGGTTATTGATAGTGTGAGGGAAGAGTGGTCAGGAGGGATTTGTCTTACAGAAAAATGTCATAACTATTATTTTCACCCAGTACACAGTCCTTCAGTAAGTAGGGAATGGGGTGATGCTATTCAAACAACTTCCTTGTCAAAAATGAATGAGTGCTATGCTAGAAGACACTGCAATCCACCTTTAGGTGTCTATTAAGGATGTCTACAGATATCATTCATAGTCCTGAAAGGCATATGCTGAGAAGGTAAATGCTGAGCTAGAAGGCTAAACTCTGAATACACATGAACATACATTTAAGGATCATTGCAAAAAATTTTAAGGTGTTTGGTTAGTCATGGTTAATCGCTTCATCAAAATCGAAGAAAGGTATAAAGATACCCATAATGGCTACCTTTTTAAGAGTCCTGTTTTCACACAGAATTAGAGATTTTGATGCCAACATTGGCAAATCTGTATATATAATTGTAGAAAAATGAGAGTCTTCATAACGCTATTTGTCACATGTTGAGCACTATGGCTTTAATTTTATCTGAGAAGCTATGTTCTCCATATAGGCAGCTGGGAAAGCCTTCATTCTAGAAGCTGGAGGCTGTGTGCATGTGTTCAAGTCTCTGTGCACACAATTCCCTTAAGACAGTCCACAACATATGTCAGAGGAGTCTAGCCAATTTCATCAGAGAGAGTCACAATTTTAAATGGAGAAGACATAACAATGAAAACAAGGATGAATAAAGAAGAAATAGAGAATTTGAACAGACCAAACACAAGGAAGGGGATTGAAACTGTAATGAAAACATTCCAAAAAATAAAAGTCTGGGAACAGATGGCTTCTCTGGAGAATTCTGCCAAACTTTCAGAGAAGATTTATTACCTATTCTTCTCAAACTATTAAAAAAAATTGAGGAAAAGGGGACTATTCCTAATGCATTCTACCAGCTCAACATCAACCTGATAGCAAAGCCAGACAAGGAGAACACAAGGAAGGAAAATTACAGGCCAATATTGCTGAAGAACGTAGATACTCAAGTTCTCAACAAAATATTTGCAAACCGTATACAACAATTCATTAAAATGATCATACACTATGATCAAATGGGATTCATACCAGGGGCACAGCCATGGTCCAACACACACAAATCAGTCAACGTGATACACCACCTTGACAAAATAAGGAATAAAAGCCATGTGATTATTTCAATAGTTACAGAGAAAGCATTTGACAAGATCCAACATCCAGACATGAAAAAACTCTCATTAAAATTGATATAGAAGGAAAATTTTCAACATGATAAAGGTAATATATGACAAATCCACAGCCAACATTGTACCCAATGGGGAAAAACTGAAAGTCATCCCTTTGAGAACAGGAACAACACAGGGATGCCCACTCTCACAGCTGTCATTCAACATAGTGCTAGATGTTTAGATCACAGCAATGAGGCAGGAAAAGGAAATAAAAGGAATCCACATAGACATTGAAGAAGTGAAACTCTCGCTGTTTGCAGATGACATGATTTTATATATGGAAATCCCTAAAAAATCCATTAGAAAACTATTAGAAATAATCAACAACTACAGCAAAGTTGCAGGGTACAAAGTCAACTTATAATAATCAGTAGCATTTCAATAATCTAACAACACACTAACAGAACAAGATCTAAAGGAGATAATCACTTTTACAATTGCAGCATAAAGAATAAAATATCCAGGGGTAAATTTAACCAAGGATGTGAAAGATCTATACAAGGGAAAATATAAAACACTACTGAAAGAAATAGATAATGACATAACAAAATGGACAGATATTGCATGCACATGGACTGGAATTATAAACATAGTTAGAATGTCCATATTACCTAAAGCAATCCACAGGTTCATTTCAATCCCAATCAGAATCCCAATGACATTCTTCATAGAAATAGAAGAAAGAATCTTAAAATTCACATGGGGCACCAGAAGACCCTGATAGCCAGAGAAATCCTGAAAAACAAGAACAAAGTTGCTGGCATTGTTATCCTTGAGTACAAAGCTATAGCAATAAAAACAGCATGCTAGAGATATGAGAACAGCACATAGATGAACGGAACAGAATTGAAAGCCAAGAAATGAAACCACACACATACTGACAGCTAATCTCGGCAAAGGAGCCAAGAACGTATAACGCAGAATGAAAAAGTCTCTTCAAAAAATGATACTTGGAAAACTGGACAGCCACATGCAAAGAATGAAAGTAGACAATTATCTTTCCCCATGCACAAAAGTAGACTCAAAATGCACCAAAGACTTGATGGTAAGACCTGAAACCAACTTCTTAAATACATTTAGCTTATTTATCTTTGCTATATTTTAAAGATTTGTTCCTAAACATGTCTTCAGTTATACAAAATCCACTTCCAGCCCTGCTTCAGGTCTTTTCCATAAATTTAAATAATTCTTGACTGTGTATCTTGGCTGGTCTCTGAGATGTGAGAGGTGAGCAGCACACTCACTCTGATCCCTGGCCTCTCTCTTATCATAGTCACCCATGAGGAGTCCACCATGAAGCTTCGCAGAAGGTGGGTCCATCTGGGCATACTATATCACAGCGTGTGTGTTTTTGAGGGCTCCTAGGGTCAGCAGAAGGCTATGCCCCCAACCTGACACAGGCCTGTTATGCAATAGTGACCGTGGGACATAGAATCATGTTTGTACAAGGTGAGCTCCGCAAGGTGACTAAGAGCAGATTCAGGCCACCTGAGTGTAACCTGCTATGGATGTCCACAAATGGACAGAGACATTAGGTGGCATTAGAAGATGAAGTGGTGGCACATTAGTGCCCGGATCATTTTTGAACCTCCCTTCTCTACCTGGTAGTGTACGGAGAGCTGGGAGGAGTGAACAGGGCTCCAGCCACATGGAGTTCTGGATCTGGAACAGATTTAGAGAGAATTTAGACAGTACAACAGAGAGGATAATGTTGTGGTGGGTGTCCACATCCACCCATGTAAATGAGGAGCCAGAATTTAAAGAGTTATGGGGGAACGAGAGCCCCAGTGTGGCAGACTTCCTGGGGAGGCTGTTCATAGTGCCATAGGGTCATGTGTTCCTGTCTGAAGCACGAGCCCATGTGGTGACAGTGTGTTAATATGGGGGAAGAGACCCTGAACTCTACACAAAGGGGGTGGATTACATTGGTGCCTGTGAGAAATGTTTCCCCATCACAGGAGAGATGAGAGCCCTCAGGATGTTCCCTCTGTCAAGAAAATAAAACAGGTCATAGAGGAACTTGGTGAACGAGTAGTCACTAGTAACCTTTCATATGTCATCTCCAACAGACAATGTTACTTTTTCATCTGTTGGCTGCACTGAGAATATGGGAAATTAGAGCCAGAAGAATAAAACACAAAATGTCTCTTAAGGTATCTGAGGGAGCAGAGAGGAGATCTCTGATTCCGAGAAGAATTCCCTTCTGCATCAGCCTTCTGCACCTGATCTCTGTGCCCTGTGGTCCTGGAGTGCCTCCTGGTGTCCTGTCCTGAGCACCCCACTACTGGTCCTGAGATCCCCCAACAACCCAGCCTTTCCTGTTCCCCTGTGGGGAGGCTATTGTCTGGGCTCACACTGATTTCCCCTCACTATCTCCCTTCCCCTGTAATACATGATCGTGTCTTTAGTGGTCAAATGGCTCAATTGCAGGGAGAACTGGTTCTTGATCATATCTCTGCAGATGTAGTTGCAGCTTTTGAGGGATGGGCTGTAGTTAGTGTTCCCATTATAACATTTCTGCCCAATCCACAGCAGCCCCTTCTCTGGGGTCTCGTGGATCCAGTTCCATCAGTATCAGCTGGTTGTGATGGAGAATCCATAGACAGTGGAGGTGAGGGACAGGGTCTGTGAGGGCTGCACCAGTCCTGGGCCCGACTCCTGCAGCTGCACCTGGGACAGGACACCTGGGGGCAAGGAGAATCAGTCTCTGCCAGTCACATGCAGTCACAACCATCTCCATAGACCAGCATCTTTTCATATGCCTGTTGGCCATCCGTATATCTTCTTTGGATAAATCTCTGCTCAGATCTTTTGCCCATTTTTTAATTGGGTTGATGGTTTTTATTGTCGAGCTGTATGATTTCTTTCTATATTTTGGATATTAACCCCTTATCTGATGTATGGTTTGCAAATATCTTCTCCCAATAATTAGGTTGTCTCTTCATTTTGTTGATGGTTTCTTTTGCTGTGCAGAGGCTTTTTAGTTTGATGTAGTCCCATTTGTTCATTTTTTCTTTTGTTTCCCTTCCCCACTCTGACATGGTACTTGAAAATATGCTGCTAAGACCAATTTCAAAGAGCGTACTGCCTATGTTTTCTTCCAGAAGTTTCATGGTTTCAGGCCTACCTCCACAAACAAGAGAAATCCCAAATAGGCAATATAAAAGTACATCTAAAGGTACTGGAAAAAGAAGAACAAACAAAGTCCCAAGTCAGCAGATGGAAGGAAATAATAAAAGTCAGAGAAAAAATAAATGATACAGAGACTAAAAGGACAACAGAAAAAATTAATGAAACCAAAAGCTGGTTCTTTGAAAACATAAACAAAATTGACAAATGCTTAGCTAAGATCACCAATAAAAAAGGTGAGAAAGCTCGAAGAAATAAAATCAGAAATGAAAGAGGAGAGATTACAGCAGACCCCTCAGAAACACAAAAGATAATAAGAGAATACTATGAAAAGCTATATGCCAAAAAATTGGATAATCTAGAAGAAATGGATAAATTCTTAGAAAGATACAGCCTTCAAAAAGTGGACCAAGAAGAAGTAGAGAATTTGAATAGACCAATCACCAGTAAGGAGATCTAAACAGCAATCCAAAACCTCCCAAAAAATAAAAGTCCAGGACCAAATGGCTCCCCTGGTGAATTTTACCGAACATTCAAAGAAGACTTAATACCCATCCTTCTCAAACTCTTCCAGAAAATTGAAGAGGAGGGGAGGCTTCCTAACCCATTCTAGGAAGCGAACGTTATCCTGATACCAAAACCAGACAAGGACAACACAAAAAAAAGAAAATTACAGGCCAATATCACTGATGAACATTGACGCAAAATCCTCAACAAAATTCTAGCAAATCGAATACAGCAATATATTAAAAAGATCATAGATCATGACCAAGTGGGTTTCATTCCAGGGCTGCAGGCATGGTTCAATGTCCACAAATCTATCAACGTGATACACCACATTAATAAAATGAAGAATAAAAAACACATGATCCTCTCAATAGATGCAGAGAAAGCATTTGGCAAGATGCAGCATCCGTTTATGATAAAAACTCTAAATAAAATGGGTAGAGAAGCAAAATACATCCAAAAGGGCATATATGATAAACCCACAGCAAATATCAGTCTCAATGGAGAAAAACTGAAAGTTATCCCTCTACGAACAGGAACCAGGCAAGGATTCCCACTGTTACCACTCTTATTTAACATAGTGTTGGAAGTCCTAGCCACAGCAATCAGGCAAGAGAAGAAATAAAAAGGGATCCATATTGTAAAAGAAGTAGTGAAACCGTCACTCTTTGCACCCAGCATGATTTTATATCTAGAAAACCCTAAAGAACCAACGAAAAAACTTTTAGAAACAATAATTGAATACTGTCAAGTCACAGGATACAAAATCAACATACAAAAATTGGTTGCATTTCTAAACACTAACAACGAAGTAGCAGAAAGAGAAATTAAGAATGCAATCCCATTTACAACTGCAACAAAAGGAAGCAAATACCTAGGAATAAACTTAACCAAAGAGGTGAAAGATCTGTACACTGAAAACTATAAAACGTTATTGAAAGAAACCAAAGAAGACACAAAGAAATGGAAAGATATTCCATGCTCTTGGATTGGAAGAAGTAACATCGTTAATATGTCCATACTTCCTAAGGCAATCTATAGATTCAACACAATCCCTATCAAAGTTCCAAAAAAAACTTTTCACAATAATAGAACAAAGTATCCTAAAATTTGTAGGGAACAACAAAAGACCCCGAATAGCCAAAGGATTCCTGAGAAAAAAGAACAAAGCTGGAGGTATCACACTCCCTGATTTCAAAATATACTACAAAGCCATAGTAACTAAAACAGCATGGTACTGGCACAAAAACAGACACACAGATCGAGGGAACAGAATCAATAGCCCAGAAATAAACCCACAAATTTATGGTCCGCAAATATTTGACAAGGGAGCCAAGAGCATACGATGGAGAAAGGAAAGTCTCTTTAATAAAAGGTGTTGGGAAAACTGGAGAGCCACATGCAAAAGAATGAAAGTAGACCATTCCCTTACACCATGAACAAAAATCAACTCAAAGTGGATTAAAGACTTGAATGTAAGACCCAAAACCATGAAACTTCTGTTTTATATTCTATTGCAACGTCTTTTTAGATAAACAGGTTTCAATTATATTCATTTAATCTGTTTCTTTCTAAAAGTTTTCCTAAAATAAACTTCTAAATATAAATCTTTTTTTAGTTTTCATTGAAACCAATGTATTGCCTTTTGGGAGATGTTCACTTTTTGTGTCATTTCTAAGAACCACTAGGCTTATCAGAGTCTCATATATTGTCTTCCATTGATCTGTTTCCCTCTCCACCAATGCTCACAGTCCTAATTAATGTAGTTATATAACAACTGTCTTCCAACGTTTACAAAGCCTTCAATAATATGTAAAGATGACAAAATCTATTGATGGGAATGGGTTTCTGGAGGGTCCTGAGAAGGGTTGCAGGTAGAATCTTTGTCTCCTTCTCAGTCATTACTGTGGGTATGAGGCATCACACAAATTATTCTCAGGATTTAGATCTCTTCATCCTTTGATATTGATGGAAACAAAAAGCAGGTGATCCTATTCCTGGACGTCAAGGACTCCGGGGATGGTGGAAGTGGGTTAGCTTGAGACTCAAGTTTGTGCACTTCCTGATGATACAGACCCATCCTCACTCTCTCATTGTCTATATTGATCAATGTTGTTGGGTTTGAATGACCATGGCCATTCACAACAAGGACAGTGAATCCAATCCCAGGACAGGACTAAGCGAGTTCTTGCTTCTCCTTGCTCAGGGAGATGCACAGAAGCTAAGCCCAGATTACACAGGAGTTGGGCAGGTGCTTAGATCTCAGCCCACATGACCTAGCTTGAGCCGTCCTTCTCTGTTCTGGTGGAAGAGCAAGAAACAGGGGAAGCAAAGATCTGTTAAAAATATAAGACTAGAGATGAGTAGAAAAAAGGGAAAGTACCCGTTTCCTGTAGTAACATCTGGATAACATCTGGATGATTTGAATGTATAGGAAAGGTTTTAAATTCAACAGAAAGGATATGCCACACACCCTAATCCACCACATAACATTTCTTTATTCTTTCTTGAACCCCTAACAGAGGCACTGTTAAGTAGTCTCCCTCAGGTCTCCTCAGAGAGATGAAAAAAGACACTGGGGAAAGTCACAGCCCAAAGTCCTGTGGCTCCCAGGGCGCTGACTAGAGTCCAGCGGGAAAGCCATGGTGTCTAACTTGTTCTTCTTGACACCCTGCCCTCTGCCCACATGAGACAGAGATGTTCTGTCTAAGGCATCTACCTTCTGAGTTTGACAGACAAGAAGAGACCCCAGATCTTGAGGCAGGAGACATGCAGGGAGAGAGAGGAAGCCCCACACTGAGAGGAAACGCCCTCCTCAGCCTCCCCCTGCACTTGCTCCTGAGGCTGAGCCCCCTTGCTTCCTGGATCCTGATGGGATTGCAGCCCAGGCTGTCCTGGCCACCTGTGGGGCAAATTGGAGTCTGGACATCCCTGCCTTCTCCCTCTATCTCCATGTCTGGTGAAACTTGCTACACAGACTCTGTTCTGTAAGATAGTAAGAAATGCACCAATGTAAATGCGTCATTACCATATATCTTATTTATGTAAGATGTTAACATTTGGGGAAATTTGGAGATGGTTATAACAGAACACTCTGTGTTTTCTTTAGGAATATTTGTAAACATAATTATGCCAAATCAAAAGTGCATAATACACAAAAAGGTCACAGTCAAAAGTAAATTCACAAAACGTGTGGAATAGATTTCTGGGAATGATAGCATTACAACTGAAATTTTGAATATTTGTTTGAGGAGATAATGTCAAATGACCATCTAAAAAAGTGACAAAACATATCTCTTCAGAAATAAATGTGAAGCCCCTAATCCTACACTTCATTGATAAAAGTGCTATTTATACATTTATTTTAATGTTTTCATACGCGATGGGTGAAATGGGTTATTATCAGTAGTATTGCTATGATCGATCGTCAGTATGTGTGCATTCTGTTTTCCTCAAATTTATACTGATATTTTGTTAATTTTATAGTGACATTTTCTTTTCCAAACAAATTTAAGTTTTTTTTTTCATTATCAGTATGACACCTCTGTATACCTTAGGCATTGCAGTACACCGTTCAATATCTCTCTATGATTGTTACACTGTATCAGTTTCTACTATTTTTAACATGTCAAAAAATTAGATTTATGTAATCAGATAGTTTTTGAATGTGTTTACAAACCTGACAACCTGCTTTCCCAATATGTTTACTTTTTATTTCCTTTTCATGTCTTATTTCATTAGTGCAACCTTCCAGTACAATGTTTAAAACGGTTCATGAGCATGGACATCTTGCATTTTACCTGATCTTAGAGGGAAGGTATCTAGTTTCTCACCATTAAGTATGATGTTGTCTGTAGGTTTTTTTGTAGTTGTTCTTTCTCAAGTTGTGGAATTTCCCTTTATTTCTAGTTTACTGTGAAGATTTTTTTACCCTGAACAAATGTTGACTTAAATTAATTTATTTTCTAACCAGCCTTGTGTACCTGATAAGAATCCTACTTGGTCATGGTGTAGAATTATTTTTATATATTATGGGATTCAATTTGATAACATTTGTTGAGGATTTTTGCATCTACACCTAAAAGAGATATTGTCCTATAGTTTTCTTTCCTTGTAATGCCTTTGTCTGATGTTGACATTGGATAATGCTGGCCTTATAGAATGAATTAGAAAGTATTACTTCTACTACTGTCACCTGCAAGAGATTGTAGATAATTGGCTTAACTTATTCCTTGAATGTTTGGTCAAATTCATCAATGAAAGTATCTGGCCTGGTGAATTCTGGTTTTGAATGTTATTCGTTGTTCATTCAATGTCTTGAATAGATACAGATCTATTAGTATTGTCTTTTCTTCTTGTGTGAGTTTTGGCAGATTGTGTTTCTGAAGGAATTGTTCATTTCCTCTAGGTTGACAAAGTCGGTGTATAGAGATTTTCACAGTATCACTTTATTATCTTTGTGATGTCCAGGGAATCAGTAGCAATGTCCCCTTTCATTTCTGATATTAGTAATTCCTTCCATCCCTCTTTTTTCTCAGTTAGGGGGCTAGAGGTTTTTCAATTTCCTTTATCTTTTAAAAAAACAAATTTATTTTTTGATTTTCTCTGTTTATTTTCTGGTTTTAATTACATCATTTCTGTTGTGTTTTTATTTCTTTCCATCACCTTAATTTGCATTCAATTTGTTTTTCCTTTCCTAGGTTCCTATGGTGGAAACTTAGATGGTTACATTTGGATGGTTCTTCTTTATAAATATATGCATGTAATGCTCTAAATTTAACTCTAAACACTGCTTCTGCTTCATCACACACTTTTTGATAAATTGTGGCTTCACTTTAATTTACTCCAAATTTAAATTTATTTTGAGAATACTATTTTACCATGTATTTTTGAGAATGAGTTGTTTAATCTCTACATATTTTGGGAATTTTCCATGTATCTTTGTTATTGATTTCTAGTGTAATCCCACGGAGCTCTGAGAGCAGACGCTGTATGATTCCCATTCCTTTACATTTGTTATGGTGCGCTTTATGGCCCCGCATGTGGTCTATCTTGGTCAATGTACCATATGAGCTTGAGAAGCACGTGTGGTCTGCTGTTTTTACATAAACTTGTATACAGATGTCAATTGTATCTAGTTGATTGATGGTGCTATTAGTTTCCACTATGTCTTTCCTGATTTTCTGCCTGCTGGATGTGTCCATTTCTGAGAGAGGGCTGTTGAAGTCTCCAACTATGGAAGCAGATTCATATTTCTCTTTGTAATTGTTTTATGTTTTGCCTCACATATATTGATTTTCTATTGTTATATAAAAATAATCGATACACTTAGTGGAAAAGAAAACAGATCAGTGATTTGTGAATAAAAATGTTTACAAAATTAAGATAAAAGAAAGGCATGAAATAAATACAAATAGTATGAGAAATCCCTTTGAAAAAAAAAAAAAGATCACTGTGACACTGCTCTACTTTTATCTTACAATTCAGTCTCTACTAATATATCAGCATATACAGTAAAATCTCCTCCCTTATGGATCCAAGGAGAATCGTCGATTTTTCAGTCTGGTCTGCTTTTTGCTTGTTGTTAGGTCAGAATGGCTACTTCCAAGGTCTTAATATGTAGAGCTGGAAACCAAAGTTCTACACAGGATTCTTTATGCTATTATGTTTATATACATTTAATGCATCCTATATTTCTATGATAATAATTTCATGTGAGATACACTTATCTTACCAATAAAATAATTAACAAAATATGTAGAAATGCCTCATAGGAAGCTGAGTAACAAGGAAAATTCAGGACTTCACAGGAAATATTCACTCCCCTGTGCACCTCCCTCAGTGACTCTTCTCTGTCTTCACTGTATACTGAGAGACACCTGGTGTCCTGAGCACACACTGAAGCCCAGTCCCTCCTGTCTCCTTGCAAGGAGGTTTGTGGCCGGGCTCACACTGACCTCCCTTCACTGTGTCTCCCACACAACAAGACACAGCCATGTCCTTAGTGATATAGAGCACAGCTTCAGTGAGAATTTATTCTTTGATGTGTCTCTGGAGATACAGAGTTGAGCGCACAGAGATGGAGCATAATTTGTGTCACCATTATGACATGTTAATGACAGTCACTGCAGTCTGTTCACTGGGGACTCACGGATCCATTCTCCACAGTGACTATTGATTGTGATAGAGAATCAAGAGACAGTGTAGCTGAGGGAGAGTGTCTGTGAGGGCTTTAGCAGTCCTGGGATTGAGTCCTGAAGCCGCACCTGGAACACAATATCTAGACACAGGAAAAACACTGAATCACCCACTTCAAAGACATTATTTCCATTGCACCTTCCTAAGACCTAGGAGAGGCCCACAGCTGAGATCTGCCTACAAAACAAAGAATGCCTAGAAGGATTTCATGTTCCTCTCCATAACAATCTTGAATACCAGATAACTCTTTCCAGGAAGATGAGGACCTGGCTCTGGGTAGCAGAGGTGATGTCTTCACTGGGAGCCCAGGGCAATTTTGGCATGTGAGGGGCACATTGTTGTATAAAGATGGGAAGGGTCATGACTGGTCCCTCTCTCTGGGGCCCTCCTGGGAAGCGCTTGTTGACTGAGAACCAGACTGGACATGCCTTCTGTATAAATGACCATGGGTTCTCGCCTTCCAGAACAGGAGTGGTTGCTCAAAGGAAGTGTCAGAGGGCATAGGGATGTGACATTAAGCACCACAGGACTTATATTCTCTAAATGATTTTTTTTTCTGAGATGCATACATTATTTTTATGTATATCTTACATTTTTTTATTGAGTCCATAATAGTTTACATCATTGCGAAGTTTCAGTGGCACATTATTTCTTGTCCATCCCCATATAAATGCTCCTCTTCACACCCCATGCCTACCCCGCACCCCCCTTCCCCTGAGGTGTTCTTCTCCTGAACTTCCACTAAATTGTTATTTTCCATGTGTTTGTTTATCTTCCACATATGAGTGAATTAATGTGCTGTTTGTCTTTCTCACTCTGGCTTATTTTGCTTAACATAACGTCCTCAATGCCCATCCATGTTGCTGCAAATGGAATGATTTTGACTTTTTTATGACTGAGTAGTATTACATTGTCTATCTATCTATCTATCTATCTATCTATCTATCTATCCATCTACCTGTCTATCTAGATAGATATACCACATTTTCTTTATCCAATCATAAGTCGACCGGCACTTGGATTGCTTCCATGTCTTGGCTATTGTGTATAGTGCTGCAATGACCATAGGAATGCATATTACTTTGGATTGTTGATTTCAATTTTTTTGGATAGATACCCAGTAGTGAGATGCCTGGGTCATATGGTGTTTCTATTTTTAGATTTTTGAGGCATCTCCATACTGTTTTCCACAGTGGCTGCACCACTTTGTATTCCCACCAGCAGTATACGAGGCTTCCCTTTTCTCTACACCCTCTCCACCATTTGTTATTTTTAGTCTTAGTGAGCATAGCCATTTTAACATGTGTAAGGTGGTATCTTAGTGTAGTTTTGATTTGCATTTCCTTGATGATTAGTGATGTTGAACATCTTTTCATGTGCTTGTTGACCATCTGGATATCTTCTCTGGAAAAATGTCTGTTTTTGTCCTGCCCCCATTTTTACATCAGGCTGTTTGGTTTTCTTACATTGGTCAGTTGTGTGAGTTCTTTATGTATTGTGGACTGAAATTCATTGTCAGATTTATGATTTGCAAATATTTTCTCCCAAGTGATGTGTTGTCTTTCTGTTTTGATCCTAGCTTCTTTTGCCTTGCACAAGCTCTTCAGTCTGATTAAGTCCCACTTGTTTATTTTTGCTTTTGTTTCCCCTGGCTGAGAAGACACGGTATTCCAAAATATCATATTAAGTTCAATGTCACAGTGTATACTACCTATATTATCTTCCAGAATTTTTATGTTTTCAGGACTTATCTTCAAGTTTTTGATCCATTTTGAGTTTATTTTTGACTATGACTTGAGTTAATGGTCTACTTTTACACTTTTACTAGCAGTTGTCCAAATTTCCCAACCCCATTTATTAAAAAGACAATCTTTTCTCCATCATGTGTTCTTATCCCCTCTCATGGAAGATTAGCTGTCCATAAATGTGTTGTTTTATTTGTGGCCTTTCAGTTCTGTTCCATTGATCTGTGTGCCTGCTTTTCCACCAGTACCATGTCATTGTGATCACTATGACTTTTTAGTATACTTTGAAGTCAGGGATTGTGATGCCTGCAGCTTTGTTCTCTTTTCCCAGGATTGCTTTAGCAATCCGGAGTCTTTGGTTGCCCGATATGAATTTTAGGATTCTTTGTTCTATGTCCATCAAGAATATTATTGAGATTCTGTTTGTGATTGCATTGAAACTGTAGATTGATTTAGATAGTATGGATATTTTAACTAGGCTTACTCTTCTGACCCATGTGCATAAAATCTCTTTCCTTCCCTTTATGTCAACATCAATTTCTTTCAATAATATCCTAAAGTTTTCCCTGTATACGTCCTTCACCCCCTTGCTTAAATTTATTCTTAAATTTTTATTCTTTTTATTGCAATTGTATTGGAATTATATTCTTGAGTTCTCTTTCTGTAAGTTTGTTTAAATTAGAGTATGGAAATGCAACTGATTTTTGTAAGTTGACTTTCTACCCTGTAACTTTACTGTATTTGCTGATTATTTCTAATAGTTTTCCAATGGATTCTTTAGTGTATTCGATATGTAAGATCAAGTCTTCTGCAAACAGAAAGAGTTTCACTTCTTCATTTCCTATTTGGAGTCATTATATTCCTTTCTTTTGCCTAATTGCTGTGACCAATACCTCCAGTGTTATGCTAAATAAGAGTGGTGACAGTGGGCATACTTCTCTTCTTCCTGTTCTCAAAGGGATGGCATCCTGCTTTTGCCCATTGAGTATGAGGTTGGCTGTGGTTTTGTCATATACGGCCTTTGTTATGTTGATATAATTTCTTTCTATCCCGATTTTCTTAAGAGTTGTTATCATAAATGTCTGTTGGATTTTGTCAAATGCTTTCTCTGCATCTATTGAGATGATCATATGTTTTTATTCCTCATTTTCTTAATTTTGTGTATCACATTGATTGATTAACAGATGTAGAACCATCCCTGTGTCCCTGGTATAAATCCCGCTTGATAACGATGTATGACCTCTTTGATGTATTGTTGTACTCATATTTCCAATAGTTTGTTGAGGACTTTTGCCTCTGTGTTCATCAATGATATTGGCCTGTATTTTTCCTTTTTTGTCCTATCCTTGTCAGGTTTTGGTATCAGAGTTATGTTGGACTCATAGAATGTGTTAGGAAGTGTTCCATCTTCCCTAATTTTTTGGAATAGTTTGAGAAGGATATGTATTAAATCCTCTTTTAAAATTTGGTAGCATTCTCAAGGGGATCCATCTGTTCCTGAGCTTTTATGCTTTTTATTACTGTTTCAATCTCTTTATTTGTGATAAGTATGTTCATACTATTTATTTTTTTATGATTCAGCTTTGGAAGGTTGTAAGAGTCTAAGAATTTATCCATTTCTTCTAGATTGTTCATTTTGTTGGCATATAGCTTTTCACAGTATTCTCTTATAATCTTTCGCATTTCTGTGTTATCCATTGTAATTGCTCCTCTTTCCTTTCTAACTTCATTTATCTGAGATTTCCCTGTTTTTTTTTCTTTGTATGTCTGGCTAGGGGTTTGTCAATTTGGATTATGTTTTCGAAGAGCCAGCTCTTTCTTTCCTTGATCCTTTCTACTGCCTTTTTTGTTTCAATTACCTTTATTTCTGCTCTGAGTTTTATTATTTCTCTCCTTCTGCAAACTTTGTTTTCTTTGATCTTCTTTTTTCTAATTCGGTTAGTTTTAGTTTGAGATGTCTTATCTTATTTGGAATTTTCTTGTTTGTTAAGGTGAGCCTGTCCTGCAATGAATTTCCCTCTTATTAATGATTTTGCTGCATCTGATATAAGATGGTATGGTCTTTTTTCATTTTCATTTGTCTGCAGATATTTTTTGATTTCTCCTTTTATTTCTTTAATGATCTATTGCTTGTTCAGTATCATGTTGTTTAGTCTCCACATCTTTGTCACTTTCTCAGTTTTTTGTCTTGTAATTAATTTCTAATCTGATATCATTGTGATTGGAAAAGATGCTTGTTATTATTTCAATCTCCTTAAATTTATTGAGGCTTACCTTGTATCCCAACATATGCTCTATCCTGGAGAATGTCCCATGAGCACTTGAGAAGAATGTGAATTTTGCTGTTTTCACTTGAAGTGTTCTATATATATTCTATCTATATATATTAAGTCCAGCTGGTCTACTTTTCATGTAATTCCACTGTTTCCTTGTTGAGTTTCTGTCTGGATGATCTGTCAGTCGATATGAATGGAGTGGCGTGGTACCCTACTTTGGTTGTGATATTATTATTTTCTTCTTTTAGGCTTGTTATTAGTTGCTTTATGTACTTTGGCACTCCTGTGTTGGGTGCACAGGTATTTAAAAGTGTTATACCTTCTTGGTGGATTGTCTCTTTGATCATTCTATACTGCCTATCTTTGTCTCTCTTTACCTGTCTTGTTTTGAAGTCTACTTTGTCTACTGTAAGTATTGCAACACCTGTTTTCTTTTGTTTGCCATTAGCTTGGAGTGTCCTATCCTTTTCTATCCCTTCACTCTGAGACTGTGTTTGTTGCTGGAGCTGAGATGTGTTTCCTGGAGGCAGACTATTGTTGGGTCTTCTTCTTTAATCCATCTAGCCACTCTGGGTCTTTTTATTGAAGAACTCAATCCATTTATATTTAGGGCGATTGACACATGAGGGCTTAATGCTGCCGTTTTGTCACTCGTTCTCCAGTTTTCCTACATTTACTTTGCTTCTTGTCCCATGTATTTTTGTGTAACAACTGAGTTACGAAGTTTTTTATGTTGGGCTTTTTTTTTTTTTTTCAGTTTTCTCCTTATTGATTATTTGTGTAGCTGTTCTGCTTTTTTGTTTAGTGGTTACCATGCAGTTTGTATGGAAAATCTCTTGGATAAAATAGTATGCCTTCTTATGGCCACTTATTTCCTTAGATTAAACCAATTCAGTCCCCTACCTCTTCCCCTCCTAGGTTGGTTTTGTCACGTCTTATTCCATTTTGTGTTGTGAGTTTGTGGTTAAAATGGCAAGATTATCTTTGTTTTTGGTGTTTCCTTCCATTTATCTTTAATGTTATACTTAGTATTTGCTAACCTGTCCTCATGTTTAATTAAAATGTTCACATTCTGTCTACATATTTATCTCCTTACTCCATGCTTTATAAACTCTTTCTCCTTTTTTTCTTTTTTCCTGGTATGAGGGCCTACTTATGAGTGAGATTTTATGGCATTTGACTTTCTCCCTCTGACTCATTTCTCTCAGCATAATACCTTCAAGGTCCATCCATGTTGTCACAAATGGCCAGATTTCATAATTTCTTATGGCTGAGTAGTAGTCCATTGCATTTAAATACCACATCTTCTTTATCCAATCAACCTTTGATGGGCACCTAGGTTGCTTCCATGTCTTGGCTGTTGTGTATAATGCTGCAATGATGATGGGGTGCAAGTATCTTTATGCCTTTGTATTTTCAAGTTCTTTGGATAAATACCCAGCAGTGGAATAGCTGGATCATATGGTAGATGTATCTTTAATTTTCTGAGGATACTCCATACTGCTTTCCATAGTGGCTCCACCAGTTTGCACTGCCATCAGCAGTGAACAAGTGTTCCCTTTTAAGGTTTTCTTGTAGTGGTGGTCATGAGGCTATGAACTCTCTTAGATTTTCTTTATCTTGGAAAGTTTTTGTTTCCCCATTATAAATGAAGGGAATCTTCACTGGATAGAGTATTTTTGGGTGATTTTTTTTTCCTTCAAATACTTGAATATGTTATTCCAGCATCTCCTAGCCTGTAAAGTTTCTTCAGAGAAATCCACTGAAAGCCTGATAGAGGTTCCATTGCAGTTTATTTTCTTCTGCCTTACTGCCCTTAGTATTCTTTCTTTGTCATTAACTTTTGCCAGTTTCACTACTGTATGCCTTGCAGTATGTCTTTTTACAGTGACGTATTTAGGAGATTTGATAGATTCTTTCATTTGTATTTCCATCTCTTTCCACAGGTTATGGAAGTTCTCTGCTACTATTACTTCAGACAAGCCTTCTGCTCCATTCTCCTTCTGTTTTTTCTGGGGAATAACTGTAATTCTTATGTTGCTTTTCCTAATTGAGTCAGAAATTTCTCAGAGGCTTTCATTTATTTTTAGTCTTAATTATCTGTCCTCTTCCATCTGGAGCATTTCAATATGTCTATCTTCAATTATGCTGATTCGCTCCTTGATGATGTCCACTTGAGTATATTTTGTTTTATCTCATTGATTCTATTGTTCATCTCCAATATTTCTGATTGGTTTTTCTTTATAGTTTCAGTTTCTTTTGTGAAGTAGCTCCTGAAATCATACAATTGTTTCTGTACAATCTTTTTTAACTCATTGAATCTTTTTATGATGGCTATTTTGAATTCTCTGTCATTTAGATTACATATTTCTGTGTCTTCAGGGTCATTTCTGCATACTTGTCACTTCCATTCTGGTCTGGAGATTCAATATAATTTTTGATACTGCTAGATGGTGTGGTTCTGTTCATGTGCATTTTGGTATTATTTCGTCATAATTACTACCTATCAGCACTGGGTGGGATTTAAGAGCTGCTTATTCTGAGACCTCTGCCTTCCACTAGGATCCCAGGAGATGGAGCTGACGCTGAGTGTGTGGGGCGACGTGCACATTTTTCTGCATACCCTCTGGGGTTTCTTGCTCTGCCCTCGTTATGTACTCTTTTGGTGGACATAACGTACCCTACGGTTAGCTTGATGAAGTCACCCCCACCATAGCTTTCCCCTCAGGAGGGGGCTTTCACCTAGCGTGCGACAGACCTCCAGGATCATTGATTTTCCTGCAAAGGGGTGCCCACCTCCACCTTCCTTCCTTCTCGGAGCTGTGTTCAATCCTCAGCTCGTAATCTTTCAAGGAGGGATCAATGCTTCCCCATACCCAGTTACACCAATTCTGAGGGGAATGCCAGCCTCTCCACTTTCCAACATATATTCGTATGGGTCTGTCAGATGTCTTTTTTGTTGTGTGGATCTTCTCTGTTGAAATATGAATGGCTTCTCCTTTATTGTGAAGGGGAGAGTTCACTGGAAGAGATCACTCTGCCATCACGCTGACGTCACTGTCTCTCTCATTATTCTATGTGACAACTTCATGAAGCTACATCCATGTAATAACAGCTAGAACCGGGCCATCTCTACAGTCTCCCACTTGTCCCAGCCTCCTGGGGCAACTCCTTGGCTCCTTGCAGACCTTGTATTTCTCTTGCTCTAACTCTCGACTTCCTTGTTGAATGTTTACTGTGTGCTGCTTCACTAGTCACAGGACCAGCTTTCCATATTCCATCTCACTACATTGGCATTTTTAGTAGAAATTTAGTGAACACAGTTTAGCAATGTATGTTCTGTTACTTTACTTTTCCTCAATTCTCCAGCTGTCAATCCATGTCTACACACATCATAGGGCAATCGCCCCAACTCTGGGACATCCTTGAAGACACCCATTCTTTGCTGATTTCAGTCTGGTTTGGTAATGAAAATTGAATTTTAATTTTTGTACGTTTTTCATTTCCATTTCCAAATTTTACCAATATAACAGAACTTGGATATTAGTGAATACACATCATTCTATGCCCTCCTATTAATTCTGAACAATGTGTCAGTAGTCTCATGGGTAGTTTCTGGGTTACCCATCTTTCCATCTCTGCAGAAAGGATGGCTTTTCTTTTCCAATTATGGTAATATAATTTATTCTGTATTCAGTTCCTCTTCTACCTTGGCCCCATGAACAGTGCTGCATAACACTTGTGACAGGATGCATCTCTGCCTAGCTCCTTATTCTACCTTACATGACCCAGCAATGCACTAGTATTTATAACATGTAGCAAAGGCAGTATGTGGATCCTTGCCATATGATGTGATTTCTTTTCTATTTTCGTTTGCTATGATGCATCCTTTAAATAACAACTGAATTTATATAGATTTTTCTGTTCCTATTTAGGTTAGCGAAAGTCTCTTTTTTTCAGTCTAATGATCTAAAGTACACTGACATATTTTAAGAAATCAAACAAAATTTCAAGACAGTGATGGAAATGTTTTGTTATTTTTAGGGTTGTCTCAATTGGCCATGGTTTCCCGAGGGATGAGAGGAGGGTTTCCATCTTGAGTCCAAACTTCAGTTTCCTCCTTCTTCTCCTTGTCATATTTTCTCTAGTAAATTATAGATTTGAAAATTATTCGCAGCTTTTCCTTTGAATGCACCTTTGTAGACTTCATTGCATGAGGTTCAATTTTAAATTTATTTTATTTTCAAATGAATTTACCTTACATATAATTTTAGCTTAAATTATTTTAGAGGGATGTCTTCAGTAAAGGGCCTTCTATTCCACGGTCTACACAGTGACAAGCAATCAATCAGAAATAACTAGATGTATGAAGAAACTGTGATAAATGAATAATGACCATATGAAAAGATGAAAGAGGAGACAGAATGTTGAGTCCAATCTGGAGAAGATAAAAACTTCACTATAAATGTATTTAATAAGCTCAAGAAAATATGAAAAACTGCTTGATAAAATACGTAAAAGAATGGACGTGTAAATCAATAATTAAATTGTATAAGATGGATCAAATGGTCATTCTAGATATAAGAAATACGATACCTGAAATTAGCAACCAAAAGACATTGGATGAGTTAACATAAGAAGATTAAATTCAAGAGGTAATGAAAAATAAGTGAAGAAAAATCAGTCTATATATTGTATCATTTTAAAACACATTTTACTGCATACAGGATAATACAATTTGCCTTTTATCCTTCCTTTGAAAACTAGTATACTTAAAAAAATATTAAGGAAAAATTCACATAATATACAATCAATCACATTAAAAAGAGCAAGTGAGTGGCATTTAGTGCCTCCAGCCTGGTGTGCAACCATCACTACTATTTAATACCAAGCATATTCATTAAAGGGACACCCCACATGCAGCAAGGGTCTACTCTCCATCTGCAACCTCCCTGCCACTCGGCATCAACACTCTTCTCTGAGCCTGTGAATAATCTTTTCTGGACATTTTATATGAATGTAAATGCACATACACACCTTTCCAACCAGTTTTAAGTGGTCTTTTTCTCTATTCAGTGTTTACTTGGTTACTGCAAATATTTGGCCTTTACCTACAGCTCTGACAAAATTGAGTTTGATGGTGTTCTTTGAGTCGTTTATTCCTGTGGAGGAGATGACCCTGGTTAATGCCTACATGTCCATCTGTATTGGATCAGTTCCATTCTATTGACTATGACTTCCTTTCTGATGTATACGGAGCAGTTAGATCTCAGATTTTCCTACACAGAAGAAGCATGTGGAGCCATTCTTGCCAGAAACCCTGATTTGATGTCTCCTCTTCATAATTTTCTATCCACTCACCACTCCCTGTTCCTTGGCCATAAACATCCACTTGTCCATGTTGTGTTGGCATTGAGCCTGGTTTCCAGGACTGCTCTACAGTGAGAATATACACAGTGAGTTTTGTTTTCCTCACATTTGAAGGGTACCCTTCTACTCATGGGGATGCTTATACATTTATCAAATATCCACCACAAATCCAGGGGCTCCATATTGTCAGATAACCACTCCAGTCCGTTTCCTTCTCCAGTATCTCATGTCTAAACTATTGGATATTCCAAGTTTGAAGAAAGCAGCTAAAAGAAAAAAACTGCATCGAATTCAGACAAAGCTGGGAGACTCCACTGTTTATCGTAATTCAGAACAGTTTTACCAGTTCACTTAACTGGAGAGAACACTTCATCAGTGAAACAGCTTCCTGACCAGGTATGTTCAGCACTGCCATGGACATGGATTTACACATATCAAGTTATTTTGCAGTTCATAATTGGGACAAGGTGGATATTTCCATGGATGGTAATCATTCTTATAATTATTGAAATGGCCGGCAACCCCTATTCTTGCTTCTTTCTGTACACAGCTCAGAGTCTGTAGAACAATCTGGACTCAGGTCTCCCTCCTTGAGGGACAGCATTGAGAAATGCAAGTGCCACTCAGATCACAAATTGAGACAGCTGGTGGGGGCCACAGAGCTCACCAATATGCTGGGTGAGGTCACTGATATGAGGAGTCACTGTGTGGTTGTGGAGATGTGGGCTCACCCCTTGTGGTTGTGTCTGAAATGATATAGATTGGAGATTGCAGTGGCAACGTTGTATGCACACTACACAGTAGGACGGCATTGCTATTGCCTCCGTGGGGGCCTTCCCAGTTTTTTAGGGACTTGGGTTGTTTTCTAACCACATTGGATGCTTATCTCTTTTGTCCACGCACTTTTTCTAGTTGTAAGTGGAGTAATTAGTCAGACTATCTTTGACATTTGACTGCTGATACCTTAATACTCCTTCCTCTCTAGTCTCATTTTGTCCAAATATGGGAAATCTGATGAGAAAGCACAAGTTCCCCCTCCTTTGATGCTTTGAGAGATTCAAACCCCACGAGACCCTCTGTGAGCAAGACCCTCACTCCTCCCCGACATCGAACCATAATAAAGGCCCTGAGCCAGTCTGCTTTCCGGACTCCATCAATCCATTTCTGTCCTCATGGAGAGCCTGCCATGCTCTCAACAGACAGCTCAGTGACGGGGACACAAACGTTTCTGTTCCCTTGGTGAGTGGTGTCATCTGACTCCACTTCTACATCAGCTGTGGTGCAGGTCCCTCTGCATCTGCACGGCGCTCCTGAAATTGATGCTGTGAGGGTGGGGTCAAGACAATGATCCCACCGCTGGGGGTCCTTCTTCTCTTGCTTTGGATTCATAAGGCCTCTGTTGTCTGAGGTCCAGCCTGCACTGCACGCCCCTGCTGGCTGGCGGGCTTGTGCACTGAGCTGTGCTGGGCTGCATTGTTGAGTCCAGCAGAGCCTCTGTTATAGATTGAGCTTAGTAGTTAGTTGGCATTTGTGGAAGGTGTAGTCCACGGTGGGTGACTCTGTGCCCTCTGTGTTTGTGAGTACAGGTTTCTCCTATTGCAACAATGTTTCTATTCAGAGACTGTAGAGGTAAACACAGAATTCTGAGACCAGGTAAGTTCCCCAGGGAAAACTGTTACATGGAGAGCAAGCCCCAGACCCTGATAGGAAACCAGCCGTTAACCTCGATCTGTTCTTGCTCCTTGGGAGAAGCACAAAATTACTGGGTTTTGCTCACAAAGTCCTCCCGGTCAGGAAACTATCTCACACCCTCTGTTTGCCTCACTCACATCCCCTCACATACTCAATATCTCACTTTCTCCATAAATTAACTCTTAAAATAGCAAGAAGGATTTTGCTTGTGTCCTGCATGCCCCCTGGCATCCTGAGTCTCTCCTGAAGCCCAGCCCCTCTTCTCTTGCTGCCAGGAGGTTTGTGTATGAGCTCACACTGACTTCTCATCACTCTGTCACTCACACAGTAGCAGAAGGCTGTGTCCCCGGCTCTTAGCCTCTTCATTTGCAGATACACTGTATTCTTGGCATTGTCTCTGGAGATGGTAAATTGGCCCTTGATGGAGTCTGGGTCATATATGCTATCACCATTACAATTAATGGATGAGAGCCTTTGCAATGCCTTTTGTGGAGCCTGGTAGACCCAGCTCACAGCACAGTCATCAAAATAATCCAGAAGCTGTGCAGGAGAGTCACAGAGATCCCAAAGTGGTACCAACTGTCCCTTACACTCCACCACACACCTGCAAACACAAAGAGATCCTGGTCAGGAAACTGTCTCACATCCACAATATCTCATTTTCTCCATAAATTAACTCTTAAAACAGCAACAAGGAAAACCCAGCTCAGCACGGACTCTGTGGTAAGTCGTCTGTGTTCAGACCTCATCACTGAATGGGAACACCTGGCAATCCTTGGGCTGTGGCTCCTCTCCCAGAGCTGCAGGTTTGGTGCTGGGCTTGTTTTCATCAAGAGAGGGTGGATCCAATTTGCATGTCTGCTGGCTAGATAGCAAGCTCTGGGATTGGAATTCTCAGAGAAGACAGTGCCCCAGAGCAGAGGCAAGTGTCTTGGGCAGGTTGCTGGCAATGAGAACATTTGGGAATACATGATATTGTATTATGAGGTTGTTCTGTGACTAACAATTTGCACTCATCATCTTATTCATTTTTACATATAAACACAAAGGATCTGATGTAGCTATCAATTTTACCTCCATTTCACAGAATAAAATCAGCAAATAGAAGCATCGAGGGTTGATGTCATGTGTTCAAGAGCACACGTCAGATAAATGTGAGCCCAGTATCTGGGCCTATGTTCCTCACTGGAAATGACTGCTTCCCGGAAATAACTCAATTACAGAGCTGCACATGCCCAGTGAGGTTTGCGGAACCAACTGCCTCTGGTGAGGACATCAGTGACTTTGTGTCATCTTAGTGTTTACTCAAGGAATGTAGAGAGAACCAGGGTTCATGCATATGCATTTCCAGGAGTCACTAATAATATAGTGTCGTTATCTATGAAACTAACCTTCTTTCCCTACTAATTAACCATTACTTTACTTGTAATAGTTTTAAGGAGGTGTAATTGATATATAATAACCTGCACATATATCAGGTGTGCAATTTGATATGTATGGACATATGTGCACACTGTGTAACCGTCACCATAATCAAAGACGTGAAGGAATCCATGACCATGAAAAGTCTCAGCTTGCTCCTCTGTAACTCCTCCCTCCCACTTCTTCCCTTAACTCAACTTGTAGACAGCCAACATTTGTGCTACTGTGGGTTATTTTTTATTTACTAAAATGTATATAGATGGGTCACATAGTGGGTATTTTATTTGTTTTTTTTTTTATCTAGGCATTAGTGCTTATGAATGCAACCCTTTTGTTGTGTGTATCAAGCATTCAAAGATTGTCATGTTTGGTAGTATTCAACGAACTAATAGACCACAGTGTGTTTGTCTGTGAAGCTTCTGGTAGATGTTTGGTTTGTTTCTGGGTTCTGGCTCTTCCAGCTATAACTGACCCTCAGCTTCAGGATGTGCACAGCTTAGGAAAAAGGGTGTTCCCATTGTTACACCACCAACAACTCTTTTGTCTAAACTGCAAATCAGGGACTTTTTTTCAATATATCAGATAATTGTAATTATACTACAAACAACAAACCTGAAGTCTGGGGAGAAATAAGTTGTTCCAGGAGAAAAACTATGGGGAAGATAGCTTATCTGGGACAAAGAGTGCCAGATGGCTTAGAAACTAGTATAAGAATAAATGAGAAGTACTTAATGGATTCCTTAAAGTGGAGTGTGGTGAAGGTGCTATAGTGTGATATCCTCAGGGCCCGTATAATTAGTGGGATGTCTATTCAATTTAGAACCTTTTCTTCCTGCCTTGGGGGCACATCCCAAAGAGCTCCTCCCGCAATATTGATCTGTCTAGGAGAGAAGAGCAGCATTTACTGCAGAAATGCACTCAGATCGACCTCACCCCTCACCACTACAGTGCTAAGTAACTGATCCACAGGGAGAAAGTCATCAAAACCAGAAGCCTGAGGCTCTAGTGGAAGCCAATAGGGACATGGAGAGGAACAGAGGAAACTTGCAAAGCTCTGGCATGAACCTCCTTTCTCTCCCTAAGTAATAAAAGCCTAATCATGCAGAAAAGAGCAGCAAAAATGGAAGGAAGTTAAAGACATTCGAAAATTATGGCAGCTCTGGGAGGTAATATATTGGAAGGAAACAAAGACACTCTCTCCAGGAGAGGGAGTAGGAATACAAGGACCAGCATTGCCTAGGGAGAAGGGATAAGAACTGGTGCAAGGCTACTCTTCAGACCCAGGGTCACTATAACTGCCCAGGAAAAAGTCGCCTCAGTCGATCCTAGAATATGTATACTAGGGGTTGCCTATCTCCAGCAAAGAAAGAAACAGGTATCTTGGGCTAAAAGTAGTTTGTGGCATTTATGGACATTATTTCTGACAACTGTGGCAGGACACTGGCTTAATTGCCCTGTAAAGACCTCAAAGGATAAACTAAGAATAGAGTGTGAACTTAGGGCAAGTGGAGGCCATATGTTTGATGAGAGTGGAGACTCTGTGTTATACTTATTGTGAAAATAGAAGCCTGATCTACACAGAGAAAAACAGCAGTGCTCCTGGGTTATGTTTATTCAGTTGAGTTTGGTGTCATGAACATAGAGGAGTTTCATTGCACCATTTTTTTTTCATTCTGTAGATGCTCTTGGAAGATCAGTTGCAAACCTAGAAAAAACTCAATTCTGAGTAAGAATTTTTCACTGAAGTTCAAAATAATTGTTTTGGAGTAATTAATTTTAGGATATGAAAATTTTGTTTTTGAAACCTTGATGGTAATCACTAATAATTACAGCAATAATTATAAATTTGCACTCTAATGTGTTACTGTGACTCACATGCCACACAATCATTACTTTCTGCAATCATCCAGAAGGGCTGAAAAAATAGCATTCCTAGGGTAGAATTAGCAGAGCTTCAGAAATCCTTTAACTGCCTTGTCCAGTGGTATTTCTACTAGCACCTATGGCATTTTAGAGCCTCAAGAACACATCAGTTATCTTCCTCTGATGCAGAGAGCACCATGCATTTGAGATGTCTCCTCCATTACTAGTCTCTGCCCTATTGCCTTCAGACATGGCACATATGGAAAAGGATTCACGCATTAACCCATTCTTGTCACCAACAGATTAAGGCTGCCTCTCCACCACATCTGTTTAACAGCGTCTCATGATATTCAAACAATTAATTCTAGCTATTAAAGCAACGCTGAGAAAAACTGCACTTGGACCTTATCAGGTAGATTTAACAACAAAAGCAGCAGTCAAACTTCAGAGAGTCAGCCTTTGGGTCCATGTTTCACAAATGTGTGTTCCAGCAGCTGTAACAGGGGATCATAGACTGAGTGGTTTGTAAACGAGAGAAATTTATTTCTCTCAATTCTTAAGGAGGATGTCCAAGATCAAGGTGCTGGCCTCTTTGGTGTCTGGTGAGAGCCCTCTTCCTGGATGCCTGGCTTTCACATGCAGCCTCACTGGTACAAAGGGGCAAGAGAGCTTTCTCAGTCCTCTAAGATGAGGGCACTAAACCCACTCATCAGGGCTCCACCCTCATGACCTAGCCCTTAGCAAATGACTCACCTTCAGATACCATCACATTGGTCATTAGGTTTCAACGCATGAATTTCGGGGGAAACAGAAACATTCATCCCATAGCAGCAACTAAATGGTCTGCTCATAATTCCACAGCTTGGAAGCCACTCCAGCAGAGCACCTCTAACTGAGGATTCTCATAGATCCTGTAGAAGCTCTGATCCTTGGAAGGAGAAAGCTGACACAAGACCCTCAGAACACCTGGATGGCCTTGGATAGTGGAGAGCTTCTATCCAAGACATTGGACTAAGCACACTGTCTTATTCTAATACTGTTTTGGTATTATTATTATTATTATTATTGATTGCTTAAATATCAACTGTTTCATAGCCCTCAATATGAAGGATACAAAAGGAAACCTCTAGAAGGAAACATAGGAGAATCTCTTCATGAACTTGGGCTATGTAAGTATTTCCTTCAAAGGAAACACGAACACAGTCATAAAAACGATAAATTTGAGTGCCTCGACAGTAAGCCTAAGAAGAAACTGTCAGGGGAAAATGGGCCAGTCACAGACTGGGCGAAGACTTTAGATATATATATTTTCACATTTACATTGACTTAGGTTAATATCTAAATTTATACATTTATATTTATATCTCCATAAAAGGAATTCTTTCCATAATATATATTTTAAAGAGTATCAATCAAAGGGAAAATGACAAACAGACCGGTACAAATGGACACAGAGCTTTAGAAAACACTCAAAAGATAGGCCATCCACGAGGCCAACAAACCGAGGAAAGGTTCTGGACATCATCGTGCACCTGGGGACAAGACTGGACGCTGACGACGCCGGCGAGCGAGGCCCGGAAGGTCCGTGAAGGCGCCCGCGGGCACAGGCAGCTGCAGAGTCCGCCCCGCGCCCGCGACAGCGCCTGCGGCGCCTGTTAGGGGAGCGCGCTGAGCGTCTGCGCCCCACGCCCCTCCTGGTCCAGACCCCACAGACGGGAGCGTGCTGGCTCGGCGAAAGCCGCCAAGAGGATGTCGGTACCAGCTGGATGAGTGTCCCGGGGCCGCGGTCCCAAGTGACCGCGAAGGCAGCGGCGGGAGATCCCGCGCGACTCTGCTGGAGCGCCGGCGGGCGGAGTCGGCGCCTGGTCCTGGGCCGCAGCGCAGGGGCTCCTCCTGGAGGCGCTCTGGGAGAGCGCGCCTAGCCCTTCCAGCCTCTGGAGGCGCCTGTGTCTCCCGGCCGGTGGTCGTCCCTTGGCGGTGCAGCACTGGATCCCCGTCGCGTTGTCACGTCTCCTAGGTAAACTCTGACATCCCTCTTACTACAAATCGACTGATTATGTTGGGCCTGGGACAATTCAGGAAACTCTCTCCATCTCAAGATTCTTAACTTAATCGCGTATGAAAAGTCCCTTTTACCTTGAATGGTCACGTACAGGTTCCCGGGGTTTGGACGGGTGCCTCTTGGGGCGCCTCCTTGTGCCTACCTCTGCAGTATGATCACAGTGGCTCCGGATGGGAAGGAACGCAGATGCCCGTCTATCTGAGAATAGATAAATAAACTGTCATACGCGCTTAATAGTGAATACCACAAAGTAATTAAAAAAAGGACAAACATCTCTAGAGGCACCGGTATGAATGCGTCCTTTGAATGAAATAAGTCAAAGACATGTAACTACAAAAGACATTTTTTCATTGATATGAAGATGCAGCAGAGGACATCCTAATAATTATGGTAGTCAGAATAGAGGATCATTAGCCAAGAGGGTAGTGGGGGTGAGTGGCAAGATGTCATGCTCCATGGTGAGGGCTGGATTCAACACAGTGATGGGTGCTGTGGTTACCGGGGTGTTCACATATATGATTGAAAGATTAGTGCACTTTACACATGATGCTGTACACACACCTGTGTGTGTGTATTGTACCTAAATTAAAAAGTTTTTAAAAGCCCATAAAATCTGAAAAATACATAAAAAAGGGTAAAGAAAGAAAGTTAGGAGTTTGATCTGTCAAAACATTTAATAAGATAAATACACATCTAGTATGACTCGGGGAAAAAAGAAAGAAAGCAGCAATTGCTCATATGAGGAATGAAGAAGGGGACATCGTATATACGCAAATCTATGTTCATGGCAGCATTATTCACAATAGCCAAACTTGGAAGCAACCTAAATGCCCGTTGATGGAGGAATGGATAAAGAAGATGTGGTTATATATACAATGGAAGCTGCTCAGCCATAAACTAAGAAGGCACCTTGCCATTTGAAACAACCTGGATGGATCATGAAGGTATTATGCTCAGTGAAATAAGTCAGAATGAAGAAGACAATTATCAAATGATTTCTCTTATATGTGGAAGATAAACCAACAAACATAGACATGGAGAACATATTGGTGGTTACCAGAGGGAAAGAGGAGGAGGCCAAAGGGCTAAAGGGGGCATGTGGACTAGACAGACAGAAACTAGACTTTGCGTGGTGAACACCATGCAGTGTGCACAGAAGCTGGAATGTAAAGATGTGCACCTGAAATTTATATACTAATATAAATCAATGTTACCTCGATAAAAAATCAGGAGGCATTATGAAAGATCCTATGGAGATTAAGCGGAAACAGAGAGTCTAAATGAATTTAGGAAAATTATTGGAAAAATTAAATAAGTTATACTAAAACATTCACGAAACTTAATTTAGAAAAACTGACATAGGAAGCAATAAAAAATGTGAGTAGTCCAGGAGCTTGTAAAGAACTTTAATCCATAATTAGAAAATTTGCCAGCAAAAAGGAACAACAAATCTTCAGTCTCAGTTTCAGTGGTGTATTCCTCCAATTATTTAAGAAATAAATAGTAGCTCTCTCATGCAACAGTCAGAGAAGAAACACTCCCTACCTTGTTCCATGACACCACTATGAACTTGACATCAAAATCTGATGAGGATGTAACAGGGAGAATAGAGTCTACCATCTGTCACAAACAGTGAGGCAGAAAAAAACTAACGCATGAAACATTGACTCAACCCACATGTTAAAAGGGAAGTATGACATGACCCAGTAGGCTTAGTTTCAGGAATACAGGGACGATTTAACATCAGAACATCAATGTCATTCACCACATTAACACGTAAAGGAGGAAAACATCTCCGTAGATGCAGAAAAATTATTTGATAAAATTCAAGATAGATTTATGAATAAAATCCACAGCAAATTTGACTAGAAGCTAACTTCCTTTAATTTGAGAAATAATGTGAAAAGTGATCTGGATATAACATCAATTTTCTGTTTTCAATGGAGACATATTTGATATATATTTTTTTTCCTGAGGATGATTAGCCCTGAGCTAGCATCTGTGCCTGTCTTCCTCCACTTCATGTGTGGGTCGCCACCACAGAATGGCTGAGGAGTGGCATAGGGCCGCGCCCAGGATCAGAACCTCTGAACCCAGGACACAGAAGTGGAATGCTGTGAAGTTAACCACTGTGCCACGGGGTCAGCCCCACAAAGACATCGTTCTTAATGGTGAAATATTGAACAGGTTCCTCTGTATATTTGATAAGGAGACGAAGACTGTCCCTCCTAGCATTCTGATTTAACGTGGTTTGGACGTCTGAGCCAGAGCATACAGACATCTGGGGTCCTGGCAGGTAAACAAACGTACCTCAGAGATTGCCAGTGAAGCGACACAACTGAGAGGACAACTTCCACAGGTGTGGACAGGATAGATAGAGCAAACAAGGGATGGAGATGCCCCTGAACAGCAGCTGTGGGCGGCCAGGATGCCTGGATCTCTGGGGAGCTGGGTCAGGACCTCATGTCCAGAGACTTCATGAAGACGCAGGGAGAGCCCCCACCTCCGTCTCCTTCCCCACTGTGTTGTGCTGCTGCCTCTCTGTGGGTGAGCCCCACCTGAAGCCAGCCGGCCAGGGAAGCATGAAGGGGGCAGGGGTGAACACAAACCTAAGGTGGAAAAAATCTCAAGCGTGCCCAGTGCAAGAATGAGACACTTCCTCCCTCCCTCTCCTTGGAGAGTTTCCTCAAGTAAGTCCTGTCTCTTCTTCTTTGAAGTGGGTGTAAGACTGAAAGCTAAATAAACCTGTTTCCAGCTCTGTAACCCTGCAACGTTTGCTCAAGGACCTGGGAAGCAGCTCTTGGAAACAGAATCCTCTAGGAAGACAGCACCCCTGCCTCCCCGTTGCTGTGGGAGGGAGGGCCTAACTTCAGGGGCCACCTTGCTCTAAGTCGCAGTCCTGCTCCGTGTCATAAAGACATGGGAAGTTTAATTTTCTTTGGATAAAGGCAATTAGTAAACTCAGATTGCTGCCCTGATTGCGAGGTGAATGCAGGATGGATTCATTGTGACAAATCGTGCTCTGAAGGTGCTACTTGAGGCTAGCTGCCCCTCTCTCAAAGATCTATTGACCTTGTTTGTGTGGACGGTTTTTCACTCAGAGCACATCTCTGTTCCATTATCTGCTGCTTTGCCAATACCACACTGTCTTTATTACTGCAATTGCATGTCTCAAAACTGGTAGGTGATCTGATTCCTACAACTTGTTTTTCGTCTTCAACTTTGTTTTGTATTTTTCAGTTCTTTTGTGCATTCAAGTTTTAAAATCAGTTGGTCCACATCTCCCAAACATCTTTCTGACATTTTGATTGATCTTCTGTGAAGTTTTTGAATCAATTGGGCCAGAGAATTGAAATCTTTCCTATGATGCATCTTCTAGTCTGCGGCTCCATTGATTAGCTCGTCTCTGGCTTATTCTGTCAGCATTTCGTAAACATCAGTCTTTAAGTGCATTGCAGGTGTGGTTACATTTGTACCCAAATATTTGATTTGATTTTGGGGGGCTATTGACAATTGTATTTTAATTTTAATTTTGATTCCATTCATACATTGATAGTGTGTGAAAAGAATAACTTTTCTGTATTGACCTGTGATCTTGCTAAAGTCACAGATTTACTCTAGGTGATTTTGGGGAAGATTGCTTTGATTTTTTTCATAGATAAATGTGTCCTGTGCAGCTGGAGACACCTTGCATTTCCTTTCATATTTGTGTTATAGTCAATAGAAATAATGAGAGTGGACATCCTTGTCTTTGTCCAGATCTCAGGGGAATCATCCACGTTTTCACTGTCAAGGATGACATTAGCCATAGGTTCCCTTTATCAGATTCAGGAGCGCCCTTTTATCCCAAGTTCACAGACTGTTTTATCAGGAATGGATGCTGTGCTTAGTCAAATAGTTTTCTGTATCGATTGATACAATCAAGTGAGTTTTCTTCTTTACACAGTGTCTATGTTGGATTGAAGTGGTTGATTTAAAAACATTGAACTGGCCATGAATTGTGGGGATGACTCCTGCTTTGCCACGGTGGCGTGTTATTTTTATATATCGCTGAGAGGAATTGCTGACACTTTGTTAAGGATTTTAGGATCTATGCTAATAAGGGGTATCTGTAGTTCTCTTTCTTTGTGTTGGTTGTACAAAGAAGGCTGGTCTCATCAAACACATTGGTGGGTGTCTTTCTATCTCCTGGTTAATTTTTGATACTGATAATTTGTCTCTTTCCTTGTTGGTCTTGCTAGCATTTGACTAGTTTTACTGAAGTTTTCAAAGAGTTAGCTTTTGGGCTCATTCATTTTCTCTACTGTTTTTCCACTTAAAATTTCATCCATCTCTGTTCATCTTAATTTTACCATTGTTTTGCCTGAGTGTCATTGATTTTGACCTTCTTTTCCAAATTTCTTAAATTGCAGCTTAGATTATCAACTTAAAGTATTTATTCTGTTTTAAAACTAGCATTTAATACATTTCCCTCTAAGTACCACTTTAGCTTAATGCCATAAATTTTAATATTTTCAGGAAATTTTGCCATCAATTTTAAAATATGGTTTCAGTTAGTTCAGAATTCTAAGTTGATGACTTTTAAACTTCCCTTCAGTATTTAGAGTTGTCATCCCATTGTCTTCTGGCTTTGTGTTTTCATGTAAACTTTTCATATTGTTATTAACTTTGTTCCTCTCTTCATAATGTGTTTTCTTTTTCCTTGCTGATTTTACTCTTTTGTCTTGTTTCACTGTTTCCAAAAGTTTGATTTTGCTGTTCCTGGATTCAATTTTCTCTAATCCTTTTCTTCTTGGCGTACTTTGGTCATTTTAGATCTGTTTATACTCTAGATAAAGTTTTGAAAATGTTTGCTCATGATTTCTTCAAACTTTTTGTTCGTCTTCCCTCTCTCCTCTTTGTGGGAGTCCAAGTGCATGCACATATATTAGACTCCTTTTATTTTCTCTTACATTACTGACACCTGTCCTTTTGTGGACACTTTACTTGGAGCTCCATCTTGCGTGGTTTCTATTACTCTTCAAGTTTACTTATGTTTTAACCTGCAGTGTTAATCTAATTCTGTATATTTTTCATTTGAGATATTGCATTTTTTTTTAACCTCTAGAAGTTCCAAATTCACAACAATTCTACCAAGGTCATTTTCTGTTAGACTTTGGAAATTAATAACAGGAACCTCACCTAAGTTGGAGTCAGGAAGGCCTGTAGGGAGCTCTCGTGCACCATCTCGCATCAATAATTACTCCAAACAGGAAGATACCTATGCTGCATCTCCAGAAGGAGGTGCGAACTTTACTGTTGAAAGAAGATTCCTCTCCCCACTGGGCAACAACCCATCCAGTGGAAACACTGCAGCTCAGCCAATGAGAAGCCATCACCACCCTGACCTTTTCTTTCCCTCCAATGAACATTCATTTAGAACAGTCGCCCGGACTCCACCTTTCTCTCTATAACAGCAAGCCCACTCCTTCCTCTCTCTGGATTTGCCCAAGCTGCACCACAGCAGGCCCACCGTGAATTGCAATCCATTGCTGATCGCAGATAAACTTAGTTTTGGCTGGGGAAAAAAAGGGCTATTTATTTGTTTAATATCAATGGATTAAAGCACTTGTGTGCTTCATTCAACAGAGGCAGACGAGAGAAGACTGGCCCATTTTCACTACTGCCTGAGGTAATTGGTTCCTGGTGCTGCAGTTACATACTTCCAGTCACTGCCCAAGGCCTCTCCCAATTTGTGACATATGTTGCCATGTCTCCTGGAGTACAAACTGAAGGAAGTAGTAAGGACTCCTCTGACTATTTTAAATAATTGAGCAGAGGCAGTAAGCAACTTCCTCTAAGGTGTTAAAGAAGGTGTAAGACAATGTGAGAAGGACAGTGAGTCCTTGGGAGAGCCTGTTTATTCACGGGGAAGAAAGCCCCAGACCAGAGTAACAGAGGACATGTGCCACCATTCACCTGCTCCCGAGCTGGTCCCCATACTCTCTGGTCCTGAGTATCCCCGGCATCCCAGCCCCTCCAATCTCCCTGCAGGGACGCTTGTGTCTGGGCTCACACTGACTTGCCCTCTCTGTGTGTTTCTGTGAGTCTCGCACAGTAATACAAGGCTGTGTCCTCAGTGGACACAGAGCTCAGCTGCAGGTTCACAAATGTGTCTTTGAAGATGGAGAGTCGGCTCTGAAAGGATGGGCTGAGGCGAGGCGTGAGCCACCACTGGAGCCGAGGCAGCCCATCCACTCCAGCCCCTTCCTGGAGGCTGCCGGATTCAGGCCCGAAAGTAACTGCTGATGAAGGAGATTCCAGAGACAGAGCAGGAGACGGAGAGGGTCTGCAAAGTCTTCTCCAGTCCTGGCCTTGACTCTGGCAGCGGCCCTGGGACAGGACCCCGGGGGACAAGGAGGAAAATGGTGAGTCACAGGCAGACAGCACAGCCCACGGCCCCATTTCTGAAATCTCTGTGAGACTCCCATGGATGTGCAGCCACCAGGTGGGGACAAAACACAGAGATCTGAGGTTTTTCCCAAAGATGGGTGTGACTTTCCCAGAGGTCTTGCCAGGCCAGAGCGAGAAGCATCACAGGCTCTCTGCAGCCTGGCGTTGTGCCGTGCTGAGTCCCTGGAGGGACATTTGCAAGTGCTCTACCTGTGGCTTCAAGAGTCAGCTGGGCAGCCACTGCCGTGACTCAGGTGGACTCTGCTCTGCCTTCATGTCCTGGCCACTCATTGGCCGTGCCTCAGTGGAAGTAGATTGGGAACCTTCTCGGGAGCAAGTGAGGATGGGGAATGAGGAGAGAGACGCAGGATACAATCAGCGGAGACAGAACTCTGCATTGGAGGAGAAGCCTTCAGGAAACACTTGACAATTTTTCTTCGCTTTGCGAGTTTACGAAGCAGCAGGGAAGTTGCAGTAAAGTCACAGACACCCCAACCCTAAGTCCACACACAGAGAAACTGTCTCTTCAGCCTAGGAGCAGCAGTCTCTGCACAGAAGCTGCAGGGGCTCCAAGGGTCTTTCCCCAACCCAGGCCATGGCGCTGCCTTGCCATGCCCAACCAAGAGAGACCTGAGTCAGCATCGGAGGGCCACCTCAGGTGTCTCTGCAGAGCGTCTTCCTGCTGCTTCCTTAACACGTCAAGTAGAGCGAGAGCCATATCAATGCACACCTCACCTCAGCAATGGAGAGGCCAAGACATATTTTCCTGTCAAGGGAGAGACAGTGACCTTACGACAAACACATTACCTGACTACCTTTCACATTAAGGGGAAAATAAAATTGAATAAGAGATTTGTTCAGTGGAAATTGTGCCTATTTATACGTAAATCAGTAACAAAAATAATCAAGTACTAACTGCAGTCAACGTATACAGTTTAAAGGGATATTCGATGAGGCAATTGTATGTTAATAAAAAGTGGACAACTGTCAACTCACCCTGTACATGACTGTCATGCTCCTGCTGGAGAAATCACAGCCTTCCCACAGGTGGATTTTCCCAGAGCAGCCAGTGGCCTTCTCATGCCTCAGAGCACAGCCCAGAGGGGAGGCACCCGGTATGCAAGGGTGCCTAACCTTTCTCTTCCCAAGTAACATGTGGGCTTCCATCTAAGCCAAGCAGAAGAGACCTTCAGCACCTGCAAAAAGAGACAAGGCTACATCAAGCAGCACCATGCTCATTGGCCAGTGACTTCTGGGCATAGTCGACCTCTCTGCCCCAACTCAGGCTGCACAACCCCAGGCTACATGGTGAGAGAAGTAGATTCTATGGTGGGGTTGCTGCTGCCCCCATGGTAGGCCCTCCTTCCACACTGCTCCACAGGCGTCAACCATGATGATACCGCTTGATGTGAATGTAAATACCTCAGCCCTGAAATCGGTTGAAGTGATTTCCCATCCATCCACCCACCCCAACATACATTCTGCTATCAATCCATCCACTCATTCATTCTTCCATGTGTCTATCCTTCCATATACCCACCTTCCCATCTGGTATGCCATCTATATATATATATATATATATCCATCTGTCTATCCATCTCTCCCTCCCTCCATCCTTCCACCCACCCATACATTCATTCCTCCATGCATCCATCCATTCATCCTGTCATTTATTCTTCCGTCTATCTTCCACACGTCCACACATACATACATACATACATACATCCACACAGACATCCATTCCTCCATCCATCCATCCACTCATTCATTCTACTGTCTATCAATCCATCCAACTACTCACACATCAATTCATGCAAGCATCCACCTTCCCATCCATTCTTCCATCTATCCATTCATCCATCCATCCATCCATCCATCCACCCACCCATCCATTCCCCCACCTTTCTATCCATCCATTCATCCACTCATATGTGCTGTAAACATTTATGGATCAGTACCATGTGGCAAGTCTGATCTCAGTGTTGGGATCATGACAGAGAACACGGGTAGCAGGCTGGTTTTCTTACCAACTGTAACAAGGTTGGGGAGAAGGCAGATTGCAAATTGATCTGGTTGTTCAGTCTCTTGCAAGATGAAAGTGGGTGATATGCTAGAGAACAATGGAGGCCTCCGTGTGGACACACGGTAATGCAGGCCTCTGTGAGAGACTGAGTCCTGCAGGAAGAGAAACAAACAAACATCTGCAGAAAGGACATGGAGAGAGCACACATTGGAAGAGTGGGCATGGATGTTCCTTCAGGTTTAGCAAGGCTGTTGTGTTTTAAGGAACTGAGAATGCTACATGGAGCACGAGTCTCTCGCCTAGTTTCTCATTTTCCCTCATGTGTACACCTGTGTGGGTTCAACAGTGATTGTTCCAAATATAAATATGGCGCTGATTTGCTATTGCCCTTATTTTTAAATAAACAAAATGGAAAACAAAGAACCAGTGAATCCAACATCGTGCTGTAGGCTGAACCCCCTTAGCAACTATTTTCTTTCTCAGTCTCCTCTCCACAGGGGATATTAAGTCCTCTCTCTGCCTCTCTGTCTCTCTGATCCCTTCCTGTCTCTCTCATCATCTATCCCATCTCTTATGTCTCTTTTTATCAGCTTATCATTTTAACAAATGCTTTCAGCTTCCCTCTACTGTGCTAAAACTATCTTTTTACTAAGCCAGAAATTTTAGAAAATGTTTTGTTCACTTTCTTATAAAATTCTGTGTTATTATTTCACTGCAGCATCTTCTCCATTATGGATGCACAGTTTTTGGAATTTAAAAGTGATATTAATTGCCATTTTTTCATAATAAAATTAATGTTTGATAAATGGTTTTTGTATGAGCATGGAAATTGATATATTGAATTACTGTGTCACAGGAATAAGGATTTTACAGGAGTCTCTTTTGTCATCCTACAGAATGGATATGCCAAAATACAGCAATTACTCATAGGAAGGTAGCTTTTTCCTACAATGTTACTAACATTTCAATTCATCTTCCCAGTAATACTTTTCATCATAGGGTGAGGAATGGATAGTTATTTCCAATTAACTTTTCTAAAAATTACTATAAATATTACGTATCTATTCAGTTGTGTACCAGCCATCTGTCCTCACTCTCCTGGATTTCCAATTATACAACTTGCCCAGCTTTCTATCCCCTTTTCACCTTTTTTTCTTCTAAGGACTGTTCCTCTTAATTCTTCCCAATGTGATGGGCTAGTGTGAGGGGGGGATTGTCTTTCCTGTGCCACCCATGCTGGAATGGCTGGTGGAATATTGTGTAATTTGAAACAAAAAATGAGCCTGGAAGTATGAGGTGAATTTTCTCAGGGCTGGAAACAAACTAAACTAAACAGAGCAGTTGAACTGAGAATGACACCTGAATAAACCCTGCATTTCTGAAGTGGGTTTAACAACACAGGATGGGAAAAGCCCCAGGGCTTGTGGCTGTAGCTGAGGCCACTGCCTTAGTTGGGCTCTTCTAATTCTTTAATCTGTGAAGCCATGGGGGATGTGCTCATTTACTAGGAGCCATCTTGCACATGGTGGAAAACCAAACACTGAGCACCTGCTGTTCACGAAGCAGTCCAAACGTTTAACTTGCCGTGTGGAACAGAAACACTGAGCTAACAAATTGCCCTTGTGGGATGCCACGAGGAGCAAGTGGAAGCTGGGAGGAAGGAGCAAGATACGGTCTCATACGGGGTGTCCTGACCGGGGATCACAGCTCCCGTGATGATGTCTAATTGTTGGGAACAGCATGAGATGCAAAGGAAAGGAGTGCTGTTGGCAATTGAAGACCAGTAAGAGGGAGGTGGCCCTGTAGAGATTACGGATACTTACACTTTCAATCTCGGTTTTCCTCTACCATAAGATAGATAACGTCTGTGGGTGTCAGGTAAAGCCTGAGTTACTGGTTCTGATGACCTAGAAAAGGTCAGACTAGGAAGCAAGTCAAGGAAATAAGTCAGAGGAGGGAGAGTCTTGGTGGAATGACCTCACTTCCCACCTGCTGGGAGAAATGGCAGCATCTGCATGGTGCTGAACAACACAATGGGACTGAAACAAAGGCGGACCCAGGCGGGGAGAAAGTGCGGGCCCTGAGGAAGCAGGCTGTCTGGAGGGGAACCCCCAATGCTGACAAGAAAGCCCCTGTTCCCTAGCTTCCTTCTCTGCATCTGCTCTTGGAGTTGCTCCCTGGGACAAGGGGTCCTGAGCACCCTCTGGTGGTCCTGAGCTCCCCCTGCAGCCCAGCCCCCTGTCTCTCTGCAGGCAGGTTTGTGTCTGGGCTCACACTGACTTCCCCTCACTGGATCTCGCACAGTAACACACGGCAGTGTCCTCAGTTGTCACACAGCTCAGCTGTGGGGAGAACTGGTTCTTGGACGTGTCAACTGTGATGGAGATGGAGATGCGCCTCTGGAAAGTGGTTTGTAGCTTGTGCTCCCTGTCCAGTACCCCATCCACTCCAACCTTGTCCCAGGGACCTGGTGGATCCAATGCCAGTAGTAACTGATGTGGATTAAGGCTGCCCCAGCTAGAGAAGCCCAAGGTGACCTGGCCTACATGCCAAACTATACGACCCAGTGGACTTTTTTTTATGGTATGAATTAGGACTGCCCCAGGGAGCGAAGCCCAGGGCATCCTCACCTACATGCTGATCTATATGGCCAGATTTGTATCTAAAGTTATATGACCGCACAATAACCAGACCCCATCTGCACTGAAATCATTTAATGACTTTTTACATCATCTTTTCTTTTCTCCAGTAAAAATAAGTCACGTACCCATGCCTTATAAAATTAGCCCTAACCCTCAACTCAGGGCAGCAGCAGGAGCTCTGACTGCCCATGGGTCCTGTCCCCATGCAGAGGCAGCAGCAGGAGCTCTGACTGCCTGTGGGTCTTGTCCCCCCACACCAGCTCTGCCTGCCCATGGGACCTGTCCCCATGCCAGCGGGGGCAGCAGCTGCTCTGCCTGCCCATGGGCCCTGTCCCCATGCCAGCCGGGGCAGCAGAAGTGGCAGCAGCAGAAGCTCTGACTGCCCATGGGTCCTGTCCCCATGCTATTCCACACTATTCTCTAAATAAAAGAGCACTACTGCCAGATCTTGAGAGTCTAAGAAATCCTTCTTTTGACTCCTCGGCTCACCGACCCCGCATCAGTAACTACTGGTAAAAGAGGCCCCAGAGACAGTGCAGGTGAAGGAGAAGCTCTGTGAGGACTTCCCCAGTGTCAGGTCAGACAGGACACCAGCAAACAAAGAGAGTCATGGTAAGTCAATCTCATTCCACAGAATGAGCCCTGTCAACCCTGGCGCCCCTAGACCCTCACACAGAGAGCTGTCAACAGACACAGGAGGCACCACAGCGTCTGTATGTCCATTTGAATGGTGGAGAAGCTCCACAGCAGCCTCTCCTTGTGATTGTAATTTCATCTTGGAGCATCCACAGGGTAATTTGCATGTGGATCCCACTGGCATAGCCAGGTTACGTGAGTCTGAATCTGGGTCACTGTCACCGGTTCCTGGTGTCCCCATGCTGGGTTTTGTAGGGACTTGCTGTAACTGGACCTGTCTATTTGGGCTCCAGTCTTGGCTGAGCCATTCTTTGGTCCTGTTTGCTGGGGAGGCTTAGTGATTCAATCCATGAAGACTTCAATGATTTATGAAGTTTCTCTTATACCCTATTGTCAGACTGTCCAGCTGTGGGCTCCAGTTTTAATCTCCAGAGAGACCCTTCACAGACATGGAGGACAAGACAGTGGTCCAGAGTCCAGGTCCTTGACTTCCCGGTGCTCCCCCTCTGCCGGAGTCCCGCCCCGGCTAAGTCCACGATCCTGAGGGATGGACAGTGTCGACACAATGAGGGGAAAATAAAGAGGACGTGAGACTTGGGTTGGTGTTAGCAAGTCCAACTTTACTGCGCACAAGTATCGTTTTTATATTTTTCAGGATTAGTACAGAAATAGCTCTACAAATATTCTCAGAGAGATAAGGAGGTAAAAAACGAGCACAAGAATATTTATTAGCATTCTATTCTATAGAGCATAAGGTTAATGGTAGACTTCTCTGCAATTAACTAGTGTTTGTTGTCTCTAAGCTAAAAGAGATAGGTACCTAGACATCTGTTGTAATTCATGGTAAAGTTAAATCAAAGAGAGAAGGTCCAGGCCTCCAGACAGGACAGCATTCTGGCTGGTTATATCCTGGGGGAGCCACCCCTGCCTCCCTCAATCATTTACACCATTAGTGTAGATGGTTAATGGGAACAAAAGGCAACTCCAGGGTTTCTTATCCCCAGGGCTATTTGCATTCTCAGCTGGCAGTTAAACATCTTTACATTCCTGCGCCCTTTAGTGGGTGAAAGCATTCCTTTGTCTTTTAGATTGTAGAGCTAACAGTCCCTTAAGCACACTGCCCAGAGAAAATATCACTTTGCTAGTAAAGTAAAGGGCTGAAAAGCTAAGCTAAACTATGTATCTTCAGGAATAAAAAACAGAGATAAGTATAGACATAACCTTGATAGAAAGCATGCATATAATTCAGAAAATATCAGGGGTGTCGGCCGGCCATTCTTGACCGAGGGGCATCCCTGCACCCCTCGGCCCTTTTACTCATCAATTATTTATTATTTATTGCTTTTAGGAGAAAACCTCTATAGCATTTTAACAGAAAGCAGAAGGTCAAGAATAATATATAGATACTTCTTGATCATCCAATTAACCAGCAAACTTGGCGGGATGATGCATATATATTTAGACAAAGAACTGGAGGAAGAAGGAAACATTAACCAGTTGGAGGCCATAAACCTAATTTGACATCTTATCTGGGCAGGATTCCTTTCTGTTTGTCTCAAAAGGGACTGTGTGCTCCTCCATTAATTAACTGAAAAATATCTTGAAAGTTACCTGCAGGTGGTCACATTCTCTTACAATATTTAATTCTCCCAGGAGGTAGTGCCTCCCAAGCAGCCACCCAAATGAGTGAAAACTGGAGGTTAAGAAAGGAAAAGGAATGAAGGGCAATTAGAAGCAGCACAGGTTTCAGAACTATGTGAGGGGCCGGCTGGTTATTCTTCACCAAGGGGCGATCCTGCACCCCTCGGCATTAATTGGCTGGACCCTGTCAAACAGCCGATCAAATGATGTAGCCACGGCTCCCGGCACCCCTCTAATCTCATATGGGGTCCTGGAAATGATCGCAATGGATATGATCCCCAGTCCTCCATCTACTAGAGGGGATGTTAGTTGATATAGTCCAGCACTTACACATTAAAAGAACCTCATCCATGTCAACTCCTAGCAGGATGCCCCTCATATCACTAGTCATGACTGGGAAGTATCGAATTTTAGTGTGGGAGCCAGGGTAGAGAGCAGGGCAGAAGGACTGGAAGGGTGTGTTTGGGCTCAGGGTCCTCACGTTTTGCTGAAGGTGGAGAGCAGGCCCCTGCTGGAAGGGAGGTCTACCAGATGTCCGCATGGACAGTGGGACTCCCAGTCTATTTCCACTGTAGCGAGCCTGGGGAGTTGGCAGGCAGGCCGTTACCTGTCAGGAAATGTAAAATGAATTTCCATTGAAACTGAGAATGATAAACTTTAAAACACATGACCTTCCCGTTGAAGTCTGTTCCTGAATAAAGAGACAGCTCCCTTCAAGATCTTCGCACAAGCCTAGAGGTCTTGACTACATACAAAGTTTCTCTAATCAGACTTTTGGGGACTCATTTCTAAATATGAACACCCTACTAATACTTTGAGTATTTGGGGAGATCTCCAAAAATACAGAGATGGGAAGAAGGAAGCAAAAACGTGGATAGGAAATCTTCATGGAGAGTGGAAGACTGAAATAAATGATCTGTGAAATAAGTTTTCTCAAGTAGAAAAATATAAATTAACAAAAGGAAGGTATCAGTTCAACCAATAAGAGTAGAGTGCTGTTAAAAGGGATGCACAGATAGGAAAGAACAATCACCTTGGACTTTTGAATAAAGATGAAAGTAAAGCTTTCGAAGATTATGTGGAGATAATTCCAGAGGACAGAGAGCAGTGAGAGACCATTTTCACAAGAAGAGCAGAGCAGTTAGGGGGATCCACTGCTTCCATGCCCAGCAAGAATAAAGGAGCCACGGTCTCTGTTCACTTACATATTGGTGATGCCTTGGGTGTTTCCAGCTCTTGGCAATCAAGAGTGAAGCTGCCATAAACATTCATGTGCAGACATTTATGTGGCATTGTTTTCAGTTCAGTCCAGTCAATACACAAGACGACATCTGTGGTTTGTGTTGCAAGACTGGTTGAGCTTTATAAGAAACTGACAACCTGACTTCCAAAGTGTTACCCCGTTTTGGATTCCTACCGGGAATGAATGGGCATCTGCATCCTCAGCAGTCACTGGTATTGTCAGTTTTTTAGGCTCTGAGCCATTCTGATAAGTGTGCAGTGCTTTCTCATTGTTAATTTAATTAGTACTTCTTTAATTAGAGATGATGTGGAGCATGTTTTCACTGGCCTGTCTGCCATCTGTCTATCTTCTTCGGCGAGGTGTCTGTTCAGATCTTTTTTCCAGTTTTAAATTGGATTGGTTTCTTATTGTTGGGTTTGAAGACTCCTTTGTGTATTTTGGATACAAGTCCTTTATCAGATATGTGCATTATAAATATTTTCTCCAAGTCTGTGTCTTATCTTTCCATCTTATTAACAGTGTCTTTCCAAAATCAGGTGCTTTCAAGTGTAATACAGTCTTATTAAGTTTTCTATTATAAATTGTACTTTGGGGGTTGTATCTACAAACTCATGGCAAATGGAAGGAAACCTAGATTTCCTGAGAACTTGTAGACTTTTGCATTTTAAATTTAGGTTTATTATCCATTTTGAGTTAACTTTCGTGAAAGCTGTAGTCTGTGTCAGGGTCCTGCTTTGTTCTTTCTTTTGCACACGTATTTCAATTGATGTAGTGCCATTTGTTGAAAAGACTACCTTTTCTTCATTAAATTGTCTTTTTTCCTTTGTTACAAGTCAGGCGCCCTTATTTGTGTGGGTCTCTGTTCCTTGGCTCTCACTTCTTTTCCGTTAACGTGTGTCTGTTTCTTCACAACTGTCAAGCTCTCTTGATTAACGGAGCTTGATGAAAAGTGTTGAATTTGGGTGTTAATCCTCTGACTTTGGTCTTCTATTTTAGGACTGTGTTGATTATCTAGGTCTCTTTCTTGCCGCATGATCTTTGGAATCAGTTTCTCAATATCTAGAAACATCTTGTGATTTTGATTGCGTTTTGTTGAATTGTAGCTCAAATTGGGATACTTGACTGCTTATCAATATTGATTCTTCCCATATGTGACAAAAAAGTATGTCTCTATTTTGAACCTTCTTTGATATTTTTTGTCTGAAATTTGTAGTTTTCTGCATATAATTCCTATATGTTTTGTTAGATTGAATCCTACTTTATTTTGTGGTGCTATTGCAAATGGTTTTTGTTTAAAACTCAGAAGTCCATTATTCATTGGTGGCATTTAGGAAAGCAAATGATTTTTATATTATATGTTTACCCATGTCCTTTTACCTTTCCATAGTTGTTTACTAGTTCCAGGATATTTTTGACGATTCCTTTGATAATCTGCTTAGACGTCCATGTCATTTTCAATCAGGGACATTTTTATTTCTTCTTTTCTAATCTGTATTTTATTCCTTTAAAAATCTTATTATTTGATGCAATATTAGATGCAATTTGCTAATGTTTTGTTGTAAATTTTATAGCTATGTCAATGAAATATATCGGTCTGTATTTTTCCTTTGTGTAACGGATTTATCTCATTTTGGTATTAGAGTAATGCCAGCCTTATAGAGAGAGTTAGGAAATCTTCCTTCTGCTTGTATTTTCTGGAAGAATTTATGGAGATTTGATGTGCTTGATTCCTTAATGATTTGGTGGAATTCACCAGTGGAAGTGTATACTCCAGACACTCGTGCATACTTCTCTATTCTTTGACAGGTAATTAATTACTGGTTCAATCTATCTAATGGAATGAAGACTATTCCAATTTTCTACTCCTCCTGTGCGAGTTTTCATAGTTTATTTGTTTTAAGGAATTGGTAATGTTCCTCTATGTTGCTAACGTTGTGAGCCCAGAGTAGTTCATTGCTTTTTCTCACCTGAGGTAATGTTTATGTCTGCTCTTTTATTTTTATTTTTTTTGCACATTTATTGAGATGTAATCGGCATATAGCTAGAGTTGTTCACGGCCTGCCTGTATTATTATTTTCTTGTGGTGGGACCGGTAGCAATTGCCCCCTTTCATTTTGGATATTGGTGTTGGCCCTCCTTTTTCACTAGGTTCCCCCAGCTAGTGGCTAATGCAATTTTTTTTTAATCTTTTCCTACAAGCAGCTTTTGTTTTTGTTGATTTCCTCTATTGATTTCCTGTTTCCACTTCACTGAGTTATGATCTAATATTCATTATTGCTTTTCTTCTATTGGCCTCGGGCCCAAGCTTCCCTTCTTCCTAAGGTGGAAGTTTCAATGCTTGAACAGGTGTTTCGTGCTGTAAGGCTCCACTAGCCCCGCTTTGCTGCCTCCTACAGCGAATGTGGCCTGCTCTATTTTCATTTTCATTTAGTAGAAAATAGATTGAAAATTTCTCTTCAGACTTATTCTTTCACCCTTGTGTTAGTTAGAGTGTGTTGTTAAGTTGTCAAATGTTCCAGCTATTGCAGCTATCTTTCTATTAATGATTTCTGGTTTAATTTCCTTGTTGTCTGAGAACAGATTTTGTGTGATTTACATTCTGTTAGAAATTGTGATGTTTTATGGCCCATAATGTGTTTTTCTTGGTCAATATTACATGTGAATTTGAGAAGAATGTGTCATTCTTTTAAGTGGGATCCACTTCCCTGAGAGTGCGGGTCAGGTCAGCAGTCCCTCCTTACTTTCTCCTGAGGGAACTGCCCTGAAGGAGTGAGGCGGATGTTGGGTCTTCCTCTGCAACCCTGGATTTCTCTATTTCTCCTTGCAGTTTTGGCCTCAGGTGCTTTGACCTTCTGTTGTTAGGTGCATTCATGTTAGGAGTTTTTATTTCTTCTCGGAGAAATGACTCCTTTAGCCTTACATAACCCTTCTTTATCTGTGATAATTATACTTGTTCTGAGGTTGGCTTTGTCTGAAATTATATAGCTACACTCACATTCTTTTATTAGTGCTAGAATGGTTATCTTTGTCCATTCTTTTTATTTTTTTTGAAGTGAAACATAGGAAATAAAGTAGTTTCATTGTGTGTTATTAATTTTTTTTACAAATTTAACCAATTTTAAGTGTGCAGTTCAGCACCATTAGCTACATTCATATTGATGTGCAACCATCACCTTTATCCACTTCAATAGCTTTTCCATCTTCTTAAACAGAAACTCTGTACTCATTAAACAGTAACTCTCCATTCCCTCCTGAACTTAGACCCTGTAATCTTAATTTTTCTTTCTGCACCTAAGACAGTGCTTATTCTAGGCATCTCATACCGTGGGATCATACAATGACTGTCCTTTTTATGTGACTTACGTCACTTACCATCATGTATTCAAGGTTCATTAATGTTTTAATATATATCAGAACTTTCATTTCTTGGGGCCGGTCTGGTGACACAGCGGTTAGGTTTGCACTTCCACTTCTCCGTGGGTGGGGATTCGCTGTTCCCAATCCTGGGTGCGGACATGGCACCGCTTGGCAAAAAGCCATGCTGTAGTAGGAATCCCACGTATGAAATAGAGGAAGATGGGCACAGGTGTTAGCTCAGGGCCAGTCTTCCTCAGCAAAGTAAAAAAGAAAAAGAAAAAGAATTTTCATTTCTTTATAAAGTTGAATAAAATTCCATCATATGTATAGACTACATTGGGTTGTCTCCACCTTTTGGCAATTGCGAATAATGCTGTTATGATCATTGGTGTGTAAGCATCTGTTTGAGTACCTGCCTTGAATTCATTTGAGTATGTACTTAACAGGAGTTGCTGAATCAGACATTAATGATATGATTAACTTTTTGATGAACTACCAAAGTTTTTTACATAACAGCTGTTCCAATTTATTTTTCTACTGTCAATTCACAAGCGTTTCAATTTCTGCAGATCCTTGCCAACACTTGTTTTCTTGTGTTATGGATATCAGCCATCCCACTGAGCGTAGTGTAGGGGAGGAGGACATTTCCTCTCCTGAAATGTGGGTTCGTCTGGCCGGAGAATGAATTAAATTCACATGAGACAGAATAGCAAGAGAAAATTAAACAAAGCTTTATGAGGAACCATGGCCCGGGGCCTTTCTTCCCAAAGGAAGAAAGGGCACCAAAGAAGTGGGGTGCACATAGTGGTTGTATACCCCCAAACAGGGTGTTTCACATAGGATTGAAATGTCCCTCCCACAATAGTCACAAGATTGCCCTGTCGGCACAGTGCTTGATGGACACAGCAGGTAGTGGTCTGCTATCTCGGTGGGCGTAGCAGGAGGCTAGTCTATCGTCTGGAGCTGGGCGGTCACAGATGAGCACTGCAATCGGTTCCCAGCCTAAGGAAAGATGTTTAATCCTTAAAGAAATGCCAACGTTGGGAGGGGGAGGGAAGTCAGTTACAGGAGGTTACCAGAGAAGCACAATAAAATGCAGTCCTTGCCTTTGGTATTGGTTAAGAGTTTTTAGAAAGGAGGTCATCGCCTTTCTTCTTCCTGGTACAGAGAGGGAGGCACCTTTTACAGATAGAGATTTACCTTACAAATGGAAATGTGTCCTAAGGAAGGGCAAGTTCCATTCCTCAGAGCCTCCTTCCCTGTCCCAGTTTATCAAAAGCAATCAGCCTCAAATAATCCTGATGCCAAAGAGACATATCTTGGGGTGGCCAATTTCAGGTCCCCACAGTAGAATGGCATCTCATTGTGGATTTTATTTACATTTCTTTAAGGATTACTTATGTAGCTAGGATCTCGCAAAATGTCATGCTTAGTTCATGAAATGGTCGGGGAGACCTGTTCTCTGATAGAGAATTTGGTAGTAGAGATGCAAGCTTCAGAGACAGAGGAAATGGGGTTTTGTCTTGCACACTACATATGCACATATGCACAGACAAGTATATGCATGGATGCTATATATTATATGTGAATCTACAGACATAGATAGCTATATGCATTATTCTCAAAATACGCACAAATTCAACCTACAATATTGTAATCTAAAGCAGTACTTTATTTTTTCATTCCCAGCAAAGGTAGAGATTCCTTAGGCTGATGTGCGAGGATTTGTAAAAAGTGTTGGGCACGTGTCTCTTTATTGGTCAGGCTTCCCAAGAGCAAGAGAACCAATGGGGGAGAGGAGAGAGAGAGAAGAAGGAATTGGCTCATGCAAGTGTGGAGGCCACTTCAAAACGTGCAGGGTGGATCAGAATGCTGAAGGCCCGAGGACCATATGCTGCGGCTGGGTGAGTCTGAAGGCTGTCTGCCAGCAGAATTCCTTGTTACTCAAAGGATGTCAGCCTTTCTCCTCTCAGGTGCTTCAACTGATAGGACAAAACACATCCACATATGGAGAGTAATCTGCTTCTTGAACGCTACAAGTTTTATTATAGTTTCCTATTTTATAGAGATACAGTAGACATGCAATATTTTATTTGAAGCTGTACCGCATAATGATTTGATATGTATAAGCAAATTTAATTATAATTTCCTCTAAAGAATACCTTCCCGGCAAGATCTAAGTTAGTATTTGACAAAATGTCTGAGCACTGTGACCTGGCCCAGTCGCCACATCGATGCCACTGTCACAGGGGTTGAGTCACTTCCTCGCTGAGGTTGATTCTCCCAAGAAAGGGGCTGCTCTAAGCCTTCAGTGGCTGCGTGATGAGAGCTACAGCCAGGGGAGGACACAAGTGGGGCAAGGAGGAGGCACATTCTGCAGAAATGGTGTGAAGGCAAAGGTTCTGAACTGGACTACTGTGGAGAAACCCAAGGCTGGGTTTTACTGTGTGCATGTATACGGATACATGTGTTCAAACATCTGAAGATAGGAAATATCTATTTCCTGGACCCCTCAAAATTAAGGTCTGCAAGGAGTGAAAACATAGTCAAATCATTGACTCGCCTCCTATCTAATAAATACATGGAAGGTATCCGCAATTTTTTTATTGTTGTAAAACATAATTTCATACAAGAAAGAAGATTTTATAATCAAAGTAGAAAACAAACACCATGAAAAACATGAGCCCTTGTTAGCAAGTACTTTCAGTCAGAGAGAAAACTGAAACCTCAGTCCTACACCTAAAGCAACTGAATTCTGCCACCCACCTGGATGAGCTCAGATGCGGATACTGCCCCAGAGTGTCTAGATGTCAGGTGGGTGGTAATTTGCTATGCAGCAATCAAAACGAATTCAGTGACTCTTCCTAGCCGTTTTGCTCCTGTGGGATCTGATTACATGGGAAGCTGTGAAGTTCAACTTCCTGTCAAGAAAAAGACCTAAATTATCCAAATGGCTGTCGTTGGAGCAGCCAGCTTGAGAGGCATCTTGCCCTTCTAGCTGCTGTATTATGACCCAAAACACGTGTGAACCCTTTGAAATGCTTTTTATGCTCAGTTTAAATTACCAGAAGATGATCAGAGTTGCTTAGTAGACTCAGCTCAATTTGGACCCCAAGTGCCCAGTCTAATCATCCATGTCATTTAGTAAATCCTGGATCCAGGTGAGATTAGAGCATTTTCCAAAATCAGAAGCATGTGATGCCTGAAGAAACCATCACTTCCTGTGAAAGATTCAAGCTGAATGGCCACAGGCCTCTCACAAGCTGATTTTAGCAACAAACTCCTCTTCTTTCTGCCAGGAATCCTGCTCTGCAAACATGCAGATGGAAACTTCAACTGAAATCTCCTGCTGTGTGTCAGGGAGCTGTTTTCTCTTTTTCTGTCCTTTCTCTATTTTGCTAATGAGGTGGCTATTACTTCCAGTCTGAAATTCTGAACCAGAAAAGCAGGGAATTCTTTTCCTCTAAGGAGTATTAAGGACAGAGACTCAGTGTGGGTACATGATCTAAGAGCACACCTGCGTTGGCATTTCCCCTTAAGTGAAAGCCTCTTTACTTGGTCTTTTATTAGTTTCCGTGGGGGATAAATTCATTTCCTGCTTTATTCTCATCTGTGTTTGGTGAAGCAACAGGGAGTTTTCATGCATGTGTGTGTGCGTGCACATGTGTGTACATGGACTTGCATTTCTGTTGAATAATCTCTTAGTGTTTGGGGGTTGATTAAAGCACTGAGGCTACTTTCAACTTGTGACATTTGGAGGTAAAGGGACTGTGGTCCCCTCCCCAACACTGAAACATATTGAAGTAAAAATAGAGTCTCTTTGCAGGAAAATGAAGATTATTGTGTCAAATCCACTGGGTGCAGGCCCTTTCATGGACGTTTTTGAATTACATTTATCTGGAAAGCTGAATATAATACTATGTTTACAAGTTAACAGCCCAGAGAATGTATGAAAACTGTATCATTTGGCTACAAATCCCAAAAAGATGCAATTTATGGATTCATGTCATCTTTATTCAAAGATATCTCTCTCATATGTATGGATGTGAGTAACTGTGAGGAAAATTAAGCAGAGTTTAGAGTAGAAAAAACACTGAACGTAAGTTCACAGAGTCTAATCATTGGGGAAGACTAACCATGAGTACATGCAACTTTCACCTTGATTTTAAAACCCTTTGTTTGCACAAATAGATTGTAACCTGATGGAAGGGGTGTTTGTACAATTGGTCACACGGGCTGTGATGACACAGGGAGACAGGGCTGAGCCCTTTCTCTGAACCCACTTCATCTACTCACACCACAAAATGCCAAGTTTGAAAACCAACAGGAAATAGGGATGTTAAAAGTAAAAGGTTTCAGGTCAGTATGAATGTCACATAACATGATTATATCGTTCTAAATAGTTTGTCTATACTCAACTTCTTCTGAAAAGAATAAAAAAAGAGTTGGTTTTCTTTTTAATCTTCTGGGCATGTATCCAAAATAATTGAAATCAGTATCTCAAATATATATTTGTACACCCATGTTCATTACGGCATGATACACATTAGTCAATATGTGGAAAAAACCTAAATGCCATCATCCAAAGAACGGATAAAGAAATGTGGTATGAACATAGAAGGGAATACTATTCAGCCTTAAAACATGAAATTCTGCAATGCACAACAACATGGATGAGCCTTGAGGACAGTATGCTGCGTGAAATAAGCCAGTCACTGAGATTCAAATACTATCTTATGTGAGGCATCTAAATAGTAAAACTCAAAGAATACATTTGGAACTAGTCAATGAGTTCAATAAATTTGCTGGATATAACATAAATGTTCAGAAATCAGTGACGTTTCAGTCAGGGTTCTGGTTCGAGAGAGCAACATAGGAGGCTCCTGAACTCAATTTATCCCATGGACACATCGAACAGATGATTACATATGCAATGATTCCCTCTGAGAGAAATCCAGAAACTGACTGGGCAACTGCTACACATCGGGTGAATGAGAAAACAAAACAAAACAAAAAAAAACCACAACAAAATGGCTAGGGCAGGCTGAGACAAAATCTGTCTACAAACTCCATCTGTGGCATAGCAACACACAACACACTGTTGGGAGGCAGCTCACAACTCCCATCTTTACTCTGAGGAGCGAAGAATTTGGACCTAAAATATCACACCCCAGCTGTTAAGACTTCCATCTGAGGGACGATCCCCAAAAGCCTAACTCGGAAAGCCAGTGAGGCTTGTGTCCACGAGACCCATGAGGCTATACAGCAAAGAAACAGTTCCCACCGTGCTCTCTAGGACTTGCATAGCTGTCCTCCTGGGGCTCATCACAGAGGTGCAGCCGGAAACCCCCACTTTCCAGTCTTACCATGCTGGAGACCTGATTGCATAACTTAAGGTCTGCATCCTGAGGGGTAGGCTCCCATTTTAATGCGCATCTAGGGGCTGCCTGACATGCTCTCCAGAGACTCAGAGGCGAGTGGGCACCATCTTTGTGCTCTCCCTCTGCCACCATCCCAGGTTGCTGGTCTCTCTGTGAAAGGAGCTCGTGCACACAAGTTGTTTTTGTGGCTGCTGCCCAGGAACACACCCCTTGATCACATGCCACAGTGGCCTGCAGGGCTCGTGATTGCAAGACCCAGAGAACTGTAGTAAAAACGAACAGTTCTTAACTGGATAAACCTCCAGAGTTCAGCCAGAGGCAGCAATCAGAAATATCCAATTCCTGGGCTGGCACAGTGGCGCAGTGGCTAAGTGCGCACCTTCCACTTTGGTGGCCTGGGGTTTGCCAGTTCGGGTCCTGGGTGCAGACATGGCACCGCTTGGTAAGCCATGCTGTGGTAGGCGTCCCACATGTAAAGTAGAGGAAGATGGGCACGGATGTTAGCTCAGGGCCAGTCTTCCTCAGCAAAAAGAGGAGGAGTGGCAGCAGTTAACTTAGGGCTAATCTTCCTCAAGGAAAAAAAAGAAATATCCAACTCCTAGTTCTTCCATGAGAGAGTCCTGCCATCAATGATGGCCTAAGTATGCCACGCTGGTCCTGTAAGATTAGCACCATACAGCCTGGGTATGTAGTGGGCCATACCATCCCAATTTGTGTAAGTTCACACTATGGTGTTCACACTGTGATGAAACAATCTCATGACGCATGGCTCTGAATGCATCCCTGTTGTTAAGTGACTCATAAACTTATTCACCCATATTCACCATATTCACCATATTCACTCATATTCACCATATTTACTCATATTCACCCATATTCACCATATTCAGCCATATTCACCATATTCACCCATATTCACCATATTCAGCCATATTCACCCATATTCACCATATTCACCCATATTCCCCCATATTAACCATAGTCAACCATATTCACCAATAACAAACATCTAGGGGCTGGTTGCAGCCATTTCCAGACACCAGCGAGGCTGGCACACTACTTCTTGATGCTCTCCCTCTGCCCCACCAGGGTTCCTGGTTCTCTGTGAAAGGAGCTTGTGCACACATCTGGCACTGTGTTTAGTGCAGGCTTGCACCCAGAGGACACATTCCTGGAGAGCCTGGCTCTGGTGGCCAGCAGGGCTTGTTTGCACATCCCAGAGGACTGTAGCAAACAAAAGAACAGTTCCTCACCAGCTATGGCCCCAAGGCTCAACACCAAGGCAACAATCAGAAACAACCATCTTCCAGTCTTTCCTGTAAGAGGCGTAATTTCAAATCTTCAAGACTGCAGCCTGAGGCGCAGGCTTCTAACTTAACACACATGTAGGGGTTTACTACAATCCTCTCCAGAGACCAGCAAGCCTGGCCAATGCCGTCTTTGAGCTCTCCCTCTGCTCTGCTACAGATCACCACTCTCTCCCTGAAAGGAGCTTATGCACATGTTGACTCCCCAGCGTTTGTGGCTGCTGCCAAGGAGACACACCCCTTAGACACCTGGCTCTGCTGGCTGGCAGGGCATGCATTCACCAGCCCCGATGGATTTTAACAAATAAATTGTTTTAACTCTCAGTCTAGAGCTCACGCAGGGGGATCAAACAGAAAGGACCATCTCCCAGTCTTCCCCTGTGAGATCTACTTTCATACCTCAAATACTGCTGTCTGAGGGTATGGCTTTCAGGCAGCCTGAAAGAAGGTGCAGATTGAGATCCACTCCTCTGGGACACTGACAGGTCTCAGCACACCCACAACTACTGGGAGTCACTAAGAACAAAACAGGCAGCTTGGAGAATCACAAAGGTTTTAGAGTCAATCAAGAACTGGGACAGAATTGAACGATAAGATTCATCTCCTGCAAGAGAACACTCCTTAAAGACGGAGAGAGGTGGCTTTTTGCCCAAAGCAGAGAAACCAACACAGAAAGTCAAGGAAATAATGAAACTAAGGAAAATGATCTAAACAGAAAAAAAGGATACAATTCCAGAAACACAAGAATTTAAAACTGGAGATAAGTGATTTACCTGATAGAGGTTTCAAAGTACTGATCATAAAGATACTCACGGAGGTCATAAAAATGCATGAAAATGTGAGAATTTCAACAAAGAAATCACATATATAAGAAAGTACCAAACAGAAATCCCAGAGGTGAGGAATACAATAACTAGCAAAAAATTCAGTAAAGGGATTGAACAGTAGACTAGCTAAAGCCAAAGAAAGGATCAGTGAACTCATAGACAGCCAGTGGAATTCACCCATTAGAGGAGGAAAAAAAGAGTGAAGAGTGAAGATAGCTAGAGAGGCTTATGAGACACCATCAAGCAGACCAATAGTCACATTACATGTGTCCCAGTGGGTGAAAGTGGAAGAAAACTTATTTGAAGAAATATTGGCTGAAAACTTTGCTAATCCAAAAAAAGAAACAGGCACCGAGATCCAAGAAACCAGAGAATTCCGATTAAGAGGAATCTAAAGAGATGTACACCAAAGTACATTGTAATTAAATTGCCAAAATTTAAAGACAAAGAGAGAAGCTGACAGGTGGCAAGAGAAAAATAACTTGTTATGTACAAGGAAACCCCAATAAGAGAATCAGCAGATTCTTCTGCAGAAAATTTGCAGGTCTGAAGGGCTGGCCTGGTATATTTAAAGTGCTGAAAGAAAAAAAAATCTGTCAACCAAGATGACTGTAGCCTTCAAGGTTGCCATTCAGAAGTGAAAGACAGAGAAGAGCTGTGCAGACAAGCAAAGCTGAAGGAGCTCATCACCACCAGACTTGCCTTGCAGAGAATGTCAAAGAAATTTCTTCAAGAGGAAATGAAAGGGTCCTAATTAGTAACAAGAAAGCATATGAATGTATAAATCTCCCTGGTAAAGAAAAACTCACAGGAAAATCAGAATATCCTATGCTGAAATGATGGTGGATAAGTTACCTATAAATCTAGTGTGAAGTTAGTAGACAAAAGTACTAAAAATAACCACAACTATATAATTTAATACTGAATACATGAGGTGAAAATGTATAAATTGTGACATCGAAAAGATAAGACATAGGAGGGAGAGTTAAAATGTAGAGCTTTAGGATGCATTCCAACTTGAACTGTTATCAGCTTCAAATAGACTGTTACACATATAATCTCTTTTATAAAAGCCTCATGATATTTACAAATGAATAACCTATAGTCAAGGCACAAAAGAGAAAGACAAAGGAATCTAAGGATACCACTACAGAAAATCATCAAAACACAAGGGAGGAGGTTAAGAGGAGAACAGAGGAACAAAGCAATTACAGAAGAGTGAAATGGAATAGTAAGTCCATGCCTATCGATAGTTACCTCCCATGTAAATGGGCTGAATTCTCCCATCAAAAGACATATAGAGGCTGAATGGATGAATAAAACAAGACTCAAATGCATGGTGCCTATAAGAGACTCTCTTCAGCTTGAAATACACAGACAGATTGAAAGTGAAGAAATGAAAAAATATATTCTATGCTAAAGGAAACCAAATGAAAGTAGGGGTAGCTATACCTGTGTAAATTAAAATACAGTTAAAGACAAAGACAAAAATAGTCAAAACACGTCATTCTACACTGATGAAGCGGTCAATCCAACATGAGGGTATAATATTGGCAAATGCATATGCACCCAACATAGGAAAACATAAATATATGAAGCACATAATTCTTGTCAATTTTACATGGAACATTCTCCAAGACAGATAATGTATGAAATCACAAAACAAGTCTTAATTTTAAGCCATTGAGATCACATCAAGCATCTTTTCCAACTACAGTGCTATGAAACTACAAATCAGTGATAAGAGGAAACATGTAAAATTCACAATATTTGGAGATTAATAACATGCTCCTGAAAAACCAGTAAGTCAAATAAGAAAGCAAAAGAGAAATCAAAAACTATCTACAGACAAATGAAAAATGGAAACACAGCATATCAAAACTTAATTGGATGCAGCCAAACCAGTTCTAAGTGGGAAGTCCATAGCGATAAAAGCCTACCTTAAGAAAAAAAAAAAGTTCTCAAGGAAAATAACCTAATTTTATACCATAAGGAACTAGAGAAATGTGAACAAACTAACCACAAAGTTAGTAGAAGGAAGGAAATAACAAGCTTAAAATGGAAATAAAGGAAATAGAGACAGAAAAGGACAATGGAAAAGATCAAGGAGATAAAAGCTATTTTTTTGGAAATTTAAACAAAACAGACAAACCTTTAGCTAGACTCACCAAGAGAAAAAGAGAGAGGATATACAAAAGATCTTGAGAGACTACTATGAACACTTGTGCACCAACAGACTGGAAACTGAGAAAAAACAGATAAATTCCTAGAAACATAGATCTACTACGGTTAAACCATGAAAAAATAGAAAATCTGAACAGACCAAAAATGTGGGAGGAGATTGAATCAGTAATGAAAAACCTTCCAACAAACAAAATTGTGGGACCAGATGGCTTCACTGGTAAATTCCACCAAACACTTAAAGAAGAATGAACATAATTTTTCTTGAATTCTTCCCAAAAATAGAAGAGGGAACAATTTTAACTAATTTTACAAAACTAGCATTACTCTGGTGCCAAAACCACAGGGAGCAATAAACGTGAAAAGAAAAGTGCAGGCCAATATCCCCGATGAACACAGTTGCAAATACCCTCAACAAAATAACCAAGCCAAATTCAGAAATACAGTAAAAGGATCCTACACCGTGATCCAGTGGGATTACTCTGGGGGACACGTGTGGGCTCAGCAGCCACAAAGCAATCCATGGGATGCCCCACATCGACAAATTGAAGTATAAAAAGCATACCATCATCTCAATAGAGGCAAAAAAAGCATTTGACAAATTCAATACCCACCCATAATAAACACTCAACAAACGGGCTGCAGATGGAACATCCCTCAACATAATCAAAGCATCTATAGCAAACCCACAGCTAACATCACACTCAGCAGGGAAAAGCGGGGAGCGTTTCACCGCAGATGAGGGACAAGACAAGAGTGCCCACTCTCCCCAGTTTTATTCTGCATGCTATGGAAGTCCTGGTCAGAGCAATTAGGCAAGAAAAGGAAATAAAACACATCCAAATCACAAAGGAAGAAGGGAAGCCGTCTTGTTTGCACATGGGATGATCTTGGATATAGACACTCTAAAGACGACCAAAAACCTGTTATAACTAGTGAGAAGATTCAGTAAAGTCACAGGATACGAAATGAACTTGCTAAAATCAGGTGCATGTCTATATACACTAACAAAACACTATCGGGGATGGCCCATGACCTAGTGGGTAAGTTCAGCTTGAACTGTTTCAGTCTCCCAGGCTCGGTTCCCATGTGCGGACCTACACCACTCATCAGTGGCCACACTGTGTTTGCCACCCACAAGCTAAATACAGGATGGTTGGCACAGAGGTTGGCTCAAGGCAGACATTCCTCAAGCAAAAAGAGGAAATTTGGCCACAGATGTTAGCTCAGGGTGAATCTTTCTCAGAAACAAAAAAAAGTAAAAGAAAATTAAACCAGTATCAGAAAGAAAACAATACTCATACAATTGCATCAAAAAGAACAAAATACCTAGGAATAAATTTAACCAAGCTGCTGAAAGATCTATATACTGAAAGCAATAATACACTGATGAAGAAACAAATAAACAGAAACGTATTTTGTGCTCATGAAAGGGAAGAATCAATATTGTTCAAATGTACGTACTATCCAAAGCAATCTACAATTTCAGGGCAATTCTTATGAAAATTGTAATGGAATTTCTCACAGAGCTAGAACAAATAATCCTCAACTTTGCAAAGAAGCACAAAAGACCCCAGAGAGACACAGCAGTCATGACAAAGAAGAACAAAGGCAGAGGCCTCCCAATCTCTGATTTCAAACTACATTGCAAAGCCATGGTGATTAAGACAATGTGATATTGGCATGAAAAGACACACACATACCAATGGAACAGAGTGGAGAGCTCAGAAATAAGCTTTCACATATAAAGACAAATATCTTTGACAAGGGAGCCACAAACGCTCAATGGGGAAAGTAGAGTCCCTTCAACATATGCTGTTGGAATAACTGGATAAACAAACGTAGAAAGATAAAACTTGACCCCCATCTGACGTCACTTCTAAAAATTAAATCAGAAAAGATTAAAGACTTCCACAAAATACCTGATACTGTAGAACTCCTAGACAAAACAGAAGGAAGAAGCTCCTGGATAGTTGTCTTGACAATGACTTTTTAAATATGACACAAAATGCACAATCCACAAAAGCAAAAAACAACACGTGGGACGACATCAGTTTAAAAGCTTCTGAACAGAAACAGAGACAATCGACAGTACGAAAAGTCCATCTATGGACTAGGAAACACTATTTGCACACCATATATCAGATTGGGAGTTAATATCCAAAATCTATGACGAGCTCATACAGGTCACTCACAAGAATAAAACCAGATCTGATTTAAAAAGTGCACATAGGAACTTTATAAAAGTTTTCAAAGAGGACAACCGTAAGACCAGAGGTACACGAAAACGTGCTCAATATCACTCATCATCAGGGACGTGCAGATCACAACTACAAGGAGACATCACCTCGCACCTGTTAGAATGGCTGTTATCAAGAAGACAAGAGATGGCAAGCGTCAGCTACGACGTGGAGAAAGGGAAGCCCTTGTGCACTTTTGGTGGAGATGTAAATTGGAGCAGCCACTCTGGCAAACAGTATGAAGGTTCCTGAAGAAATGAAAAATGGAAATACCATACGATCCAGTGATCCCACTGCTGAGCATATAGCTAAAGGAAAAGAAAACAGGATCTCACAGAGATATGTGCACGCCGACATTGCTTGTATCATTGTTCACAGTAGCCAATACATGGCGACAACCTAAGGGTTTATCAACAGACGAGTGGATAAAGAAGACGTGGTGTGCACACATACACACACACACACACACACACACACATATGTGTGTGTGTACGCATTCAATGGAAAATTTTCCACCATGTACAGGAAGGAAATCCTGACAGATCTTGAGCGCATTGCTCTGAGTGAGATAAGTCAGTTGGAGAAAGAAAACAGATACTGTGCAACATCACTCTCATGTGGAATCTAAAACAGTGGAACGTGTGAAAACAGAGAGTAGAGCCGTGGTACCCCAGGGCAGGAGGATGACGGAATTGGAGAAACGTTGTCTAAGGGCGGAAACTTGACGCTAGGAGCTCAATGAGTCTGGAGAGCCGATGCACAGCATAGTGCCTGTGGTCGACGACAGTGCATCGTGAGCTTGAATGATGCTGAGGGGCTAGATCTTCATTGTTATCACCACAAAGAAGAAATGACAGCTATGTGACCTGATGGACACACTATCTCAGGGTACAGGGTGATCGTATTGCAACCTCTAAAAGGAAGAAATGAACACACTGTACGTTTTAAACTGACACATATTGTCTGCCGATTACACTGGAAAATAAATAGAATTTTCTAAGGATGTATTTAGCAAAGAAAAAAATCAACTTACGCCTAGCTTCCTGTAGTCTGTGGAGCAATTTAGGACAATCATTGGACTCTATGTCCTCTGAAGGGGAAGTGGCCCAGACTCTCCCCTGGGCCCCTGGAAGTCTACGCCCTCTGAATGAGAGAAAACTGTGAACGGAGCACCCTCACACACACTGGACCCAACCTCACATTGACTCCGTCCCTCATCAGAGCACAGAGATCTGCTCTGCTCTGATTGGGGGGGCTCAGTGGGGTCAGTCCTCTCGGCAGGACAGTCACATTCCCGAGAACCTCCACAGTTCTTCACACCCCGTCTCTGGACTTCCGTCACAAACTATTAGCCATGCCAGGAGACATGACGTGATGACCAAAAGTCTGAAAAGGAAAAGGGAAACAGACAATAGAAAGAGAGGCCTAGGGGATCAGGACTTGGTGCTCATCTGACACGGAGCCTGAAATGACAAGGAGCTTGAGGGAGAGGCGAGATGAGCCCTGGAAGGCACACCCTCCAGGCCCCAAGGAGAGGTCTGCCTGTGGGAGGGTGCAGGCGGAAGATTGACAAACGTTGTGGAGGGGGAGGTGCTGCATAAAGGAAGGCATTGACGTTCAAAGGACGTGGAAGTAGGTGGGCATGTAATTCTTCTCATCCCTCACTTAAATTTCCCATTTATATCCAACTACAAGATAATGGAATACACTGAGAGGACACCAAAATGGGCCCGAGTACCCAAAACAGAGATTGAATGTTGGAAATTAGGAGGAGGTTCAATCATAGGATGGCAAACTGTAGGTGGAGAAAAAAGGATGGATTTTCAAAACACTGTCTATGGAAGCGACCCAGTTTTAACCACACACATTTAGGAAAACACTGGAGACAAGTGTTAAAACAGACTAAAAGTGTTTTTCGGTGCATGATGTGGGAAGTATAAGGCATTAAGGTGGTGGGAGATTTTGGCTTTTAAATTCTGCATCATGGCCCTGTATTGCATGGGGAAAAAGCCAATATAATTTCAATGTCAATTTGCAACAACTTTTAAAATGTTTGACATGCATTTTCTTTTTTATTAATTTTGCGTTACCTCATAAAATAACAGTTGACTGAAAATTACTCAGCCATGAGGTAGACTGGTTTTCCACTCCCACAGGCCTGTTGTAAAGACCCGTGTCTGTCATTCGCCATGACCCACTCAGCTCACAGTCCCTCTGCAGGCACTGAAATGCAGAGGCGAGAAGGGAGGGGGAGCTAACATTCACAGGCTCCCTCGGAGTGCCGGTGTCCTTGCCAGGCACTTCTCCTAAGGTTCTGATGGGATGTCACTGAATGCAGCATTCAGCATCGTGGCCTGAGTGCCCGTCTCAGGGATATTTGCTCTCTAGACCATCCCAGTTCATGTTAGGTCAGAAGTGAACCCAATGCCTCTCGCCCCACAACCACAGCCACCCCAGTCTGGGGCAGGCAGTGTCGGTCGGGAGAGGCCCTCAATTGCCCTGAACCCACTTCGGGTTTAGAGGAGAGATTACCAGAGGATGAGGGAAACCTCAGTGCTCAAGAGCAGTCTTTTGGAGATGTGTCACAAATACGCCCCTGAAGGAGCCTGTGGCAACTTCCCCTGCCAGTGGGACCAGCAACCTCAGGTCAAGACCCAGCTGCTGACTCAGGTCTCCTTTCCTGGCCAGAGGCTAGGGCTCAGCCTGGGCTCTTAGAGGCTAACGCAAAATGTAGAGGACACCAGCATGTGCTTTTTTAAGATTTATTTCAGAGTGCTGGTCAGTGACCTACCAGGGAGACCTGGCATGAGAATGCTGACACCTCTCGCTCCACCCATGATGTGTCGGGGGACCCCTGTGTCTCCTGCAGACTTCTGGGAATGTGGGCTCCGGCTTTGCCAACTCTTTACTGATTTTTTCACACATGTTCCTTGTCTATTGCCTACAGTCGCACAGGGGTGGGAGGCTGATTTATCGTTTAGTTTCACCAACTGTCACTTCCTTTACTTCAGTGACCTTGACAGTTCTTACATTTGTGGCCACGCCAAAGAGGAGTGCGGCTATTAAGGCATAAATGCGGGCACAGAGCACTCTCAGGTACACCACTGGCCACAGGCTGGCTGTCACCTTCCGCTGTTTTCTTGGAGGGGGTCCGCTGTCAACGCTCCCTCCTGCCCCTTTCTGTAAGCACCTTGGAGGTTCCCACCCTTCATGGCAATGGCAATGCCTCAGATTGTTGCAGACTCCTCTCAGATTGCATTTCTCAGGGGTACAGTCATAATTCATTGCCTCGATAGAACCATTGCAGTAGCTATTTTGACAGTATCTTCCAGAATCACAGAGGCTACCATCTCTCACAGGACCCACATCTGTTGTTCCGGTCCCACGGTGTGAACCCACCCCGAAGCACAAGTGATCTAAGATAAGAGACTGATGGAAGGCGACGTGTTCCTGCAGCTGCGGAAGGTGCGTGACGTTGATGCACTGCAGCCTTCCACACAGAATGTCCGCGTTCGCACAGGACCCAAATCTGTACGTCATTTCGGCTCTTCTGCAGTGTCCAAATCGATTGGCTCTTTTATTTATTTCATAGCAGCTCCTTGGAGCATTCACAGCCTTTCCCCCAAAGATTTCTTTGCAGTGAATGCTGCGGTCAGTGCAATTTCCACGGTAGCAGTAGCCGTCTTCAGTACATGGAGTTCCATCTTGCATATAAACGTTGTTAGGGCATTTTGAGCTTAACCCTCGGCAGTACTCGGGAAGATCACATATATTTTGGATTGGTCTGCAAAGCGTCCCAACAGGGGAGAAGGTGCAGTTTGTACAGCATCTGCCTGTGTCACAGGCGCTTCCAGTCGTAAAGCGACAGTTGCTATTGCAGCATGGGCTGCTGTAACACTGCTTGAAGGAGCCGCAGTCACACTGCTCCGTTTCTTCCACTACATGGTTTCCACAACGATCTTGTGTCAGGCTTTTATTTAAATACACCCTTTGGGTGAAGAACACACATAGGGATACATCGTTACCAAGTATGTGCTGGGTATGCAGAAAGGAACAGTTACTGAAGGCATCCGTCATCACAGGGTATCTGTACATGATGCACGTGGTCCTTCTCTGGCAAACGCAAGTGGATTCATCGAAATACAGACCAAACGATCTCCCTATCTGTTGAGATGCTATGATAGCCAGCAATAAATAGTGTCTTCCTAGAGCACCCAGCATGATAAGATTTTGAGCCTTGCACATGGAATATATGCCTGGACTAAACTGAAGTTCATGAGGCCCGTCACGTTTCACGATTAGGCTTGAATGTGGACTCATAGCTCTATACAGCGTGTTAGAAAAATAGTTATAAAAAGCACTGCCTGGCACCCTATGGTCATTCATGTCAGCTGGATCTCTCTGGTCAAAAATAACTATGGCAGTAAGAAACATACCAAGATCAAGACCTCTCCAGATTGAATCAATTATAGTACTTAAATGTATCAGAAAGGTTGCACATTTGGATACATTGTTGTACACACGGTACATCCTGTTGGAAGTCATTACAAGGGCTTTTATTGATCCATAGTGGGATGCAAAGACCCTAGAGGAGAGCCTGGGCTCTGCACTGGCATTTGCCTGAGAGAACAGGGGGTCCCTATCCTCCTTGTATCCCAGTCTATATGCAGGTCCTGTGGCGTTGGTGTCGGCCACTATCTGAGAAACAATGTGTTCAAACCTTTGGGAATCCTTGAGTGGTTTGATTTCATAGGCAAGGTCATCCAACTTCATGATGCCTTCGATACCCCCGTAGCACGTCTCCACGGTGACCATGGAAAGAGGAGTCTCCTCCAGGTAGCCAAGGTAATAACAGTCTTGAGGGATGAAGGGGGAGTCCACCTGTAAGGCTCCTTGGTCATCCTGAGTCATCAGCAGCAGATGTCTAGGCACAAACAGTTTCTTGCGCCGCATGTGGATAACGTGTCTCTGGCCCCCAAAACGCAGGCTGTAGGAGACCCACCCTGGCATCTGCACGCCTTTGCCGCTCTGCAACTCCTTCCTGGGAATCACCACCTCGGAGGAGATGTAGCGCCACGAGGGACGGCCTTTAGAACACTGGCCTGGAGCCAGCACTGCCCAGAGCCCAAGCAGCAGGAGGGGCGTCCTCAGGGTCACCTGGGTCTCTGCCAGCCTCATGGTCCTGCTCAGGGACATCTGTCAATGAGGGTGGATAAAGGGACGATCCTCAGGGAAGCCAGGTCTCAACCGTCTGCTGTGGCCACTTCCCACCACAGAGAGAGACACTGACCGTGAACAAAGGACAGCCTCAGACTGCCAGCACCCTACCCCTGGGTGGGTCACCTGAAGGAGTTAGGTCACAGTCGCCGGGTGTGGCGGTGGGTGGGCCTGGGCATGAATGCAGCAGGGGTTCGTGTGGCAGAGCGGGGAGGGCTGCGTCCCTGATTGTTAACACGGAAAGGAGATGGGAGAAGGAAGCAGAGGCGTGTCCCTGTTCAACATGTTCAAAGTACCCTCTGGCTGTTTGAATCCATGATGTGCAATCAGAACAATTAACTTCTCTACCACCTCTGTCCTGCGCTGCCTCGGGTCCCTTTCTGTGGATTGCTCTTTCCCCTCGTTGTAAAGTACCACTTCTTCCTACTTCTTTGGCAGGTGGAGGTAGACACTGTTAATTTTACCTTTATAGGTGTTGAAAGGATTTTAATTTTATCATTACACGTGTCTTTCTCTGGTTTGCAGGGAAGGTACGTGGGAACCGTCTGATCCTTCGGGTTGCAGCTTCCGGGCTTTGATTGGGCTTCCTGCGTCAGCACTGAGAGTGGGCTTGGTATTTCCCCAGTGCTCCATGGGATGGGACAGACTCCCACGGCTCTCCTTGTTCCCAGGGGTCCTGTCTGACCTGACGCTGCGGGAGTTGGGCCCAGGACTGGTGAAGCCCTCGCAGACCCTCTCCCTCACCTGCACTGTCTCCGGGGACCCTGTCACCAGCAGTTACTACTGGAATCGGATCCGTCAGCGTCCTGAGAAAGGGTGAGTGTCCGTCACAGTTTATCCTTCAATGAGACACACGATTCATTTGAAGGCATACAGATAGACCACGGCACAGCCACCTGACCAACAACCCCTCTTAAAGGGTTACTCATCAATACTCCTGTCCCCAAATGTTAATAAACTATTGAAAATCCCAATTTATGTTAGTTGAATCTACAGAAGGGCCACTGTAGGGCTCACCAATGCCACAAGGCACAGCGCCGCTCAAAGCATACAGCTCTAAGCTTCTGGAGACACCTTCGCCAGCTCTGCCATGACCCAGGTGGAGCCGGCATCAGGCAAGGACCCCCAGTGAGTGGCGATCGACATGGACGCTGGTAGCCCATGTGTTCCCAGATCTTCTCAGAACGATTCGTCTTCTCTGTGGACAGTTCTGTGAGCACAGCCTATCTACAGATCGATGGGCTGAGGTCTGAGGACATGGCCAAATATTACTCTGGGAGAAACAGTGTGAAAATCCATGTCCTGAGTGTCAGAAACCCTGAGGGAGAAGGCGGCTCTGCCAGGCTGAGGCAGTGACAGGAACAATGTGGTGCACCCTTTCTCTGGCTAAGTATATCCTTGCAAGAACCTTCACTAACTATTCTGGCTTCTCCACCTCAGCCCAAGACTGAACCATCTGGACGGGGAGAGGGCACCTGTGCAGAAGACACGAGGAAGGTGGGGGCCCCAGAGCTGTCTCAACTTCCTCCTCAGACCTGGATCCTGGGGCTCCTTCCCTGGTGCAGCTGCCAGCTAGACAATTAGCCCCATCTCTCTCCATGGCCAGTGAGATTTGACTCAGTGCTTTCTGTGTGAATGAAACTTGCTAATTTGTCAGAAGACAGCATCAGCTCTTCACTCTGTGGGATCCTTGGATCTGTGCAGGAGTTGGGCTACTTAATGCCCCTTCTCTAGATTGCATACGAATAACCTAATGCCCTCGAGGATAAAAATATTCATAAAATTATTTAAAAAATACTCCTCTCTCTGGGGCTGGCCCCGTGGCCGAGTGGTTAAGTTCGCGCGCTCCGCTGCAGGCGGCCCAGTGTTTCCTCGGTTCGAATCCTGGGCGCGGACATGGCACTGCTCGTCAGACCACGCTGAGGCAGCGTCCCACATGCCACAACTAGAGGAACCCACAACGAAGAATACACAACTATGTACCGGGGGGCTTTGGGGAGAAAAAGGAAAAAAAAAATAAAATCTTTAAAAAAAATAAAAAAAAAAAAAAAATACTCCTCTCTCAACCCTATGTATTCTGTTCCCCCTTAGCAAAGGGATCTTTCAATGACTATGTCTAGTGGATAAATAGATAGATGCGCAGGGAGAGGGGAGGCAGATTCAGTTCAATTAATGAAAATGACAAGTACTAATAGAACTTTGGGGTTGAGCTCTGAGATGACATAGATGTTAATAACGTCGAGGAAAATAATCGAGGTAATGAGGTTTGTAAAGTTTCATCTATGTATTTCCTTTATTCATTGCAAATTATAATGAGAATTTCTGAAAAAAAGGGCAGCAAAGTTTGGGTAACTCTTCAGAGGATTAAAGGGAGTGACCTGAAAGAGGTGGACAGACGAGGGACACAGGGAGGGCGCCTGGTAGGCAGAAGGGTCTCTGAGCACAACATTGAAGGGGCCATAAATATCAGAATAGAGGGATCATGGTCCCGATCGAGGGCAGGGCTCTCATCCCTGAGCATCCCAGAGCCCAGGACACACCAGGATGGGACCTTGAATTCACCAGGAAGGGGAAACAGCAAAAGCCTGGAGTTGAGCCAGGGGCTGGTCTGCAGTGGGTGCTCAGGAGCCTCGGGGCATATTTAAAAGGAGGATTGGGAGTGAGGGGTTTCCTGTTGGGGTCTCAAATTCCTATTTCTGTGACCAAATGTATGCTTAGATGTCTTCTGTATATTTTCCTGCCTGAGTCCCAATTCTCCTTATACCATCAGACTCTGAGAAAATGGGTCAGTATTCCTCTGCCATCATCAATTCAATAATTGGAAGACGCTGAGTTACACAGATGTGTAATCCCTTTCCTTACTTGATCTGTTCTCCACCTGAAGGTGTGATTCTTTCTGATGTACGTCATTAGGTTTTTTGGATGTATTCTATGGGTTGTTTTAAGGAAGATGTGGGAGAAAGCCTTAGACAAAATTATACAAAATTTTACAGCTCAAATGACATTTCTTCTAGCCTGCCTATGCTGAAGATGTAGTTATTCAGATTAAATTAAAGTCATAGGCACTTACCCAAAGGGAATAGGAGTTTAGAAGGACTATCCTTTGTTGTAGAATTATGTATATACCAAAGGTGGCATCAAAGTATTATTTTAAGTATGAAAATATGCATTTTAATTACTAGCAACTGTGGATATTTTAATTTTTTGAGTGTGTGACGATGATGTCTATGTTGCTAATCCCCTCTAACGCCTTTTAAATAATCTATAAAATTATCTATCGATCTATCGATCGATCTATCGATCGATCTATCTATCATCTATTTGGAGTCTCCTCGTCTAGCTCAGCATTTATGTTATCGGCACATGTTCTTCAGGACTATGATCATTATCTCTGCAATGTTTAATTATACCCCTAATATCAGATCCCTACAGCTTCCAGCTTAGTCACTCCATTGTGTTTCCAGATGGTTATATGAATATGAACTCTATGCATAAGTTACTGATGATCTCTGCTGTACCAACAGAAAAGCTATAAACTTTCTATAAAACAATTACCACTACCCTCAGTAAACACCTCCTGACTGAGGTAGATTTCTCAGGGAAGGGGAGGAGCCCTCCCACCGTAGGAATCATTTCTGTAGACAACATAAGGCTATCCTTGCCTTGGTGTCTGTGTACTTGAGGACGTAGGCACCTATTCCAGTCTTCATAGACTGATTTCCACAAGCAAAGCCCTTCACCACTGAAGCATCCAAAATCAGAGGTGTCCCAGTCTTCCTCTGCTTTGGAGACAGTTGTACAGATCAAAGTAAGATCAAAGTTCTGAAATTAAAAGAAATCTGATTTAGGAAGGACTGGCCTCTAGTCATTGCTACATTTACACCAACACTGACATCAAAATATTATTTCACTATGAAATTATATTTGTAGCAATTGTTAATTTATATTGTATTCAATCATTTTCTTAAATTTGTGAAGCTGTACACACAAAAGGTTGACACCTTTTAATATCTATTTGAAAGACGCACAAGATTAAAAAAAAATAGTGATTTACTCACGTGGTCCAACACGGATTCTTAGGGCCAGAAAAGTGAGCCTGCCTTTGACCTCTTTCCACCTCAACTTCATATAGAAAGTGCTCTCCCATTAAGATCAACATGCCTTGTGGGTTCAATGAAGACACACCAACAAGGGCCCCAGAAGGACCAGGGTTCTGACCTCGGTCCCTCCCCATTAACAAGGACTGGGCTCCCCACATGCAAATTTCTCCTCAAGGTCTAGGGTAAAATCAACTCTTCAGCTGTGGGAGCTCACATATCTCTCCTCAGACAGAATTGAGGTCTCGAGGGAAGGCAGAGCTGTGGTCTAGAAGAAGATGAGATTGTTTGGTCTTCTCTTTTGCTTGGTGGTGGCTCCACAAGGTGAGTTTCTTAGATGGCAAACATGGTTCTATGGGGATGGCTCTGAGTGCCTATGACTGACAGAGACTGATTCTCCTTGTCCCCAGCTGTCCTGTCCCGTCCCAGGTGCAGCTGCAGGAGTCAGGCCCAGGTCTGGTGAAGCCCTCACACACCCTCTCCCTCAACTATGCTGTCTCTGGGTTCTCCGTCACAACCAGTGGTCACTGCTGGAGCTGGATCCACCAGCCCCTAGGGAAGGGGCAGGAGGGCATGTGGATGATAAGTTATCATGGGAGCACTTACTACAGCTCGTCTCTCCAGAGCGGCTCCTTCATCTCCAGAGAGATGTCCAAGAACCAGTTCTCCCTGCAGCTGAGCTCTGTGACCACCGAGGGCACGACCGTGCATTACTGTGCAAGAGACACAGTGAGGGGAAGTCTGCGTGAGCCCAGGCAGAAACCTCCCTGCAGGAGGGTCTGGGCTTCAGGGTGTGCTCAGTCCACCAGTGAATGCAGAGGATCCACAAGGCACAGAGTCAGGCCGAGGAGCAGGTGCAGAGACAGCTCAGGAACGGTTTCCTGTCAGGGTCTGGGGCTTCCTCTTCTAAAGGTTTCTTGGGAAGCCTCTCTGGATTTGCAGTTCTGTGACTGCCACTTATCTCTCAATTATAAAAGTTTGTTGTAATTGAATAAAACGTTGATCACGTGCATAAACGCAGAGTGCCACATCTGGAGGCATAAATGGCTCTGTCATTCGTCGCCAGGATCAGAGTCCTGAGACAGCTCGGGCGACCTGGTCATTCTTTCACGTTCACACTCAGAACAGAGACCTCAGTGGTATTCCCTGAATAGAATGGTCACTGGGAGTCAGGTTTGAGCCATGATGGAAAGTTTTTATTTCTCCATCGTATCTGAAGAATATTTTTGCTGGAGAGAGTACTCTTTGCTGAAAATTTTTCTCTTTCATATATCTGAATTTGTCATTTCATACTCTCCTAGCTTGTAAGGTTTCTACCGAGAAATCTGCTGAAAACCTGTTATGGGTTCTTTTGTAGGTTGTTTTCTTCTGCCTTGCTGCTCTTAGTATTCTGTCTTTGTTATTCTCTTTTGTCAGTTTTACTACTATATGCCTTGCAGTAGGTCTTTTTACATTGACGTTGTTATGAGATCTGGAAGTCTCTTTCACATGGATTTCCAGTTCTTTCCTTAGGTTTGGGAAGTTCTCTGCTATTATTTCTTCAAATATGCCTTCTGGACCATTCTCCTTCTCTTCTTCTTCTTGAATATCTATAATTCTTATGTTGCATTTCCTAATTGTATTAGATATTTCTTAGTGACTTTCTTCATTTATTTTTGCTCTTAATTGTCTCTCCTCCTCTGCCTGCAGCATTTCAGCATGTCTATCTTTGCTTATTCTGATTCACTTATCTATGATTTCCACTCATGCATTCAGGGAATCCATATTTTGTTTTATGTCTTCCATTGTGTCTTTCATCTCTAATTTTATTGATTAATTCTTCTTTATAGTTTCAATCTCTTTTGTGAAGTAGCTCCTGAACTTTTCGTTTCTCTACATTCCCTTTTACCTCATTGAGTTGTTTGATGATAGCTATTTTGAATTCACTGTCATTTACATTGCATATTTTTGTGTCCTCAGGACTGAATTCTGGGTGCTTGTAATTCTCTATCTCGTCTGGAGGTTTGACAAAATGTTTGATATTGCTAGATGGAGTGGCTCTGTTTCTATGCAACCTGATATTATTTGCTTTCAGTTACTGCCTGTTGCCACTGGGTGGGGTCAAGAGGCCTATATTCCGAGCCCTCTGCCTTCAGCTGAAATCTCAGGCCATGGAGCAGGTGTGTGGCAGGTGGGGGAAGGGGCGCTTCCTCCTGCATGCTCTTGGGGGATTCTCATTCTGCTCTAACTATCTGGTCTCCTGGGGTGTTGGCTTGATTAGTTCACCCCCAACGGAACTTCTCACCCTGGTAGAAGTCTTCCCTCTAGCCTGAAAGGGCCCTCAGGGATCCTTGATTTTCCAATGAACAAATGTCCCCTACCCCATTCCATCCCTCATTGGAGCCTCCTGAGTTTGCTGGTCACAGTTTCTAGGGGAGGGAGTGACATATTTCCTTACCCCATTCCAGCTCCTCCATGGGTGCCTCCAGTCTCTCCGCCCTCCATCATATGGCTGTGTGCATCTCTCCTACGTTTCTTGTGTTGTGTTAGGATGTCCTCTGTTGGAGTACGAATGTCCCTTTTCATTGTATCTTGGAGGGGAGAGGATCCTGGGCAGGCTCACTCTTCCATGATACTGTTGTCACTTCTACTCATGTTTAATACTTGTTAAGAGGAGTAAGTAGGCAGACTATTTTTGGATGTTTGACTGATGATAACCTGAGGCACCTTCCTCCCTCTTTGCCTTCTTTCTAGTCATGGCTAATCTGACAAGAAAGCACAAATTCTCCCTTCTTTGATCCTGGTGGGAGATTCAAGCCACAAAAGCCCCTTCTGTGAATAGGACACTCACACGTCCCCACCACTGAACCACAATAAAAACCCTGAGCCAGTCTCCTTTCCAGGCTCTATCAAACCATTTATGACTTGAGAAAAGTCTTGCCATGCTCTCAACACATGCCTCAATAATGGAGATGAGAAATGTTTTACATTCCCTTTGTGTGTGCATGGCCTCATGTGACTCAACTGCTGTATCAGACTCTGGTGGAGATCCTTCTGCATTTGCACAGTGTCAACCAAAACTGATGCTGTAATGGCAATGTCAATACAATGACCACAACCACTGGGGTGGGGGGGTCTTTCTACTCTTGCTTTGGATTCATAACATATCTATTTCCTGATGTCCAACCTGCAGTTTATGCTGCTGCTTGCTGACTGGGTTGTGCACTGAGCTGTGCTGTGCTGCATTGTTGAGTCCAAAAGAACATCTGTGATAGATTAGGTGATTTACATCAGAAGCTTTGATAATTAATTACCATTTATGGATAGGAGTAATCACCCATATGTAACTCTCTGCCTTTCATGCATGTGAGCATAGTTTTCTCCTTTTACAGAAAACGTTTCTAATTCAGAGACTGAAGACGTAAACACAGAATCCTGAGTCCAGAGAAGTTCCCAAGAGGAGACCGCTATATGGAGAGGAAGCTGCAGACCCTAACTAAGCCCTTAAACTATATCTGCTCCTGCTCCTAGGGCCAAAACCCACGATTGTCAGGTCATGGCATGCCATGGTGTCCTGATTGTCCCTTACTTTCCTGAGCTCCACCTGCAGAACAGCTCTGCCTGTGTCCCTTCAGGAAGGTTTGTGTCTTGGCTCACACTGACTTCTGTTCACTGAGTCTCCCACACAGTAATACACGGCCGTGTTCTCGGCTCTCAGGGCATTCATTTGCAGATACAGCGTATTCATGACATTGTTTCTGGAGATGGTGAAATGGCCCTTCATGGATCCTAGGTTATATATGCTGTCACCATTATAATTCATGGATGAGACCCACTACAGTCTCTTTCATTGAGCCTCAGTGTCCAAGATAATGGCATAGTCATCAAAAGAATCCAGAGGCTGGACAGAAGACTCTCAGAGATTGCACAGGCTTTACTAAGCCTTCCCCAGTCCTCAACAGTGGCACCTCACTGGACACCTGCAAACCCAATATACCCTGGTCAGGAATCTCACACATCCAACATTTCTTTCACTCATATCCTCTCTCAGAATCAATGTCACTTATTCTTGCTAATTACCTTTTAAAATAGCAGCAAAATAAATACAGCTTAGCCCAAAGTCCATGGTGAGCCATTTGTGTTCAGTCCTGATCACAGAATGGGAACACCTGGGAATCCTTGAGCTGGGGCTCCTCCACCAGAGCTGCAGCGTTCGGGCTGGGCTGGTTTTTATCAGCAGAGAAAGGGCCCTATTTCCATGTCCTCTGACTATACAGCAAGCTCTAGGTTTGTGCACCTCAAGAGAGAGCAGTGCCCCAGAATAGAGGTGAGTGTAGTGAGACAGTTTTGTGGCAAGGAGAATATCTGATAAAATGCGATAATATATTATGAGGTTGTTCTTTGATAAACACTGAGCACTCAACATCTTATTCAGTTTTACATATACAGTCAAAGTGTGTGATGTACTTGCCAAATTTACCTCAATTTCACAGATGAAAAGTTACAAGTGGAACCTGAGAGCACACAGCAGGTAAGGGAGACCCCAGTATTGGGGCCTGTGCTCTGCACTGGACCTGACGGCTCCCTGAACTAGTTCTATGATGGAGCTGGACATGCCCAGTGAGGTCTGCAAAACTCCTTGCTGTCTTTTTTTTGGTGAATTTAGACTATTGAGGTTCAAAGTGACTATTGGCAAACATTTGGGTTAATTTGTACCATAGTCATCACTGTTTAATTCGATGCCCGGCTCATTGTTCCTATTTTGCCTTCCACTGTTTTTCTCCCTGTTGTGTTTTCTGTTATTTCATATGATTACATTTTCTCTCTTTCATTAATGTTTTCATTTTATTGTTTTACATTTTTTAGTGCTTGATATAGACGTTGTAATAAACATTTACAGCTAATCCATGTTCACTTTCGAATAACAGTATACCACTTCATGGATATTGTAAGTACCTTATAATTACAGTATTATCCTTATTCCTCCCTTCCATCCTTTGTGTTATTTTGTGATTTACAATAAGAAATATATAATCATCCTCATTTCTGATAAAGAGCTCCTAAAACACTTGCAGTTTTCTAAGTGATAAGAACAGTAAGGCATATTTTCTTAAGTTAATGAGGTGACTGGGGAATTCCCCTAGATAAGCTAAGGATGGGGGCTGGCTGCCAGTAGAAACAACCATGTAATTAGATGGTTAGAACTGTCAATTCCAATCCTCAACCTCCAATCTTCATGAAGGGGAGTGGGGCTGGTGAGATTGAGTACAATCACCAATGGCCCATATTAAAACCCATCATGCCTGTGTAAAGAATTCTTCATAAAAACTCAGAAGGATGGGCTTTGGAGAGCTTCTGTGTTGGTGAATCCATGGAAGTTTGGGGGAAGTAGCACAATCAGAGAGCCTGAAAGCTCTGAGACCATCCCCATCCCTTTCCCTTTGCATCTCTTCCATCTGGGTGTTTCTGAGTTATATCCTTTTATAATAAACCAGTAATCTAGCAAGGAAAGTATTTCTCTGAGTTCTGTGACCTTCTCTGGAGTGGTGTGTTGGGACCTCAGACCAATAGCTGGTTTGTTACAAGCCCAGGTGACAATCTGGACTTGAAACTGATGTCAGAATTTGGAGGGGAGGCAGTCTTGTAGGGCTGAGGCCTGAACCTGGGGGTTGTTATGCTATACCCAGGTGGCCAGTGCTAGTATTGAGTTGAATTGTAGGACACCTGGCTGGTGTCCTAGAATTGCTTGGGGGTGTGTGGAACCCCCCACCCCACATACACACACATTGGAATTGGAGACCAGAATCGTTATCTTGTATCATTGCTGTCATTCATTTCATTTGTCCATAGGTGTGCGCGCACACACACACACACACACACAAATATTACATAATTACACACTTTATAATATATAGTATTATATATATATATGTATGTATATATATAAAACCCTACATGAATACATTTTGGTCTGATTTTATACAAAGTACTGTTAGATCAATTAAGAATAAGAAAAATAAAAGTTCTTATTTTGCCTTAAATTATTCCTTTTCCAGTGCTCTTCCTTTCTTTACGGAGCTTCTCACCTCTAGTATTTTCATTCACCAAAAAGACTTCTTTATACCAATTCTTGCAAACCAAGTCTAGTGGCAACAAATCCCATCAATTTTTGTTTGTTTGAGAGTCTCTATTGCTCCTTCACTTTAGAAGGATAATTTTGCAGAGTATAGAATTTAATGGGTTCTTTTTGTTTTCTTTTTCTGTCTCAACACTTTAAATATTTCACTCCACTCTCTTCTTGCTCTCATGCTTCATAATGAGCAGGATTTAACTCTCATCATTCTTTTCTATAGGTAAGATTTATTGTTTTTTGGATTTTTTCCTCTGGCTTCTTTCAAAGTTTTTTTCCTTGAGATTCTTCAGTTTGAAATGATATGACTAGGTATAGTACTATTTAAATTTATCTTGCTTGGTGGTTTCTGAGCTTTCCAGACCCGTGGTTTGGGGTCTGACATTAATTTGGTGAAATTCTCACTCATTATTGGTGCAGCTGTTTTTCTGTTCTGTTCTTCCTTTGTTCTCCTTTCTGTATTCCCAGTACCCTCATGTTACATCTTTTGTTCTTGTCCACAGTCCTTGGATATTCTGGGGTTTTTTTCCATCTTTGCTGTCTTTTTTTTTCAGTTTTTGAGTTTTCTATTGTTATATCCTCAAGCTTAGAGAATCTTTCCTCAGCTGAGTTCAGTCTGCTTATAAGCCCATCAAAGGCATTCTTCATTTCTGTTTCAATATTTTTGATCTGTAGAACATCTCTTAGGATCTTGCTTAGGATTTGCACCTCTTTGCTTACATTGCCCATCTTTCTTGTGGGGTGTCTACTTTATCCATTAGACACTCCAGGTTATTCATCATAGTCATATTACATTTCTGGTCTGATGATTCCAACATTCTTGCCATGTCTGGTTGTGATACTTGCTCTGTCTCTTCAAATTTTGTTCTTTACCTTTTAGAATCCATTGTAATTTTTTTGCTAATAGCCACAAATGTCATATTGGGTAAAAGACATTGCTTTAAATAAAACTTTAGTAATGTGACAGAGAGATGTGGGCTGAAAGGAAGAGTTCCGTGGTTATATGAATGAGTCTCATTCCTTTATTGAATTTATGCCTATAGACTATGAACTTCACATGTGTTCCTTTGTTCCCTCCTTACTCAGTTGGGAGAGGATGCTAGAGTGGGCTGCAGCTGGGTATTTAAGCAGATGGTAGGCTTTTCTCATAACGTTTTTCTTTTCTATTTTTTTAAAGATTTTATTTTTTTTTTCCTTTTTCTCCCAAGAGCCCCCGGTACATAGTTGTATATTCTTAGTTGTGGGCCCTTCTAGTTGTGGCATGTGGGAGGCCACCTCAGCATGGCTTGATGAGTGGTGCCACGTCCGCACCCAGGATTCAAATCGAGGAAACACTGGGCTGCCTCAGTGGAGTGCACAAACATAAGCACTCGGCCACGGGGCCAGCCCCCATAAGTTGTCTAACTCAGAGATAAGTTGTAAAGACAGAAAAATGAATCCAGAGTGGTTCCCTGAGAAACGGCTATAAGAGGAAGTCCCAGACCCTGACAGGAAACCAGCTCTGCACATTCTCTGCACCTGCTCCTGGGGCTGACTGTGTGCATGGTGGCTCCTGAGCACCCCCTGCAGCCAAGCCCCTCCTGTATCCCTGCAGAAAAGTTCACATCTGGACTCACATTGATTGTCATTGGGTGATTGAGACCACTCAAGCCCCTCCTATAAGTGGAATAACTTGCCCAGCTCCCACCACTGAAACAAAACTAAAACCCTGTGCTAGCCTCCTTTCCTGCCTCTATCACAATATTGCTGACTTGCTGAAGGCCTTTCTGCTCTTCCCAGACATTGCAATCATGCATTTAACAAATGTTTCATATTTTCTTGGTGTGAGTGTTTGTCATCAGACTGTACATCCATACCAAGTCCTGGTGGGGGTCTCTCTGCCTTTGCATGGTGTCAACAGTTATTGGTGACATGAGCATGCTGTTAAGTTAATGAGCACCATCAGGGTCATTCTGCTCTTGCTTTGGATTCATAATGCCTCTGTTTCCTGATGTCCAGCATGCACTTTATGCTGCAGCTGGCTGGCTTGTACACTGAGCTGTGTTATGAAGAGCTACTCTGTTGAGTCCAACAGAGCGTCTTTTATTTATTGATTTTTTTTTAGGAAGATTAGCCCTGAACTATCTGTTGCCAGTCCTCCTCCTTTTGCTGGGGAAGACTGGCCTTGAGCTAGCATCCGTGCCCATCTTCCTCTACTTTATATGTGGGACCCCTGACGCAGCATGGCGTGCCAAGCGGTGCCACGGCCACACCCAGGATCCGAGCCAGCGAACCCCGGACTGCAAAAGCAGAACATGCTAACTTAACCACTGCACCTTTGGGCTGGCCCCAGAGCAACTTCTATATATTTAGCTGGATTAAATCAAAAGCATTGGTAATAAATTGGCGTTTAGGCAGAAATACATCTGTAAGACACTCTCTGCCTTTTTCCACGTGGGAATTGTTCTCTTCTATTACAACAGACTTTTCTAATCACAGTGTACAGAGGTAAGCACAGAATCACAAATCCAGAGAGATTGTCTTGAGGAAACTCTTATACGAAAAAGAAGCCATTAGAGGAAACGAGCCCTTACCCTACATCTGCACCCGCCTCTGTGATGGTCCTTGAGTGCATGGGCCCTGAGTGCCACCTGGTGGCCCTGATTCCCTCCTGCAGGGAGGTTTGTGTCAGTAGTTATGCTAACTTCCCTTCACTGTGTCTCTGGCACAGTAATACATGCCTGTGTCCTCTAGTCTCAAGCTGTTCATTTGCAGATACAGCGTGTTCTTGGTGTTGTCTTTGGAGATGGTGAATCGGCCCTTCACACAGTCAGCGTAGTGTGTACTACCACCTGTACTAATACTTGAAACCCACCGCAGCCCAAACCCTGGAGCCTGGCCAGCCTAGTTCAGGTAGCAGCTACTGAAGGTGAATCCAGAGGCTGCACAGGAGATTCTCAGACACCTCCCCAGGCTTCACCAGGCCTCCCCCAGACTCCACCAGCTGCACCTCACCCTGGACACCTGCAAACACAAAGATAACCTGGTCAGAGACTATCACACATTCAGTGTTTATCTCACGCCTATCCTCTCACATACTCAATGTTCATTGCTCTCCATGAATTATCACTTAAGTCAGAACAAGGAAATCCAAGTTCAGCCCAAACTCCATGGTGAGTTGTCTGTGTTCAGTCCTGATCACCAAATAGAGACACCTGGGAATCCCAGGGCTGGGGTTCCTCTCCAGAGCTGGAGGGTCAGGGCTGGGCTGCGTTTCATCAGCAGAGGGAGGGCCCTATTTGCATATCTTCTGACTATTTAGCAAGATCTTGGGGTGGACACCAATATAAAAGGCAGAGTCCCAGAGTGTGATGTGTCCAAGGGCACATGTCTGGTGAGAATTCGCCCCATTATCTGCTCCTGCACTCCTTGATACTAGACTCAACTGCCCTCTGAACCACCTCCACGGTAAACTGGGGTCGGCCTAGTGAGATCTGGAGAACACCTTCCCTGTTACAAGAACAAGTGTGAATTTTATGCTTTCTACTATTCACCCAAGCATGTATGCTGAAGCAAAGAAGATGTATTTTCAGAAATTTCTTAACTTCACATTATTATCCAGCTGCCTATAACGTTTTCTAACCAATGATCCATTATTTACATTTAATAGCTTTAGTGATGAATAAATGACATATAGTAAACTGCAGAGTACAACAGGATGCAGCGGTTATCTTAATCTATAGGCATTTTATGGACCCGGAAGCAAGGAGCAAAGTAGGGACAGCCCAACCCTCTTTCCCTCTAACTGGTATCATTCCTTGTGACCCAGATGAGGAAACTGTGGTGCAGACCAGCTCGTTTAGGATTCCCCTGCAAGAGGCCGGCAGGCAATCAAAGACCCACCCTGCAGGCAGGGACAATGGGCCCCATCACTAGGATGGGGCTGTGATTTCACAATGGGGAAGGGAGACTATGTTTAACTATTAGCCAACCCACCACTATATCTTCGTAAGTGCTCACTTTTGATAACACATGGATAAGCGCAAACCTGAAAACGTAGCTGGATGAATAACAGCTAAACGCACTGCTGTATGTAGATCTCAATGTTTCAATGCAAATATACATTGCCAACCATCTTCTACCTAATGAAAGGACCATCTGCCCTGTTCTTTATCACGCTAAACTAAAAAAAGAAAACCCTTGTACCTCCTCTCTGTCACCTACCAACCACCAAGCCATCAAAAGCGCCAACCTTTCCTTATTCCAAAATAGATCCCACATTTATTTTAAAATCGATGCCAGTTCAGCACAAATACATGATATGTCCTTACATGGCCTGCAGAATTTCCACAAAACTTCAGTACACTGAGGAAATATTCCACTTCATCTTCACCATGAGATGCTGAGGAGAAACACAGCTGACCTCATCTCCATCTGCTACAGTCTCAGACACCAGTGTGTCCCTTTCCTGAGCCTGCAGCTGCTGAGCTATGTGAGCATCTGGGTGGAGTGAAGGGGTGGATGAGCACGAGGTTCTGCAGAGAAACATGCACCTGGAAAAGAGCCCACAGGATGCAGATCTTCTAAGATAAGGTGCCGCATAAACATTGACATTGGTGCCCTCACCACTGAGTGTGCTCTGTCTTCCTGACCTTCAAGAAGAGCAAAGAGACTGAAGTATTGAGATTTTTTTTTCTTCCATCAGTGGAACTTGGAGATACTGAGAAGCCTTGAGAGAGAGACATGGAGCTCATGGAGAGGCTATCTTCTTTCACCAACCACAAGGGCCACTTACACATGATCTCTCTATGTAGGCATCATGGAAAACTTTAACGAAGAGAAAATAATAGAATTATTAGTCAAATAAAGTTCAGTGTATTTGAGATCAGTAAGACTGCTCTTCTTTAAGGTTAATTTGCTTGTCTTTGGAATGGAGATCAATGTACTTCTAAATCCATATAGTTTTGTCATGATTATATAAGTTAAATTTATCCTAATTCCCTGTCCTTGGCCCATTTGGTTAGTAGCATTGTGGAAGTTTATTCTAGAAAAGGAGGTCTCCTCTCTGTTTCCACAGCTGTTAGGAAACTGATTGTACTCTCTCCATGTCAGGAAGAGCTTTACAGAGCATGGAGATAAAAACTCTTGACGGGAGACCAGCCCTTAACCCACATTCTCTGAGAGGACATGAGCTCACTACTTCCTGAGCGACCCCTGCTGGTCCTGAGCTCTCCTTGGCAATTTTGAGTAGCTCATGGTGGTCCTGAGTGCAAATTTGCTTCCAATGCCCCAGGAGAGAAACAGACCTTCTTTCCCCTTCCTGTTTCTACAACATACAATGGTGGGCACTTCCAGCATAAGCACTATATGCCTTCCCGTTCAAAAGATGTCTCCCCTCTTAGCTATTTCCCATCAACTGACCCCCTCACTCTCCTTGCTGTAAATCCTCAGCTGGCTTTGCTGTGTGCAGAGGTGAGCCTTGTTTCTGTCTGCGACTGCAAAAGCCCTCCTGCAGGAGACTGAATCAAGTCTTCCACACAATTCTAGCAAGTGCCAGGAAAAATGTTTCATTATAAACAAAGAGAAAACAAAACAAAAGGTTTTTAACTCTCTGACATTAAACAGATGGATAAAAGTGCTCAGCTTTAAACCTGTGTAACCTTTAAGAAAAAGGAAGGATAGATCCAAGGTTAGAAGAACTGGCCCAGGGGTTGGGGTCTGAGTTACAGAAGGTTATCTCCACACCTTGAAACTTAATAGAGTTTTCTTGGGTGCATTTGAAATTTGATTCAGTCTGGTGATTTCTTTTAACTCCCATTTTCTCTCTTTTGGAACGGAAACGTCCATCACTGTCATCATATGCCTGCCCTGAAGTGTCATTTTAGAAGAAGATTGCTTGTTTTCTAGCATCACCGGTCTACAGATGGAGAGGATTTTACGCTAGGATGGACCATACCCATACTCACAGCAAAAATTGATTTAGGTGGTTAGATTTTGGATGTTTGTAATGGTGATAGATATATTTTGGACTTGAGTTAATGTTCTAACAGATAAACATTTGGGGAGATGCTGGAGGGTGTGTTAAACGTAAATGGACTGTTGCACGGATATGATTCTTTGAGGGCTGAGAGTGGATCGTGGTAGTTTGAGTCACTCTTTGTGGATAAAATTTTGCATGGCAAAAGGAACTTTGCTGTATTTGATTCATTTGGGAATCTTGAGGTCCAAAAGTTTTCCTTGGTTATCTCTATGGCTCCTAATATAATCACAAGTGTTTACATCAGAGGGAGACTAGACTACAGAATAAAAAGAAAACAGTGTGACCACCGATGAAAGGTAATTTACTCCTGGCTGTGAAGATGGAGGAAGGGGCCATGAGCCAGGGGATGCCAGGAATGCAGCTGTGGTAGCTGGAAGAGGCAAAAAACCCTAAACTCTCCCTGTCTGAGTCAATTTTGGATGCTATAACATGATATCAAAGACCAGGCAGCTTAAAAACAGCAATAAATTATATCTCACTGTTCTAGAGCTGAGTAGTCCAAGATCAAGGTACTAGCCTGGTCACTTTCTGGGGAGGGGCCACTTCCTGGTTCAGAGTTGGCCCCCTCTTTCCCTGTTCTTATGTGGTAGAAGAGGCATGTCATCTCTGGGGCCTCATTTGGAAAGGCAGCAATCCCTCTCATGTGGGCTCTACTCTCATTAGCTAAGTAACTCCCAATGATCCCAGCCACTAAAAGAATCATCTTTGAATTTTGGGGGACATACATATCCAGACAATAGCACTCCCCTAGAGCCTCTGGAGGGAGGAGTATAGCCCTGGAACAGCTTGAGTTAGGGCCAGTAAAACTGATTTCAGACTCTGAGCTCCAGAATGTAAGAGAATAAATATGTTGGTTTAAGCCCTGTGTGTGATGATTTGATCCAGTGATCAGAGGAAAGTAATAGAGGCTGGGATATGAGTCTCACATTATCAAGGGTCTCCACACACGGCTCTGTGTCGTGTGATGACCATCAGCACTGCCCCAGGGACAGAGATAATTTCCTGGCTGTGTCTGTGGGCATGCACCTCTCCAAAGACTCTCCACTGAAACCGGGGACTGAAAGAATGTTGTGTCCATCTAGACTGTACTTGAACCTGGCACACCTGTCCACCATGTGTTTATGATTGTCCTTCCAGAATGTCATGTGTGCAATACTTGACCTTATTGTGAAACAGCATTTCACCCTTGGCTTTCATATCCTTACTTTCCTAAGCACAATGCCAGTGTTAAAGAACAGGGTGAAAGACTGTGAACTTGCTAGGGAGAACGCTGCAGTCCATGATTCCTAATTTATGGCACCAAAATATTCCCAGATGATTCCTCAACCAGCATTTCCAAAGAATAAAAGGGACTCATTATCCATACTGGAAAACATGAATAAATGATGGGTCTTTGGAGGCAGCATCACCTCCCTGGATCTTTCTCAAAGAACACTTGTGATCTTAAAACCTTTCCTTAAAAGACTAGTGGGCCCATGAGAGCATTTTCCTTTGTCTCAAATGCCGAACTCTGCTATGAGGAGTCAGGAGAGTTATCATCTTTGCATCTCAGCCCAGCACAACCGCCCTCTCCCTCAGGGTTTCTGACATGCTCAGGATGTGGCTTATCACACTGTCTCGCACCGTAATACACAGCCGTGTCCTCAGATCTCAGACTGATCAGCTCCATGTAGACTGTGCTCGTGGACAAGTCCACAGTCATAGTGACTCTGCCGGGAACTTCTGTGCGTAGCTTGCATCATCATCTTGGGATAGATATATCCCATCCACTCAAGCCCTTTTCCAGGGGCCTGTCACAACCAGTGCATAGCATAGTCAGTGAAGGTGTATCCAGAAGCCTTGCAGGAGAGCTTCACTGTTGACCCAGGCTTCTTTACCTCAGCCCCAGACTGCACCAGCTGGATCTGTGAGTGGACACCTGTGGAGAGAAGACAGGAGTGGATGGAACCTGTCTTGACTGACCATGATGTATTCCTCAACCTGGGGACAGGGGATCCCCTACCTGTAGCCACTGCCCCCGAGAAAAGGATTCTCCAGCTCCAGTCCATTGTATGCTTTTGTGCCCTCAGGGCTTCATAGGGGAGGGAGTGTGACTGTTGCATGATGCTCTTAGGGCACAGACATATCCATATTTATCTCCATAGACCTCTGATAATTTGCATATTCATGAGGCAGAATATTTCATAGAGGACTACATGGCCCAACCTGAAAATAAGCTGACAGATGATACAGCGACCATGTTCAACAGGATGAGGAGTGTCCTAGTTTTAATCCTTGTTCTAGGATACGTGTCTCCTAACATGTCCAGAACTTTGTGCAGACAGAGCTACTCCCACTAAGGAACAAGTGCCCACAGGATGTGATCCTCACTGTGAACCCACTTGAACCGGTTCTGGGCTTTGGTGTCTGAAGGTCTTATTCTTGGGATCAGAGTATCTTCAGAAATATGGAAACTGTGAGTTAATAACACCATCTGTGTTGTCCAGATAGTCACTATTAAGATCTCTAGAATTCCTAGAAACCCCTTTTGTAATGTAGTTGCCATTTCCTTGCTGCATTTGGTAAATTATCCCAATAGAATAAGATATTTAAAGGCATTTCAGCAATGCTTGTCCAAATCTTATTTTAGATTGCATTTTTTGAAAAAGAGAAAACGCAGACTTTGAGAGGAAAGGCCTCCCCACCCCTCTGCACCTGCTCCTGGGCTGGGGCCCTGTACTGGGTGGTCCTGAGCACCCCCTGCAGGGGATGACGCAGTCTGGGCTCACAGGGCGCTTACACCTCAGGGTTTCCAGTCCAGTGTTAGTGACTGTACCCAGGCTTCAGAATGCTGCTGCCCAGGACTCTGTGGACACCACCAGGAGTGTGAGCATGGGACTAGGACTGAGGCCAGAAATGGACAGTCACCCCTTGAACAATCTCGGGCCTGTAACTATGAGTTTCCTAGAAACACTGCACCTGTTGGATGTGAGACTCCTCAGAAGTTGGAGGAGGAGGAGGCAGCACAGTTGTCAGCTGACTCAGGTGAGGCTGCTCTGCAGGGTCCCCTGGTGGGCAGGGAAGCAGCTGGCAGGTGAGTAAGATCAGATCCACAGGGTGTCCTGGCTTCTGCACCCTTTCCTTGGGGCTGCATTCTGTTTGTCATTTTCTCTGCCTGACAACTTGCCTTGTGGACCTCAGACCCCACATCCATCAAGGTGGAGAGAGACTCACTAATCAGTCACCCCATGGGGAGGAGGGTGCTGGTTGAGCACTTGGAGAACTCAGTGCTTTCTCTGGGGTCCCCTTTCATCAACACCAGGTCTCCCCTCTTCCCATGCAGAAAATGTGCTGAAGGAGCTTGTCAGGGAACTCTCTGTGGCCAGGAGGAAGGGGCACTACTTTGAGCACAGTGGCATCCTCCCTCTACTCACAGGGATGGTTATACCTTTATCAAATACAGACCACAAATACAGGTGTTCGAGATTGTCAGATAACCATTCCTGTCCTTTTCCCTTCTGCATTGTCATACATAAACTACTGGATATTCAAAGCCTTGAAGAAAGCAGATGAAAGCAAAAACTGCATCAAATTTGGGCAAAGCTCGCTGAGTCTACTGCTTATGGTAATTCAGAACAGCTTTATTGGCTCTCTCAACTTGAGTGAACACTTCCACACTGAAACATGTTTGCTACCAAGTGTGGTCAATGCTGCCATGCACTTGGACTTACTCATATCAAATTATTTTGAAGTTTATTTTTGGGAGTGGTGGACATTACTTCAGAGTGTCATCATTCCTATAATCGGTGAAATGGCTGGCAAACCCTATTCTTGCTCCTTTTTGTACAGAGCTGAGTTTCTGCAAGAAAACCCTGGGCTCAGGACTCTCACATTGAGGCAGAACATTCAGAAATGCAAACATAGACCATAAACTGAGACAGCAAGTGGGGGCCACAGAGCTCAGCAATATGCTGGGTCTGATCACTGATATGTTGGGTCACTGTGTGCTTGCGAAGGTGTGGCCTCATCACTTGTGTTTGTGTCTGAAAAGATATAGACTGGATATTGAAGTGGCAACTTTATATTTAAATTAGGTAATAGGATAGCAGCGCTGTTAGGTATTGTCATCACTGCAAATAGTGCTACCTCCATGGAAGCCTTCTCGATTTGTTAAGGTCTTTGGTTGTTTTCTACCCATATTGGATGCTTATCTTTTTTGTCCATTCATTTTTATGGTTGGTATGTTGACTGGGTACTCATGCACTATTTTTTTGATGTTTGACTGCTGACACCTTAATACTCCTTCATACCTATTTTCATTTTGTCCAAACATGGGAAATCTATGTTTTGGAGTAATGCAAGACTTTGTAATTATTTTGGAAATAAAGAGGATTTGTCACCTCTACTGAAACACGTGCTATTTCAGTTTGAATCCGAATGCAAGACAAAGCTGATGTTGATGCCCCAGCTCAAAGGCAGTCAGGCAGAAATCCTCTGTCATTAAGGGGAGCGCCAGCCTTTTGTTCTATCCAGGTCAAAAACTGATTTAATGAGGCAAACTCTCTTTCAGGAGGAAACTTTATTTTATTCGTTCCACCAATTTCAAAATTAATCTCATCCAAAGTCATTTTGACAGACACACCAAAAATAATATTTGACCAAATGCCTGGACACTCTGTGGGTCAGTCAATTTGACACACAAAATTAACCATCACATGAGCCAGGTAGTTCACTTTCTCCCATCAGCAACAGATTCAGGCAGCTTTTCCACCACATCATGCTAAGTGGACTTATCATGATCTACAACCAGGATACTTCGCTGCTTAAAGAGACATCAAGACAAAACTATTAGCATGGAATCTCCAGAGTGAGCCCCTGGGTTCACATATGACACTAAAGAGGCTACTCAGAATTCCACACCTTTGGAGGGCTCCTCCAGTACAGGACCTCCAAGTAAAGATTCGCATAGGTCCTCTAGAAGGAAACCTTCTTTGGAAGCTTAAGCTGACCCACGACCTTTGGAACAAGCATAGGAAGTCAGACAGTGGAAAACAACCACGCGGATGTCACACCAAGATCTTTCTCTAATTCCTGGTTTGTTTTTATCGGCTTGTTTACAATCCCTGGCTGTGGTGCATCCATAATCGAAGTATACCTCTTTTTCTCCCATTATTACAATTGTCAGGTGTGAAAAGGAGTCCAAATCCAGTTTTCGATACTTGACTGCTGAGAGCTTTCAAGCCTCTCCAATCCATGTCTGCCCCACACCTGGACAAGAGGATAAGAAAGACTGAGTGCCCTCCTCTTTGTGTCTGGTGAGAGAGTTAAACTACACAAGCCCCTGCCCACACACAGTGACTGTCACACCAGCCTCACTGCCTGATCACAAAAATTACATGGGCAAGTTTCCTTCCTGGCTGTCTGAAGCCAAACCTGCTTGAGATGCTTGCTCTGCCCTCCCCAGAGGGCTCAATTATTTAGAAATAAACATGGTCTTGTCCTCTTGCTTTGTGAGTGGCATCATCAAACTCAATATCTGAACATGCTTTGGGTGAGAGTCCCTCCTGCCTTTGCAGAGAGGCCATATCAATTAAGGCTGTGTTCAGGGTGCTGGGACAATGATCACCAAAACCTGAGATGCTTCTTCTCTTGACTTGGGTTGACCAGTGCTCTGCTGGCTGATGACACATATGCACTTGGAGCTGCTGTTTGCTGCTAGCTTGTGCTCTGAGTTGGCCTGTTCTGTGCTGCACTGTAGAATGCTACAGGTCTCTCTTGTGGGGTCAGCCAATCTAGGTCAGAGGTTTCTATAATAAATTAGCATGAACAGACAGGGTATGTGAGTGTGTCCCTCACCCGTGCCACTTGACTTTGAGTGTTGGCTCAAACTTATTGTTATGTCTTAGAATGAGTTGTGAGTGTTGACTCCAGCCTAAGCTGTGACTGACACTGGGCTCAGGAAATGACTTCTGCACTGTGGCTGGGTGGTAGTGTGTTTTAACCAGGCATTCCCTCATCCACAAGATGTGGAGTGTTCAGAGGGAAGACAGTGCTCTGTGCCCTGTGCGCACCATTGGGGTCATGTATGGGGACTCAGAGCAGAAGGTTTTGGTTTCTGATGTCCATACATCTACGGGCAAATTGCACTAATACCCTTCAAATTTCCATTGTTAATGCTGCCTTTGCCTGTCACCAGAAGAGATCCTGATACCTTAGGGATGTGGACAAGCACCCTCAGATCCCCCGTGGGACGGCCAAGGGGGTAACAAAACTAAAGTCATGAAGGAGGCCTTCAAACCTGAAGTGCTAATTGAGGCTCTTTGGAAGGTGAAACATGTAAGTAAGAGCAAGTTGCAGAGGATTTCATAAAGTATATACAATAACCATCTAAAACAAAATGGAAAAAGAAAGGAAAAGAAACTGGATACTTGGGGAGAAAAAGAATATATATATAAAACTGAACAGAAATCCACAATTTGACCCAATTTTTGAATCCAAAACTTACCAAAAGTATTAACACTGTAAAGATGAGAGGGTGCTGGTTGGCTTTGTGCCTCTTCAACACAGGTTCTGAACTAAGTTAAACATTGCTGAAATGCACCATTTAACAAGCCATCTTGCTTTAACCAATAATGACAGTCAAACTACAGTTATATCTGGGGATCTCACAAAATCTAAGTGATGTGAACTGTATACCCTTAGCAGAGTTTCCAAATCTAAAAAGCAAGTATGCTTCCCCTTAACCACTGGGATTTGCCTCAATCCCCATGTTGCTATCACCCACTGCCTTGAAATATCCTGCAATAAGCGTGGATGTTCCAACCTGATGAGTAATGGCTTTAATTACATTTTATTTGACACTTACACATTGTCTTGACAAAACAGGGCCCATGGGCCATACCCCATTGTAAATTGTTAATTGAACCCAACAGAAACTGAAAAAAGACTTTCAAGGGTTAACACCCATTTTATAAGAACTGTTTACAAAAGAGGTGATTACCCCCCTGCTTCTTCATTTAACATCCCAAGTAAAGCTGATCTTAAACTTGGAAAGAATTTATAGTGTCTCATTCATTCTTACTAAAACCTAGTGCTGTGGCCCCATATTTTAAGTTCACATATCCCCTTGTGTTGAACTACTGACTCTATTCAATTAGGAACTGTCAAATTCTTTACCACTATTGATTTAGTTAATATATTCTGTTCTGTGTCCCATAAACATCCTCTCAACCTCATCTTGACAAAAGTATTTAAAATAGCCCATTCATATTAGCAAATATAAGCACCAATGAGCTGGTTGAAATTACACTATTAGTCTTAAACCATCATCACAAAAAATTAACATGCTTTTATCTTTAATACATTAATTTGAAAAGTCATGATGTTGTGAAGATTAAATTCTATGTTGATGTGTGTTTACCTTCATAAGCTTTTACTTTCTCATGAAAAATAAATGAAATTAGATTAATTTATTTTGTTAATTTTGTGGAATTATGACAGACATCCTGTTTCTATACAGAGGAGTTACTTTAACATGGCCTCAACATTCTCCACTTCATTCTGTTCCATTTGTGATGATGGCTGGATCATGGAACAGCCTTGTCTTGCTCTCATAACAAGCCCTCCTGGGAGACATGACAATGACTTCTGTACCAGTTCCTTTAGTGAGAATTCTCACCACATCAGGTCAAGTGCATTCTCCATTTTTCTTGGGTAGACTGTGGTGCCTGTGCACCAGCCCTTGAGGGCTCAGTCACCAGTGTTGTCTCCCCAAGGAAGGATAATGACTTTCTTTGACAGAATGTCCATGTTCCTCACCTACCTGCCAAGTGGTCATCTTCTTGGAGTCACATCAGGACCTGATAGATTCCTGCACAATGATGACTCTACTTCATGAGAGCTCACCTAGACCTGTTGGCATCTTGCATGAGTTTTATATAAATGAAATTTTTTAATCTGAAAAAAATACATGAAGGGGAAAATAAAAGATTGCAAGCAGTCAAACAGAGCAAAAGCCTCTGAAGAAGCCATGCTGAAGTTTCTTGCTAAGGTGTCCTCTTCTGTCGCTATTAATCTGGGATACACAATGAGGCACCATCAATCATGGCCATGGTTCTGAAGCCATCACATCTGCAGAGCTTATGGAAGGAGGTGGAGCCTCACACACAGTTACTTGAAATTAGGACATATGTTTGCCTCTATGTACACATGGGTGTTCCTCAAAAATGGAAAACTCCCCATAAGGTGAATGATTAGCCCGATTTCCCACTTGAACCCCCCATCATGGGTGACTATAAAGCTGAAAGAAATATTTTGTAAAGGACGTGGTTTAGATACAAATTCTTGTTCAATAAATAAAATGTGTTCCTTTCTCATAGTAATGGAATAATGAAAAAAATGGCTTGTTTTGTCGTCAGACGTGGAGGGAATTATATGAGAGGAGAGTCAGGGAGGGAAGTGGAGGGAGGACCAGGAAGCTCTTGGACAAATGGCCATCTGGGGCAGTCACTTCATTCACCAGTGAGTTAGCTCCAGGGTATAGTGTCATTATGCTGGAGCCACAGGGCAGGGTCCTCAGAGACATGGATGCTATCCCACAGAGCTCATAGCACACAGGGTGTCCATATTCAGCTCTCCTCAAAACCATAGATGAGAGAGGTGTTATTCTGACAATTTGAGTAGAACAAGATCTGTTCTATATGCATCTTCTGTTTTGACCAAATAACCATTATATCCAGGCTATTAATGTCCGCTTGCATTCCCCAGAGGAGTCCATGCACAGAGGACAGTGGGAGGGCCCTGGTCAATGGAGACTGAGAAAGTCCCATAAGCCTTTCCCAGGTGCAGCAGGAGCCACGGCCTGAACCACATCTGAAACCCAAGTAAAGGGTCTGCCCCCAGGATTTAGACCACAGAAACCACATCCTTCATTTTGGGAAGTAGAAGGACCAGAAGGAGAAATGAGAACAGAACCCAGGGAGGATGAGAGTGGTTCAGCAGAGAGAGAGGGATCCAGATCAGTTCTGAGTCCGACACGCACAGCTGCACATGAAAGGGCAGGTCAGATATGAAAGGTATTGCATTTTATAGGTCCCTGATTCTGGCCCAGAATCACTCTTGGCTCAAACCTGACACCCAATGGCCATTCTATTCAGGGAATACCACTGAGGTCTCTGTTCTGAGTGTGAACGTGAAAGAATGACCAGGTCGCCCGAGCTGTCTCAGGACTCTGATCCTGGCGACGAATGACAGAGCCATTTATGCCTCCAGATGTGGCACTCTGCGTTTATGCACGTGATCAACGTTTTATTCAATTACAACAAACTTTTATAATTGAGAGATAAGTGGCAGTCACAGAACTGCAAATCCAGAGAGGCTTCCCAAGAAACCTTTAGAAGAGGAAGCCCCAGACCCTGACAGGAAACCGTTCCTGAGCTGTCTCTGCACCTGCTCCTCGGCCTGACTCTGTGCCTTGTGGATCCTCTGCATTCACTGGTGGACTGAGCACACCCTGAAGCCCAGACCCTCCTGCAGGGAGGTTTCTGCCTGGGCTCACGCAGACTTCCCCTCACTGTGTCTCTTGCACAGTAATGCACGGTCGTGCCCTCGGTGGTCACAGAGCTCAGCTGCAGGGAGAACTGGTTCTTGGACATCTCTCTGGAGATGAAGGAGCCGCTCTGGAGAGACGAGCTGTAGTAAGTGCTCCCATGATAACTTATCATCCACATGCCCTCCTGCCCCTTCCCTAGGGGCTGGTGGATCCAGCTCCAGCAGTGACCACTGGTTGTGACGGAGAACCCAGAGACAGCATAGTTGAGGGAGAGGGTGTGTGAGGGCTTCACCAGACCTGGGCCTGACTCCTGCAGCTGCACCTGGGACGGGACAGGACAGCTGGGGACAAGGAGAATCAGTCTCTGTCAGTCATAGGCACTCAGAGCCATCCCCATAGAACCATGTTTGCCATCTAAGAAACTCACCTTGTGGAGCCACCACCAAGCAAAAGAGAAGACCAAACAATCTCATCTTCTTCTAGACCACAGCTCTGCCTTCCCTCGAGACCTCAATTCTGTCTGAGGAGAGATATGTGAGCTCCCACAGCTGAAGAGTTGATTTTACCCTAGACCTTGAGGAGAAATTTGCATGTGGGGAGCCCAGTCCTTGTTAATGGGGAGGGACCGAGGTCAGAACCCTGGTCCTTCTGGGGCCCTTGTTGGTGTGTCTTCATTGAACCCACAAGGCATGTTGATCTTAATGGGAGAGCACTTTCTATATGAAGTTGAGGTGGAAAGAGGTCAAAGGCAGGCTCACTTTTCTGGCCCTAAGAATCCGTGTTGGACCACGTGAGTAAATCACTATTTTTTTTTAATCTTGTGCGTCTTTCAAATAGATATTAAAAGGTGTCAACCTTTTGTGTGTACAGCTTCACAAATTTAAGAAAATGATTGAATACAATATAAATTAACAATTGCTACAAATATAATTTCATAGTGAAATAATATTTTGATGTCAGTGTTGGTGTAAATGTAGCAATGACTAGAGGCCAGTCCTTCCTAAATCAGATTTCTTTTAATTTCAGAACTTTGATCTTACTTTGATCTGTACAACTGTCTCCAAAGCAGAGGAAGACTGGGACACCTCTGATTTTGGATGCTTCAGTGGTGAAGGGCTTTGCTTGTGGAAATCAGTCTATGAAGACTGGAATAGGTGCCTACGTCCTCAAGTACACAGACACCAAGGCAAGGATAGCCTTATGTTGTCTACAGAAATGATTCCTACGGTGGGAGGGCTCCTCCCCTTCCCTGAGAAATCTACCTCAGTCAGGAGGTGTTTACTGAGGGTAGTGGTAATTGTTTTATAGAAAGTTTATAGCTTTTCTGTTGGTACAGCAGAGATCATCAGTAACTTATGCATAGAGTTCATATTCATATAACCATCTGGAAACACAATGGAGTGACTAAGCTGGAAGCTGTAGGGATCTGATATTAGGGGTATAATTAAACATTGCAGAGATAATGATCATAGTCCTGAAGAACATGTGCCGATAACATAAATGCTGAGCTAGACGAGGAGACTCCAAATAGATGATAGATAGATCGATCGATAGATCGATCGATAGATCGATAGATAATTTTATAGATTATTTAAAAGGCGTTAGAGGGGATTAGCAACATAGACATCATCGTCACACACTCAAAAAATTAAAATATCCACAGTTGCTAGTAATTAAAATGCATATTTTCATACTTAAAATAATACTTTGATGCCACCTTTGGTATATACATAATTCTACAACAAAGGATAGTCCTTCTAAACTCCTATTCCCTTTGGGTAAGTGCCTATGACTTTAATTTAATCTGAATAACTACATCTTCAGCATAGGCAGGCTAGAAGAAATGTCATTTGAGCTGTAAAATTTTGTATAATTTTGTCTAAGGCTTTCTCCCACATCTTCCTTAAAACAACCCATAGAATACATCCAAAAAACCTAATGACGTACATCAGAAAGAATCACACCTTCAGGTGGAGAACAGATCAAGTAAGGAAAGGGATTACACATCTGTGTAACTCAGCGTCTTCCAATTATTGAATTGATGATGGCAGAGGAATACTGACCCATTTTCTCAGAGTCTGATGGTATAAGGAGAATTGGGACTCAGGCAGGAAAATATACAGAAGACATCTAAGCATACATTTGGTCACAGAAATAGGAATTTGAGACCCCAACAGGAAACCCCTCACTCCCAATCCTCCTTTTAAATATGCCCCGAGGCTCCTGAGCACCCACTGCAGACCAGCCCCTGGCTCAACTCCAGGCTTTTGCTGTTTCCCCTTCCTGGTGAATTCAAGGTCCCATCCTGGTGTGTCCTGGGCTCTGGGATGCTCAGGGATGAGAGCCCTGCCCTCGATCGGGACCATGATCCCTCTATTCTGATATTTATGGCCCCTTCAATGTTGTGCTCAGAGACCCTTCTGCCTACCAGGCGCCCTCCCTGTGTCCCTCGTCTGTCCACCTCTTTCAGGTCACTCCCTTTAATCCTCTGAAGAGTTACCCAAACTTTGCTGCCCTTTTTTTCAGAAATTCTCATTATAATTTGCAATGAATAAAGGAAATACATAGATGAAACTTTACAAACCTCATTACCTCGATTATTTTCCTCGACGTTATTAACATCTATGTCATCTCAGAGCTCAACCCCAAAGTTCTATTAGTACTTGTCATTTTCATTAATTGAACTGAATCTGCCTCCCCTCTCCCTGCGCATCTATCTATTTATCCACTAGACATAGTCATTGAAAGATCCCTTTGCTAAGGGGGAACAGAATACATAGGGTTGAGAGAGGAGTATTTTTTTTTTTTTTTTATTTTTTTTAAAGATTTTATTTTTTTTTTCCTTTTTCTCCCCAAAGCCCCCCGGTACATAGTTGTGTATTCTTCGTTGTGGGTTCCTCTAGTTGTGGCATGTGGGACGCTGCCTCAGCGTGGTCTGACGAGCAGTGCCATGTCCGCGCCCAGGATTCGAACCGAGGAAACACTGGGCCGCCTGCAGCGGAGCGCGCGAACTTAACCACTCGGCCACGGGGCCAGCCCCAGAGAGAGGAGTATTTTTTAAATAATTTTATGAATATTTTTATCCTCGAGGGCATTAGGTTATTCGTATGCAATCTAGAGAAGGGGCATTAAGTAGCCCAACTCCTGCACAGATCCAAGGATCCCACAGAGTGAAGAGCTGATGCTGTCTTCTGACAAATTAGCAAGTTTCATTCACACAGAAAGCACTGAGTCAAATCTCACTGGCCATGGAGAGAGATGGGGCTAATTGTCTAGCTGGCAGCTGCACCAGGGAAGGAGCCCCAGGATCCAGGTCTGAGGAGGAAGTTGAGACAGCTCTGGGGCCCCCACCTTCCTCGTGTCTTCTGCACAGGTGCCCTCTCCCCGTCCAGATGGTTCAGTCTTGGGCTGAGGTGGAGAAGCCAGAATAGTTAGTGAAGGTTCTTGCAAGGATATACTTAGCCAGAGAAAGGGTGCACCACATTGTTCCTGTCACTGCCTCAGCCTGGCAGAGCCGCCTTCTCCCTCAGGGTTTCTGACACTCAGGACATGGATTTTCACACTGTTTCTCCCAGAGTAATATTTGGCCATGTCCTCAGACCTCAGCCCATCGATCTGTAGATAGGCTGTGCTCACAGAACTGTCCACAGAGAAGACGAATCGTTCTGAGAAGATCTGGGAACACATGGGCTACCAGCGTCCATGTCGATCGCCACTCACTGGGGGTCCTTGCCTGATGCCGGCTCCACCTGGGTCATGGCAGAGCTGGCGAAGGTGTCTCCAGAAGCTTAGAGCTGTATGCTTTGAGCGGCGCTGTGCCTTGTGGCATTGGTGAGCCCTACAGTGGCCCTTCTGTAGATTCAACTAACATAAATTGGGATTTTCAATAGTTTATTAACATTTGGGGACAGGAGTATTGATGAGTAACCCTTTAAGAGGGGTTGTTGGTCAGGTGGCTGTGCCGTGGTCTATCTGTATGCCTTCAAATGAATCGTGTGTCTCATTGAAGGATAAACTGTGACGGACACTCACCCTTTCTCAGGACGCTGACGGATCCGATTCCAGTAGTAACTGCTGGTGACAGGGTCCCCGGAGACAGTGCAGGTGAGGGAGAGGGTCTGCGAGGGCTTCACCAGTCCTGGGCCCAACTCCCGCAGCGTCAGGTCAGACAGGACCCCTGGGAACAAGGAGAGCCGTGGGAGTCTGTCCCATCCCATGGAGCACTGGGGAAATACCAAGCCCACTCTCAGTGCTGACGCAGGAAGCCCAATCAAAGCCCGGAAGCTGCAACCCGAAGGATCAGACGGTTCCCACGTACCTTCCCTGCAAACCAGAGAAAGACACGTGTAATGATAAAATTAAAATCCTTTCAACACCTATAAAGGTAAAATTAACAGTGTCTACCTCCACCTGCCAAAGAAGTAGGAAGAAGTGGTACTTTACAACGAGGGGAAAGAGCAATCCACAGAAAGGGACCCGAGGCAGCGCAGGACAGAGGTGGTAGAGAAGTTAATTGTTCTGATTGCACATCATGGATTCAAACAGCCAGAGGGTACTTTGAACATGTTGAACAGGGACACGCCTCTGCTTCCTTCTCCCATCTCCTTTCCGTGTTAACAATCAGGGACGCAGCCCTCCCCGCTCTGCCACACGAACCCCTGCTGCATTCATGCCCAGGCCCACCCACCGCCACACCCGGCGACTGTGACCTAACTCCTTCAGGTGACCCACCCAGGGGTAGGGTGCTGGCAGTCTGAGGCTGTCCTTTGTTCACGGTCAGTGTCTCTCTCTGTGGTGGGAAGTGGCCACAGCAGACGGTTGAGACCTGGCTTCCCTGAGGATCGTCCCTTTATCCACCCTCATTGACAGATGTCCCTGAGCAGGACCATGAGGCTGGCAGAGACCCAGGTGACCCTGAGGACGCCCCTCCTGCTGCTTGGGCTCTGGGCAGTGCTGGCTCCAGGCCAGTGTTCTAAAGGCCGTCCCTCGTGGCGCTACATCTCCTCCGAGGTGGTGATTCCCAGGAAGGAGTTGCAGAGCGGCAAAGGCGTGCAGATGCCAGGGTGGGTCTCCTACAGCCTGCGTTTTGGGGGCCAGAGACACGTTATCCACATGCGGCGCAAGAAACTGTTTGTGCCTAGACATCTGCTGCTGATGACTCAGGATGACCAAGGAGCCTTACAGGTGGACTCCCCCTTCATCCCTCAAGACTGTTATTACCTTGGCTACCTGGAGGAGACTCCTCTTTCCATGGTCACCGTGGAGACGTGCTACGGGGGTATCGAAGGCATCATGAAGTTGGATGACCTTGCCTATGAAATCAAACCACTCAAGGATTCCCAAAGGTTTGAACACATTGTTTCTCAGATAGTGGCCGACACCAACGCCACAGGACCTGCATATAGACTGGGATACAAGGAGGATAGGGACCCCCTGTTCTCTCAGGCAAATGCCAGTGCAGAGCCCAGGCTCTCCTCTAGGGTCTTTGCATCCCACTATGGATCAATAAAAGCCCTTGTAATGACTTCCAACAGGATGTACCGTGTGTACAACAATGTATCCAAATGTGCAACCTTTCTGATACATTTAAGTACTATAATTGATTCAATCTGGAGAGGTCTTGATCTTGGTATGTTTCTTACTGCCATAGTTATTTTTGACCAGAGAGATCCAGCTGACATGAATGACCATAGGGTGCCAGGCAGTGCTTTTTATAACTATTTTTCTAACACGCTGTATAGAGCTATGAGTCCACATTCAAGCCTAATCGTGAAACGTGACGGGCCTCATGAACTTCAGTTTAGTCCAGGCATATATTCCATGTGCAAGGCTCAAAATCTTATCATGCTGGGTGCTCTAGGAAGACACTATTTATTGCTGGCTATCATAGCATCTCAACAGATAGGGAGATCGTTTGGTCTGTATTTCGATGAATCCACTTGCGTTTGCCAGAGAAGGACCACGTGCATCATGTACAGATACCCTGTGATGACGGATGCCTTCAGTAACTGTTCCTTTCTGCATACCCAGCACATACTTGGTAACGATGTATCCCTATGTGTGTTCTTCACCCAAAGGGTGTATTTAAATAAAAGCCTGACACAAGATCGTTGTGGAAACCATGTAGTGGAAGAAACGGAGCAGTGTGACTGCGGCTCCTTCAAGCAGTGTTACAGCAGCCCATGCTGCAATAGCAACTGTCGCTTTACGACTGGAAGCGCCTGTGACACAGGCAGATGCTGTACAAACTGCACCTTCTCCCCTGTTGGGACGCTTTGCAGACCAATCCAAAATATATGTGATCTTCCCGAGTACTGCCGAGGGTTAAGCTCAAAATGCCCTAACAACGTTTATATGCAAGATGGAACTCCATGTACTGAAGACGGCTACTGCTACCGTGGAAATTGCACTGACCGCAGCATTCACTGCAAAGAAATCTTTGGGGGAAAGGCTGTGAATGCTCCAAGGAGCTGCTATGAAATAAATAAAAGAGCCAATCGATTTGGACACTGCAGAAGAGCCGAAATGACGTACAGATTTGGGTCCTGTGCGAACGCGGACATTCTGTGTGGAAGGCTGCAGTGCATCAACGTCACGCACCTTCCGCAGCTGCAGGAACACGTCGCCTTCCATCAGTCTCTTATCTTAGATCACTTGTGCTTCGGGGTGGGTTCACACCGTGGGACCGGAACAACAGATGTGGGTCCTGTGAGAGATGGTAGCCTCTGTGATTCTGGAAGATACTGTCAAAATAGCTACTGCAATGGTTCTATCGAGGCAATGAATTATGACTGTACCCCTGAGAAATGCAATCTGAGAGGAGTCTGCAACAATCTGAGGCATTGCCATTGCCATGAAGGGTGGGAACCTCCAAGGTGCTTACAGAAAGGGGCAGGAGGGAGCGTTGACAGCGGACCCCCTCCAAGAAAACAGCGGAAGGTGACAGCCAGCCTGTGGCCAGTGGTGTACCTGAGAGTGCTCTGTGCCCGCATTTATGCCTTAATAGCCGCACTCCTCTTTGGCGTGGCCACAAATGTAAGAACTGTCAAGGTCACTGAAGTAAAGGAAGTGACAGTTGGTGAAACTAAACGATAAATCAGCCTCCCACCCCTGTGCGACTGTAGGCAATAGACAAGGAACATGTGTGAAAAAATCAGTAAAGAGTTGGCAAAGCCGGAGCCCACATTCCCAGAAGTCTGCAGGAGACACAGGGGTCCCCCGACACATCATGGGTGGAGCGAGAGGTGTCAGCATTCTCATGCCAGGTCTCCCTGGTAGGTCACTGACCAGCACTCTGAAATAAATCTTAAAAAAGCACATGCTGGTGTCCTCTACATTTTGCGTTAGCCTCTAAGAGCCCAGGCTGAGCCCTAGCCTCTGGCCAGGAAAGGAGACCTGAGTCAGCAGCTGGGTCTTGACCTGAGGTTGCTGGTCCCACTGGCAGGGGAAGTTGCCACAGGCTCCTTCAGGGGCGTATTTGTGACACATCTCCAAAAGACTGCTCTTGAGCACTGAGGTTTCCCTCATCCTCTGGTAATCTCTCCTCTAAACCCGAAGTGGGTTCAGGGCAATTGAGGGCCTCTCCCGACCGACACTGCCTGCCCCAGACTGGGGTGGCTGTGGTTGTGGGGCGAGAGGCATTGGGTTCACTTCTGACCTAACATGAACTGGGATGGTCTAGAGAGCAAATATCCCTGAGACGGGCACTCAGGCCACGATGCTGAATGCTGCATTCAGTGACATCCCATCAGAACCTTAGGAGAAGTGCCTGGCAAGGACACCGGCACTCCGAGGGAGCCTGTGAATGTTAGCTCCCCCTCCCTTCTCGCCTCTGCATTTCAGTGCCTGCAGAGGGACTGTGAGCTGAGTGGGTCATGGCGAATGACAGACACGGGTCTTTACAACAGGCCTGTGGGAGTGGAAAACCAGTCTACCTCATGGCTGAGTAATTTTCAGTCAACTGTTATTTTATGAGGTAACGCAAAATTAATAAAAAAGAAAATGCATGTCAAACATTTTAAAAGTTGTTGCAAATTGACATTGAAATTATATTGGCTTTTTCCCCATGCAATACAGGGCCATGATGCAGAATTTAAAAGCCAAAATCTCCCACCACCTTAATGCCTTATACTTCCCACATCATGCACCGAAAAACACTTTTAGTCTGTTTTAACACTTGTCTCCAGTGTTTTCCTAAATGTGTGTGGTTAAAACTGGGTCGCTTCCATAGACAGTGTTTTGAAAATCCATCCTTTTTTCTCCACCTACAGTTTGCCATCCTATGATTGAACCTCCTCCTAATTTCCAACATTCAATCTCTGTTTTGGGTACTCGGGCCCATTTTGGTGTCCTCTCAGTGTATTCCATTATCTTGTAGTTGGATATAAATGGGAAATTTAAGTGAGGGATGAGAAGAATTACATGCCCACCTACTTCCACGTCCTTTGAACGTCAATGCCTTCCTTTATGCAGCACCTCCCCCTCCACAACGTTTGTCAATCTTCCGCCTGCACCCTCCCACAGGCAGACCTCTCCTTGGGGCCTGGAGGGTGTGCCTTCCAGGGCTCATCTCGCCTCTCCCTCAAGCTCCTTGTCATTTCAGGCTCCGTGTCAGATGAGCACCAAGTCCTGATCCCCTAGGCCTCTCTTTCTATTGTCTGTTTCTCTTTTCCTTTTCAGACTTTTGGTCATCACGTCATGTCTCCTGGCATGGCTAATAGTTTGTGACGGAAGTCCAGAGACGGGGTGTGAAGAACTGTGGAGGTTCTCGGGAATGTGACTGTCCTGCCGAGAGGACTGACCCCACTGAGCCCCCCCAATCAGAGCAGAGCAGATCTCTGTGCTCTGATGAGGGACGGAGTCAATGTGAGGTTGGGTCCAGTGTGTGTGAGGGTGCTCCGTTCACAGTTTTCTCTCATTCAGAGGGCGTAGACTTCCAGGGGCCCAGGGGAGAGTCTGGGCCACTTCCCCTTCAGAGGACATAGAGTCCAATGATTGTCCTAAATTGCTCCACAGACTACAGGAAGCTAGGCGTAAGTTGATTTTTTTCTTTGCTAAATACATCCTTAGAAAATTCTATTTATTTTCCAGTGTAATCGGCAGACAATATGTGTCAGTTTAAAACGTACAGTGTGTTCATTTCTTCCTTTTAGAGGTTGCAATACGATCACCCTGTACCCTGAGATAGTGTGTCCATCAGGTCACATAGCTGTCATTTCTTCTTTGTGGTGATAACAATGAAGATCTAGCCCCTCAGCATCATTCAAGCTCACGATGCACTGTCGTCGACCACAGGCACTATGCTGTGCATCGGCTCTCCAGACTCATTGAGCTCCTAGCGTCAAGTTTCCGCCCTTAGACAACGTTTCTCCAATTCCGTCATCCTCCTGCCCTGGGGTACCACGGCTCTACTCTCTGTTTTCACACGTTCCACTGTTTTAGATTCCACATGAGAGTGATGTTGCACAGTATCTGTTTTCTTTCTCCAACTGACTTATCTCACTCAGAGCAATGCGCTCAAGATCTGTCAGGATTTGCTTCCTGTACATGGTGGAAAATTTTCCATTGAATGCGTACACACACACATATGTGTGTGTGTGTGTGTGTGTGTGTGTATGTGTGCACACCATGTCTTCTTTATCCATTCGTCTGTTGATAAACCCTTAGGTTGTCACCATGTACTGGCTACTGTGATCAATGACACAAGCAATGTCAGTGTGCACATATCTCTGCGAGATCCTGTTTTCTTTCCCTTTAGCTGTATGCTCAGCAGTGGGATCGCTGGATCGTATGGTATTTCCATTTTTCATTTCTTCAGGAACCTTCATACTGTTTGCCAGAGTGGCAGCTCCAATTTACATCTCCACCAAAAGTGCACAAAGGGTTCCCCTTTCTCCACATCATAGCTGACACTTGCCGTCTCTTGTCTTCTTGATAACAGCCATTCTAACAGGTGCGAGGTGATGTCTCCTTGTGGTTTTGATCTGCATGTCCCTGATGATGAGTGATGTTGAGCACGTTTTGATGCACCTCTGATCTTATGGTTGTCTTCTTTGAAAACTTCTATAAAGTTCCTATGTTCACTTTTTAATCAGATCTAGTTTTTTTCTTGTGATTGACTTGTATGAGCTCCTCATAGGTTTTGGATATGAACCCCCAATCTGATATATGGTGTGCAAATAGTTTTTCTTAGTTCATAGATTGACTTTTCGTACTGTTGATCATCTCTGTTTCTGTTCAGAAGCTTTTAAACTGATGTCATCCCACGTGTTGTTTTTTGCTTTTGTGGATTGTGCATTTTGTGTCATAATTAAAAATTCATTGTCAAGACCACTATCCAGGAGCTTCTTCCTTCTGTTTTATCTAGGGGTTCCTACAGTATCAGGTATTTTGTTGAAGTCTTTAATCCTTTCTGATTTAACTTTTAGAAGTGACATCAGATGGGGGTCAAGTTTTACCTTTCTGCGTTTGTTTATCCAGCTATTCCAACAGCATATGTTGAAGGGACTCTACTTTCCCCATTGAGCGTCTGTGGCTCCCTTGTCAAATATTATTTGCCTTTGTATGTGAACACTTACTTCTGAGCTCTCCACTCTGTTCCATTGGTATGTGTGTGTCTTTCCATGCCAATATCACATTGTCTTAATCACCACGGCTTTGCAATGTAGTTTGAAATCAGAGATTGGGAGGCCTCTGCCTTTGTTCTTCTTTCTCATGCCTGCTTTGTCTCTCTGGGGTCTTTTGTCTTCTTTGCAAAGTTGAGGATTATTTGTTCTAGTGCTGTGAGAAATTCCATTACAATTTTCATAAGAATTGCACTGAAATTGTAGACTGCTTTGGGTCGTACGTACATTTGAACAATATTGATTCTTCCCTTTCATGAGCACAAAATACATTTCCACTTATTTGCGTCTGCATCAATGTTGTATTGTTTTCAGTATATAGATCCTTCAGCAGCTTGGTTAAATTTATTCCTAGGTATTTTATTCTTTTTGATGCAATTGTAAGAGTATTGTTTTCTTTCTGATACTGGTTTAATTTTCTTTTCCTTTTTTTTTTTTTGGTTCCTGAGAAAGATTTGCCCTGAGCTAACATCTGTGGCCAAGTTTCCTCTTTTTGCTTGAGGAAGATCTGCCTTGAGCCAACCTCTGCACCAGTCTTCTTGTATTTGGCATGTGGGTCACAGCCACAGTGTGGCCACTGAGGAGTGGTGTAGGTCTGCGCATGGCAACTGAGCCTGGGCAACTGAAACAGATCAAGATTAAAAGCTTGCTCCCCCAACAAAGATGACTAACAAAAGTGTTTGCATGTGTTGGAGAAAGAACAAGTTTGATTTGGGTTGTCATGGACTTAAGTCTCTTTTTTAGGAATGAGACTTTTCAATTCATGCCTCTTTGCGCCTGTGGAACTTTTGTGTGCCTCTTTTTGTAACTGAGATAAAATTCACAACATAAATTTAGCCACTTTGAAGTGTATCGTTCAGTGGCATTTAACGCATTAACTATGTTGTTCAACCATCACCTCTGTCTAGTTCCAGAGTGTTTTGATTACCCCGTCAAGAAACCATGAACCCACTAAACACCAACTCCCATTCCCTCCTCCTCCCAGCCCCTGACAACCACTATTCTGTGTGTTTCTTTCAAACTAGAGTTCCCAGAGTCGCTGAAAGATCTGGAGTCAGATTTCGAGCAGAGACTCCTGTAACACACCTATTACCCCTTCAGAGAAACCACCTCTTCATGATGTGTGTGTCCTGTGATCTTCCAGATAACAGAAATCTTGTTCTTCCTGAAACAGAGGACCATTTCAGTATATAACAAAGTCACTGCTCAACCTGGACCACTGTTTCCATGTTGGCTCACCTAGGATATGAACTACGGCACACCTGCTGCCTCTCCCATAGTCTTCCGTAATTGGCGGACTTCCGGTGGTTTGCTATTTTCCCTTTCCATTCTCTGTTTGTTCCAAGTGAGTTATTGAGGAGAAGTGACAGCAGAAAAACGGTGGAGAAGGCAGCTCAAAATTCTTATTCCCTATCAGAACATCAAGAGAGAAGCAGAAAATTTCAGAACTGACATTGTCAAATTCAAAAGCAGTCAAAGACTTGTAGCCACGAAGTGAACACTGAATCAAGTAAAAGGAAACTTGGAAACAGAAGAAAAGCAGAGAGAAAGGGGCAGAGAGAATATTTGAAGAAACAACTTCTTCAAATTTGGCCAAAAACTTCCCCACATTGATAAAAGACATGAATCTCTAAATCTGATAAGCTCAATGAGCTTCTCTCCAGCATTTGATACTGTCACTATTTTTTACATCAGCTATTCTAATCACTGTGTAACAATCGCTCATCATGGTCCCTAAAGCCTAGTGACACTGTATCTGTGTTCATAAGGAATATTGGTATGTACGTTTCTTTTCTTATAATCTTTTTGTCTGATTTTCTGTCAACATAACTTTTTCTCTACTAGACTTGTGCCATAGAGAAACTGCTGCTCATGTCTCCAGAGAGATGTCCAAGAAGAAGCAGAGATTCAGGCAAGATCAAATCAGGGGGCTGGCCCCATCGCCAAGTGGTTATATTCGCACGCTCTGCTTGGGTGGCCCAGGGCTTCCTCGGTTCGGATCCTGGGTGTGACCGTAGCCCGGCTCATCAGGCCATGCTGAGTCATCGCTGCATGTGCCTCAGCTAGAAGGACCCACAACTAAAATATACAACTATGTACTGAGGGCATGTGTGGAGAGAAAACAAAAAAAGAAGGTTTGCAACAGTTATTAGCTCAGGTGCCAGTCTTAAACAGAAGATCAAATCGGATAGGGAAAAGGGCAAATGCCCTTTAAAGGGGAATGGACTAACAAACACATCATTCAATGTGTGTGTGTATGCCATGTAATACCAAATATTTTTATATACTTTCTTATTATATACTTATATATTCTATAATTTTTATTAAAGTAAAATAATATGTGTGTACATATTTATTATCACATACATATTTCTTTTACGCACTTAATTGTTAAATATCTATTTTATTAACTGTTTTATTAGAACTATAAATTGAGACAAGGGAAAGACAAAAAAAAGTTTGAGTGGTTCTCATCTCTGACAAATGTGGGATCAGGATCTTTATAGAAAAGTTTAAAAAATGGATTCTGTTTATAATGCATGTGACAGCTCTCTGTTATTTTACTTTAATAAACTATTCCTTAATAAATTTAAGAAAAAGGAAAACTAGAAAAATGTGTATATTGAATGACTTATGAAGTGACAATGAACGAGTGAATCGGTGTCCTCATCTGGTAGGAAAGGCAGAAGTACAAATTTGAATGCATCTCTCAGAAAAGAAGGGAGTGGAGTCCAGATGTCCTTATCTGCCAGCGCTGGAAATCAGGAGCCGTCTCTGAGCCAACGTGGCTTTGGCCCTGCAGGCAAGAGAGGGGTGCATTGCTCCTATGCATATAATTTTAAGCAACAAGGTTTGTGACTCCCAGGGTCAAAGAGGAGGATCGCGTGACCCTGACAGGTGCCACAAAGCCTGGGATTGGCCCTGTTCTCTGGGGACTCAGTGGCTGCTGTCTTTCTCTGTGTCTGTTGTCCTGCCTGAGGAAAGGCAGGAAGAGTCTTATTTTCTCAATCCCAGTTAATGCAATGACTCAAATCCCACTCCTGGGTCAAAAATGAGCATGTATGTGCACCAAAAGGCATGTGCAAGAATGTTCTTAGAAGTACCAATTGGTTTCACCAAAACTTGAAAATCAGCTACATGTCGCTCAACCCGAGAATAGAATAATCGGCTGATGTCTATTCAGAAAAGAGAATAATATGTAGAAATGCAAAATAGTGAATGTGCACGCGCCAGCAACAACTTGGATCAGTCCTCCAGACGGGCTGTTGAAGGAAGAAGGCAGACTTGATCGAACACGCGTGGTGTGATTCCATTGAATTAAGATCAGAATCAGCCAACGCTCATGTAAGAAATTAGGAAGTAGGAGAGTAGGTTCTTAGGGGAAGAGGCAGAAGGTAGGGATTGGTGGGCAGGAGGGGAGTTCTGGGAGCCCTGGGAAAGAATGTTTCCTCATCTTTATGTGGAAACCTTGGCATGTAATTGGCATGTGTCACCAAGAGCTGCACTTGGGGACATTTCCTTGAAAAGTATGCTTGAGACTGTGTACATTTTCTGTGCACACAATGATTAATGAAACAAAAGACAGTTCCAATGGCTGGCAAGACCTTATGGCCGTTAGTGTATAGGCACTTTGAAGACGGTGATCATAGACTTCGCAATGAGATTTGGAATGAGATGGTGAGTTTACAGATTACTCATCCATTGAGAGAGTGTGGGTGATTGATGCAGCTCCTTTGATAGCCTCAGTTAACCCATCCGTGAAATGAATTAATATTGTATGTATAACAGATGTTTTGTCTGACCACACAACTCCTGCCCTCCTTCTTCTCACAAGTGTCCCCAGTCTCCCACGGGAGCCACTGCTCGTCACACCGGGTCTGGGTGGGTGGGCTCCCTCAGACCCCAGGTGGACAAGTCCAGCTGACGGGCGTGTTCTTGGAAGAAGCAGAGGCTTTGTGCATAAGCGGGCCCAGGGAGAGCTCGCTGGAGCCCCTGCTGTGCTAACGTGGAGGGAGGGGTTCTGTGTACCTGGGGCTGCCAGCTGAGGAAGAGCTCCTGGTGACACAGGTGGCCATTCTGCAGCCTGAAGGAGATGCCGGCAGAGAATGGGCTGACCCGGAGGAAGACCCAGCACAGAGATGCCTGTGTGTCCTGCTGCGATGCTTTGGTGCCCGCATCTGTCAGCCCCTCAACGTTCTACACAGAGATCTTGCTCCCGAGAGCCAACATGTTCCTTTAACAAAGAATAGTGAATGGAACAAGAAAAGCCTCAGAATAACCAGAGGTATCCTGAAAAACGAAGAACAAAGCTGGAGGCATCACAATCTTACCAAGCTATAATAATCAAAACAGAATGCTACTGGCATGAAAACAGTCACACAGATCAATGGAACAGAACTGAGGCCCAGGAATAAAACTGTCCGTCCGTGGACAGCTGATCTTTGACAAAGGAGCCAAGAGCAGACAATGGAGGGAGGAAAGTCTCTTCAACAAATGCTGTTGGGAAAACTGGAGAGCCACTTGTAAAAGAAGGAAAATGCACCATTATCTTACACCATACACAAAAGTTAACTCAAACTTGATTAAAGGCTTGAATTTAAGACCTGAAACCATAGAAATCCTAGAAGAACACACAGGCGGTACACTCTTTGACATCAGTTCTAGCCGCATCTTTTTGAATACCATGTCTCACCAAGCAAGGGAAACAAAAGAAAGAGTAAACAAATGGGACTACATCAAACTGAAAAGCTTCTGCACAGCAAAGGAAACCATCAACACAATGAAAAGATAATCTAACAATTGAGAGAAGATATTTTCAACCCATATATCCAAAAAGGAATTGATATCCAAAATACACAAAGAACCCATACATCTCAACAAACCAACAGCAGTACCCTATTAAAAATGGGCAAATTACTTAAGCAAACATTTTTACAAAGAATAAATAAAGACGGCCAAGAGGTGCATGAAAAGCTGTTCAACATCACTAATGATCAGGTAAATGCAAATCAAAACTACAATGAGATATCACCTCACACCTGTGAGAATTGCTATAATTAACAAGACAAAAAATGACAAGCATTGGGGAGGATGCAGAGAAAAGGGAACTCTCATAAACTCTTGGTGGGAATGTAAAGTGGTACAGCTGCTATGGAAAACAGTATAAAAATTTCCAAAAATGTTAAGGACAGAACTGCCATATGATCCAGCTATTCCACTGCTGAGTATTTATCCAAAGAGAAAGAAAGCACGTGTGCATAAAGACACTTGCACCCCTATGTTCATTGCCACATTATTCACAATAGCCAAGACTTGGAAACACCTATGTGCCCATCAAGGGATGAATGGATAAAGAAGATGTGGTATAGATATGCAATGGAATAGTACACAGCTATAAAAAAACAAGATGAAATCTTGCCATTTGCAAAAACATGGATGGACCTTGAGGGTATTATGCTAAGCAAAATAAGCCAGAGGTAGAAAGACACATACCATATGATCTCACTCATAAGTAGAAGATCGAAATAACAACAACAAAGACACGCATAGACACAGAGATTAGATTGGTGGTTACCAGAGGGGAAATGGGGACGGAGAAGGACAAAGGAGTGACTGGGCACACGTACAGTGACAGATGGTAATTAGCCCTCCAGTGGTGAACATGATGTAGTCTACACAGAAACCAAAATATAATGATGTACATCTGAACTTTATATAGTGATATAAACCAGTGTTACCTTAATTTAAAAAAGGCACGAAGGAAAATGATGGAAATTCTCACGATAAGCAAGACTTGAGGCAGCAGACCTTTCTCACTCTAACCAGGGAGAAGGTAAGTGGAATTAATGGCTTTGGGAAGGCAGCTTGTGTGCTTGTGAGTGACAGCTGTTCTGGGGCACAAAGCGGCACAACTTCAAATGAGCTTCAACACGAAAGAGGTTTGTGTAAGATCTGAGTGGGGAAAATAAGAGGATCTTTCAGACTCAAAAATATAAACACTGTTTCCATTCCCGTTCTTACTCCCAAGCCCCAGAAAGGCAGCATGTCACACAGGGGATGGAGAAAAGCATGAGAAAAGGCCCCCAATCATGACACCTCTGGGGCAGCACTCCACGGTCCTCTTCAACCTTCTCAAAGCCCCAAGGGCCGAGGCATCCTAATTCCTAAAGCCTTCTCCAAAAGGGATGGGGTCAGATGTCTAGGTCTTGGTAAGGGGGAGTGGGAGGGTGGGGCAGGACGGGGCCCACCTTGTTGGCAGCGTTCTTGAGCCCTGCCTCCATCTGGTGTCATCTGTAGGAAAAGGAGGTGAGGCACGCAGCCCAGAGTCACAGCTGCACCATTCTTTCCAGAGGATGTGCAAATTGGGCTCTCCTTCTGCTCATGAAAAGAGGGAGCCTTGCCAGGCATGCTTAGGGATAAGCCCAACCCCACGTGTCTGGGGCAGGAACCCAGCAGTTCCACCATTAGCTCTGTGCCAAGCTGGGTTTTATTCGTGATCACTCGGCAAGGTCGTTTTCAGGAGTGGGGAGCACTGAGACTTCTGCACCTGCCTGCTTTTGCTTCTATGTGATTCTTAGTTTTTCTTTTGAGGACAATAAGCCCTGACCTAACTATTGCCAATCCTCCTCTTTCTGCTGAGGAAGACTGGCCCTGAGCTAACATCCATGCTCATCTCCCTCTACTTTATATGTGGGACGCCTACTTCAGCGTGGCTTTTGCCAAGCGGTGCCATGTCTGTACCCGGTATCCGAACCAGTGAACTCCGGGCCACCAAGAAGCTGAACACGCGAACTTAACCACTGTGCCACCGGGCCGGCCCACGCTTCTGTGTGATTCTAAGTGAACGTTGTGTCTCTCTGTTTGCAGGTGTCGGGTGTGAGGTACAGTTAACGGAGTCCGGGGGAGATGTGAGACCGGGTGGGGGGTTCTTCACGATTCTCCTCTGAGGCCTCTGGATTCACCTTCAGTAGCTACGGGGGGCACTGGGTCCATCAGGCTCCAGGGAAGGGGTCAGAGTGGGTTGTTTGATAAGACACCCTGCTGGTGGCCTCACAAGAGAGTATGCTGGATCCGAGAAAGGCAGGGTCATCATTTCTAGGCATGATTCAGAGAACACACTGCACTGGCATATGGACAATCTCAGAACTGAGGACACGGCTGTGTATTACTGTGGGAGAGACACAGTGAGGGGAAATCAGTGTGAGCCCAGACACCAGCCTCCGGCAGGGAGACAAGAAGGCTGGGCTGCACAGGGTGCTGAGGGCACAATGGAGCACTCGGGACACCAGGGGTGCTTGGGACACCAGGGGTGCTCAGGACCATCGGGTGGCGCTCAGGACTCACTAATCTCAAGAACCAGCCCCAGAGGCAGGTGCAGGGATAGTCGATGAAAAGATTTCTTTTTCCGAGTTTGTTTCTCTTCACAGTAAAACATAAAGTGAAATAACTATTCTCCATGGACTGTGCCCTGGCTGTCTCTAACACACCATTCCTCGGCTCCAAGCATAAAAGAGCAGGGTTTTTCATATACGTGGTGACAAATGTGGGCAGGAGCCCACAGTGTTCCTAATGAGCAAACCAAACCGTGGTGTCATCCCATCTCTCAATGTTTGGGCAGTGGATTAAGGAAATCCACCCATTTATTATCCTTTTCTTTTATTCATTCTTAGGGCCTCATTCCCACACGTGTTGAGTTCTCTTTGACCCCAGCCTCTGTAGGTATTGGACGGGAAAGCGGAAAAGTGGTCTGGGCTCTCACCGTTCCCTCTGGTGGAGTTTCCCGAGCCCTGGTCCAGCCTGACATGAGGAGGACACAGCCACGCTTGGCTGGGCAGGAGGTGGAGAGCAAGATGGAGCCCTCTTACTAGGAATCCATTGGTCAGGAGGGAAATGGAGACCTCCTTGTGTCACCAGCTCTCAAGGCTCCCTGTGGGGCTCCAAGTCACCCAGAGACCTACGGAGAGTTTAGATGAGCCCCGTGCTTCTCATCTCTCCATCAACGTGGCTTCCTCACGAGGTAGGGAGAGCACAGGAGATCAGGGCTCGGGACGGAGGTGAGGATGGTTCCAAGGAGGCTCACCACGAAACGCATTTAACCTTAGGATACGGAGATCTGTTCCGTTTCCTGGTTTGATACCATACAGCACGAGTACTAGGATTTATTCATTCGGGAAAACATGGCTTGTCCCCAGAAGAATGAACGGTAGTGAATCAATATTCCCATCTCCAAATGGTGTCCCAAGATGAGCCTCCAAAGGTATAATTAAGCAATGATTTGGCCTCTTCCACGGCGTGGACAACAGGCCAGGCTACCTCACCATGAATTAAGACCATTTGCCAAAGCAGTGAAGGGAAACAAGGGTCAGAACAGCAGGCTGGGGGAGGGAGAGGTGTGAATTCTTCTACAGAAAGTATTAAGGACCCAAAGGCAGACATTTCTTGCCTTTAATCTCAAGAGATTCACCGCAGCCTCTAAAGTCTGAATGAGGGTGACTCCCATCTTCCCTCTGCCTGACCTTTGTTCCTGGGAGTCAGGATGATAAAGTTTCAAATCCTACTTCTAGGGGGAGAAATATTCTGGTGGGCCTATGTTTCTAGGGGTTATTAGACAAGCTTTGGAGCAGCTCTCCTGTTACTATGCACCCATCAATCCCTGTGCAGGCAAAATTGTGTGGAGAGAGACCAGTGGTGCAGAAAAGTGTGCCGGTCCTGAGCGCGCAGCGCAGTGGTTTCAGCACCTGCACACAGCTCCGTTCCGAGCACTCAGGTCCAGAGTCAGAATATCACAGAGCCCCCAAAACCCTTTTTGTCCCATCCAGACCCTGCTGCAAATGAGTGACATCTGGATGCCAAAGTCATAGGTTAGTCTGCTCATGTTTG